>NC_143085.1:29716136-30357954 GCF_052426305.1 Pelodiscus sinensis | reverse complement strand
ATGCTTCAGATTTTGTTCTGCATGTAATGCTATTGGGAAGCTCTCAGCTACAGTTTTGATGGGCACAGCATCAATGAAAAAAATTAACTTGCAAAAGAGTTGCTTTTGCTCCCAGCCATAAAATATTGTGCAGTTTTACTTTGTGCTGCCATGTTGCACTTCAAAGGTGGCTGCACTTCAAGGGTGTGCAGAGTAAGGGAGTGTATAATTATGCAGTCTTTTGGATGGAGAAAGGCATTATTTAAATGTCATACTGCTTCTCCTCCTCCTCAGGGCCATCCTTAGGATTTATGACGCCCCATGCAATACTATCATACTGGTGCCTCTGCCTGATGATAGCCAATGCGGGGCATGATTTTTTTTAAAGATGGGATTTTTATAATCTTCAGCCACACACTAGTAAAATAATTTTACAGAAAATTTTAAAACTCAGGTCCCGTCCATTAACACAGTAAATTCAGAAACTGACAGTCTTTACCTGGGGCATGGAAATGCCTGTTATGTGGCTTCATTACCACTTGAATGGCTCTTTCACAGTTTCCATGTTCTGCTAATACAGTGATTCCCAAACTTTTCAGCATCATGCCCCCTTTTTGATTTTTGAGAAACCCTCATGCCCTCCTTCTCCCCCCCACAAAAAAAATAGCAGCAAAATTTGTTGAGCCAAAAAAAGAAAAAGAAAGAAACTGACCAGGGCCGAAAAACAACCACGGCCCCTTTAATTCCCGGGACCAGTGTGTAAAAAAAATAAAAATAAAAAAGGTGCCAGAACTCCAGGAGAAAAGTTGTTGCCCCCTCCCCCAAAAAGGAGGGGTACCCTTATAAGAGCAGATCAGGCAGTGCCCTTTTAAGGCAGCCATTTTGAAGTCTACCCGGGATGCTCCATCCTCCCCCCGCCCCAGCCAGCCCGAGCTGCGCGTGTTCTGGCAGACGCCCCAGCCAAGAAAAACAGAAAATACCGGATATTTCACATGGTATTTTCTGATTTTTTTTTTTTTTTTTTTTTTTTACCAGATGGACCAGCCTCTTTCTTGGAGGGGGACTTAAAGAGGGAGGGCTGGGTTGCCTTGTGCTCCCCCTGGAATTTCTTCACACCCCCACGGGGGGGGGGCATACCCCCAGTTTGGGAAACTATGTGCTAATAGGTCTGGCAGGATTTTTCACTTTTAAGTTAACTAGACCCCCTTCAGAGGAAGCAGAGCCACAGAACAGATATAAGAAGAGGCAGGTGGGTTGACATTAAGACCAAGAGGTGCCCCAAATTTTGGGGTGCCCTACACAGCTATGTATTCAGTGTATGGTTAAAGATGGTTCTGCTCCCCCTCTTTGCTAAAGTCAACCTCATCCCCATTCCATTTTTTTAAAGCCACATGCATATTGATACTACGTTACATAGAACTCTTTCATGTAATATTTCAGTTATTTCTAAATTAGATGTGGAGTGGTTTACCTTTAATATCTGCAGTAAGTACAGGCAGTCCCCGGGTTACGTACAAGATAGGGACTGTAGGTTTGTTCTTAAGTTGAATTTGTATGTAAGTTGGAACTGGTACATATTGTAGGGGAAACTCTAACCAAACATTTCTCCAGAGCTCAGTTTTATTCTCACACACCTCACTTCCCTCAGACCTTTATTCTTAAGCTGAGGTGTCTGCTTAGAAAAGCCGCTCCACGTCTCCCTGGTCTGCTGGGGGGGGGAGGGGGCGCTAGCTTCGCGTCTCCCTGGTCTGCTGGGAGGGGGAGGGGGTGCTAGTTTCGCGTCTCCCTGGTCTGCTGGGGGGAAGCAGCTAGTGTGGGGTTGCCTCACCCCGTTTGTAAGTAGGGATCCGATGTAAGTCGGATCCATGTAACCCGGGGACTGCCTGTATGGTTTATGTATGGAAAGCAGCCAACAGGCAAAACATGCACCAATAAAAATTATACACACAGATTGTTCTGCTTCTTATGGATTTTGTGTGTGTGTTTAATACAAAGCAGCTATTCTATATGCATACTCGGGACATGCTTTGATCCAACACCAGAATGTGCTAGTATTCCATGTGTGTGCAGTTTATGGGATTATAGGGTGTTGGCAATAATGGAGAAACAAGCTAATGCATTTTCCTTCTCAAAGTAATTAATTTCCAGTCCAGTTTTGCCTTTTTTCCTCCAGATAATTAAATTTATATCCTCCTCCTCCTCCTCCTCCTCAGATTCCCCATATGCTTATTAAAAAGAAAAACAGACTGCATTTATCATTAGATTCTGCACATTCCCTCTAACTGGCTGTATGAGTAGCCCTTCGTGAAACGCAGCTGGTTTGTGGAATATTTGTGTGCATTGGGGGTGCTGTCTAATTTGGATACTGTATTCTCTAAGAAGACAGGTTTTCCTTCTCATTCTTGAACCCAGTTGTTTCCCCACTCAGAGCAACACAGGTAAGGAAGTCTGACGATTTTTTTTTTCCTTGATGCTGCCTGTGTAAAGTGCCACGGTTCTCAGAAAAAAAGCTTTGTGTTGAGGGTCTGATGATCTTTAGCCTGTTTACAGAGCACAGGAAGCCTGCTTGAATTAATCAGCCTTGATATGTTTATCCTTGTCAAGCCAATTAACTCCCCCAATCCCGTGCACTCTCCATGCTCTGAAGTGTTGCTGATACTTTGTAACTTAAATTCACTTTTACTCAGTATTAACCTAGAGCTGTTCACCATGAGCCTTTTAATGCCTGCTAGGCTGCAGGCAACTGCTCTATTAATGAAAAAAAATTCTAATGCAACTAGCAAGCAGCCAGTTCCTACTGTGTCTGTATTAACCTCACAAAGCAGATGAACATTGCCATTTCCTTTAATGTAGGAGGGGTACAACTGATGCACCGAGCACTTTCTGAAAGCTCTGCTTTCTATGGCTTTAGAGCAGCGGTTCCCAACCTTTTCCAGATGGGGACACATTTTGACAATTTAGGAAGACTTGGTGACCCAGGGCAATTTAAAAAATGTGAGAGTGGCTCCTTAAGAGCCACCTCATGACCCTTTTGAAATGAAAGGGCGACCCATATTTGGGTCCCTACCCATAGGTTGGGAAACCCTGCTTTTAGAGCCTTGACAAGTACCACAAACAAATGCATAGCAGGATGGTTTAAATCACCTACAGGTGAGTATTCATGTTACCTACATAAGACTCATATAAGACCATGTTTTCTGCAGTTGGAGAGCGAGGGGTAAAATCCATCTTTCACAATGGCGTCTGGGCACAGAGTTACTATGCATCCCTTCGTTCTGGTACTCCTCAGGGACCCAACAGCCTCCTCAAGGGGTGAGAGGGGCTCTATGGCTGTGTCATCATGGATCTATGCTTGCTAATGCTGCAACCACCCATATGCCCACTTCTGTTTGTGGATGGCTGATGTGGGGCTTCAATGAACAAACTTTCAACACATGGATGGATTTTTCTCTGACTTCATTTCACACCCTTTCTGAAGGTCTGGAAACTGTTTTCTGTTGGGGGAAGACTCGCTGCAAAATCTAGCATTTCTGGGCCCAAAATATACAGTGGCAAGTCTAGATTTGAATATGGTCAGTTGATAAGCATATACTGTCCAGAGTGCTAGCTGTGACTCTCCTTAGCCCAGGCCTTTGTAATATAAAACATCAAAGACAAGCCAGCTTTCCACTTCTTTCACAGTTTCATCTCACTCTGCCCCATGAATGAGAAGTGCTAGAGTGCTTCCTTGTTTGGTGTGGTTTCTGAAGTGAGATCGTGGTGAATGGTGTGGGTGCAGAACATAGCACTTTGGCAATGGTTCCCACTTAATGGCAAGTTATTTATCCCTATGCACTGGCATAGTTCCCAAAAGAGCCCACAGCAAATGGAAGCCAGCCTATAAGAGCCATCTGCTCTCTTTGCTTGTTTGCTTTTCAGTTTTCTTAATGCACCACTCTGGGGAGTGCATTAAAATGCACTTGTGCTGTTCTAATGGATTCACAAGTCCTGTGTCATTTCCTGGTGCAGCTGCTCTCCTCCTAATCAGTTTTGTTCCATGGATTTACTGGCAGCAGCAGCAGGAATGCTCTCACCCAACATATATGGCCTGGGTCAACTCGCCCTGAACTTGATGTGAATTTTGACAATGACTTCAGTGGCAGCAACGGGCATCCTGAACTTTCAAGATGCTGAGCACCCTGAAATTCCCAGGAAGTTTAGGGTGATTGGAAAGTTAGCATTCAGCAGCACTAGACCTCCATAGCCTGATTTTCAAACCTGACTTTTAATTTTTCATGTGTAGGTGTGGGTGTGCTTTGTTCATGTCTTTCTCTGACAAACTGCAAAAGTGGAAAAAATCAGTTTAATCATGGAACGGTCATTAGATCCAGTCCCCTGCCCTCACATCAAGACCAAGTGTAACTACCTGTAGGCAGAACCAAACCTAGGCCTTCTGGAGCTTAGTGCATGAGCTATAAAGTCCTTGAGCTATAAAGTCAGGTGGCTCTCAGTAGAGTTTATTCATTCTTAACTCTTGCTGCAAATAGTCTAAGTCCCACTGCATGGGACTGAACCACACCCAGTAAGCATGTGGATTATACCATTGTTTCTCAACCTTTTTTTTTATAAAGTATCCTTAAAAAAAAAAAAAAAAGTACCCCGTAACTACAGTTTTCAAACATAAAACTTTTTTTTCTCCCATTGCAACATGTGTTTAAACAACTTAATCGTAGTTGGGCGGGCCATGACATTTTCGGGTGTAAAAAGTAAAAAAAATAAAATAAAACGCTGTAAAACTTAAAACAAAAATTCAGTTTTCTTCAAATTTCAGTTGTGTTGATGTCTCTCTTCCCCCCCCCCCCCCAGACTTCTGTCAAGTGCCCCTAGGGGTACTGGTACCACTGGTTGAGAAACACTTTGTTACACAAGCACCATCTTCTAGATCCATGGTCACCAACAGGTCGATCGTGGGGTTTCCCTGTGCTGTGTGGTGGGCGGGGGGTGTTTTGGCCCCGGGACAGGCGCACGCAGAGTTTCCCTGCGTGTGCTCTGGGGGGTGTGTGTATGTGTGTTTAGGCCCTGGGACAGGCGTGCGCAGGGTTTCCCTGCACCATGAGGGGGCGGGGTGTTTCCGCCCCGGGGGGGTCAGGTACGCGCAGGGTTTCCCTGCCCCGCCAGGGGGCAGGTGCATGCAGGGGTTTCAACCTGGGGCAGGCATGCGCGGGGATTCCCTGTGCTGTGGGGGGGAGGGGTGGACCCAGAGGAGGCACACGCTGGCTTCCCGGGGGGGGGGGGGGAATGCTGGGAGGAGGCAGATGCAGGGGACTCTCTGCCCCCACTGGCACCCTGCCCCCACTCCTCTGCCCTCAGTTCCCTCTCCCCAGTTACAGAACTCTGTCCCCACTCTACTGCCACAGAACTCTGTCACCACTACCCTGTTCCCACTTCCAGAACTCTGTCCCCACTCCCCTGTTCCGAGCCACAGAAACCTGTCCCCACTGGCACTCTGTCCCCTGCTGCAGAACCCTGTCCCCACTGGCACTCTGTCCCCTGCTGCAGAACCCTGTCCTCTGCCCTCCCAGCACCCTGTTCCCTCTTCTTTGCCCCCAGCCTCAGAACTCTGTCCCCACTGGCACCCTGTCCCCTGCCAAAGCACCATTGGCACCCTTCCCCAGTACTATGTCCCCTGTTCCCACCAACACAGTTGGGGCCACATTAATGAAGCTTGGGGGATATGGTTGGAGGAGGGTTTTTTTGCATCTCACTTGTGTGACCTCAACTGACTTTTCTATGGGTCAGTGACCCCTGACTCAAAACAGGTTCCCTGCCCTTCTCATAAATAAAGACAATGCAGAAACTTTTTGTGTTTGACATAGTATTTTATTTAAAAATGAAGCCTGGCCAACAAACCCCAGTTGGGGCCAAGCCCCCATCTGGCCACAGCATCATAACACTCCTGCACTCCCCTTTCCCCCAGACCCTACATCTGAGCCTATCATACACTGGAACCCCCTGCCCTGAGCCCCTCACATACCCCAACCCAAATTCCTGAACCCTCACATCCAGAGGTCTGTGGCTTGCTTAGTACCCTAACCGTACATCTGACTCCAACACTACCCGGCCTGGCGCCCACTCCCTGAGCCAGCGCCCCCTTATCCTCCACCTCCTGCATCTAGATTTCCTCCCAGAGCTTGCACCTCTCACCCCTTCCCACACCCAAATCCCTCATTCCCACCCCAGAGCCTATACATCCTGTCTCAACCCAGCGAGGGTACGACTAAACTGCAGGAGTTTTTCAGGATTCCGGAGATATCCCAGAAAAACTCTTCTGCATCCAGGGACGTGTTTGTTCTTCCGCTTCTTTTAGAGGAAGAGCAAACATGATCTTTCGGTCATCTCTGGCCCTGCAAAGTGGAACGCAGAAGGTAGGGAAGGGGTTTGGGGGAAGGTGCTTGGGGGAAAGGGCTTGTGATAGGGACAATCCCCCGGGGTTGTCTCCCATAGAGGAGTTCAAAGGGGGAGAACTCCGTTGAGGCCTGGGGGATCTCTCTCACCGCAAACATTAAGGCGGGTAGTAGGCAGTCCCATGCCCTGGGGTCCTGCTCTACGAACTTTCTCAACATGCTTTTCAAGGTTCTGTTAAATCGTTCTAAGAGACCGTTGGTTTGGGGGTGATACACCGAGGTTCATAATGTTCGTATACGCAACAACCTGCATAACTCTTGTATGAGCCGTGACAAAGTTTGTTCCTTGGTCAGTGAGGATCTCTCTGGGCACCCCAACTTGGGCAAAGATCTTCACCAGCTCCGTTGCAAACACCTTCGCCGTAGTTGTCCTTAAGGGAACGGCTTCGGGGTACCGGATGGCATAGTCTATAACCATGAGGATGTATTGACACCCAGCGGTTGTTTTTTCCAACGGGCCCACCAGATCCATGGCTATCCTCTTGAAGGGTATGCGGTCCCGCCGCCTGCGTCCTCCGCAACTTTGCTCCGCGTCCTCCATGGCTTTGCTTTGCGTCTCCCTGGTCTGCTGGGGGGGCCCCCAGCAGACCAGGGAGACGCGGAGCAGCTTTTCTCGCTGCAGACCAGGGAGACGCGGAGCGGTTTTTCTCACCGCGGAGGATGCGGGCGGCGGGACCACGAGGAATAAGGGGGCTTCTAAAAGAAGGGGTTTTTCTGACATTTGGTCCAGTCTAGACAGGCCAAATGTTGGAAAAACTTCTTCCTACAGAAGAATTGGGGAAAAAAGCAGCAGTATAAGGGTTGGGGATAGCAAGTGATGGAGAGGAGGAGAATAGAGAGGGCAGGGCTTCAAGGAAGGGGCGGGGTGGTAGATCTTGGCTTGTTCTGTCATTTAAAAAGTGATCTTGGGTGTAAAAAGGTTGGAGACCACTGGTCTAGATTATCTCTCATAGGTATCTGCCTAACCACTTAAATATCTCCAGTGATGGTTCACAACCCCCCTGGGCAATTTATTCCAGTGATTAACCACCCTGACAGGAAGTTTTTCCTAATGTCCAACCTAACTCTTCCTTGCTGCAGTTTAAGCCCATTGCTTCTTGTCCTATTAAGAAGAACAATTCTCCCTCCTCCTTTTAACATCCTTTTAGATACCTGAAAGACCGATTGACTCTGCCCCACTGAAGTTAACCCTATGTGCAGTGGAAAGGACCAGCTTGCCATTGTGCTGGGTTCAGCGCACTCTTCCTTGTAAATGGTTAACCTTTGAATCTTTAATGTTGGTGACATCTTTGCCCTGCCCCTGCCATACCATAGGGCAGCTACGGTTCTTCAATGCACATCAACAACCAGTGGCAACATGTGGGGGGTGAACGTGCATCTCCTGCACATCCCTAGGGCAGAAGGGCCAGGGTCCAAGTGGCACTGCCTGTCTGTGTAATACCCCCACCTGCCTCCCTCCCTCACCCACACACCCACCCACTAGCAGCAAGGAAGATGCATGCCAGGCAGATCTAGCCTGCACTGTGCTGCCCTGCTTTTCACTGCTCTGGGGAGTGCCAGGAAAAGACTGGCGGGGAGGATTGGAGCGAGGGCTGGTTGGGGGCAGAAAGAGGCTCCCTCTTTTTTCCCTGCCATACATCATCACTGTTAAAACCTGAACTTAATGTAGCTAAAGCTGGAGGCCTCTTGGCTAACAGTTGGGGTCCAGAAACACATTTGTAGAATAGACAGATGCAAATAGCTTTGCTCCAAGATAAGCACAACACCTGAGCTAGCATGCATCAATAACATGTTGTTGGACAGAACAAAAAAAAATCACATCTTGGGTTTTTGGAGTATTGGCATCTTTTATTTATTTATTTATTTTTTGAACAGCAAGACACAAATGACTCTATGGTAGGAGGCAGAGGAAATCTATCACTTCTTAAATAATTTACCATTTCTGCTAACAAATGGTCTTATTTGTCTATTTCATTGTATTCTTTCTTTTTAACTTTGTCTATTAACTTGCAAGTAGTAAACAATGACAAGCCAAATAAAGCAGCCCAGCTTTATCGGTGGACCTTTCCAGCTTCAAAGAAAATGGTCTCATTTATGCAGACAGTTCTGTGTCTGAAATGGCAATTACACAATTATAAAGACTTTAAGAGGGAAAGAGAGTGCTTTTTTTTGTATTTGACATGTAATTTCTACTATATTGATTTAGAGCAGCTATGCCAGAGGGCACAACATAATGGAAATTTTAATTTTAAACTAGTGGATCTAATTTTAAGCAGCCACCTTACTGAGGTGTTGGAACAACATGGCAAAAAGAAAAAAAATCATTGTTTGTGGGGGTTTTTTACTGGCGGCAACTTGTCAACCTAGAAATTAAAAATAAAATTGTGTTGCAGTGGGAAAGGCAATAATCTTTCTGCCTGTGTATTCTAGGCTTGCTAAAATAGAACTTCTAGCCTATTATCTCAGCTAAGTTGTTTGTGGCAACTGGGAAATGCTGTCTCGTCCAGATGACACTTCGGTCATTCATGCAGTTTCTATAGCAATCTGCGTTGGGCAAGGAAAGATTCCACTGTTTAATTTCACCTTGATGGCTTTCAAAGATATAGAGACTTGGCAATTATATTTTTTGACACAGTTAATTTCTCAGTCATTTTCCATGGTTCATAAATCTTATTACAAAAATTAAAATGGAAAAAAATATAGAAAGCAAAGAATGAATAGAGTATAGGCTAAAATAATGTGATTGGGTTTGTTTGTTTGATTGTTTTGTTTTGGTCCAAATCCTTCTTCCTCGTTGACCTATTTACTTCAACGGTGTCCTGGACAGATACAGAATTCTGTCCACCCGGATCAGATTCAGAATCAGGACCCTAATCCATAGAACCCTGCATGCAAGATATCCATGAGTATCTGCATCCATGGATATCCGTGCAGATACCCACAGTTCATTTTTGCAGATACAGATGCAGATAGAAATTTTGTATCCATACAGAGCTCTGCTTATCCAGATAAGGGCCCAGTCTTTGAAGATACTGAGTACTCTCCAAACTATAAAATGTTGTGGGAAGAGAATCTTTTCCCCATAACCTAACAGAAGAGGGCATGATCCTGATTGGGCCATTGGGTGCTACAGCTGAAACCTCTGTAGTCTAGCACCCTTGGTACATAACCAGTGTACAGCCACAGAATTTGCCAAACTACACGAGGTCAGTATTGTAATGAGTGGGTCTCTATTTCACCAAGGTGGATGAATGGAACAACCCTTGCAGTGCTTCTCAATAATTTATGACTGTACTGATACACTCTATATAAGCCCCAGGGACTTTGGGGGCAGGGCTAGTGCTTGGCGGTTCTGGGGGCAAGGGTTCTAAAAGGTGGGGAGGGCTGACATTGGAGGCACTGGGGCATCTAAGATGGGGAGCTGGCACTGGTGGGCTCTGGGGGTGGGGCTAATAGTGGGAGGGCTGGTACTGGGGATGGGCATGGGGGAATTTTTTTGGTGGGATTGGGTGCAGTGGGGCTCTGGAAACAGGAGGCTGGTACTGGGGGGTCTGGTGGGGGAGCCTCTAAGGGTCAGGGAGCTGGTACTGAGGCTTTTTGGATGGGGGCTGGCACTGGGCGGGGTTGGATGCTCGGGTTATTGCTGGTGCTGGGGGCTGGTGGAGGGATGGGGGATTTTAGAGGGTTACGGCTGGCACTGGGAGGTTCAGGGGGTTTGGGTGTACCCCAGGCCGCAGAGCTTCCACAAACAGCTGCCTTGAGCTGTGGCAGACATCTGCAATGTGGTAACTGCTGGAGCTGAAGCCAGCTGTTTGCAGTGGCTCTGGGGGCCAGGGCTTTTGGTGAACCAAAAGCATTTTTGCATATTCGTTATTTGCATATTACCATTCCTCCAAAAGTTTGTGAATGGGTTTACAGGTCCGCCGTATGAAAAAGGTTGGGAACCACTGTCTTAAAAGACATTTAGGGATATTTTAGAACTAAATAACAGCACAGAACACTGAAAGCCAGGACTGGTGGCTGTAAACAGATTTTGTGGGACTGTGGGAAACTTGATCATACCCACAATAAATGGACATTCAGCTAACTAAAATCATGATGGACCAGAGAGTGCCAGACTAGAGAGGTTCATCCTGTAGTGGAATACAAACAATATTCAGCAACATCCACTGATATTGATTAGTAGTCGACTGCCTGATAAGATTATGCTTATTGAGTAATTGAGTCACCCCTTGACTAGTCACTTCCCCCTCCACCTTACTGCCTCTCTCAGAGGCACCAGTGTGGGAGTAGCAGGAACCGGTGATGGGGAGAGTTGGTTTAAATGCTGGTCCCCCCAGCACCGTCTCTGTGGGAGGACAGGGGAGGCAGAGGTGCAGTGGGAGATCCGGCTGCCTCTGCTTGTGCCCAGTCCCAGGACCTGTGCCTCTGCCTTTGAAATGTAGCAAGAGCCATGGCCAGCTCTTGCTACATTTCAAAGGCAGAGGCACAGCAGGGATGGCAAGTGCCTCTCCTCCCCTCTTATCGACTAGTTGAGTAGTTGATGGAAATTCCATTGACTACTCGATTAGCTGATTAATTGAAATGTAACATCCCTAATATTGATTGTAGTTGCAGTTATGCATCTGAGAGCAGAGGGCCTGATCCTGGCCCTTTTGAAGTTGGGGACAGAACTCCCCATGAATGTGAACAGGATCATACCTGGAGTGTATGGCTTTTCTTGAAGAACTTGCTGCTACTGCTGCTCAGGATTGTATATATAGGTTAGAGTAAAAGGAATGTTACTTTCTAAACAATTCCTTTTCTGCTTTATGAGAGTCACTTATGAGAGAGAGTCATAGCCAAATATTTATGCCTCGTCTTTGCTTTTACCCTGTTGTGCCAATAGTGGAGTATCAGCATTAAATAACATCCTAATAATAATAATCCAAACTTCAGGAGTACTTTGCGGCTGTGTCTAGACTAGCCAGTTTTTCCGGAAAAACTTGCCAGCTGTCTACACTGGCCACTTGAATTTCTGCAAGAACACTAACTTCCTAGTGTAAGAAATCAGTGCTTCATGTGGAAATACTATTCTGCTCCCGTTCAGGCAAAAGTCCCTTTTGCACAAAGCTTTTGCGCAAAAGAGCCAGTGTAGACAGCTCAGATTTGTTTTCCGCAAAAAAGCCCCAATCGCGAAAATGGTGATCGGGGCTTTTTTGCGGAAAAGCGCGTCTAGATTGGCACGGACGCTTTTCCACAAAAAGTGCTTTTGCGGAAAAGCGTCCATGCCAATCTAGATGCTCTGTTCCAAAAATGCTTTTAATGGAAAACTTTTCCATTAAAAGCATTTCCGGAAAATCATGCCAGTCTAGACGCAGCCTGGATGTCTTATTCAAGGTTTTCAAAGCACATTGCCGATGCTCAGCCTCACCTTGTCTCTGCAACATAAGTAACAAAATACAGGACTATGTAGCACTTTGAAGACTAACAAGATGGTTTATTAGATGATGAGCTTCGTGGGCCAGACCCACTTCCTCAGATCAAATATTTGATCTGAGGAAGTGGGTCTGGCCCACGAAGCTCATCATCTAATAAACCATCTTGTTAGTCTTCAAAGTGCTACATAGTCCTGTCTTTTGTTTCAGCTACACCAGACTAACACAGCTACATTTCTATCAACGTAAGTAAGGTATAGAGAGAGCTTCATTCACTTACCATTGAAATGCCGCTATTGGTTGGTTGCAGTAGCTATTTAAGAACTCCCAGCCATACCATCCAGCAGTGTGTCAGAAAGTGAAGAAGACCACTGTGTTTAATGGCCAGTGCAAGGGGCACTTAGGGAAATAGCATCTAATTGTTCATTGAATTAGAACTGGGTGAGGACACTGGGTTTAACATCTGCTGTTACAGAAGTGCCATGGGACCTTTAATGACCCCATGTGACTCCAATTCCAAAGCTGTTTTCTCCTGTTCTGAAGCCTGATCTTATTTAAAAAAAAAACAAACCAACAGACCTAGCAAGCTGCCTGTGGACAGGCACAAAACTAATAACATAATTCTTATTTCTAACCCTTGCTTAACCCACCCCATCCTACCCCATCTTCATCGTGGTTCTTTTCTTTGACTGTTGGATTTGGATTGCCACTTTGGGAGCAGAGACTTTATTTGTGTAACACATCAAATATGCTCAGAGCTCTCCAGAGAAAAGAAGCGTCCCAAACCTTACATCTAAAATTTGTGTTCTCTGTACCCCAGATCCAGACACTCCAGAGCTTGGGGTTGAAATCCAGATCTGAATCTAAACTTTCCTAGATGTCAGGGATGTTAGTATTTAGCACATAACAAAGACTGCATGTGGCTGTAAACTCTGATCTGAACCCAAAACCTTGAAATTTGACTTGGCCCCATCTTTGCTAACATTAATAGGAATAAACTGGATCACTACTGCCTTGGATATAAAACTGCCACCTATCAAATTGCCAACTGTTTGGTGCTTCTTGGATGATTAGTGAATAATTCTCAAAAGTGACCAATGCCAGAAGAATTACTGACTTTCCAACAAATTGCTAGATCAGCTAAACATCCAGCTAACGGTACCCTTGTCTTTAAACACACTTATGAGTGATGCATGGTCAATAGCAATCACAAAACAAAGTTGCTGCTGTTTCTTATGCTTTTAGGTTACTGATGGAGCTATGCCATCAGTTGGGATGAAGCCGGCCAGTGCATCATGCCATCATGTGTTCCTAGCAGACCTGCCACTGAGAGATGCATTTGTTATGATGAACCACGCAGTGAGTGCAGGAAGGCACCTGACTTTCTGTGTCGTTTGTCGTCACTGACCGCTGGCATGGAGTCTGTCATTGTGGTGACAGAGTATGACTCGACTGATGCCTCAGGTGAGGAGTGGGGGTGGGGCAAACAGGGAGGCCAGGGGGAAGATGAGCACATGGAATGCTGCAGAGAAGAGATGTTGGTGTCTGATTGGAAGGGTCTTGCAGGGCAGCGTGTTCCTGGTGCTTTAGAGGTGACAAGGGAGCCAAGAGCCAAGCTGAATCTTTCAAGTTGAAAACTATCTCAACAGGAAAGATCACAGTCATCCCAGTGACCCGGTAGCAATGCAGGTGTGAATGAACATTACATTTATCCATCTCTCCCTTACTCTCCAGTGACATCTCCACATTCTTCTCCTCGGTTGCCCCGGAGACCGACGGTGGAATCAAATAAAGTTTCTATTACAGGTTTTCAGGTAAGGAAAGATATCCCATGTTGTTGTATTTTGGCACAGACTCTGCAGTTTTGTGATATGTGCAGCTTTCCTGACTATAGATCAGTTACTACTTCTGCAGTCTCCTTGGTTCAGGATGCTTTAGTGGATTGCTTTTTGACATAACCTCTTATTTATTCAGGGGTCCTCTTTATGATACACTGTTTTAATCACTTGAAAAAAAATTTAAAACAGGGTGTAGCCAGTGATGCCTCTAATTTTTTCCATCCATGTGAAGAACAATTGTTATGTGCAGTAAGGGATGTGAAGATGTGTGCCACCTATAGAAACGCTTCACCCCTTGCAAGTGGAGACTTCCTGACTGGGGATTTTCCCTCTCTCTCTTCCTCTTGATTAATTGTTCCAGGCTGCACAGTCCCCTGCCTGCACTTTCTCCAGCAAGCCAGATGGCCTAAACCAGCCAGCATCTGTGCTTGCTTTCTCTCCAGTGGCTCTCAACAATGTATCCTTCAGCTACTCATGCCAGAAGTTGTGAGTTATCACACAGATCTTTATAAGAAAACAGTAACACCTTCTGAGAAGTACCACCGCCTGCAAAGGCAGCGTAGATTAGTTCAAACTGGATTCTCCAGGGTCCAAGAGACAAAGAAATGACTTTTGGATAAATAGCCCGTATTTAGATGGACTTGGGTTCTCCTTGGACACAAGGGCTTATCCATTTCCTGAATCAGAAAGCAGGCCCCAAGTCCATTTAAACTCAGGCTATTTATCCAAAAGTCCTGTTTGGACCCTGGAGAATCCAGTTTGAACTAGTCTGTGCCACCTGTGCAGGTGGTGGTACTTCTCAGAAAGTGTTAGAATGCAAGTGAATTTGTCCAAACATCCCCACCACCACCACCACTTTGTTCTTAATTCTTGGATGACACATGGTCACCTGTCCCCATGGAATTATAAACAGTCCATGGCCCATATTGATGCATATTTTTAATGTAGTAAAATCTTTCAGGGAATTGCCATATCTGTCATAGGGGCTATGAGGTGAAGTGATTTGTCCATGTGCTACTGTGGGAAAGTTTGATCCCAGCTCTGAGTAGAACTCAGGAGTTTCTGGCATCCAGCTCTGCACTAGATCATACTACTCTGAAGCAGGACGTATTGGCTTCTCTTTCTGTGAACATAGCCCCTGTTACAGGTATTACAACTCATTTGTGTATGGTGAGTTTCTCTATGGAACTAGGATGTGGGGAGAATCCTGAGTAACTGCTCTCACTCCCCCTAGCTAAGGTTCTTCCCGGTCTGTGCGTGTGTGGCTATGTAATGGAAGCATGGCAGTATTTATCACAGTCTACAGTACCACAAAGTGGGGAATGGGAGAGGCGGAGAAATGAGAGACTCTTTAGGAATCTGTATAAGGAGTTCTGTGATCTCTGACAAAAGCAGCTGATTAAAAAGAGAGGTGGGTGGAATTAATACCTCCAGCCCATTCTCGCTTAATTATATATATGAAAAGAAGATTCATTTATGCTAATGACATTCCTCTTCTGGCAATAAATCTCTGCATGCTTTATACAGTGGATGGTCAGTGAGTTTAAAAAGAGACATCTTCCCAGCAATATCTCTTTCAGGGCTGGCATGGGACTCTTCCCCTTGTACCTGAAATAGCAAAGTGTAGTCATGGCTTCTGAAAAACAGCAACACAGAATAATCAGATGCTCACAATACAACATGTTGTGTTGCAAGGTGCTGGTCACTCTGACACTTCCAATGAAGTCAATAATGGCCCCATGCAATCACATTGCTTATTAATGGGACTTTTTCCATTGATGCTCATGGGAGCAGGGACTTGGACTTCCATACATTTCTCAGTGCTTTGCATGATTGGGGAGAGGGGTAGATCAGTGGTTTGCACATTGGCCTGCTAAACCCAGGGTTGTGAGCTCAGTCCTTGAGGGGGGCCATTTAGGCATCTGGGGCAAATCTGTCAGGGATGGTACTTAGTCCTGCCCTGAAGGCAGGGGACTGGACTCAATGACCTCTCAAGGTCCCTTCCAGCTCTATGAGATAGGTATATCTCCATAAGTAAGTAAACTTGATTCAAACTTTTCAAAAGCTGAGTGCCTCAAATTGTGCCTTTTGTGCTTTTTCAGGGGAAGGCATTTCATGAAAGGGTTCAAATTGGAGTCATAACCTGTGAGCAATCAGTCATAACTAAGGCCAGGTCTACACCAGTGAGTTTATAGCAGGACAGCTATAGTGACACAGCTGTGCCATTATAAAAGCATTCATGTAGTTATGTCAGAGTAGGTCTGAGGGATGTAAGTGACTACTTGACTATCCAATGGCAAAAGCTTATTGGATAGTCAACTAATTCCTCAATTGGTTGCTTCTCCCCATCCACTGCCTCTAGTAGAGGCAACAGAGGTGAGGGGAGCAGGAGATGGTGCTGGTGGGGAGGGGAGTAGCGGGGACTGAGCACGAGCTGGGAATAAACTGATTCCCAACTCGCGCCCAGTCCCACACACTGTGACTCTGCTTTTTAAATGTATTAAGAGACAGCTCTTAATACATTTAAAAATCAGAAGCACAGCAGGGGGGACCCAGCATGAGCTGGGCCAGTTGATTACCAGCTCGTGCTGGGTCCCCCCCTCCTGCGCTTTAGCCCTTTAAATGTATTAAGAGCCATAGGCTCTTAATACATTTAAAAATCAGAAGCTCAGCAGGGGGGACCCAGCATGAGCCAGCAGTCAGCTGTTCCGGCTCTCAGTGGGTTCCCTCTGCTGCACTTCAGCCTTTTAAATGTATTAAGAGCCTGCTGGTTCTTAATACATTTATAAGGCAGAGCCACAGTGGGGTTAGCTGCGGGGACTGGGAGCTCCCCTGCTTATCAGCTAATTGACTAGATGATGGAAAATCCATTGACTAGTTGATTAAACTATATTTAACATCCATAGTACATCTACACAGCAGTGTTACTTCAGAATAAATTTGAAATAACGGGCTTCATATTCTGAGGTCTGTAAATTTCATTGTATGAGAAGTAAGGGAAGTCAGAGGAATAGTGCTCTGTTTCAGAATAAGTGCTGTGTAGATGTGCCCAATTTTAAAATAAGCTATTTCGATTTAAGCTACACTATCAGAGTACAGGCAGTCCCCGGGTTACGTACAAGATAGGGACTGTAGGTTTGTTCTTAAGTTGAATTTGTATGTAAGTCGGAACTGGTACATATTGTAGGGGAAACTCTAGCCAAGCATTTCTCCAGAGCTCAGTTTTATTCTCCCACACCTCACTTCCCTCAGTCCTTTATTTTCAAGCTGAGGTGTCTGCTGAGAAAAGCCGCTCCGTGTCTGCCTGGTCTGCTGGGGGGTGGGGGGGGCGCTAGCTTCGCGTCTCCCTGGTCTGCTGGGGGAAAGCAGCTAGTGCAGGGTTGCCTCACCCCTTTTGTAAGTAGGGATACGATGTAAGTCGGATCCATGTAACCTGGGGACTGCCTGTAGTTCAGTTTGTGTAGATGATTTTGAGTTTAGCCCTGCTGTGTGGACACACCTTTGGTGGAGAGAGTATTTTCCCATTAACACAATAAAACCACCTCCAAAAAATGGTGGGTTGCTATGACTCTAGAAGAGCTTCACCCACCAACATAACACTGTCCATACTGGTGCTTCTGTCAGTGTAACTGATGTTGCTCAAGGGGGTGTTTTTTCCCCACCTCTGAGCAATATACGTCATATTGATAGACGTGGTAACGTAACTGGTTTGGGTTCTTCATGTATAATTAACTAGCTGTTAATTATGGTAAAAAGACAGCAAAATGCAAGGCTTACTGGTGTTTGAAACAATGTTTAAAGGTGGGTGGACTTGATCTTCAGCTCAGTGAATGGAAAGTGTGAATGTAAAAAAACACTCTCTGAAACAGTAAGCAGACTAACTGTCTTGCATCCCAGGACCTGTTCTCTCTAACACAGAACAGGCAGTAAATGTCTGCCAGACATTGCTTTAGACCTAATAAAAAGGTTTTTGGAAGTTAGTCACTAGCTGTTGGGTGAGAACTAAACTTTCCACTGCTTCCAAGGGTATGGAGCACTCTGATAGGTTTATAACTTAAGTTCAGCTGATCTTTATACACCTATTTCATGTGAGTGACTCTTATTGAGTAGAATCACTTGAATGTCAGTAATTAGCCATGTGTAGAAATTCCCAGTCTTGGCAAATGACTGTCATTTATTGCTAATGAAATCAAACATTATAGCTACAATCTGAATGGATTTGCATTACCTAACAAGCACAGTAATCTGCAGAGTAAAAGATGACATTTATTGTTTGAAGAATATTGCATCTGTGATTTAAGAGGTTGTTACTGCTTCAGGATTGTCTTTTCTCTCTCTCCATTTAATTGACTCTAATGCTTCTGATGTCTCGAGCTTTTTTGGAGCTCTGTCTATGAATAATGCATTTCTTCTACCTGTGGGGAGAAAAACAAACAAACAATGCCAGTAAAAACAAAAACAATCACGTAATGCCACTACTTCATGTCAGATTTCTTTTTCCTCCTTCCATAGGACTGTGTGCAGCTTAATCAATATAAATTGAAAGATGAAATCGGAAAGGTGAGTACAAATTTGGCATATGAGCATGCGGCTAGGAGTTTCAGTGTGGAGGGCATTTTAATTTCTCCTATCCTTAGTCAGCTCACACATATACTCCATTATATGTCCCCACCCCTGCTACTTTGTGTCATTACAGCAGTGTTCAGTTGTGCAAAAAGGTTGATTTCTAGACCAATGAAACAACACAGATATAGTTTCCCATGCAGGAAGGTGATCCAGCCCCATTCTGTTACCCACTAACAGAATTTTAGTAGCTTGGCCAGCACCTCTGAGGATTCCCTGCTCAGCAGTGTCCCCCAAGATGGCTGCTGGTATGTCTGGACTCTCAGGTGACCTGTCTGCATTAGCACATGAGGGGCTAGCTGTGTTTGTATCGCTAGTGGGCAGTTTGAGTGGAAATGTTCTCTGCCCTGCTCAGCTCAGTTGGGAACCACCTCTGGAGCAGAGAGAGGAGCCCCTCAGTCATTGTGAACGTGAAGGCCTACAAAGGAGGCCAGAAAGCAACTTAATGTTTCACCTGTAGTGGGAGCCATGGTGGCTAATATTTCTCTGGCTGTCCCTAGTCGGTAATTTGTGGCTGCCGGTGAATTTTTCTAGGGTTCCTATGGAGTTGTGAAGCTGGCATACAATGAAGATGACAACACTTACTATGTGAGTATCATTAGGAAAGATTCTCAGGTGGAGCTTAATCTAGTGGTGGATGTAGGGGATGGATCGGCCTCCTCTTCAGCTTCTAGATGGAGTCT
The DNA here is from genome assembly GCF_052426305.1 of Pelodiscus sinensis. Taxonomy (NCBI): domain Eukaryota; kingdom Metazoa; phylum Chordata; order Testudines; family Trionychidae; genus Pelodiscus; species Pelodiscus sinensis. The sequence goes on along the minus strand of NC_143085.1, from coordinate 30,338,971 downwards.
GAGCCTTCCAACCTGCTCTCGAGCTCCCAGATATGACCCTCACCTTTCTAGCTTTCCTGGGCTGGGCACCAGATCTAATAGCAGTAACCAACCAAACAGCACTGCCACCGGTTGCTGCCTCCTTTGTCTGGTAGACAGCAATCCTGCAGCTTCCACATCTGTGTTTTTCCACATTCTTTGCTCCTACATCAACTTGCCTGGGAGTAGTGATGCTTAGCTAGCTGATGCAGAGTGGGAGTAATGTTTCTCAGATGGCCCAAAGGCACCAAGCAAGAGCAAGATAGGTCATGCTGCCCTTAGATCTTAGGTGGGTGAACATGGTGAGAAGACCAGACGCTGGGGGAAGGGTGGGGAAGGTTCTGGGATGTGAGGAGAGAAGATACAGGCAGACATGAGAGGGGAAAATATTAGGGATATCATGGGGGAGCTGCCCCTAAAGATGCAATATGTGAGCAGAACAAGGTCTCCTCTGTGCATCTAAAGATGAATCAAAAACATTTATTTGTCCCAGAGGATGAGGTCTGAGCTGCTTTCTCATCCCCTTCACCAGGCCCCTTTGGCTTAGCACAGAGGTCCAGTGCCTGCTCCACAAGTGAGGTTTCAGCCTACACACATGAGTTCTTTGCAGTAGCAGCAGCAGAATCTGTGTACATATTAACTGTTTTGCAGGCAATGAAAGTTCTTTCCAAAAAGAAGCTCATGAGACAAGCAGGGTTTCCACGTAAGTGACAAATAGCTGTTTGGTGTGGGGAGAACTAGTGAAAGCTGCAGCTGAGATGGTGGGGTGGAGGAAAATGTGCAGCCTCATGGTCTCTGACAACAGAATTATCATATATATGGGAGGCAGATATTCTGGTTTGAACATGGTTTGTGTCGGTGCTGAATTTTGTCTATACTGATGTTGGAGGTTTGGGGCAAGGGCTTGAGTGATGGAGAGAATGTGAATTTGGGGATTAGGGCTTGGGACTGGGAATCAGAAGATCTCAGCTCTGTTCCTGGCTCTGATGCAGATATCTTGTGTGACTTGGGACAAGTCACTTAATTTTGCTGTGCCTAGCTAATGATCCAACCAGCGGATCAGTACAGTGATGACTCCTGGCCATGTGCCACCTGAAGCATGTTGCACATATTCTAAAAAGAAGCATCAGAGAGGAATTTGGCCCAGCAAATGATGGCATAAATGTAAAGACTCAACAGAAAAAATAAACAAGTTCTTGCCTGCAAAAATGATGGGGGGGGGGAGGGATTTTGTGCTATGTAGACTGTATCTTAGACACTATTGAAATTAAATGTAGTTATTTGTCTAAGATCATCAGTGACCATGCTTAGTAAGCACTGCTTTGGCTTTTCTCTCTTTTAAATTATTACTGTTAGTGTATTTTGCAGTGCACCAGGGTTATTCAAATACATGCTTCATGGCATGATCCTGAGAGGCACCCAGCACCTGCAAGACCCAGAGAAGTGAGTGGAAGAGGGGAAATCTTTGCACCTGTGAAGATCAGGTCTTTTAACTTGTGACTGTTGATGAGGTGCTGCCTTGGGTCTGCCACATGTTTCAGTTGCCAGCTTTATTACTTCTCTTCTACTACCTGCCTCCTGTATCTTTTTCATTTTAAATAGGTCGCCCACCACCTCGAGGTGCCAAAGCCACATCCGAAGGCTGTTTGCAACCAAAAGGGCCTATTGAACAGGTGTACCAAGAGATCGCCATCTTGAAAAAGCTGGACCATCCTAATGTAGTGAAACTGGTAGAGGTGAGACTGGCTGAAATGTTAACTTGCAATTATGATGTTCGGGTATGCAGGGGCCTGGAGGCATTCAGTGCAAAGTGTGGGTTTTTGATGGCAGGACATTTGTCATCCAGAAAGTCATTCCAATATTGATCTGTCCTGTGTGGTTGAAGGGCCATCTTTAAAACAAATAAGCAATAAATACATAAAATCTTCAGTGCACATAGGTATTTAGCTTGACTTGAACTATGTTCATTTTCAGAATTACATGGGAGGGATGCATGTGCAGATGTTTTTTCTGTTGACTTCAGTAGCCTGTTTTGTGAAGACAGACACTGCATTGTGCAATCCATTTGTGCTTGGATACCAGGAATAAAAGGATATCTGTGCTGCAAGCACTTGGTATGCATCAGTCTGAAAGAGAAATAGTAACTTCAGAGCATCTCAATGTACCAGTCGAGATGGAATTGAGGGCCTGGTTCCTGTGTCTCAGAATCAGATGCTGGTTTTCTTCCCTTTTTAAAGGGTGAATTTTGGAAGAATGTTAGTTTTTGTGATTCTAACTGCAAAAACTATCCAGTTTGGAGGGAAAATGTAAAAGATTAAGTCCATTTTGGAGCGTAGTGTTTCTGGGGTTCTATGTGAGAGATCACCTATGCTCTAAACAATTGCTTGTTGTTGCTGTGGGAAGGCAGCAAAAAGTGTAACTTCTTGTCTGCATAAATTGCAGTAAATCCTAGTCCCATTCTATAATCCTGGCTCTGAAGCTTCAGGGTGCTACATACCTCTTGTGTAGTGCTGAGTGTCCTGAACGCATTAACCCGTGGGAGAACTGAGTGTGCAAACAGTCTTTTAGGATGGGTCTTAAAAAGAGAATAATTTGTATTCATACTTATATCTCTAGCAGCAAGGGTATGTATGATTTGGTCCCTGCATTCAGCAGTGGAAGAGAACCTACAGGCTCTGTGTATAGAACCTGCTGATAGCACAATTGGATTGTAACTCTGAGAGAGTATAAATGATCCTTTAACACCACATGCCCAATTACATCTCAGGGGTTTTTCATTCTGAGTTGAGGAATGATTCATATATTCCAAATGGCTCTTTCAGCATATGCTGTGGAATCACAATATGCACTATCCCCTTGGATGGTTTCTTTGACCTTTTTAAAATCATCCTTCTGGTGCTTTAAATGCTTCATCCTTTAATTATGAAAATTTTGAGTAATACCATTGCTAAAGTCCACATTTGTCTCCTGGGAAACATATTGGTTTAATGAAACTGACCATGCAAAAAGTATCAAAATATAAGAATATACATACTGTTAATTTGCTGATTTATAACTTAGATAAATATTTAAACACACGAGAAGTGTTGTTTTCTTTGTTTTACAGCTACATTTTTTCCTCTTAACTTTTCCCTTGGGGGAAGGAACTACTGAAATTAGCAAAACAAAAATGTCTGTTTTAAATAAAGACAGAAACTGGGATTCCTAAAGGGAAGCAGCTCCAGTTCTAAAATTGGAGCTGCTGCCCTGAAACAGGTATATTGGAGGGGAGAGAGGAGGGATAGGTTTAAAATAGAATTAAACTGGTATCAACAAGATAAAAGAACATTTTGCTTTTTTTTCTCCTTCAGTCCACTTATACAAATTAAGATTTAACATGTGTGTTTTGTATTGAAAATGTATCTATCTTCCAAACACATGCATATAGATGAATGGAATGGCTGGCTTGCATGTCCTAGTCCTCTTCTGAATGGTTCTGAACTGAGTCAGATGCCATGCAATGGAGTAATTCTTCCTGATGTCAGAGGCCTTGTCTTTTAGCTCAAGAAAATCTGCACTCTGTTCCTGATGTTGTCAAGAAGTTCTGAGTGATCATGTTGTGTACCCATGAAGCCAGAGGTGGCTGTAGGTTTTGTGGGTGTGTGTGTATGTAAAAATAAAATCTTAGCTATACATTTGGGGCCTAAATTAACAGACACCGTGCCCCTGTTGTCAGTATGTGTATTCTTATTATTTTCTGATGGGTGATATGGACCTGTGGAGATGTATAATACTTTTTATTCATGTGCAGTCACTTCATTATCCTTCTAACTTGTGTTGACAGGTGCTAGATGACCCCAGCGAGGACCATCTGTACATGGGTAAACCAATCACTCTTCCCTTCTGCCCTGCAATGCCTGCCACATGGCAGGGACTGTATTTTGGATGCAATCTCTGTTTGCATGGATCAAAGTTTTGGACAACTGTGTAAAATGTTTCCCATGGTCTGTGGGGAGGGACTGAGGTAGTGAGTTGTGCCAGTGACGTAGCTGATCACTACAGAGATTCCTTTGATGCTGCTTAAAGTAACAGAATCGGGCTTACAGCGGTGAGAATTTTCATGGCATGTGTATATCAGAGGACCAGCTCCTCTTTAATTACAGAGCCATGTGGGAGCTCAGAAAGAGATAAAACAGGACTTTGCCCAGTCAGCCTATACTTAGCAGTGCATGAGGTTATAATTAGATATCTGGGAGCACTTTGCAAAGCCAGGTGCCCAGCTGTAACCTGTAATGCTCTTAACTGTTGTCCTCCTGTCACCTCTCCCAGTGCTGTATACACCATAGTTCCTTTTCGAAAGAGGGACTGCTTTAGCTGCATTCTCTCCACAAATGTTGAAACCCCTGCCCTTCCCATTGTGGTTAGAGGAGCAGAATTCAATAGTAATGTGTTACTGTAGCTATCCTGCCAAACAAGGATGTCAAACTGCTGGGCTGACATTGTCTTACCTCTCCCATCCCCGCTGTACAGTGAGAGAAATTGAGGCACAGGGGAGGAGTAAGTCTTTGAGTTTAAGGCCAGTAGAGACCATCAGATCATCTAAGCTGACCTGCATATCAAAGGACACTACCAGGACAAAGCACTTGCAATCTAAACCCAGCACCTAACAAGGCCAAAATATTGCAGTCTGTAGGAAACTAAACTATTGCATGCCACAGGCAAAGAATAGGATCAAGGTGCACCATGCTAGAGGTCCCTGCAGTAGCAGGGAATTGATTAAGTGAGATACACCCAGGTGATAAAGGCAAGTGATGCCCTCTCCCCCCATGCTGCAGAGAGCAGCAGTGACTTTGGGTTTGCCTGTCTGACCTGAAGGAAAACTGCTTTGCAGCCACACCGTGGTGATCAGTTAGATCTGAGCGTGTGAACGAGAACCAGCCAGCCCAGCACCTGCTTTGTGCCACCTCGGAGTGTCCACCTGCCCTCTCTCATCTTCAGCTTTTGCCATCTCGATGCTTCAGAGGGAGGAGACACAAGAGAAAAACACAGGAAATGATTGGGAGATAAAAATCCCTTTCTGACTCTTGCAGGTAACCAGCTGAAGCCCTGAACTGTAAGATTTTAGAAACATGAGACACAGATTGGATGGGATCTCCAGGGCTGTCAGACCCTGCTCCCTATAATCATCATTAATCCTGTCACACATTCCCAACCATAAATTACTCCAGTTCTCTTAAATCTAGCTAAATTTTTGAATCCCACAACTCCTATTGGGAGACTGTTCCAGAACCTCACTCCTCTGATGGTTAAAAACCTTCCAGTTTCCAGTCTGAACTTGTTCACAGCCAGTTGATGTCCCTTTGGTCTTGTGCCAATACCATCCTTCTTCTTAAAGCGATGTATCCAAGAGCACACAGCGCAAAGAATAACAATGCAGGGGTTGTCATGACTGCTCAGAGCAATGATGCTATTAGTTTGGTACCGTGTCTCTGAAAGTGACCAGGTCCCAGACCCAAATACTAATGTACTGAATAGCTTTCCAGACTCAGGCTCTCTCCCTGCACTAACTGGACATCTAGTAATTTGAATCAAAGGTGCAATAGAAGTAAATTAAAATGTGATGTAAACTGGATGTTCATTATGGACCCCTGTGAAGGCTGAATATCCACTCTGGCATGTTGAATGCAGAAGTGGGGGCCCACAAAAGCACCCCCAAAACCATATCTTTCCAGACTTTGGTACAAAAATTCCCCCCCAAATCCTAATACCCAGACTTTGGAGAATAAAAACCATTGCCACCACCAAGTAATGGTAAGAAAACCAGGGAAGGATATCACTTGAGAAATCTCAGCCCTAAAGTAAAATCAGGACACAAAAATTATCCAATATCAGGTTACTAAAAAAGAAATAACTTTTATTATCAAAACAATTCTCCTGTTACAAGCATAGTTGGATTGGCTAGATGGCAAGAGCCACCAATTAATAAACTCCTGGGGAATTTTCCCATGGGCTCAAAACTTAGTTACAAAAGAGAGGAATGCCCATTTCTAGCAGCACAGACATCAGATCCACAGTATCAAACCATAAAACAATAAAATCTAACAGATTTATCTAAACTTTACCCTACTTATACATTATGAAAAGTCTTTTTCTTGGAGACAGACATATCTTCTGTCTCCCTCAGTATCTGCAGAGTCAACTGGCCACGGACAAAGGGAAAAACCCAAAAATTCCTTTGTCCCAATTTCAAATTCCTACCTGCATTTCTATTGGCTGACTGCTACCTGGCTAGGTATAGAAAAAAAACAACAAATGGTCTGGCAGCACTTTCTAGACTAACAAAACATGTAGATGGTATCATGAGCTTTCGTGGGCACAACCCACTTCTTCAGATGACTGGAGTGGGCTGTGCCCACAAAAGCTCATGATACCATCATCATGTTTTGTTAGTCTATAAAGTGCTACCAGACCATTTTTTTTTTCTGTAACAGACTAACTCAGCTACCCCCTGAAGCTCCTGGCTAGGTACAGTTAACCCTTTAGTCCGCAGGCTGCTGGCCATCCCTCATGACCATGACAACCCCTCTTCCTGCAGCTCCATTCATGCTAGCAGCTGTTGTGCCTGAAAACAACACATGTTAATGAATAGGCACATTTGCCATCCTTTCTCATTCTTGCTTAATCCTATTTGGATTTAAATGGAAGAGCAGTGTTATCCATTAGCTATTGCACGGTGTCAGCAGTCTGATTTAAATTTAATACTTTGTCACAAACTTACTGTGTGACTTTAGAGCCAGTCACTTAACTTTCCCACACCTCAGTTATCCCAGCTATACAGTGGAGTAGTACTTACCTATCTAATCAATAAATACTGAGACTCTGGTTTGAAAATACTATGGAAATGCACCATTTCCTTATTGTCCAATGGTGGCGAGGTGATTTTTCTCTTCCTACCCTAACTTTAGCTCCTTTCAGAGTCCTTAAGTTGGCTCCTGATGGGAGCTGCAGATTGTCTTTTAGGCAGTAGTGACTGTAAAGAGCTAAATTACTCACAGGGGTCTAAGGAGTCATGTCAGCTTACTCCTTTAAGAGCTCACTGATAGCACTGCCTCTACCTTTTTCCTGGTCTCCCTAGAGTTTAACAAAATTCATGTTCCTTGATATACAATGCTTAGTACTGCTCAAAACTCCAGTTAAAATTGGGAAGTTCAATACAAATACTTCTCTGCGGTAACAAAGGGGCAGAACTCACAAAGGCCAGAACAGTGACTGATTAAAACCAATGTTGCAATCACAGCGCCTGCTGCTATGTCTTTTAAAATCATTGTCTGAGTTCATTAGCATATTGGTCTCATTGTGAGTCTGCCTTATTTCTCTTAATTTAATCTATTTTGAGGGCCAAGTTTTCCATTGCTAGCAGCTGTTGTGCCTGAAAAAGCACATTAATGAAGGGGCACATTTGCCACCCTTTCTCGTGCAGTATAGTGCCTTGCTGCCTGTTTATAGACATCACTGGGGCAACTCAGGCTATGTCTACACTACAGGCTTCTTGCTCAAAAAGTTTTTTGTGGAAGAGATCTTCCACAAAAACGTCTTGCGCAAGAGCACGTCCACACTACAAAAGCTCATTGGAAAAGCGATGTGCTTTTGCACAAGAGAGCGTCCAGACTGCTTGGACACTCTCCCAAAAGAAAACTCCAGTTGCTTTTTACAGAATGGCTGACAGGGCACCTGTGCTTTTTTCGATTGGTTCTTTTTGTGCAAAAATCCCCTATTGCCCGTCCACACACACCTTTTTGTGCAAGAGCTCTTGTGCAAAAAAGAGTTATTCCTCGTAGAAAGAGGAATACCTACACTGTAAAAACCTCTCTGTTCTTTTGATTTACTGTAAATTTACTTGTGCAAAAACTCACTTGAGGTGTGGACGCTCCACTGGTTTTTGCGCAAAAATGGCCGTTTTTGTGCAAAAACCCTGCAGTGTAGGTGTAGCCTTAGAGTGCTTATTTGGTGTAAATGTGGCTAGATGTGTTTCTCTGAATATACAAATAAGAAGCTGAGTCTATTTACTTCTCCATTTTGTATAGGTAATGTGAGTTTCCTACATGCAGTTTAGATGCAAAAATGTTATTTACTTGATTTAAAAAAAAAAATCATAGCAGGCGTAAGATGCATTATTTAGCAGAGGAACTAAGGGTATCTCTATGCTGCAGCTGGGAGCAAATGGTTAGACACACTTGCATGGGTACATTAAAAATAGCTGTGTGGATGTTGCAGCCCCAGGGGAGGCTTGGGAGAGCCCCTGGTTCTAAGCTTGGGTAGCTCTCCTGAGCCCATACTGGTGGTGCAGTATCCATGCTGCTATTTTTAGTGAGAATCCTGTGAGTTCCGCTAAAACAAATATTTCTACCCAGGGTGAGAGGCTTGCCCCAGGTGCGGTATAGATAGAGCCTTACTGGCTCCTTCTCAGCTTTTCTTGAAGAAATATGCAGTTCATTTTAGCTAAACGTGTTTTGGGGGAAAAGTCTTTTTACTTGGTTTCTGGATAACCCTTTCTGTTGGTGTGTATTTTGCTCTGTACCGTACTTAGCTGATGGTGGAGCACTGGATTCAGGTCAAAGCACTAATCTGTCTTTAGACTCTCTAGTTCTGCATTCTCTGCATACTCAAAACTTAGGTATGTAAGAGATGCGGAATCAGGGTTATAATGAGAAGATTCTTAACCTGATTGACTGTAATGATTCTGAACTACTGAACAAATATGTTGGTTCATCGATTATTAACATAGAAGATATTAATGTTCTCTTTGAAGCAGCGGCATGAACTGTCAGTCTTATTTTAACATGAACTCCAGATCTGTGTGATAAATACAATGATGACTTCATGCAAAAATGTACATTTTATAAAAACAAAATCCCACAAGTTGTTCTTCCACACTTGGAACTCACTTTTCCAGGCCGGTTTCATGTTGTGGTGTATTTTATTTCCATAATTGGTTATAAAAATAATTGTTTTCCTATTGGGATCTTGTTTGTGGAGCTTTCAGCCTGTAATTAATCACCTTCTCTTTTGTGTTGCAGTGTTTGAACTGGTAAAACAAGGGTAAGTACTGAACCTTGGTATTAGATTTCAAACTTAGTTAATATTGAAGCAAATTTATTTCATAAGCAGTGGTAGCTGTTCAGGTCAGACCTCCCTTGTCTGGCACCCTCAGGACTTGAGTGGTCCCGAACAATGGAGTTTGCCAGACAGTGGGAGGTTAAGGCTCCCTACCGGGCTGTAGGCTCTGCTCCCAGCTGGGGAAGTGCTCCCTGCCTCTGCCTCCAGCCCCATGCCATACGAGCCCTGACTGGCTCTGTGTCCCCCACTGAGACAGCCCCAGACAGAGATGGTCCCCATTGCCTCCAACTCCTGCTGAGGCTGCACCACCATAGTGCTGGCCTGAACTGCATGCCCAGCTGCTGGCCCCACTGACTCCAGCCTTGGCTGAGACTGTGTTCTATGCCACCAACCCCAGCATTCCTGGCTGCTGGCCATACTGCCTCCAGCCACAGGTGGGGCTGTGCTCCCTGCCACCGGTCGTGACGGGGGCTACCGCCCCGCCCCCCCCAGTGCCAGTCCCCGACCGGGGCTATGTTTTCCACCTTGCTAGCCCTGGGCAGGGCTGCATTCCCTACCTCGCCGGACTCAGTGGGGCTGCACTCTTGGCTGCTGGCCATGCTGTCTCCAGCCCCAGATGAGGATGTGCTCCTTGCCACCAGCCCTGGCCAGGGGCTGTGTTCTCCACCGCCAGCCCTGCGGGGTATGTGCTCCCCATCACTAGCCCAGCCTGAGTTGTACTTCCAAACCTGGCCATCCTGGGCTCTCTGGTCCAGCCATATCTGTGGTCCTTCTGGCTAGACCATGGATGTTGCCAGACCAGAGCATCTCAGATTTTAGAGGTTCAACTTGTACTTTGGTTAAATAGTGCGTACAGAGGCCCAAATATCTTATACAGAGATGATATGGAAGATGTTAAAACGAGGTGTTCTGTGTCCTGATCTGTAACATACAATTTAGATGTTCCTAACTAGTTTCCTCTCCAGCTCACCATCTGAAAAAGTGGGTTTTGCCCAGTGAAGCTCATGATAATTTATATATCTTTGTTAGTTTCTAAGGTGCCACAGGACTACTTGTTTTTATGTTACACAGGGATGTGGAAAAATTCTTATCCCCGAATGCTGTAGTTAAGCCAGCCTTTTACCCCCACTTATAGAAGTGGCTAGGTTGACAGAAGAATTCTTCCATGGCCTTAGCTAACACTGCTCAAAAGTGGTGGATTACCTACATTGATAGGAAAATCCCTTCAGTCAGTGTAAGACGTGTTTGTACTATGGCTTTGCAACTGTAAGCCCTGTAGTCTAGATGTGCTTTGAGGCCCAGTTGCCCATGGACCTATGTACACTTAGTAATCCATCAGGGAGTCTTGTTTGTTCTAATTGGCATGCTCAGGAATATGGAGAATGTGTAAATTAAAGTGGGTCTCTCTCCTCCTCCTGCTAGCAGCTTTTCTTGCTGCATTCCCTCTTCTGGCCTATATATACGTGAGTTACACTGACTTCAGCTCTGTGATGTGCTCTGAGTTTATCCAGGAGCATGTGGAATGAGCCCAAATGATTGTGAGGTATGGAATCCTGGGTCTAGTCCAGCACATTTATTACATGTAGTGGGAAAACGACCTTCCAGATAGCGCAAAGCATGACCTGCAACAGCAGATCTCTAGCATGAGTTTGTGCTTCTCCACGTGTGTGCAGGATGCTACTTTCAGGCTGTCTCAACTCAGTTCTAGGACCTCCACATCTTGTCTGAGTTCTATTCCCTTCTGAACTCTGTTGCCTTTCACCCTACAGAAGAGAAAAGCAGTGTGGCCTAGTGGACTGGACTCCAGATCAGGAGTTCAGAAATCTGAGGTTCTGACTCTGCTCATGACTGTGTGACCTTGAGAAAATCATGTAACCTTTTTGTGCCTCCATTTCTTCATATTTAACATGGGGCTAATAATATTCTTTTAACATTATCATGCGCTTTGAGATTTACAGATGAAAAATGCTATGTAAGTATTAAGGATGAAAATTTTTTAACATATCCTTTACAGATGATTGGCTCTAGGAAAATTAAGGTTGAAATGGCATGAGAAGTCAGAAGAAAGTATATGTGGATTTTATAAGGATGATTTTCCGTTCTCATGAAAGCAGCAGTAGCAATGTAATTGTAACTAAAACTAGATTGTTAGTTGTTGGTGTAGGTTCTGTGATTGCACAGTACTAGCACAGTGGGGTCTTTGGTTCATGTGGTTCTGTGGTTCCCAGGTGCCTATGATAAAGCAAATAAGAAAATTGTTAGAGGGAAGATTTTCCTCTTTTCATGGTCAAGAAGTCTGTCTTTAGTGAAAACACAGTAAACTAGTGAGTTTTTTTGCAGAATGGTGACATAGTTTGTAGGCATGAGAATGTAAACACTTGTTGAGGTTATGTTAATATGTATCTTTCCCCTCAGAGCTGAGAATTAACTTGGGTCATCTTGGAGAGAGAATGAAAGGCTGAATCTCCCCCACCTCCCTTTTTCCCTCTTTGCTCTTCTCATTTTATGGTGGGAAAGCCCAGGTATGCAGCTGAGAAATTATGATTTATTTGTAGAGTCTCCTCTGTCTTTGAGAGACATGTACAACTTCCATTAGTGGGAGTGGAAAGTAATCCTGTGCAATAGATAATAGATGTTAATGGGATGTCTTCTGAGCCTCTTGACTTGTGAGGCCATCTACTGTGCCTCTCTCAATCTTCTTTTTGGCACTCAGCCTGTTGAGTGTCTGCAGTTCTTGTGGTATGCTAGTGTGAGATGGGATACTGTAAGAGGTATAGATGGCCATGTATGGGAATAGCACAAGGTGGGGGCAGTGCAAGCAGCATGGTTCAGTGTGTAGGGCACAGGGCAAGGACTCAGGAGGCCTGGGTTCTGTTCCTGGATGTGTCATTGATGCCCTATGGGACTTTGGTTGAGTCACATCTGACTCTCTGTCTCCTCTCACCATTGGACTGTCTTCTGTGGTTAGATTTCATGCTCTTTAGGGAAGGGACTGTCTCTTTCTATTCATTCATGCAATGCTCAGCACAGTGGGGCCCCAATTCCGCTTTTATAATACCAGTAATAAATAGATAAGCATTTGCCAGTCATGTGAAGAACAAAATGTGACTCTTGGACAGAACCAACCATTTTAGCCTCTCCTTAGTTCTATCTGCTTGAGTTAGATGTTGGATCCCTGGGAGATTCGTGACAGACAGCAGCATCTCCCACAGCTTTTGTGAAAATGTGCAGAGTTGGGCCAGGAGACAAGACCCTCATGTGAAGATGAAGCTAATTAGTCTTGCTTTCCTCCAGGACCCCACCTTCCTTCTAAGGAAACAACAGCAGCGGCCCTGTACTGCCAAGGTCAAAAGAATAATCTGAACTTTGCAATTAATGATGGGACACTAGAAATCAAGATGGATCTTAAATAGACAGTGGATTGGCTCCAGATCCTGTGCTTCAACATTTCTCTGAGGGCACGTCTAGACTAGGTGCGGCTTTCGAAAGAAGATATGCAAATTCGTCTCCAATTTGCATATCTTCGTCTGGTTTTTTCCCAGAAGAGGCTTTTCTGATTATTCTTCTGATTAGGAGATTATTCCTCCTAAAAGGAGGTTTACAGGATGCTTTTGAAAGAGAGGGCTTTTTTCTGATATTTGGCCCCATGTAGATGGGCCAAATATCGGAAAAACCTCTTTTGGGAAAAAAAGAGATGGAAATTCGAGCTGAATTTGCATATCTTCTTTCAGAAGCCGCATCTAGTCTAGATGTGCCCTCAGATATCCCAGGAGGGGATGCAAGACTGTGGAATTAAGACTAGGGATGTAAAAGTGTAGTCAGTTAACCGATAAGCAAAAGCTTATAGGTTAATTCTGTAGACTACATGCATTTCCTTCTCCCCCTCTCCCTGCTGGTAAATTTTTTAGCAAGCTGGCCAGCAGCCTGGTTCAGTCCTGGCTTGCATTGAGTCTGGCTCTTACCACAGCTGCGTCTCTGCATTTAAAGTGTATTAGAAGCAGAGTGGGTCAGCAGCCCGGCTCAGTCCGGGGTTTGGGACCTACCCCCATTCCATCTCTGCATTACAAGCGTAATAAGAGCTGGGTGGGCAGGCAGCCTACCTCAGTTCTGGCTTGCTCTAGGTCTGGGAGCTCAGACCACCCCCAGACAGGGGCTTCAGCCATCCTGCACTGCTGTCTCTTTCCCAGAAGCAGCAGGACAGGGTGACAGGTAGCCAGTCTGCAAAGGGAGCTGGTATTTTAAACTAGCTCCCCTTGCAGACCAGCTTCTGCCTGGCATCCCGCACTGCTGCCTCTGATACTGGCTGCTGGCCTCACCCGCAGGGACTATAGAATAGTCAACTAACCGATAAAATTTCATGAGGTTACTCGACTATTCACTTAACCATTATTTAACATCCCTAATTAAGACTAGAGTAAAGAAGGGAAATTTTCATTGCAATGGCCACATTAAGGGTCAGCTTCTGTTCTCAATCCCAGTAAATCCAGAGCAACTCCATAGGCTTTAAGGGAGTAGCTGCAGAATGGCATTGGTGTAATGGAAGTTGGAGTCTGTCCCTAAATCTCTTAGTTTGAGGGAAATGAGACCAACATTTCTGGGGTGAAAGGAGATCCCATCTATCCCCATAGAGAAAGAATACAGTGCTGAAAAGATGAATTAATGGACCAGTATAACCAGGCCATTGAGACCAATGGAAGAGCTGTATATGGTCCAGATGTGCAAGCCAAACAGCTGCCCAGGCGCTTTTCCAAGTTCTACGCCCCGTTTCTTACTATTGTGAGAACCACATTCTGGAGCTGAGAGAGGACACTGCTATTTATGGGAAAGGGCCATGTTACACCTCTTTAGGTTTTGTGCTGTGTGACAGTGTGGCTGGAGATTAGAGCCTGCTATTGATGCTTTCCCAACTTCTGCTAAGGAAGAGGATTTGAAGAGTCTTGAAACATGATTGGATGGCAGGAAGAAACAACACTGGAAATCTTCAGAAACTTCTCCTCCCACAAGCCCAAACCTCTTTGAGAATCAGACCTAACAAGGCAGTTCAGCACTTTCATGTCTACAGGAAACATCTTGCATTGAAATGATTTTAGAGCTCTCAATCTGAATTGTATAGATTGTCACTTTCACACTGCTTCTAAAACACCACTTAATCCAGGAAGCATTTCTGTTGTGTACATTCTGTTTCCTGTAATGGTTGCCTTAGGCACTGCCTCTAGATCACAAACTTTTTAGGGCAGGGAAATCCTGAGACCAAAAGCCAATAATTTATCAAGTGCTGCATGCATGTGCCTCGCTATGTATGTTAAGGATCTGGATTCTAATGTCTTCATTCAGCTGTTACACCAGCAACACTCCCATGGACTTCAGCAAGAGTTTTGCCTGACCAAGGGCTGATTAAGTCCTTCAACATTTGACCATCTAATAATAATAGGAGGAGGCCACAGCCAAATTAGCATTTGTGCGTGAATGTGATGCCACTAAAGACAGCAGTGCCCTGAGGCTTGGGCTCTTGTATGGATCACAAGCAAAGGTATTCTGGTGAGAGGGCAGAAATGGTGGCATCCATCTAGGCATCCACACAAGAGGGAAAATCATGGAATGTATTATGTATAGTAGGGATGTACGAGACTGCTCAAGTAGTTGACTGCCTGATAAGCCTAAGTTTATCGGGTAGTCCAGTCACTATGCAACTAGTCACTTCCCCACCTTGCTACCTCTGTAACAGAGTCAGCAAGTGGGGCGAGCAGGAGCCAGCTTAAAAGCCAGTTCCCCCCAGCACCATCTCTGCAGGGTGGCAGGGGAGGCAGAGGTACAGCGGGGACCCAGCACCTCTGCTTTTCCTCACCTTGTCCTCATCCATTGTGTTCAGAACACACATACATACACAGACACCTGTAATTTGGAGTAGCCTGAGGACTGCTGTATGTTAGGCAAGCTGACAGTGGTGTTAACTGAGGGGCATTTATAGTTGCTGGGTTTATGTCGTCTAAGCCACCCACTGCAAGGAGGCCTGGTGTTGGAGCCATTTTGCAGTTCAGCACCAGCTGAGGATTTGGCTCAGCTGAGGCTGAGTCTCGTATGACTCACTCTGGCAGCTTTAGAGCTGCTTTGCAACAGCGTGGTGAGGCAAAGGGACCGTAATGCAGCCAAAGATCAGGGATGTAAAATCTGTCCTCAGAAGCAGAGAGAGCGGCTGAATTTCTGGGCCTACCTTTCTTAAGCAGTGTCTGGGTACAACTGCACTGTATCTACCATTTTAAAATTGCATTCCCCAACTTGCTTGTACTGGTGACATGGGATATGTCTGCACTGTAATGAAACACCCGCCACTGGCCCCATGGGGAGTCCCAGAGAGCGGACTCGAGCACAAGCTCAGATATCGACCCTGCAGTAAACAGTCCTGTGGCACCAGCCCAAGTCAGCTAGCATGGGCCAGCCCCTGGTGCTTCATTGCGGTGTAGACACACCCATCGATAACTAAAAATGGTGTCAAAATCCTCAGCAGCAGCAGTGGAACGTGATTATTTTTATAGTGTAGACAGGACCTAATATGCTGCCATTCTGGTTACTGCAGTGAGTTAATTCACAGAATTTGCTGAAGACACATCACAGTTGCAGGATAACCACGGTAACAAGCTAAAGAATCCATTACCTGAGTTTTGCTACCTGTGCTCCTCAACAGCTGGCAAAAAAAGAAGCCTCTAAAGTTTTGTTGGTTCTGAACTGTGACCCTCTTCCTTATTAGCCTTGCTTGGTTTTGTGTTGCCTTTTCAGGCCTGTGATGGAAGTCCCAGCCATTAAACCTCTCACTGAAGATCAGGCTCGCTTCTACTTCCACGATCTGATCAAAGGCATCGAATACTGTAAGTTTCAACACAGAAACCCACTGGCATTCGTAACCATTTGGGAGGCAGATCCACAGCTGGTGTAACTCTGCTGGCTCCAGCAAAGCTACACTGACTGACACCAACTCAGGATCAGGCCTCTCGTTGCGACGTCTTTGTTAATTGAGATTTAAAGGCCCTTGTGTATTTGGTCATTTGCTCTTAGCTACCTAGTTGTGTTACAAGCCTGTCCTGCCATTGATTGTCTTGCTCTTTCTTTTACCCACAGTGCACTATCAAAAGATAATTCACCGGGATATTAAGCCTTCCAACCTTCTGGTTGGGGAGGATGGTCACATCAAAATTGCTGACTTTGGAGTGAGCAATGAGTTCAAGGGAACTGATGCCCTTCTGACCAACACTGTGGGCACCCCTGCGTTTATGGCTCCAGAAACCCTTTCAGAAACCAGAAAAATATTTTCTGGCAAGGTATTTTGTAGTGAGGATTTTTTGTTTTAATATGGAACTATTTCTTTAAGACATACATACTTTTCAGGCTCCTTCAAGAAACAGCTATAATTTTGTCTTCTCTTTTCTTCTAGGCTTTGGATGTATGGGCTATGGGAATCACACTCTTTTGTTTTGTGTTTGGGCAGGTAATGAGTTTCTTGTTTGGGTCTGGTCAGTGAGTTAGCATGTCTCTTTACACAAGGCTAAGTGTGGTGTTTCATAAGGTGAAATGCATATCCCCTTCAATGTTCCCTCTAAATGTGTCTATCCATGTGCAGAATACGTTTTATTATGCAGCCTGAGGCATGTGCGGATGTGCACCACCAGTAGAAACACATGGTGCTGGCTGTGGGCACTCTGTTAATCAGCTGGTTACATTTGCATCTCTCCTGGGTGGCTGCCCAAGTGCTCAGCTTACAGGGTACCCTCCCTTCTTCCACAGAAAACCTGATCTGTTGTGGTTCCTTCCCTCCTAACTAATCTCTGTGCTACCTTCTGTGCTAGAGCCAGGACAGCATTCGTCCAGTGCAAAGGGTGTGCAGAGCCCTATGTTACAATGAAGCTGCTCCTGCTAAGCCCAGGGCTTCATTGCTGTAGAGTAGAGCCCTGTGCAGGACTTTTATTAATCCCACTCCCACTCTCATGGCTGCGGGTACCATGTGATCCCAGTCCTGCTGCAGCGCTAATCTTGAATAGCACTCTATTATTGAGTTTCTTGTGCAGCCCAGAGCTCCATGGGTGTATTTTTGATGAGTGTAAAATCATTCATTCTTAGAGCCCCTGGATATTACTGCAGTAGAGGTTCTGACCATGTGTGGGGATGGTATTTCCTGCCTTGATGCATTGATATTGCCATGGCATCTGGGCATTTCACAGTTTAAAATCAATAACCACAAGCATGGGTGACTCAGTGAAATTGCACATGACCCATGCCTGCTGCAATGCTAATAGATTCATTAGCTGATAGCCCAAGTGAATGAGTGGGTAAGCTTTTTCTGCACCTTCCAGATTAGCAAATAGTAGATCCATTTGACCAGCAGAGGGCACATCTGCTGAGAACATCTTTAGCTCAGTCTGGGGAGAACAAGAGTACTTGGAAAGTGTAATTAAGGATGTTAAATACCGGTTAATTTACTAGCTGAGTAGTCAATAGGCACTTCTGCATTCTCCATCTAGAGGCTTTTGCACATTTCAAAGGAGGAATGCTGAACTCCGTGTGGAGCCTGGAGTCCATGGAACTTCCCACTGGCCCAGGCTGTACACATTGTGCCAGCTTTGAAATGTACAAGATTTGACTAGTCCTTAACATCCTTAAGTGCAATGGGACACAAGAGGAAGAGATGGCTTCATAAATGAGACTGGAGACAGGATGATGCTATCTAGCTCACTTTCCAAATCATGGGGCTAATTCAACAAAGCTTACTCTTCAAAAGCTCCACTGCCTTCAAAATGTTCAAATCTTGGGCCTGTTGTTCTGGTCTGTCCTTTGAATCCACACAGTGTGAGATGATACTGTTTTTTTTTAAATAAGTTGAGTGGGTGAGAATCTGCCACATGTCTGTCCCCTAATTCTTTCTTCCTCTCCTTTTTGAATCCTGTAAAATTCTTCCAAAGCCATGTGATGTGTTCTGCTGACTACCCCAAAATGCCTTACTGCTTAGCAAATCCTGTTGTTTGTGTTTTGTTGATTTGTAACTAGTGCCCTTTTATGGATGAGAGGATTCTAAGTTTGCACAGTAAAATCAAGACCCAACCCCTGGAATTCCCGGATCAGTGAGTACATAGAAGGCTTTTTATTATTTTTGCAAATGGGAAAATGAACACCACTTCCCCAGCTTCCCAGAAAGCACTGAGTAGGTGGAACTGGACTGGATCCAAGGAGAGTTTACAAAGTTATAACGCAAACCACCAATATTTTTCTTTCTCTCCTGCACTCATTCTTGGAGAGCTCCCTTCAGACTAGGCATGAGGTCAAAGTTTGTTGCTCTACAGCTGTTGAAAAAATGTTTGTGATTTGAGTTCCAGAAGCTCGAAAGAGAATTCATTAACCTTCTCTGTTGCCCTAGGGTGCTTTTCTGTCCAATCTCTCCATATTCTTTTTAGACCCTGAATGCTCTGAACACATTTATTTGACTTCATTATCTCAGTATGCATTTGCTTCTCCTCTGGAAACTCCACTGCGGACAATTATATGGGGGTGGGTCCCTTCTTCCGAAGGCAATGACAAGAATTGAAGAAGTAACTGATTGGAGTAATCCCACAGATTCTGATTCTCGCACTCCTTAATCCTTGGTTCTTCCTCACCATTTAATCCCATTCCCAAACACCATCCCCTCCACTCAGAGCTAGCAGCATGGGCCTCGTGATTCAGCTCCGTGATAGAACAGAAGTGAGTGAGTACTCAGCATTAGTCACTCTCTAGCACAAGCCTGAACAACCTGCAAAAAGCAAAGGAATTTAAGCCCAGGGCGCTGTGCCCAAATCTATCTCTCTATCCCAGCTCTCTGGAAATGTGCTGATAAGGTGAAACGTGTCAATGAAAAGCAGCAGGAAGCTCTCTCAAATTAACCTGAGGATCATTTTAATTTCCCAAGGCCAGACATTACCGAGGAGTTGAAGGATCTGATCATGCAGATGCTGGATAAAAACCCTGAATCTAGGATTTCTGTCCCGCAAATCAAGGTACTTACCAGTTGGAAATTAAGTCTTGTTGGTGAGTCGCGACATTGCTACTGTCCGGGCTGTATTTTATTGTGTGGGGCTTTCTTTGCTATTCTGGAGTCAGTTTATCGCTCATTGCTTCCTCCCCCAGTTACCAGTGCCTCCTATTCAGGCCCTCCTGAGCCTTCCCCATCTTGGAACCTCTTGTACCTGCAGGACGAGGCCACATAAAGAAATCCTCTGAGACCAGTATTTCCTCTGCTTGTAGAAAAATGTTACAAAACAGCCTCCTCAGGAGACTTCTGTCCCTCTCTCCCTACCGGAGCCCAGAAGGGTTAAGCAGCTGTGAAAATGGCAAATAAGCTTGGGAAAAAGCAAGAACTGGGGGGAAGTTAATGAGCTATTTCTAAACCTTCAGAAAGTGTTCCAGAAATGGACAAAGGTTCCTGGTATTTGGAGAATGGGCAAAAGGTTTCTTCTTTTCTTCTGAGCTTATTTTCCCATTTCTATTGTAATGTGCTGGTTAAAGTCGGGGGCTGGGAGTCAGGACCACGGACTCTATTCCCAGCTCTTCCACTGTCTTTATGTTTGACCTTGGGCAAGTCACTTCTTTGTGCCTCCACTTTCCCTACTGTAAAATAAGAGTAATGAGGGCTCCCCATCTTTGTTAAGCATGTACAGATTCAGGGATGCAAAATGCTTTGTAAGTGCTACCGATTAATAGTGCTTTTCCCTCCCCATGTGGCTATTAGCTTGTTCCACAGAGTTTGGATCTAGAGCCACACTTCCTCCAAGTTTGACAGAGTGTGCACTGGGAGATTTGATTTGAGTCTATCTCTATTCATAATGATTTGGGATAGTTCACTCCTCTAGGTCACTTGGCTAAAAAGCAGAGCTTCCCTGTTCCTTTAATACCAGGCTGATGAGTACTCTAGCTGCAGGGATTTGGCACATCTGCTATATCTGGGTTGTTCTAATTTTTTCCAAAAGAGGAAATAGTTTCTGACAGGCTGTGTTATTAATTGAAGCTGCACCCTTGGGTCACTAAGAACGGAGCAGAGCCTCTGCCGACGGAGGATGAGAACTGCACGCTTATCGAGGTGACTGAGGAAGAAGTTGAGAATTCGGTCAAACACATCCCAAGCCTGGCCACAGTGGTGGGTAACACAAGCCAACAATTCGTTCGCGATGTGCATAGAAAATACTCTGATTTTACTGCCCTAGCCTCACTGCTCAGACCTAGTTGTGCTGATGAATGATTAGGTGCCAGGGCTCCTGTTTATAATGCAGCCATCAGTGGAGTGGCATCGAGACACCATGCAGCAGCATGTGGCATTTCTATAGTTCAGAAACCTTTCCTGAATGAGACTGAGAATAGCACTGCTCCAAAAGAGCTGCTAAACAGACCACAACATCAGTTGCTAGGTGGAGGTGGCCTTCCCCTCAAGCTGGAGTGGAACTGAGCTGTCTGAAGATTGTTCAGACTGGTACTGTCTGAAAAGCTGGAAATTGTACTGAGAAGCCCCTTAACGGGATCTCGTCTAGGAAGTTGCTCTCTTGTCCCTGATTCTTGGATCTGAGTCTCTTATCAACCAGTGCCAAAGCTCAGATATGCTTCCCTTTCCCCTGTTGTTTTTAATCCCTTTCTCAAAACCATCTGAGGGAAGTTTCTGTGGCTGCCACTTGGGAACCGCTGTTTAGTGGGATTTTGTCGCTTCTGTTAGAACTTCTAATCTCCTGCTTGTAACACCACATTAATGACAACATTGTGAACCATAGCTAGTCTGAGATCAGCCGCATCCTTTGGTCTAGGGATTTAAAAGTCAGACAAAAGGGAAACAGCAAAGGTACCTTTAGCTGGCTGTTCCCATCTTGCCAGCATGTGGTTCGCTGGCAAGGTTTCATAGCCTTTGCTCGTTGCTTTCTGGTGATTGCGAAGTCCAGGTCCATGGCAGAATCCTATTTAAAGTGCTGGACCATGTGGAGGAGGACTGACCCAGCAGAGACCAGGCCTTCAAGCAGACATCCTGAGCCTGTGGAGTTCTTTCAGCCCCACTAGAGTCAGGGATGCTCACTGACGTTGTGGTTTTAGTTTGTATCTTCCGTTTTTTCACTGTGCTCCACAAGTAGTTTTAAGAGGTGCCCTCTCCAGCCTGCTGCCCCATACTCTGTTTACTGAGAAATCCTAATCTAGGAGTGAGAACCATGCACACACATTCTGCTGAGCTTACGATGCAGCAGCCTGTGCTCCATGACCTCTTTCCTTTTCAGAAAACCAAATTCTGCCCAGCGCAGTTCATCCTTGGTTCTGAGTTGAGTGAAAACTGAGGGTGTTCAGTGCTTTGCAGATGGTGCTCTGATCCAGACAGGGTCAAGTCCGGCAAGGATAGCCTCCACAACAGCTCTTCACTGGGCTCAATTTCACATCAGATGATCTGTGTTCCCAGCCTCAAATCTCCTAGGCCTTGAATTCATTAGCAGCAACATCCTTCCTGTCTTGCTGTCACATCTTTAAATTTAGGTCACCATTTAGAAGAAAGGAAGAAAAAAACTCACCTCCATTTTTATTTCTGACGTTATCTGTCTTTCTTTGTGAGTAGCTCACCAGCTTTAACATGCCCGTCATAGATTTTTTTTTATTGAATGTTTTTTTAAATGCTGACATTGTGTGTTGCCCAGTGCAAGACGCAAATACAATGACCATCCTCATTCTGAAGAGCTTCCAGGAGCACATTTGAAAAGTAGCTACTGTTTCCACACACCCTGCCCCCCAAGGCCTCAATACCCACAGCCCCATTTGAAATCAATGTGACTTTAGCACAAATGAGTGCAAAATAAATTATTTATTCATCTTGTTTTGTCTCTCTTCTCTTTCATGAATTTGCCATTGACAGGTTGCAGAAATCTCAAATTTGTTTTGTTCTTCAAATTTGTTTACACGTTTCCCAAGGAAATAATTCTTAGTTTGCCCATCAAGCTGCAAATGTTAACTTTCTGGTATAAAATTCACATACTGTTGGCTTTTATATCAACCACATGATATTGTTTCTATTCTCTGAGTGACTTTCAAACTAAATATTCAATTGTAAGTCTCACGGTTCATACTATATTGATTAGCTGCATACTTAATTCAGTCAGAGAACTGATGCAATCACATGTAAGTTATGAAACATAAGTGGTAACATGCATTTTAAATTATTTTGTAACATTTGTGCTATGCAGATAAAGTTAGCTCAACACAATCTATAGAAGTTCTGATCACAATTCAGTTTTGGCCAGTATTAAAGTGAATCCCCTTACCCCCAGAAAATTTTACTTTTAACAAGTACTTTTGCTGTTATAGACTATGCAATTGGAAGTTTGCAGAAAATGAACTCTGCAGAATGACAGAGCCATGCAAATCAAAATTCACAAAGATTATTGGAGGAGAAAATGTCACATTATTTGCTCAGGTTTCCTATCCGGTCTCCTGTGGTTTGAAGTGGGTATGTGTAGCTCTGAAGAATTCCAGATAAAGAAATGAGCTTCTGGACGAACAGTTGGAGACTTGGCAATCGTTGTTGTTATTGTTAAATTAAAACTTTGTCCATACCAGGCTTGTTTTAAATAGTTTTCTGAAGCACAGATTTTATGGGTTTGGTACAAGCTTTAAACATTTCTATTACATGCGAATGGAAATGTACTGCTATTGGAAAGGGTTGTCCCTTACTGAAACCAGTCTCTCGTCCTGTAGATCTTGGTTAAAACGATGATCAGGAAACGGTCTTTTGGGAATCCATTTGAGGGAAATAGGAGAGAAGAACGATCTCTGTGTGCCCCAGGGAACCTACTGACGTAAGTGTCTTCATCTCTCTCTGGTGCAAGTGCATGATTTCCAGTGAGTGAATAGTCACAATACAAAACACCAGCAGAGCATGAGAATTTTTATTTAACAAATGTACTGCAATCAGGATGTGAATTGGTACAATGTATGTATTAAATCTAATTCTACCTCTAGGACTCTACATTTCAGTGGTAACGGAAATGATTCCTGTAAGTTAATTGTAACTGGTGCATGCAGTGCTCTGAGGGTATATCTCCACTACAAAGTTAATTTGAAATAACAGCAGTTATTTTGAATTAACTTTAATAGCGTCTACACAGGCAAACTGCTATTTCGAAATAAATTCGAAATAGTGGAGCCATTATTTTGAATTTTGTAAACCTCATTCTATGAGGCGTAATGCCAAATTCAAAATAGCTATTTCGAATTAAGTGCTGTGTAGATACTTAATTTGAAATAGGGGGCCTCCAGCCCTTCCCAGGGAGCCCTGGTGGCCACTCTGGGCACAACCAGGAAAACTTACCCTTCTCTCCCCCAGATTCCCAACCCTGAGCCCTGAGCTTCCCCTCCCACTTCTTCTCCTTGCTTCCCCCTTCCAGCTCCCTCCTCCCAGGTTTCCCCCTCTCCTCTTCCATCCTCTCCCATCCCCTCTCCCACCTCCTTTTCCCAGTCTCCCGAGAGGTTCATTCCCCCCAATTTTGTTCAATAAACCCAGTTTCTATTTTTGAACATATGTGTCTTTTATTTGACATCAGGAAGGGAGGGGTAAGTGGAGGGCTAGGGAGGGGTAGGGAGGGGTAAGTGGAAGGACATGAGGGAGGAATGGGGCATGAGCCCCCGGTGGGGAGGACCAGGGAGGCTCCTTGGGGTTGACGCTCTCCCTCCGGGGCCTCCTGGATCCTGACAGCCCTCTGATGGACCCCCCCAGATGGCAGCACGGCAGCAAGTGCAGGCGGGCTGATGGCAACGACACCATGAGATGCTCCGGCGTGGCTGAGTGCTGTGTTGTCCCGAGTGCGGGCATGCAGGGCACACCAAGACAGGACTGCTTTGCTGTCCCTCATCAAGGTAGACAAGCAAGCAGGGAACCCTGAGAACTGTCTGTCCGGGGTGGGAGTAGAGTCCCTTTAAGCACAGAACTCAGTTAGCCTCAGGCAGCAGCCCCACACACTAGGTCCTAACCTGATGCCCTGCCGGCACTGGTTCCAGCCAGCCTTAACTTCGGTTCAGGGTCCACTCATTGTGAATGCGCTATTTCGAAATAGCAAAACGCTATTTTGAAATAGATTTTGTGTCTAGATGTGTTATTTTGAATTAGCTTAATTCGAATTAACTTAATTCGAAATAGTGCTGTAGTGTAGACATACCCTGATACTTCAGAAATGGTATCCTGCACTAAATGCAAATAAAATCAGATCCTTGTCTCTAAAGAATGCTCAGTTGCTGTTTTATAGACTTACTGTAGCCTGAGCCAGTTCAGGAGACATGATTCCTGCTGCATGTATGAGGGTGCTATTGCAAACTTAAACAGTGTATGCAGTGTATGCTCATGGGGCTTTGGGACATTTCCAGATCAAGTGTTATGCAATGCAAAAGAAGCTTTCCTCTCTTTTGGGTTGTGTTTCCTCCTGAACTGTCCCTGTGCATTTATGGACAAGGAGTGGGAGCATGATACTTGGATATTTTTACACCAAGTAACAGCGTTGGCCATTGCTTGCACTACTACCACATGAAGGTTTCGGAATCAGGGGCTGTCTGTTCACCAGAATATGTGAGCACAGTAGCCGATTGCCATTGTTTCAGCCAAAGAAGCCCATAAGCTGTAGGAAAGTTTACATTTAAAATAGGATAGTCCTTTAAAGCATTAATGGAGATTTCTAAGAAAGTGGATCATACATTACTAGTAATTAACGAAAGGTCTACTGGCTGCATGCAGCAAATAATATGCATGTGTGCATTGCTCTTCTGATAAGAGTAATGTTCTTCTACGGTTTTCCCTGCTAAAAAGTAGCATGGTCACTTATATGGGGGAAACAGAACAGAATGTAGAAGTAAATTAATCAGGCAAATTAAAGATGTTTTGTTTTTCTTTCTGTTTGCATTGCAGTTTTGAAATACTATGTTACCTTTATACTCTAGAATAAAGGTTACACTTTAATAAACTGATGCATTTTGTTGGGATCTGCTTTGTAGTCATACACATTAATAAATGAAAACAAACGTTGGACTGCTTCTTTCCCATCACCTTTCCCCTGCTTCATTTGAAGCATATTTTTTCACCTGGCCTCATTACATTGATGATAAGATCCCATGGGTTTATTTGTGGGCCAGCAATGAAGTCAATAGGAAAACGCCACTGACTGCAGAGAAGCTGGGATTTCACCCTAAGTGTTCTGAGTTGGAACAGGCTTTCTAAGGGCCTTACTGAGCTTGTAGATGTTTTCTGTGATGTCCCCATTTCCTCTACACCATGGTTTCCTGGCTTCACTAGTTTCCACATCAGTGCATAGGTTGGTGTCCTGCCTACTAATGCTTAGAATGAGCTGCACTTGAATGGGAATTCAAATGACAATGTCTCTTAAGCAGAAAGCTCCTCTGTGTGTCAGTCCTGTATAGATTCAGCATGTAACTGCCTGCTTCAGAAAACAGATTTTAGTTTAAGCCTGACCTCCTGTATATGAACCCAAAAGACCTCTAATGCCTGTGATTTTTTTTTGGGGGGGGGGAGAGGGGGCTGTTGTAATTCAGGCTGTACAAAGCATTTTCCATCTGGATAAACTGGAAGACCAATCCAGTGAAACATCATCTGAAAGGAAGGGCTGATAAACCACTGAAAGCACTAATGCTGGACACTGGCTTCCACCATTCACTCTCTTCTCTCTATCAGCATTATTTACGTGAACTTTCCCCAAAGACCCTGTATTACATTGATTACAGGAGGCTCAGCTGACAGATGTCTGTGATATTTTCCATAGTCAATGCTCTGTTCCTTTCTGGGCGTGCCTGGGACTTAAGCAAATAAATTCCCCAATTAGCCCCTGAGGAGTAGGTTTATATAAGAACTTGTCCTGCAATGTGTTCAATCAGTACAATTCACCCTGTGCAGAGGGACAGAACAAGGCCTATGCACTAGGCAACTGAATCCTATTTTGAGAGATTAAGTAGGATTTAAGTTGTAGCTAGACCTCAAGCTGGCCTGCAGCGGGGTGAATTTCACCTTACGCATGTGACATGTTGACTTCAGATGGAGTTGTGCATGAGAGACGTGTTCCCGTGACTATGCTATTAATTATGAAATAAAAGAATTTATCTGTGTATTTTCTCAGTCTTTCTCTCATGTTCTGAATTGTAAACTGACAGCCTGACACTCAAATCCTATTCATATTGGTGAGTTGATTGTCCTTCTACAACAGAGTCGTAGCACTTTACACGCTATGGTTAGCAATAGCGATGTAAGTGACTAGTTGACTATCTGATAAGCAGAAGCTTATTGGACAGTCAGTTAGTGATGCAACTAATTGCTCCCCTCCCACACTTGTGGCCTCTATCCGAGAGAGGCAGAAAGGGAGGAGGGAGCAGGAGCCAGTGCTGGAGGGAGCCTACCGCGGCTCTTGTACATTTAAAAGACTCAGACACTGCAGGGAGCGTGGGGCCAGTCCCCCACTCCCTGCAGGGTCTATTCGATTAGTTAGTTAATCTAAATTTAACATCCTTAATTAGCACGCTCCTGTTGTATCCATCACTGATTAACTGGAAGTCGTAGCCAGACCCAGTAGATGAAAGTCAACTTGTTTTTATTTTTGCCACATCTACCCCACAAACACCTGTAAAACTAGTTGTGTGAAGTGAAGTAAGTGTCTGAGAGCTAGCCAGAGGGGGTAAGGCGATCGGTTCTGTTTCACCATATATGTGTTATAGCATTTGAATATATGTGGCCCAGAAACTTCCCATATTTCTTTAATCCAGGGGCGTAGTGAGGGAGGGGCAGTTGCCCTCAGGCACCACGCTAGGGCAAGCGCAGGATGAATGACGTGGCTGCGGCTGCTGTGGTGGGGCTGGGTAGTCCCAGAACTGCCTGCGCCGTTCTCCCTGCACTCGCCTTAGTGTGGCACCTGGGGGCAACTGCTCCTCCTGTCCTCTCCCTCGCTGTGCCCCTGCTTTAATCTTCTCCCAGCCTCTGCTATCATGCAGTCTTTCATGTGAGGTTACTTCCATGTGTGCTGTGTGCTAATGTTTGATAGATGGGACCGCTGCTTCCAAGTCTTTTTGGATATTGTTATGGCTATTAGAAAGTTCCTTCTCACCCAATCTGCATTGTCTTGACCTATGTAGGTTTGCTGTGGTTACAGAAATAAACCATGATGTGGGGGTGCTGGAATAATTCGTATAGTGGGGGCACCGAGTGCCATTGAACCAAACTATAAATCCCGAACGTGATGGAAAACACTTCAGGACGGGGTTGCAACTGCACTCCTAGCTCCAGCACCTGTACCATCATGATGTGAATAGTGGTTTGGAAATTGTTAGCTATATGGTATATTGAGAACCAGATACAGGGTTTTTTCCTCCTCCTCCTCCTATAAAAATTTTCTTTTTAAGGACACTAATGTGTGTTATTTCATTTTAAAGCAGGAAACAAGGCAGCGAGGATAATCTGAAGTGCAATGACCTACCAAATGCAGGCGAGGATGAAGTGCTTTCATGAAATCGAACATTATGGTTATGATGAGCAACTGAGTCCGTGGCTCCTTTACACAATGTGCATCTGAGGATAAGAGATGCAACAGAGCCTAAGCCAAATAAACACAGCATGACATGGCACTAGTACAGCACTATAAGCTGCATGTAGAGCTTACATAGCAGCATGTTGTAAGAAATCAGATTACAGTACTTGTCATAAACATTGAACATCTCTGATTGTTGAAAACATAACTAAATGGACGGCTTGATATATTGTTTGAAACTTGTTGGCAGAGATCAGAAGGGTGAGATAATGTGATGGACAGTGGTGGTTATTGGCAAAAAAGCAAAGAATGATGTAGCTGGAAATGGCTTTAAGTGGTTTTAATGCCAAATATTTCATGGAGACTAATGCCACAAGGTATTGTACAAGGTAGGTAGGTATATGAAAGCGTGAATCTTCACACACAGCTGGAAAAAAACTAGAATTATGCACTTTGAGTGTTCACAACCTACCAGAAAGGGTGTTGCATCTATTTTTGTGGGTTTTTTAATTGACATGTTTTAATTGCATGGAAGCAAAGTATAAACTACCACCTCGCCATTTTCAACAATGCCAGTCTTTCTGAGTGAAGTTTTAACAGTTTGATAAAATAGCATCTTCAGATAGTTCATAAACTAGTGTTAATTACTGTGTTTTGAAGACACCCGTTTCCCTAAAATCTTGACATTAGCATGGATAGATGTGCAATAGTTGGGCCAAGTATTCAGGGTACAGATGGAAAATGTGTTTAAGGGCTTGAAGTTCAGTCTGCACTCTAACAGCAAAGGGCATTTTGTGTTAGAATATGAGTTTAAACCTATATTGCTGGGGAAAGCTGACCTCCTATTCTGAACGGCAAAAGAAGCACTAACGTTTCTAAATCTTTTACTTGAGCAAAGTAGATATATAGTTACATTTTAAATTCAGGGTAAAATCCTTCACTTCCGTGTACATTACATGGTTTAATGCAATTTAAAAAACTATTTATTCTATTTTTAAGTATCTAAATAGACATAGGGCTCACTTAGGATTTAAGATCTTACTGAAATATTTAGGTTATTTGGTAACGTTCAAAGAAGCGTTGTTTTTAAACTCTTAATTTGGATTTTGGGGCTAGATATTTCTGCAAACTAATAGCCAACAGTTTGTAAATCCCTGGGGATCGGAGGCTAATTAGCAGACTTCAGTAATTGAAATGCACATCTAGTTTATGGATTACTCCTTACTAAGAGCATTTTCATCATCCCTGAGATTGCTTTGGAATTATTTTGTGAATAGTTAGAATCTAACTAGTAGGTGGTGGGATAGATTCTGGCTTCTGCATTAGATTTTCATACCTAGTAGTGAGAGCGGAATAACTGAGGTAATCATGGATGTAGATGAGTGGGAGTGAAATTCTCCATTGGATTGGGGAAGGGTCAAAATAAGCAGGATAGTTGTGTGGATAAAGCATGGCACTGAGACAGGAAAGTTGATCCTTTACTCAGCCCTGCCACTGATTTAGTGTGGGACCTTAGGTAAAGCACTTAATCTGCCCGAGGCACTCAGAGAATGAAACTTCCCTACCATACAACAAGGAGGAGTTTATGAGGCTGAAGGCACTATTGAAGTGTCCAGTGTTATTTTGAACATTAGTGATTTTCCCCACCTCCCTCCCCTCCAGATGGTATATTAGGCCAGAGCCATTGTGAGGTGGTTGTGTTCTTGCCATTCTCTGGAGCCCCAGTTAGTGGACACTGCAAGAGGCACATCGCTGAATTTGTTGGCTGTACATTCGGATTATGATTGGATGCAGCCCTGTCACCTTAGGAATGACAGACCTTTACTAAAGTGGTAGGAAGTTAATTCTGTAATTAGCAAGAAAAATCTCACTTATGCAAGTTCCGTTTAGCATATGAGCCTGGGTCACAATAATCGAAAGTTCCCTGTATTCCTACATTGGTACTGGCATAGTACAATCATCTTCTTTCCAAGGCTGATGACATGATTTAAATAAGAACCATAACTTCAGTAAACATTTTAGATGCAAAAAAATGATGAATCCAAAGAAATGAAAAGGAGACTCGTTCCTGTTGTTTAGTTTGAAACTGTGAACTGCTTTTGTTTGTTGCTCTTCTTTGCTTTTTAATATCAGGAAGAATACCAAGATTAACTCAAGCTTCAAAATACTTATTTTTTCTTTTCCCCAGTTTTACTTCTCCTTGTTAGAAACACAGAGCTGATAAAGAGCTTCCTGTACTTGTAAATGGGTTTGGGTTTTTGCATCTAAATGCTTGAAAAAGAAAATTGTTTAATTGTTCTGAGTAGTTTATGTAGCATGCTTTTGTTTAATGTCTGTGAACAATACGGCCATACAGTGCTGAATTATTCTATAGACAATGATCTTGTATGTCATTTGATATAGTAAATTATGCTTTAACAAAACAGGAGCAATCAGAGACTTAAGAGGTACAGTGAAGGGGTGTCCATCAGTATAGTATCTAGGTCCCAGAAATTAGCTGTTGAAGTTGTATGGATGTTGACCTTTGACTCCTAAGCATCCAGAAATATAAGAACTTTCCTAAGTGTGTTTATCTTTCAGCTAACTCGTACCATGCCTGAGTAAGAGTCTTTAGCCTGTCCTCTCTGCCTAAGATACTTTTCTGAATTAAGCTCTTAGTTTTATTTTGGCTTCTTTGTCAAAGTATAAGTTTTGGAAGTGTAGCAAGTGTGAGGAAGATCTGTTATCTAAATGCATGAGCTATTAGAGAAACTCTATATACCAGGCTGTTCTGTTTTAGACAAGCTATCTTTTCTGTAGTGAAGTAAACCTTTTGCCTGTGCCTTTGAATTGGGCTGTGGCTAGCTTTCCCCTTTCAACTCCTTTAAAAAAAAAAAAAAAGGACAGAAAGCCCAACACGAGTTGTTGCTGAGTGATGAGCCATGTGGCTTTGAAATTGCACAGTAGAACTGTTTGTTGGTAGCTCTGTTATCTACTAGATAAGCAATCTGTTTTTTCAAAGTTATGTGATCTTGCTGACTTTTATACTCATTTAATCCCCAAGGCTTGTTATATTCCTGTCCCTTTTACTATGCATTTTACTTTTATCAGGTGTATAAAGTTTAAATACTGTGTATTTATCACTTAAATTATATTAACTAATAAAAATGTAGGTGTTTTTCCACAGATGTTTAAGCTTCTCTGTACAAGTTGAAATAAATAGCCTGCAAAAATCATCCTTGAGTCAACTGGTTTATTGAAAAAAAATCTTATTCTGCTTGTTTCAGAGAACTTTACTCTGAATTAGAGAAGTGGTAAAAAAAGGAGACCATGGCAGAATGATCAATATTTCAGCCAAGTGAGATGGGCAGGTCTTAATAGTGGCCAGACAATGGCAGGGGGACAAAACCAAACGACCATGTTAGCCAGGGTGGGGGAGCATTATTGCAGGCCAGTTGACATTCATTTAAACCATTATGTGCATGTGCCTTAGGCTGTTGGCATGAGATGGTAGGGAAAAATCTTCAGGAGGGACTCTGCTTAGTATTAAGTGTGCAACTTGGAGTAAAACTGCTCCTACTGCACCTTTTTTGGCTACGTGTATGCTAACAAATGGTGACTTCTGACATTTGTTTTAGGGAAACTTTTCCACTTCTGGGAAAATACTTGGCCCTCCTCTCCTTTTATGCTGTATTCAAGCTGCTGAGAGCACCTATGCAAATGGCAAAATAAGAGCCTGGCTATGTCCTCAAAAGTTTCTAAAAAACCCTTTCCCCAGAGTTAGTTCTGTTAATGTCAATAGAAGAATAGTGACTTTCAGACAAGGTTGAGGGAGGGGCACAGTCATACCAAGGTACAAATTATATTGGAAGGACAGAACAGGTCATGCAGGTGGGGGAGTGGTACTATACATGAAAGAAAATGTAGAATCAAATGAAGTAAAAAGTTCCATAGAATCTCTATGGATAGTAATTCCATGCTCCAGTAAGAATATAGCAGTAGGGATATATCACCTGATCAGGTCAGCTTTTCATAGTTACTATCACTAAGGGAGATTAGAGAGGCTATCAAAGTAAAAAGATCTAGATTTGGGGGGGGGGGAGGATTTCAACTATCCCCATATTGACTGGGTACACATCACCTCAGGACAGGATGCAGAGAGAACATTTCTTGATACCTTATCCAGCTGCTCCAAAAAGCAATTATTTCTGAAACCCACAACAGAAGAGGCTATACTTGATGTAGTCCTAAGTGGAGCACAGGATCTGGTTCAAGAGGTAAATAGAACTGAACCACTTGGAAATAGTGACCGTAATGTAATAAAATTTAACATCCCTGTGGTGGGAAAAACACCTCAGCAGCCCAACACTGTAGCGTTTATTTTCAGAAAGGGAAACTACACAAAATGAAGATAAACGAATTAAGAGGTACGGTGACAAAAACAAAACCTCTTCAAGCTGCATGGAAACTTTTCAAAGACACCATAATAGAAGCCCAACTTAAATGTGCGCCTCAAATTAAAAACCCACGGTAAGAGAACCACCATAGCTTAACCATCAAGAAGCAGTGACAGATAAAGACATCTTTTTAAAAGTGGTAGTCAAATCCTAGGGAAGAAAATAGAAAGGAACATAACTCTGAAAGTGTAAAAATACAAGAAAAGCCAGAAAGGAGTTTGAAGAACAGCTACCCAAAACCTCAAATTGTAATAGCAAAATGTTTAAGTACATCAAATGCAGGAAGCCTGCTAAACAACCAGTGGGGCCCGTGGATGATTGAGATGCTAAAGGAACACTCAAACATAATAGTCTTTGCAGAGAAGCTGAATCAATTCTTTGCTTCAGTCTTCACAGCTGGGGATATCGGGGAGGTTCCCAAACCTGAGCCATTCTTTTTAGGTGACAGATTGGAGGAATTGTCCCAGATTGAGGTGTCATTAGACAAGGTTTTGGAACAAACTGATAAACTTAATAGTAACAAGTCACCGGGACGAGATGCGATTCACCCAAGAGTTCGAACTCAATGGGAAATTGCGTAACTATTAACTGTGCTTTGTAACCTATCCTTTAAAGCAGCGTCCATACCTAATGACAGGAAGACAGCTAACATGAAGCCAATATTTAAAAAGAACTCTAAAGGTGATCCTGGAAATTACAGACTGGTAAGTCTAACATCAGTACTGGGCAAATTAGTTGAAACTATAGTAAACGATAAAATTGCCAGACACATAAATGAACATAATTTGTTGGTGTCTGGTGTCTGTACAGGGAAATCATGCCTTACTAAGTTCTTTGAGGGGATCAAACATGTGGACAAGGGGGATCCAGTGGATATAGTGTACTTAGATTTCCAGAAGGCCTTGACAAGATCCCTCACCAAAGGCTCTAAGTAAATTGTCATGGGATAAGAGGGAAGGTCCTTTATGGATTGATAATTAGTTAGGAAACAAAGGGTAGGAATAAATGGTAACTTTTCAGAGTGGAGAGAGGTAACTAGAGGTGTCCCCCAGAGGTCTGTCCTGGGACCCATCCTATTCAACTTATTTATAAATGATCTAGAGAAAGGAGTAAACAGTGAGGTGGCAAAATTTGCAGATGATACCAAACAGCTCAAGATAGTTAAGACTAAAGCAGACTGAAAAGCTTCAAAAAGATTTCAGACTAAGTGATCGGGCAACAAAATGGCAAATGAAATTTGATAAATGCAAAGTAATGCACATTGGAAAAAATAATCCCAACTATACATACAATATGATGGGGACTAATTTGGCTACAGCAACTACTCAAAAGAGGTTTTGGAGTCATTGTGGATAAGTTGTCTGAAGACATCCATTGAGTGTGCAGTGGCAGTCAAAAAAAAAACAAACACAATGTTAGGAATCATTAAAAAAAGAGAACAAGACAGAAAATCGTATTGCCTCTATATAAAGCCATGGTATGCTCACATCTTGAATACTGTGTACAGATATGGTCATCTCATCTCAAAAAAGGATGACACTGGAAAAGGTTCAGAAAAGGGCAACAAAAATGAGTAGGGGTTTGGAACAGGTCCCATATGAACAAAGATTAAAAAGACTTGGGCTTTTTGGCTTAGAAAAGAGGAGACTAATGGGCGGATACAATAAAGGTCTGGTATGAAGAAGGTAAATAAGGAAAAGTTATTTACTTATGCCCACAATATAAGAATTAGTGGTCACCAAATGAAATTAATAGGCAGCAGGTTTAAAACAAGGAAGTTTTTCTTCACGCAGCATAGTCACTCTGGAACTCCTTGCCAGAGGATGTGGTGAAGGCTACAACTTTAACAGGGTTCAAAAAAGAGCTAGATAGATTCATGGAGGTTTGGTCCATCAATGGCTATTAGCCAGGTTGGGTAGGAATGGTGTCCTTGGCCTCTGTTTGTCTGGAGGTGGGTGATGGGAGTCACCTGTTGTGATCCCTCCCTTTGGGTCATCTGGTATTGGCCATTGTCGGCAGATAGGATAGTGGGCTAGATGGACCTTTGATCTGACCCACTATGGCCTTTCTTATTTTCTTAACTCCAAGCATTGCTCCTTGGGTTCATATCTGGAGAAGTCAGTCTGCTGCCTCCTCTAGGCAGTGTCCATCTCAGCTCTAGCACCAAGACAGGAAAAGGGCTTCTTTGAGAGAGGGCCCTGTGGGTGCTCCATATTAGGTTGGCCAGTGCACCGCTGCCAAGCCTCAGAGTGGAAATTTCATAGCCATGTCCCTAGGGCTGCGCATGTGCTCATCAGCAGCTGTACACTGCTAGGCTGCAGGCATTGTGCATGCATGAGCCCTCCTCCCATCCCCGCACAACTCAGTTCCTTCTCTACCACCTCCAGCTACAGGTGGACTCAGCAATGCTCCCTCGCTTCTTTGCATCTATATTATACTTAAAGCCAGTTAAACTCACTAACTATAACTACTACAATTTTAATAGTTAATTAGTATAAGGGTTTTTTTCTCCCAGTTAATCCCATCCTGCTTCCATAGGCATGCCTGGCTCACCGGGGTTGAAGCATTGCACCTTATGTAAAGAGCCTATCCCAATATCAGATGGTCATTCTCAATGCATCCGCTGCCTCAGAGCAGCATCTCTCTCAGAAATGCCCTCATTATGCAAAGCTAAAAATAGCTGGTGCAGAAAAACCAAGACTTCCAGCTCAAGTTTTTATTGGAAAACTTGCTTAGACCAGCCTCTGATCCAGGCCAGCAGCCCAAGGATCTCCAGCAGCGGGGATCTAAAAAGTCTGCCAGAAAGCCATCTTCAGCATCTCAAGGGCCTACAGCACCGAAACAGCTGTCTCCCTCATGGCCATTGCCAAGAGCAGCAGCCGCACCGTGCCTCAGCGTGTATGACACCGGTGGCGTCTCTGGAGCCCCCAGCGGAGACAAACAGTAGGTATGTGCTAAATTGCACTCTGAGGTGACAGGCTTCAAGTTGCCTGCCTCACTGGCTGCAACACCATCCAGCACTGATACGATCTTGCCAATGCAGCATGAGTGCAGCACCGACCATGTTCTCAGGCGCTTCTGCCTTCACCACAGAGGTGCCTGATGCCGCACGACTGCCTTTGGCACTGAGGCTTGATTCAGCACCTCAGCCTCTGTGCCTCCCACTATGGCACCAACAGCACCCGGTGGGCAGCACACCCAACACAGAGACTTAGTCTCCTTTACTTTTAACTCACCATTTTTAGACCCCGAGGGCGCTCATGCAATGTTAGAGATCACTTTGAGGAAAGATTTTTATCTGAATCTGATGACTTCTCTAGGGGTTTTTGCACCAGAGAATTTTCCTTACACAGCTCCGAGTATTTACTCTTCCAGATTTGAGAACATGCCTCCATATTATGGCAATCTATGAGTACCTCCACCTGAGCCTTTCCGCTACTGGCAATACTGGAACAAATGACAATATCATCAGAAACACCAGCATGGCTGGAAACCACAGAGGGCAATACCCCCCTTCCCAATACAAGATGGGGGCCCACTCACAAGGGAGGCAGCACCCCCTCCTGACCAAAATGACATTCCCCCCCACCAGCTGAGGAAGGGTCTCTGGTCCCAGCTTCAACTGCAGATGCTGCACATTTCCAAGACCTTTTTAAATGTGTAGCTGATGAATTAAACATTCCTCTTCAAGAAGTTGTGGAAAATCAGCACAAGCTTACTGACATATTGCACTCGGTAACACCATCTAAAATAGCATCACCAATTAATCCAGCAATAATGGAACCGGCAGAAACAGTGTGGCAAAATACGGCATCAATCTCTTCTACTGTTAAGAGAACTGATAAGAAATATTATGTCCCACCTAAGGGTTCTGAATTTCTCTAACCCAGCACCTAATTCCCTCATGGTGGAAGCTGCACAACAAGAATCCAAACAGCAGCAATACAGGTCTACACCATCGGACCGTGATAGCCAAATGCTTGACAAATTTGGGTGCAAGATTATACATCTACTTTACAATTTTGTATTTTGAATTATGCAGCTTTATTGGGCAAATAAGATTACAGAAGGTACAAACTGAACAGTTTTGTTGCAGATATTCCCGAAGCTAAGAGGCAACACTACAAAGCATTGGTATCCAAGGGTCACAATTGCAAGAAAAGCATTACAGGACACATTAGATGCAGCCGACATGGAAGGGTGTCATGGTTTAGCTCCACTCCATTCCCCAGGGAGGTTCAATCTACAGTGGAATATCTGCCTTTCAATGGTCAGAAGATGTTTGTAGCTAACACCAACTAAATTCTTCACTCCATGAAAGATTCCAGAGCGACACTTCGGTCTTTGGGGATCCACAACCAAGCATGTAGAAGGCAGCAATATAAGTATCAGCTCTACCTGAGACTGAGACCGATACCTTCCATATGCACAACATTACAATAGACAAGACCAGCTGCAACAGAGCAGAGGCAGAAATCAATGGTGCCGCCCTTCTTCTACCAATTCCCAAAAGTCACAGAAGTACAAGCAGCAAATTTGATCATCAGGTAGAGGGTCTGGAGAGCCTCTCACCTATTCCAACACCATTGACATAAGCAAACCTGGTCCATCATCGATTGCTGCTGCTCTTCAACTGGCAGCATATCTTCAGGACCCATCTATCAGAGGTTATAATTGAAAAAGGCTACCTTATTCCCTTTGTGTCCATACCCCTCCCCTCACCCTCTTTCCTGTCCCTTAACAGGAGGTGTCCTCCTTGCTCTTCCCCCTCCTCGTACCCAGCCCCCCTCAGGGTCCCTCCTTGGCCTTATAACCCTGGGGGGGGGCTCTTCCCTTGGGAGGGCCCTCACCTTCCCTATTCCTTCGGCAGCTTTGTAGTCACCCATTAGGACAATCGCCTAATTCAAGGTGGAGAGGTGCTGCCTCTGTACCCATTGCTGTCGCTCACTAGGCAATAGGTTCAGGAATTGCTCTAGTATTACCAGTTTGGCCACCTGGGCTCTGGTCAGGTTCTAGCCAGTGCCACCCTACTTCTCTCAGCCGCTGAGCTATCACTCAAGGCCTCTCTCCGGGTATATAGCGTTCTCGCCTAAATTTCTGTCTGTTTTGGGGGCTATTCCCAGTTGATCTAAGATCGCCTCTTTAACTTTGAAATAGTGTAACACATCCTGCGAGCTCAAGCTTTGGGAGGTCTATTGGGAGGGGCTTGTCAAGTAAGGGTCTAGTATGGTGGCCCATTGGTCGTCGGGCCATTGTGTCACCATGGCTATCCTTTCGAATGTGGTTAGGAAGGATTCGGTGTCATCTGTGGGGCCCATTTTCCACAGGCGTATCGGTAGCTGTGGGGTCCCACCTGCCTCATCTCCCTCACTCAGTGTCACAGAGCTTCCTTGGTTGCTGTATCCAGTGTGCTTGCTGGGTTTGGAATTGCTCAGCTAATTCTTTCACCAGTTGTCGGTGTTGCTCCTGGTGCTAGTACGAGAGCTGCTGGGTCAAGAGGGGCGCTGCTGTTGCTTTGACTCTCCACCAGCCACGCCAACATTTTTGCAGGCTCCATCTCTGGTTCCGCTCACCTCAGACTGGGAATACTGGGCAGTGTAACAAACAGGCACTGGGAGCTACAAGCGTATGTCCTGTCTGCCCCCCTTTCTCTCTCTTTTTTTGGAGTCCGGGCAGGGCTTCTCATGCCTGCCCGTTTGGTTCCCCTACTTCAAGGGCTGGGTTTCATATCCATATTCTCCACCACTCGTGCCCTGGTCTGTTTATTGACCCCTTATTAACATAGTTGCTAAAGTCCCTCCACCTCACTCTGAGTCTGTGTTCCATGAGACTTTGGCCCAGTTAGTGGCACTTGGTTCTCTCCCTGCAGCCGGAAGCAACAGTTCTTGGTCCAGCCACCAAGCTATGGTTATGGTGGGGAGAAGGGGGCCCAGGCCCACCCTCACTCATGGGCCCCCAGGACAAGGACTTAGTTATAGTCCTGTCCAGCTGACGGGGCTTTCTGCTGCAACATGCCAGCCCTTGGGCATGTATCCATTGCCCTACCCTGGGCAGCTTCCTCTCTCCACTCTTTGGACTCACCAGCATGGTGTGTCCGGTTCCCCACCACTGGGAGAGTAATTAGCGTCCAGTGGGAGGACTTCTCCTTCCCCCTCTCATCCTTTCCTGCTCAGTAGCCCAGCCCCTCCCCCCCTTTGTTCCCCTCCTAACCCCGAGTGCCTGTCCACCACATTTTAAATGCTCTGCCACCCCTTGTCGCCTCTGCTGATGTCAGCCCCTCTGTGGCCCACCCCACCCCCTTTTCCCAGCGTGCCTCTGGCACCAGCATCAGCTCACGCTGTCTCTCTGCTTCCTCCTCCCCCTCCCTTGCTGTTGCCACCATGAGGCGCCTTGTTGCAGCGTGCCTGCTCGGCAGCAAGCAAACAGCCAGCGCAGCGCCAGTATCCGGTCTCCTGTGTCGCACGCAGCCCCGCAGCCGGGGGTCTAGAGTGTGGGGCGGCGATGCCCTGTCCAAGCCTCCTATTCTGCTCCACCATGGGAATAGGCAAGGGATTAAAGGGAAATGCCTTCCACATCGCATGTAGAATAGGTGGGATGTCCAAGTTTCCTCTTATACCCCATTGAACAAAGTAGTTCACACGATAGATGAGCCCGGTCCCTCCCTCATACTTATAGCATTGGCATGACCACAACAGCCATAGCTCCCCTTCCTAGTGGCAGTGTCTCACACTCCAACAATCTGCTTACCTTGCATCAGGGATCCCCTTTGCCCAGGCTCCCAGGACAGATAACTGAACCTCCACTCACTACACCTAAAGGCATGGCTCCTGGATGATTCTCTGTCTTAAGAGTTGACCTATTCACAGCAAGTACAAATGGTTCTTCTGCACAGTAGGGTGTAAAGCGCCTGCAAGACTTGCCTCCAGAAATGGAAAAGATTCAATGTGGTGTGCTTATCACCAGTGGTTGCTTCAACATCCTCCCTAACTGTCATCCTTGGCTATCTTCTACACCTTGAAGCGGATCTTGCCATAAGCTCCATTAAGGTTCACCTTGCTGCTATTACTACATTCCACTCTAAGACGGATGACTTGTCCATATTTGCTCATCCACTCATCAAGAGTTTTAGAGGGCCTGCAGGCACTTTATCCAGATATCAATCCACGCATGGAACTGAGGGACCTGCACTTAGTATTGAATGCTCTAACTAGGCCATCACATCATTATTACACTTGTCCATGAAAACTCATAGCTATTACCAGGACTGGACAAATCTGCTTATCTACTTGCCCAGGACGAGTAGATTTCAGCTGGTCGCCCCGTTCACCGGTGGTTTGCACATGCAGTGTGCAGGTCTCGTGCATGTGCAGTGCAGGGCTGGCGAGTGGTTTTTGCTGCAATTGTTGAGCCCTGGTTATTCCCTTGGCCAGTTGGGTAGGAGAGATTGCAGCCCTAATGACACATCCCCCATATATCATCTTCTTTAAAGGCAATGTCACTTTCCGTACCCATCCCAAAGTACACTCATCTTCCCACCTTCTTCCCCAAACCACAAGCCCACTCTTGAGATGAAAATGCACACCCTTGACCTGCACAGAGTGCTCTCTCTTTACCTGCAATGAATAAGACCATCCCAGGTGTCCTCCCCCAGCCTATGTTTCAATAGCAAACCACTGAAGGGGCCAGGCTATTTCAGATTGCATAAAGCTTTGCCATGCAGTCAGACATACCCCTTCCAGATAGCATAAGGGCACATTCAAACAGAGCCATAGCTACCTCAAAAGCATTCCTCCACAAAGTACCCAACCCCCAAGAGACATTTGCACAGCTGCTACATGGTCCTCCAGCCACAAGTTTGCAAAGCACTATGCACTTACCTAGGGGCCTCTTTCCAACCTGAAACGTGCTAAGGTAGTTCTTGT
This sequence comes from Pelodiscus sinensis, assembly GCF_052426305.1. Lineage (NCBI taxonomy): Eukaryota > Metazoa > Chordata > Testudines > Trionychidae > Pelodiscus > Pelodiscus sinensis. Next base: position 30,298,957 of record NC_143085.1, on the reverse strand, counting down.
TACCGCTTTTCTGCCAGATCCGAAGTCCTTACTTCACTAAAGGGAAATAGCTTTGTAGCCACCTAATATGGAGCACCCATAGAGACATCACTTGAAGAGAAGTTTACTCACCTTGATCATAACTGATGTTTGAGAGGAGTGTCCCCGTGGGTGCTTCACAACCCTCACTTCCTCCTCTCTACTCGAGGATCCTGGCCTTCAAGCTATTGTTTCAGGGTAGAGAAGGAACTGAGGAGCAGGAGTGGGGGCTTGCACATGCACAATGCCTGCAGCCTATCAGCACACGGCTCCTGGGGACACTGCTATGAAATCTCCACTCTGAGGCAGTGTACCGACCTAATGAGGAGCACCCACGGGGATACTCGTCTCAAAGGACGACAGTTATTATCAAGGTGAGTAACCTTCTCTTTTCCATCAGTGTCATGATCTGGTGAAAATACTCCAGTTCTGCCCTGGTCTCACTCACAGCAGCACTTCTAATTAAAGAGGCCACCCTGACAGTTGTAAGGGCTTTATTGATTTATTAAAAAAAAAAAAATCAGAATCTCCTCTTAGAGCATGTCACAAACTTTCTTCTATTCAATATCACTAACCCCTGTGGTTGGAATATTGGCCGTTCCCCTCAGTGTGAAATACTGTCAGTGTTGTCATCCTTGTTCTTCATTACGCATGCTGAATTTTAAGACGTATGCAGAAAATAAGTCTAGATACATCAGCCGCTTACTTGAATACAGGAGTCCTGCAGAGAACTTCATCTCACACCTTGGGCTCTTGAATCTTCGATACATGATGGGTAACCTGAAGGTTAGATGTTGATTTTCCCTCACATTAAGGAAATGCATTTTACTGCTGCAGCATATAGTTAGATGATCGAGGGCTGATAGGAAGATTAGCAACCAGATTCACTACAGCTGGGAAAGGGCTCATCTCTCTCCCACTCATCTCATTCTACTGTCTGACAATCTGGCTAATCTGTGCCCATTCTGGCCCAGTTGTCCATGACCCTAGCAAAGAGCAAGCTCTGGGTGACTGATCCCTCCAGGAGGCTTTGTAGAGAATACGGGGATACAGGAAGTTAGTCTCTAGAAGAGGGAGAGGGGGAAAGACTTATGTCAAACTTTCATGGAAAGTGTCTCAAGGCAAGTCTTGATGTCTACATTTGTTTACAGTGGATAGAATTCCATAGAGAAAAAATTGTTAGCCAATGATAGAGGAAGAATGTAGTGGTTTGATTTTCTCTTCCTCCTCAGAATACAGATTTATTCACTCAGTTCCAGGAAGGAAAGCCTGCAGCAGCATCTTACTGTCTCTCCATGAGGAAGAATAGTATTCACGGCAGCTCTTCAGGTTGGACAGTTGATGCTGCAGCACCAACGACATCACGATTGTGTTCCATATGTATTATTGACCCCCTTTAAAAAGAAGAGAGGGCAGAAGGTATAAGCTATGCTTGCAGAGAGAGCAGGATGGCCAGACCCTAGGTTAGGAAGGGCACTAACTTCTCACTTCTGGAGGTCAGTATTGGAATCCTGCCTTGAACTAGTTAGCTGAAAAAGGAACCTTCTCCCAAGAAAGCTGCACCATACAGCTATTGATTGATCTACTCAAGTGTAAAGGACAATTGTGGCTCTTCACAGTGTACGCATAAGCATTTCCAACCAAAGTCAAGCAGCAGGAGAGCAGACATGCTCTTGGAGAATAAAGACTCCAGGACCTGCCCTCTTATACAGGCAGTCCCCAAGTGACGCGGATCCGACTTAAGTCGGATCCGTACTTACGAACGGGGCTTTTCTCGCCCTGGAGGATGCGGGCGGCGGGACCGCCCAGACGCACCGTGGTCCTGCCGCCCGCGTCCTCCGGGGCACGGAAAGCGTCTCCCTGGTCTGCTGGGGGGGGGGGCGCGCAGCTAGTGTCACCCCCCCCCCCCCAAACAGACCAGGCTTTTCTCGCAGACACCTGGGGTAGAGCAGCTGGGGTGCTGCGGGGTTGGTCCCCGCAGCGCCCCAGCTGCTCTGTTCCAGGAGTCCAGATTCAGCCGCTGCTGAAACTGATCAGTGGCTGATTCCAGGAAGCCTGGGGCAGAGAAACTGCCTCAGGCTTCCTGTAGTCAACCGCTGGTCAGTTTCAGCAGTGGCTGAATCTGGACGCCAGTTCCGACTTATGTACAAATTCAACTTAAGAACAAACCTACAGTCCCTATCTTGTACATAACCTGGGGACTGCCTGTATGTAGGTCTCAGAACCTTTTGTTGTGCTGAAAGTGAACATCAGGTGCAAACAGATACTGACATGCGAGTCCAGAGCTGCAGGAATTTTTTTTAAATCACTTTTCAAAGCAGCAGCAGAAAGTTTTGGGGAAGAGGAACTTTGGTCTTTACCCCAACATCTTCTGCTCACAAGAGGCAGGTGCCTGCAGTTACAGGTCAGGATTGAGATACAATGAGAGCAGGCTGAAGTTTCTCCCACCCTTGCAGCAGGAGCAAGATTGTCTTCATGGAAGACAGGCATTGGTTCCTAAGGTTTGGATTCCACCAATACATAAAATTGGCTCCTTTGGGAAGTCCTGTCTTTCTCCATTCTCACCCCTATGAAACAATGCATTTGGGATCTAGACAAAGCTAACTTAGTGGTCATTAGGCTACAGATTATGATTGACATATCTATGGACAAACCACAATCTTTGGAGGAGGGGGGATAAGTTTGGCTGCAACTAACTATAAAGAGCCAAGCGCTGCTTACCAGTTCATAATCTTCCACATATTTGTATTTCTTCTCTCTGTAGTAATATCTCTTCTTCATGAAGTAGAGGACTACAATATCACACAGGACTGTTGCCTAGTTGAAATCAAAGAGATCTTGTAACTGTTCTTATCTCAAGGCAAATGGATTTTAGCTTAAAAATCTGTCTCCATGGAGCCAGTGTAACTTACCACCCCAAACAGTGCTAGCCCAGAGCCAACGTTAATCATTGTGGGAATTATATCAAATTTTCCTGCCTAACAGACAAAAATTACAAGGGTGAGCATTTTTGCAGAGACTTTTAAACCACTTAGAGGCTAACAAAAAAGAAGTCAGTCATAAGACTGTTCAAGAAACAAAGAGCTACCTTTCCAAACACCATGATATCAAACCGGATGCCATAAGCCTTAATTAATGTCCGCGAGTCAGTACCACTTGTGTCCCTGTAGTATTTCGCAAACCTGAAAAACAAGTGTTTCAGAATCTTAAGAATATTTAGAGCTTACTTCCCCACCTGCCCTGATCCCACAGTTAAACATACAGATGAGCTTGTATTATTACAAGTACATTAAAATGCACTGTTCACAATTACTCATCATGCAATGTGCTTAGACAGAAGTAGTTAGTAGATGGATTAAGAGCACAGGAAGGGGAGGAATGGGAGAAATTCATTGAGTAGTGAAGTTAAGCAAGACATTAACAATTAAGTTACCACTAATCACTTTGCTGGATTTCATTTTGTTGGCTGCTGCTCTTTATAACCAATCGTGGATACATTTGACTACTGCAAGAGGTATTTCAGATGAGAAATGTAAGTTTCCAATGGACAAAATGGGAATAGAGAGGATTTTAGTTTTACAGATTTATAGCAGAGCCAGTCAAAGGATCCACCAAGTTACACAGTGATGGGGGAAGAGAGGATTTTTGCAGGTATGTGATTTGCCAAAGGGAACAGATAGTACTTCAAACTTGACTGTCAAGGATGGGACTTGTTTAGTGACAGTACTTGAACTACAAGATTGCACTCACAGAAGTCATTATCTTTGTGCATGCAACAAGTAGCATGTCATGAACTGCGTTAATAGGGGAGAAAGAGGGAGATCAGACTTACTTTGCCATGTGATTTGCTGCTTCAAAAGGAAAGAACATGGAAGAGAAGAGGAATGACTGCTATTTGGCTACATGTTTTTTTTCCCCCCCCATAGTAAGCACACAGAACGTTAAGAGTCAGCTCACATTCTGCAGTTGGACCAGCCCATTCTAATCAAATAGGCTAATGTAATAAGTCTTGACAGACCCTGCGATTTGCTAGATCTAGAGGCCTGTAGGCTTCTTAGACCATATCGTCACTGTGGGGAACACAGACATGCCCATGTTCGATCTTCTGGAGTTCAATTTAGTGGTTCTAGTGAAGACCCATTAAATCAAACTCAGAGGGCATCCCTGTCGGTGCCAGTACTCCTATGACAAGTAAGGGAAGTCAACAGGACCAAACCTCCCACAGTGCAGAAACTTGAATTAAGGTACTTCAACTCCAGCTACATAATTAACATAGCTGGAGTTACATATCTTAATTTGATCTGCCCCTTTATGGTAGACCAGGCCTTAGTATTTGTTCATACATATACTATCAGCTTTTCACAACAAAGCAGCCTCCCAGTGACAAGCTTCAGATGTACCACTCTGTCTTCTATTTACATAAAATACCTCTATATAAAAAGATATTGTCCCATTAGTCTTTAGCAGTAGACGTTATGCTAGAATTTTAAGATTCACAAATTTTCAAGTTCTACCAGACACGCCCCTTCTACATTGGCTGGAGTGTTAGTAACCCAAGTGACATAATAAACACTACACACCTTATGGTTAGTGCTGTAACTGTGGTTGGCAGCCATACATGGCTCTTACAAGTGGCTTAAGCTGCCTTCCATCCAGGGCTGGGGATGTGATCTAACCAATAGCCAGGGCTTGCTGAGTCCTGCTCGCCAGCTGCACATGCGCAGATCGCCCAGTGCATGTTCAGATCGCCTGAACCCGGCTCTTCTGGGATGTAATCTACTCACCACGGGCGAGTAGATTACATAGATTGTTGAGCCCTGCCAATAGCTATACTGCTAAACATCCCTGGAGTGGGAGCAACTATACTGGCAAATCTGGGGGGGGGGAGGGGGAGGAGGAAGGGGGGTGCAAAGGAAGGGAGAAGCAACTGAAACAAGCCACATGTTCTGTTGTGAGCTCTCCCAGTTGCAGCCACAGTAGGAGTGCTTTGCCAGGCTACATGTTCCTAGTGTAGACCTGGGTTTGGTCATCATCTTGTAACCAGAATGAAACATCATCCAGCTGTACCTTTGTAGCCAGGTGCACTTTAGTTCCCTGCACCCAAACTCTAAACAGGGGATGCCAGAGTTCACTGTCCCATGTACCAATCCTCTGGGCACGCTAACCTGCTATGAAACATTATGGGATGGCTGCCCTATTTCCATGAGCTGCATTGCTTCAAACAGGATTCAATGCAAGTTAAACTAAGTCACGATATCTACACTGACTTCAGCACTGCTCCACTGATTTTTAGCAGCTGAGGGTCTGGTCCACTAAAGAGGAATCTTAGGTGGTCTTAAGACAAGTTGGCTTGTTAGCTAGATCATAACATTAATAAGCATCACAACGTGGCTCCCAAGAACCCATGTAGTTGTACTAATGATGTGAAGTGGTCCCATAGCACCTTAGGAGAGTAACAAAAATATATCAATAGTATCAACCCAGTGGGTCAGGCCCACAAAAGCTCATGATACTATTTCTATATTTGTTACTCTAAGGTGCTATGGGACCATTTCACATTATTAATTCAACTACATGGGTCCTTGGGAGCCAGGTTGTGATGCTTACTACAGGGCCATTGCCTTTTAACTTTTTTTAGTTAGACTAACAGCTACCCCGAGACTGTTCATGAGGGGTCATAAGTACACCACAAGCTCCATTACCCAATGGCGTTACCTGAAATTATAGCCAGGTGAAACAGTGTGGTCAGAATCCTTGTTGTCAAGACGACGGAAGCTATATTTTGGCACACAGTGAGAAGCAGGTTTGTCGAGATCACAGTTCCAGTTGATCTGCACACCCATTACTCCACCCTGCACAGCATAAACACACACAAAGGATGTCAGAAGGGGATTGCTTACAATTGGTGGTCAATCTTTCACAGGGATTGCAGAGTGTTGACCAGGACACTAGTTTAGAGAGCAGAGCACATCTGGTTTTAGGCACATTTCAAGAATTTGCTTCACATCCTGTTGGATGCCCTGCTATGTTTATGCTCATATCCATTTGTGAAAATTTCATTCACATCACCCCTGAACTGAATGTCCCAACTTTGTACCCCTAAAATAAGCTGCTCCCCAGCCTATAAGAAAGTTAGCAAAGCACGAGGATCCAGTTTATTAAAAACCACCAACCCAAAACTACTTTTACGTGGTGTCCTCCATTGAAAACGCAAGACTTCAGTTCTCTCTTGGGTACACCAACCCTTCCCACTGGAAGCAGTACACAGGGCCATAGGCCAGCTGAAGTGTTTACCAGCTTTACTTCACCTCTGCAGTATTGTGAGCAAGGTCTCATTCAGCAGACACCACACAAAACAAACAGAAGGGAAGATAAATATTTACGAGGTAAAGTTTTCCCTTTGGCCCAGAAAAAAAGGCTCCCACTTAGATGGCTTAACGGCTGCTAAGGCAGCATGTGCCACACGATCCAGTTTTATGTTCTGAGGCAATTAAAGAGGCTGAGTAATAGCAACACACACCACCCTCCTTCCCCCAAAGCCTGCAGCTGTGCCACTGGTGTACTGAAGTGAAGGCCCCATTCTACTCTAGCTTAGTAAATCCTCCTCTTAGAGGTGGTAGCCAAGACACTGGCAGAAGCCTTGCCATGGACATAGAGTTGTCGTCACCAGGGGTTAGGTTGGTGTAACTGCGCTGCTCAGGAGTGTGGATTTTCCATACCCTGTGTGATGATGCTATACCAAGGGAAGCATATAACGTGGACCTGACCTGGATGAGGCCAGAATTGCCACAAACCTCAACAGCCATCTCCTGAAAATTCTGTCCTGCAGCTTCCACTATTTGGCGGACTCGGAAGATGGGGCAGAAGGGATCTGTTTTCGGATCATAAATGCAGGTCTTGAGGTAAGTGGTACTGATAGAGGGCAGAATATTTCGCCTGAAGCAGCACAGAAGAGGAGACAAGAGACATGTTACAGCACCCATCCATCCCAGCCCCTCACCGAGATAGATTCTCTACACACTCTTCAGCAGAGCACCAGCTCAAGTGATCACCCTCACACCTTTAGAGATACTTACTTGGTGAAGTTGAACTTAGGGTACCAGATATTGTTCTTCACTAAAATGGTGAAGTTCTCGGCATCCTTCAGGAAAGCCGGCCTATGAAACAATTGGAAGATTAAAAATGTTCATTGTTCCAGTGGCTTTTATAGCATTGTCTCAGAGCACTTTGTCATCTAACACGCTTGTCAGGCAAGTGAGTGACAACCTACCTTACCAGTGGGTAAATTGAAACAGTGGGGTTAAGTCACTTGTACAAAGCTCCTACTACAGTGTGAATGCTACAGATCTAGACCAAGTGAATGAGAGCGAAACAGGGAATCATTGATGTCAGGAGTCTGACTCCTGGTTTACTTTGCTAGGATCACTGGATTAGATGCCTTAGTCTAGCTAGGGGGATAAACTGGAATTAAATGTACGTTCTGACAGTGTGCAGTGCAGTTTCTGTAGTCTACAATTGGGAAGTGATCAGAGTTTCCTGTAAGCTGAGTGCTTGGGCAGCCACCCAGGAGAGAGTCAAATGCCGCTCACCTTATTAGCAGCACATTCATAGCCAGCACCATGTGTTTTACTAGTGATGCATATCCATACATGCTTTGATGGATGGGAAAAAACTTAGGAAGAAAACCGGAAGTAACTACTATGCAACTAAGGCTACATTCACACTTATGAGTTAGGCCTATGGTTCTCACACTACAACTGCAGAGTGGCGACAGTAGCAGGGGCTGGCAGGCCCCAAATGTGTACCTATGGGGTTTTGGTGTGGTTGTATTCAGAGCAGTTGCATGGGAAGCAGCAGGATCATTCTATCGCACTCAGATGCCAGCTGGAACTCACATCTGGCTTGTATTGCCATCCAGCAGGAATGAGTTCCAGCCTTTGCTTTCCCCATTACTCATCCAACTTGATGTGTCCCTCTGTGCTGGCAGGTGTGTCACAACTCTGAGATGCTGCAAGACTCACCTGATGGTTCTTTTCTATAGGCAGTCACTGCTCCCAGCCTTCCATTTCTCCTTCCCATTCCTGCTCACTGCCATTACAAGTCAAAGCTTCCTGGGGCAGTGGCTTTCCAACGGCCATGAATGGACTACACAGTAAGAGCCATCGTGCAGAGATCACCCCTCCAGTGATAAATAGGGATGTAAGCATTTAACAGGTTGATCTCTTCTGCTCCGCAGCCACGCACTGGCCTGGCTGCCGGCCCCGCTTCCAGGGAGCTGGCTGATACCCCATGCTATGGTCTCTTTAGTATAAGCCTTCTACTGCAGAGCCCACAGTGTAGCCAGCTCGCTGGGAGCAAGGCCGGAAGCCACGAGCTGGCTTATGCACACCAGCTCCTGCTCTCCAGGAACTAGCTGCACTGCAGTGTAAGCCTGATACTGCAGAACCTGCAGGGGGCACCTCTCTAGCATCCTTCCCTCCCTAATCCCACCTGGCCAAAAGTGGTCAACTGTGTAGCCACTAGGATTTTTAGTGGTTACACGGTTACTTTAAAAACTTTACACATCTCCCTAGCAGTAAAAAGCCTGTGGCAGACAGCCAGCCCTCACCTAGGTAAATGTGTGTCATTCTCCACTGGACACCAAGCGTAGATTTCACAGGTTGAGACAGAGGCAGAATATTTCCTACACTTCCCGGTCTGGACTCCTGGAGGGACATGGGAATAGAGTTAACATCTGGTATGGAGAGCAGCCTGCCAGTGTTCACCCAGGCTCTGACACCCAGCAGAGTGAGTGAGGGTTAACAGGCTGGATTGTTTACTCCACATCACATGGAAAGTGCAGCATTAGTTAACCAGCACCTCCCATTAGGGGAGGGACAACACCCACTGTGGAGAGGTTCACATGAGCAGTGTGTCGCTCTCACATGAGGGTCAGCAGGAAAACTGGCTTCTATTCATGGGACACCTGCACATTTAACCACCCGGTGTGTGCTCTTTCGCAAGGCCTCTTCTGAAGTTGCTTTGCACTCTGTTCACAGAATCAAGTGAACACTGATTCTCCCCCCGTACAAGAGACAGTACAACCTCTTGGATGTTAATACAGATCAGAGAGGGATTTCATACCATTGCTGTGGGTGCCTATGTATCCTGCAGTACAGTCCTCACTGGAATTACACAAAGTTGTCTTATCTGGAAGCTAGAAGGGAAGAATTGTTACTGTAAGCCACAGATGACCAGCTACCTCCCCACCCACTTCCCTCCTTACCACGAGATGGGAGTGACTCCTCCCAGTTCTAGACTAGATTCTTTTGGAGAGAAAGTAGAAAGGCAACTGCCAGATACCAACCTACCTCAGGACAATAGCCTTGTGTCTGATTCAGGGTCATTATCAGGTTTGTCATGATGAATAATGTGTTCTCCCCCTGAATTGGTAAGAATCAATGAGAGTTATGGGTTAGTTCTAAACAGTGATACATTGGAAAGTGAGACCCTTGCTTGACTGGCATTGCGAGCAGGTTCTCTGGTGGGGCTGTGGAAAGCTAGCGTTAGGAGAGAAAAAGGTGCACTGCTACTGTAACTGGTTCTGCCAGGCATCACTTGAGGGATCCTCATTCCTTGGGACAGAACAGTCCGGAAGGAGCATTAACCCTTTCTGTTGTGCTCTGGCAGGTGGTTCACTGACTCCACACTAGGAAAACAGAGGCTCCCCTATCGCTCTCCAATGGTGCAGTTTTGTCGGCATGGCATTGGCAAAGACAAGGTTCCCAACAGTTGGAGCAGCAGCTGGAAATCAGGAGTAATGAATCCAAGAGATGACGCACCACCCCAGATTAGTTCAGCACCAGACTGCATATCTGCAGGGACATTAACATTAGTTGTAGGTACGTGACAAGGCCAGAGGCAACTACAATGAGAACATGCTGGGGTTTTCACAGACATGCGCGAGGAGTTTTGCCAAGTGAGATCCCAGCCCTGTAAACTGATCCAGTGGCTTCAATGGGTCCTGCTGCGGAGAGAGAGAAAGCTCCTATCTGCATGGATCACTTAGCATGATTGGGCTTGCCTCAGTGTGGGAGGCTTTTCGAGCTTTAGCGTTATGTATTTATCCACCTGGCAGGCATTGATTTCCCACCTGCATTTCTTTATGGCACAAGCCCAAAGGGCTCTGAGTCGTATCTTTGTTTATGCCCCAGCAGACTTGTCTGAACTACTTAACTAGCAAGTTCCCAATCAGTAGGGAACTTGCTAGTTAATAGTTTAAATAGCTAGCTAGTTAAAGTATTATGTTTAAACAACTAGTGGTGAACAAGTGAGACCCCGCCACCCAGCCCAGGCCAAGTCAGAGCAGCTGGGGCCAGGGCACCACCATCCAGCCCTGCACAGCCAGGTGCAAATTGCTGCTAGTATGGCCCTGCCATTCCATCCAGGCCAGAACCAGGGCACTGCAGGGCCACTCAGGACTGTCAGAGTGGCCAGGGCCCTACCTGCCACTAGAGATGTAAAAAAAAAATCTCATTAGTCAGTTAACGGGTTAACCAGGGTTGGTTTAACTAGTGGTCTGGCCAGGATGGAGTTATCCAGTAACCAGTAAGCATCACCTGATAAGGGAGGTGCTTACCAGTTAACCATTAATATCCCTACCTGTCACCCCCACACTTCTGACCAGACTCAGTCAGGGTGCTCCAGCCTGCCATGGTTGGCTGCCCAACCAGTTATCTAGTAAAGCGAATGCCTGCCAGGTAATTGATTAATCTTTTACATCCCTACCCCGAGAGAGCTCTGGCATGTCTCCTGCAGATTTGCTGTGGGCAGAGTCAGTCAAAGGTTGGCAGCGTACAGTGAGGTTTGGAAGCCAAGTACTGCACACTGCAAACATATGAGTATCAAAATGGTAGTAGACTCTCCCCATCATTCAGTGGCTTCCAACAGTTCCTGGTTAGTTCCAGGTCAGGTTATTTGAGAACAGTTAGGGCCATTGAGCCAGGGAGGATACAATGTTTAACTTTGGTCTACTGGCTTTTAAACAAACAAAGCAATATAGAAGTGAGAAAGAACACACCTGGGTCTTTACTGCAGCTTTATCCAGAGACTGGGGGTTCCCACCCCCATACAGATGGGTTTCAGGCTTAAGTACTCTTAAAACCAGATGAAGTCAGAGAGAGTTGCAGATATTTAGCACCTCTAGAAATCATGCTAATAGCCAAGTGTCCTTTTTTTGTCTACTGTTTCTGCTGTCGCCCACACATCATGCAGAATGGGCATTCCAGTGTGGAGGAGCACTGGCCTGCAAGAGGCTTCTGTTTGTTGGCAAAGCCTTACCAAACTGTGCCAGAAAATCCCGTACCTGAGGTGGAATAACATAATCCGCCACATCCCAGACTCGCAGTCCCAACGCTGATGTGTTGGTTACGGTTATTCCCTTCACCTTGGTGGTAACTGAACTGACCACGGAGTCCGTTTCCTGGTAACCCTTTTCCCACACAAAGACCCAGCTGTAAGAGAAGGAAAGTTCATCAGGGCTTCCACAGTGAGACTCCTTTAGAGAGATTCCAGCAGTGTGGCAGGGAGCCTGGATTCTATTTCTAGCCCCTTAGGTGACTTTGGGAGTCTTAAGATGTGACTCATTTCCCTCCCACACTCATCTGTAAAATGGGGATAATAAGGACCCACTTTGCATGGGCGGACAGCCTTCACTGAGGCTTCTAGAACACCCAGAAGGCTTTGTATACATGGCAGTCCCCACTCTCTCCACCCTCCCATCCTCCGCTTTATAGGATTATTGGATCTTTCAGTGGGGGGGCTTGCATGGGAAGTTTTCACAGGCAAGTTTTAGGGCCAAGATCTGAAAGAATGAATTTGGCAGACCATGGGAATTATTTGAGGTGCAAGGGACAGATACACTCACAGCAAAGAAGACCCAGCTGCAGTAGAGCTGCAAGGACTGAAGCAGAAAACAGTGACTTTTGTATCGACACAAGCCATACCCCCATTCAGCTCTTACACTGGTATAGTGACACTAATGAAGTTATTCTTGCTTTACACCAGTAACAATGGCAGCAGAACCAGGCTGACAATACACAGAGATCCTGTGTGCTTGTCATCAGGCAGGATGATCTTTTAGGAGAAACCCAGCGAGCAGCTTCGTTTACTTTATTGCTCTGCCACTGCATTCCCCATCTAAACATCACTACCTGCTCTGACTAGTTCATTAGCTCCACTAAGGAAATGCAGGGGCCTGTTCTCCCTGGACCCTCCTGTGTTTCCAACCATCATAGGTGAATATAAAAAGGGACTGCTACCAACCCAGAGTTCTCTACCTGCTTATACCAGTGGCAGATAACTCACACATGCACAGGGTAAACAAATGCATTAGGCAGTGACAAAGTCAGGCCCATAGCTTTCCTTAAAGGAGGTCATTTAAAATACTGATATTACCTTATTACATCAAGATATTTGATCTGTCATGCAGTTTGAGAGCAGTTAATGTTGCTAAATTTTGTCATTAGCCTTTGGATGTTTGGTTTCTTAAAACCCTCAGCTCCTGGACTCAAGTCTAGACTTCAGAAACAGAGAAACAATGAACCCTAACAGCTAAAACAACCACCCAGAAAGCAAATAAAGAACCCACATATTGTTTTAAAAATCTTCATTCTGCCCAAATCAATTTTATGATCTAGGAGTTTACCCATGATTTTTGAGCTAGCGATATTGATACTGGGGAAAGAAAGTGTCTGAAACATGTGCAAGGGAGAAGTTACTTAGCAGTTAGTTCACTGCTGGAAAAAAAAAAAACCACGTAACAAGCCACACTGAAGACAAAACACATGACATCCTGTACCACCCTGTCTCACGCTCTAGTTCCAACCCTGAGCATAACCATGACCAGCTGCCAAAACTATCATACTGTTTTCTCCCTCAACCTGTTATGCTTCCATTCTTGTACAAGGCTCAACAGCTTAAAATATGACAAGTCAGGTATTGAAAATTCAAGCCCCTAAAAGGAGACAGGGGCATTCCATTCACAACACCCCAGAAAAAACACAAGGCCATTCTCTCTAGGAAGCTTCTGTTCTGCCACTTGGAAGCCATGGGCTGAGCTACTTATTTAGGAAAATCCAGATTCAGATCATTGGAAAAGGCCTAAGGGCTTTCCTGGCTGTCTGAGCCATGACAGCAAGGGACAAGCCCATCACAGAGAGATGTCACTAGAAGGGACACTATCCAAGAAGAGAAACTATCTTAACTCAGATGTCAGAAACACCAGCAAATAACCAAATAAGTTTAGGGCCCAACTGAACTCAGTACAGTACAGGCTGAGAAAGGGGTGTCTTTCCATTTGCTTTAATGGGACTGGATAAGGCCCTAAGTTAATTGCCTTCGATTTTCCATTAGTGGAGATTTGTTCAGCTGAAAAAGGAACTAGGTAGGCAGAGGATTCTTTCCACTTTACATTTAGTGGGTAGTGTGGAAAGGACTTTAGGGAGGATGGCTGTGGACAAAACCACAGAGCTGTGGTAAGTGAAGAGCTGACACAGCAAGCCAAAAACTCAGAGTAGTCAGGCACAGTGGGAAACCAAAGAGGAAAAAGCAAAGTGAGAAATGACCTCAAATTTTTGTAAGAAAAAGCAGAGATACAGCATGAGTTTCTCTTGGTGCACAGAAAGTAGAGATGTGAACAGCTAGTTGACTATCCAATAAGCAAATCGGATTAGTCAACTAGCATGTTGACTAGTTTGCTTCCCCTCACCTTTGCTGCCTCTATCAGAACCCACCCCACATCCCTGTGGGGAGAGATAAGGAGGAGGTGCTTCCAAGTGGCAGCACAGCATGAAGCCCACTGCACATGGCGCTGCTGCTTTGAAATGACACATGCAGCCTCAGGCCAGCTGGGAATCCTTCATTGATAATGAAGGTGCTAACTACTTTCTGAATGGTATTGGTCCTGCCTTATCCATCCACTGACTTTGATCTTTATTACTCAGGTTTAGCACCCCTTCTCCTGATACTTTATGCATAGAGGTAGGGGAGTGGGCGACAGAACCTCTCCCCCCCCTTCCCTTCCCCTACTTATTTCGAGTTTCCTTATCCTCTAATCATAACTCCGGTCATCTGAAGAAGTGGGCTGTGCTCACGAAAGCTCATGATACAATCTACATGTTTTGTTAGTCTATAAAGTGCTACCAGACCATTTGCTTGCTGTTCTCCTTTCCCCCCCCCCACCACAGACTAACTTGGCTACCCCCTGAAGCAACTAATTGAATAGTCTGTGCTATTTGCACTGACTATTTGGTTAACTAATTAAAATTTTATATCCCTAATGGAAAAAGGGGCTGGTCTCCTCTCATCTACTCTAGTAAGTACTAGGAGTAACACCAAAATATTTAAAAAAAAAGACATAATTATGTAGCACTTTAAAGACAAGATTGGGGAGAGAGGAGAAAAAGGCTGCCAGCAGAAGAATCCCACCAAGACAGTCAAACCTTCCTGCCCCTAAAGTATTTCTGGTGCCCCAGGGAAGTTAAAGCAATACTGTTAAAAACACTGAATTACATATTTCATTTCTCTGCTTCAAAAGGTAGGTGATATTCACATTAAGTTAAACTGCTCATTATCAGCTGATGTCCATCTTTCTTTTGGTGATATCAGCTATTTCAACAGCAGTCAAGTGACACGACTGACATTTCACAACAGAGCACAGATAGAAATGTAGACTAACACAGAACATCCAGTTAAGATAACACTGAGGTCGCCGTAAGACATATGCAGCATTGGTTAGCCATGTTGACCCTAGAATATCAGAAGAACAAAGGGTGAGGTAATTTTTTTTGGACCAACTTCTGCTGGTCAGAGAAAAATTTGAGTTTACATGGCTTTTCCTCAGGTCTGGGACTGGCTCCTCAGAGTGTCGCAATGAAATAAAGTTTCCATAAGGCATTAGCAGCTCAACATAAGAGCCTGAACTCAATCTATTAACATAGCAGATCTGCATTAAGTAAGAACTATTACATTTAGCCTAATCCTCTCCATGGCATATTTATCCAGCACAAGTAAAGGGGATTCCATCTCTGTGCATGGAAGATTTACTATTATCAGCAATTCCTGATATCCACCTTAGTTACTTGGCTTTATTTCATGCCATTACATCATAAACACCGGTCTCTAAATAGTTCTCTGTTCCTAGTGTTTACTCCCTTGAACTTTTTTTAAAGGATAAAAACCACAATAACTACTTCCCTCATTTAGTGGCATAGGTGCTGGACCTAAGGGGCAGTGGCGGGAGGGGAGGTGATGCAGCACCCCTTCCTTGAACTGGTTCCCATTATACACAGGGATAATTTGGCTCAAAAGTTCAGTGCCCCCATTATATAAATTGTTCTAGCATCTCTACATATTTGAGAGTCATAACTTACCCAAAAAGATAATCACTGAAGTCTGAATTCCAATATATTTCAGGACCCACCTCCCTTCCCCAATACTATAGTCAAGAGATTTTATTAGCCATTTTTGCCTGATCAGCTGGGTGGCATGTTACAATCTGTAAACATTAAGTTCCAGGATCTGCCTGAGTTTATAAAGTCACTTGGCCAAAGGCCAAACCTATCAGGTAAGCCTCACAATGGGGAGGACCTTCAGGGCACCAACTCTGTTGTGACAAACAAGATGAGCAAGGAGTTCTCTAGTTCTCCCACTATTGCAGACACCTGCCTGCTATAGGAAACTAAACAGACCAAAACCTGTCTTCTGGCCAAATCCCCACATTTGCCTTGGAATCCCAGATTTAAGCAGGTTTAATTTAGTCAGCTAGCTGCAACACAGGGCTCAAGAGCCATCTGTGCCATGATCTGGGAGCCATATTTCCCTTGTCCTCCAGGCAGAGTCACTCTCCTTGCTGCTGCAGCACCTGGCATCCAAAGCACAGAGTCCGAATGTTTTGGATAGAGGCAGCAGTGGGGTGTGACTGAGCCAGAGACTCTGCTGCCCTCAGGCAGCTCCCAATGCAAAGCCCTAGAAATGTAGCTACGCAGCCCCACTGCCTATACTTCTTGACCCCTGCCTGGGGGTACCCGAACACTGCAAACTGGGTAAATCAGCAGCCGCCAGCAGGCCCGGGGAGTGGAAAAATCTCGCTCCACAATCCTCTTCTCAAAACACAGATGTGTGTGTGTGGGGGGGGGGGGGGGGAGCCGTCGTCCCAAGAGCCTCCCCACAAGTGAAAGTGAAAATCCCTGCAAAGCCAGTGAATGGTGAGGGGATCGCATCACGGGGCTGCCGGCCTTCCCTTCCCCAGCAGTGCCGGAGAGGGGCTGCTCCTCCGGCCAGCTGCGGGGCAGGCTGCAGCCCCACACGGTGGGGAGTGGGGCGCGCACCCGCTGCCTTCCCCAGCCCCGCTCACCCGATCACGTAGGCCAGGATGGCCAGCTGCACCGCCCTGTTCACCAGCCCCACTTTGCGGCTCTTGATCAGCACGATGCGGGCGGTGTCGTACTCGAAGAGAAAGCTCCGTAAGGCCACGCAGAAGGCGCTCTGGGCCATACCCGCGGCCCCCGGCTGCAGCACACGCCGAGCTCTCGCGCAGCGTCGCGTGCAGACCCCGCTGGGGATCGCCCTGGCTCTTCCGCCTCAGTGCAGGCGCAGGCTGCCCCAAAGAGGCGCGTCCGCCTGCTAGTGCAGCAAGGCTGCCAGGGGCCAACCCCCGGCCGGCACTGACCCTGCCCCTAGTCAACGCTCCACGCCTCCGGGCGCAGTGTGGCGGCAAGGAACTGTGCATTAAAGCTCGGACTGTCCGGGACAGGGATTGCGTAACAGGTGGCCACCCTTCGCTTGAGGGGGTTTCCATTATATACATTATACAGGGTTGACCACAGATGTGAGCAATAAAACAGAGTCAGTTTGCCAGGATTACCCCCTAGCTGGCGGCTGTCTCTGCAGCTCCTATTGGCCGGGAATGGCGATCGTGGCCAATGGGTGCTGCCATCACCATACCTGCAGAGGCGCAGATAAACATAGCAGCAGCAGCCTACTGCAGGCTAACCCTGGGGAACCGGAGCTGGCCCAGAGGCCGGTACTTGCCCATCCCTGGTTTACAGTTTGGTTCAGTGACTCTCAGCACCCCATGATACAAATTGTTCTAGTGCCCTTGTTCATAGCCCTTTACATAAAGGAGCATGACACACTTATTGCTCACTTCATGTTCAAAATTCACGGACTGGGTCCAAAAATCATGAGATTTTAAAAAATAATCAATTTTAGGTCTTCTTAATTTGTCACCTGGCTTGTGAGCCTTTGGAATGCACTATGTGCTTTCAAGCTTTTCTCTACAACCACAAGGTTTAAAAATGCACTTTTTAAAAATACTGAAGCCGAGATTTTCATGAAAACTCTGGTTCCAACAGCTGGGATGTTAAGATAAACACAGAATGCTGTGAGGCTCATGTCAGAATGACAAGAGCTGGCAATGCTGACTGAGATCTTTAACAAAGACAAATTTAATCCCAAGCAGTTAAGTAGATGTGTTAAACAAAAAACAGAGTTCTCATCAGTGAGAACAAGACCCATTTTGTTTGCAGCTGATCAGGGTTTCACTTCTGCAGAGACTTTGATAACATTGCCCAATCATCCAGAGTTTACCATAGACCAATGGTGGATACAACTATAATTTTAATTATTATTGAACACATCAGTAGTACCCAAAAAGATCTAAATGAGGAGAAGCCCTCCCATTGTGCTAGACCAGTGGTCTCCAATCTTTTAAGGTCACCTTTTCAATTTAAATGTAATGTAAGATCTACCTCAAAACAAAATACTCTGGCCTGGATTTCTTCCAGCCTCTTCTCTGAGGCCTTGCCCCTCTTCCACCCCTTCTTTGAGGCCTCACCCTGCTCACTCCAGCCCCCTTCCTCACTCACTTTCACTGGTCTAGGGTAAGGGGTTGGGGTGCAGGCTCTGGTCTTAGGCCAAGGAGTGTGGGAGGGGCTCTGGGCTTAGCCCTCGGTGGCGGATTGGGGTCCAGAAGGGCTTTCAGGGTGCAAGCTCTGAGAAGGAGTTTGGGTGCAGGAGGACTCACTTCTGGGGCAGGAGATTGGGTACAGGAGAGGGCTCAGGGCTGGGATGGGGTTCAGGAAGCAGGCTCTGGCTGGGCACCATTTAACTGAGACAGCTTCCAATTGGTAGAACGGGGGTTAAGGCAGGCTTACTCTTGCCCTGGCCTTGCTCCACTCCTGAAAGCAGCTGGCATGTACAGCAATAGCTCCATGGTACCATGGGCTGCCCCTCATCCACAGGCACTGAGCCCACAGCTTCTATTCCCCAATACTGATCAATGGGAGCTGCAGGCATATTAGAACTCACTACTCAAATAATTAAATTTAAGCACAAGAGAGAAATGAAAATTATGAAATGCACAAACCAGTCAAAAAACAAAAATAACCCACTTTGCAAGCAGTAAAAGGAATAATAACAATCTCCCCATGTATGTGTTGTGTCGGGAGATGAAAGTGAAGGACAGTGTGTCTGTGAGAATGACAGAGACACACACAGTGTGAGAGTGACAGAGATTTGCATTGCCAACCTCCCTCCATCCCTTAGTCTACACTGCAGGGTTTTTGTGCAAGAAGCCTTTTGCAAAAGAATTGTTGCACAAAAACTTTGTTGCGCAAAAGTTCATCCAGTTCTCAAAGCGCATCAGAAAAGTGATGTGCTTTTGTGCAAGAGAGCATCCACACTGCATGGACACTTTTGAGCAAGAAAGCTCTGATGGCCATTCACAGAATGGCCATCAGAGCACCTGTGCTTTTTCCCATAGGGGTTTCTTGCACAAAAACCCCTGCAGAGTGTCCAGACATGCCTTTTTACGCAAGAGCTGTAGCGCAAAAAGGAGTTATTCCTCCTGGGAAGAGGAATAACTCGACTGGCAAAAGCCCTCTGTCCTGTTGATTTACTATAATTTTTTTTTTGCGCAAAAACGTGCTTCAGGTGTGGCTGCTCTGCCAGTTTTTGCGCAAAAACCTTGTAGTGTAGACATAGCCTGTGCGGAAATGGGGTACAGGAGTGGGAGGAGGAGGGATACCCTGACATCAGTGCCCTCCCCTTTGTCCCTCCCACACCCTGCACAGGCAGGAGGCTCCCAGGGGGCAGCTCCAAGGCGGAGGGCAGGAGGAGCATGACAGTGGGTAGAGGGGCAACTGAAGTGCCAGCGCTTGATAGTTTCTTGGCCAAACCAGTCAGGATCACCTGTCAGAGGCTCCAAGATCTACTGGTAAATCCTGATCTACTGGTTGGTGACCCCCTGTGCTAGAGAGATGAAGGGAATGCTACAAGTGTTTTATACAAGTAATTTTTTTTAGAGTTTGTGTTATGTTGTGCATACTTCCTACCCCAAGAAAAGACTCAACTAGAAACTCCCGACGTGTTTAGCATCTACAGGAATGAAAATAGGTCTAAAAGGGTAGCTTGCAATGAAAGCAAAAAAGATCCCACTACACTTTAGGATCAGATAACCAGGACAGTATAAAAGGTTGAAACAATAAATAGGGACCATGGGTGGCTGTAGAAAATCAGGCCAGAAGATCAATGTCTTCAGTTTTCAGCTGCTGCTGATGTAGTTTTAAACAGCCAAGATATATGGCTTCTGGTATGGTAGTTTTCGCAGGAGCGGAGCAGATTACAACAGTATTACACACACAAAAACAATGTGTGTGTTCAAAACTGCTGGCAGATGAAACTCACTGGCTCAGAGTCTCCCAACAGTTACACTTGCAGCACACAGAAGTCAGATTGTTGCTGGGAAGAAAGTGAGAGAGAAGCTGGCCCAGTATAGTTATAAACATCTAACCAAGGCCCCAGTTCAGCTCTCATTTACAGTGAGGAGAGAATTGCTTCCTAGGTGTCTTAGATTCCCCATTTATCTCTTCCCTTAGATCAAATCCTTTACTGTATTTATTCTCTCTTATAAATTTGATCAGACATTCCAAACAATTGAATTGCAGTGTGATACCAAACTTAACTTTAACTTTGAAAGGAGACATTATTTGCTAAGGACAGCAACAAAAGCTCACAGTTCTAGAGTTTTGGAAGCATGGGTAGTAATAAAAATTATTTTTAAATCTCTAAAGGGGGGAGGGGAAGAAATTTAATGTATATGGTACTGCTAAATGATTAAGGAGAGTCTTTCACTCTCCTGTGGATTGATTAAACACTATTTATTAATGGAAACAGTCAAAACTGGCCGCAAGTTTTAAAAAATTGCAGAATGAACATAAGAACATATTTAACAAGTCCTTAAAATGACAGTCCTAAACAAATATCTCAGGTTCCAATATCAGTAGTTCCAAAAGCAAAGAAAGTGTGTTAACCACTATACACTAATGTATGAATGTATCAGTACTAACTTTACAATTACAATACAGTCCCAATCCATAGCTACAATGAGATGCTGTTGCATGAATGTCAGTGCAATTAATGCATATTAAAAGTGAAATATTTTTCCAGACACCAGTTTTAAAAATATGTAAAAAAATTAAAACCAAAACTATAGAGTTGCGCAAATTTATGGTACTGCAGGACTGAAACTGGCCCCGTATATACTAATTAATATTCAGTTTGTCGCATTGCTGCAAATTAGCTAGTGAGACTGAGTCAAAGTACAAGAAAATCCCCCAAATCAATGCACAGGTTAATCCAGGGCTACTCAACATGTGACCCATGGCCCACGTGCAGCCCTCAGTGCCATTTGGGTTTACATGGGGCTCAACACGCAGCCCGCGGGTGAGATCTTTTGAACTTGGGCTCCACTGGGAACACCCTCTACAACAGTGAGGCATCTCCCAAGTGCATTGAAAGAAGCAAGCAGACAGGCTGGCTGGAACAGACAGGTACAGGGTGTTGGTGTTTCTAGCCCCCCAGAGAGGAGGTGCCAGGGGCACTGTGTGAATGAAGCTATTTGCATGTATTTGCATATATAATTGCATGTATAAGCAACCACACTTAAGTTGCGGGCTTCGGCATGTGCTATGAGTATCATTGCGGCCCTTGGGGCTTCCAAAGTTGAGTAGTCCTGGGTTAATCATATATTTTCAGTCTCAAGGCTATATATACTGCCATGAGACTGCATACTGCTATGCAATTGGTTCCATTACACAGATGTCATCATGATGCCATCATGAATTAGCACCTGAGTAAATGACAAAAGAATTTGATCCAAGGTTTCTGAAAATACTGTAGAAAGGCAGTGAAAATGTTGTTGTTTCAATTCCTCTATCAGTGATGGGCAACCTTTGAGGCCCTAGTATTTTCCTACTTCCCCCCACACACACTTTTAGAGTGCTGTGAATCAGCTGATTTGCAGCATTCAAGCTGTGAGAGGGATGGGGAGGAGCAGGGTGTGAATCAGCCAATTCTTGGCACTCCAGAAATGCTGGGAGGAAGATTTGGAGAAGGAGCATGGCATACTCAGTGGAGGAGGCAGGGAAGAGGCCAGGCAGGGATTTGGGGGAGGGCCTGAAGAGGAGGGAGAGCCACTCTTGGCAAAATGAGAAGTGACATGTAGTTAAAGCAAGGGCACATGTGAGGCTCATACTAATCGCACACAACACTGTGAGAGCCATATTCTCCCTCTGCTTTTTGTTACTTTGCTGGTAATTTAATTTGCCTCTAATAATGCATCACTTTGTGTTGAAAAGGCATGATAAAGGGAGAGAATCAAGTGTAATGCATTTAATTTTATTCTTAGGGTCATGGTTAGTGCACATGGTTAGTGCAATTTCAATCTTGCAGCCCACTGAGATGAAGGATGGCTACTCATGCAGCCCACTCACAAGACTTGGTTGCCCATCACTTTTTCACATAATAACTGCAGTTAAAAACGCTTCTCCTGTGTTACTAATATCACTCAAGGTGAGCTGGTTTCCTCTGATAACAGATTTGATTGACCACAAATCTGAAAGAATCTAAAATCTCACATAATTTGTGGATGACTTTGTACATAAAATACACACACACAGGGGGCCCAATCCCACAAGCCTGTTCTCCTTAGGATTGCTTGTCTGACTACGGACCACTCACATGAATAATGGTTTGAAGGACTGGGCCCAAGCAAGCTATAATACTCTATAGTTCTAAAGCATCTTTCATCCAAGGCTCAAAAGCCTTTTACTAAGGTAGGTATTATCCCAGGCTTGACAGATGGGGAAATTGAGACATTGAGAGGCTAAGGGTCAAATTTTCAAATGTCCTCTAATTTTGGTTTTCTGAATGTTTGGGTTCCCACCTTCAGACAGTTGTTGGCACAATCTAGTTTTCAGTTAGAGTGTTGAGTACTCAGAATCTCTGAACATCAGGACCAAGGTATCCAACACTGAGCATACAAAAATTGGAGCTGCATTTGAAAACTATGGGCCAAGTGCCCTATCCAAGGACAGAGATCGTGTCAGTGGCAGAGTGAGGAACAAAATCCAAGACTCCTGACTCTCAGCTGCCTGTGCTAAACACTAGGTAATACTGCCACATTAACACAATAGCATATGGAATTCAAGCACACAGCAGCAAACTGGAAATCAAACCCTTTTCTTTTAGAAATGTCTCCTAAGAGAAATTAACAAGGCTTGACTGTGAGAAATAAACTGGATTGTGGTGCTGAAGCTATCTCATGGTTGATACTTAATAAAGTTTATTTCTGAACCTCCAAACCAGTGTAATTGCCATCCTCACTGGGATAAGTTTCTCTGATCTTCCATCTGCAGCAGCTCGGCATCAGGGCACTGCTCTCCATCTCAGCAGAGCCAAAACGCCAGTGAATGTACTGTCTGTAAGCACAGTGACGAAGCTGGTTATTGACAGTCTCAGTATTCAAGTCCAACAAGGGATCTTTGTAAAGCAGGATAAACTCCAGTGTTGATCTAGAAAGAACAAGCTGCTCAAACAAAGCCGAGGTTGTAATGCATGACCCTTCTCTTCTTCGGCAACAGAGTTGCTCCCGGAAAGCCTGCGTTTGATGGCATCTCCCACAGCAGCACCAAGAAGGCCGGTCATGAGATGGAGAAGTTTCCCCTTTACTTTCAATGGGCTGCATCTCATGGGCTTGTGCTAAGGCAGGGATGTGATGAGGAGACTGTGCTGTGAGCTTGATCATGTCAGTAAAATCCCCAGTGTATCTCTGCAGCCAAAACATTATCAGAGGAGACATAGTGAAAATGAGAAAATCCAGCATTTTCTTTGCTCTGTGTCAGCATCTGCACTTACCTGTCATCAGAGAATCCCTGGGTATTCACAGATTTGATTCTAACTGCTCAACCTTCACATTTAATGCTACAGGCCCAGATATAACAACAGTAAAGAGGCAGATCAGGTAAATGAACCATTTAGGGTTTGAATTCTAATGCAGAACATACCCTTATAGTTCATTCCCACCTCACAAGCAGCAGGCTCAGAATATTATTTTAAATAGGTTTTGTATGTTTTTCCCCAATGACTGGCTGCATTGGGGATTGGATTGTATGCGATATTGTTGAAGCTGAAGACATTAGAGAGACAAGGTGGGTAAAAGGAGTCTTTTATCCATATTGTAGTCACAGCACGGGCCTCTGCAGGAGAAGTTTACCCCATGCATGTCTGTCCATGTTCCTTAATCCTTGCATTATGTATTATTAGCACTGGATGAGAATGTCTATTTTGTGATCCTTGGCTTGTCTCTGGAGACAGCCAGGAAGAGATCCAATGAGTGCCAATTATAGTGGTGGTCTTTTTGTGATGTGAACAGCCACCCAATGGGACTGAGAACTCCCAAGGAGTATGTCAATTCTGCAATACAAGAGCTGTGGCATCGGCTGCAGCTGGTTTGGGTCAGCTTACTCAGGCTCACAGGACTCAGGCTGCAGTCTAGTCTCTGAAAACCCACCATGGGGGAGAGTCTCAAGGCCAGGGTTCCAGCCTGAGCCTATAAGTCTGCACTGCTATTTCTATCCCCACAAGTTCAGGTCAATCGATCCTGGCTCTGAGACTCTGGTTACATCTACACTCACAGCCCATATCCATGCTCTGAAATTGATCCACTGGCAGTCAATATAATGGGTCTAGTTAAGACCACCAAACCGACCACAGATTGCTTTCCCATCAACCCTATAACTCTACCGTGGATTAAAAGAGCAAGGGAAGTCAATGGGAGAGTTTCTCCCGTTGATTCCCTGCAGTGCAGAACCCTGGTAAATCGACTCAACGCATGTCAATTCCAGTTATGTTATTCATGTAGCTGAAATTGCATAGCTTATGTTGTCTTTCTGTTATAGCAGGGGTGGGGAACCTAAGCTGGATGCAGCCCATAGCTTGCCTGGTTCTGGCCCCCAAGGCTCACTCCCCCCTCCCCCCGCACTGGGGAGCCCACCCTAGCACTCCAGCCCCACCCTGCTGCCCTGCACAGCTGGAGCTCACAAAATCTACTAGGCTGGGCCTTCCTAGGCTCTAGTGTATGAGGGGAATGTGAGGAATGTCTTTCTCCTTCTCAGTCTGGGGCCATTTCAGTGAAGGTTGTTTTTTTTATTTTGCTTCTCACTTGTGTCCAGCTCCCACCTGACTTTTCTGTGGGTCAGCAGCCCCCAACCCAAAAAGGTTCCCCACCCCTGTGTTATAGCATAGATGTGGCCTCTGTGCTACAGGTTTGTTATTGCTATGGAGATGTACCCCAAGTTGTTTCACACAGGAGTAAGAACACCTACAAAAGAGACCTTTTAGTTTCCAGGCAAGTTCCCAACACAGTCAACTTCAGACACTTCCCAAGATCACAAGAGTAGTTCTTCCAAAATTTAGCTAAAAACTTGGGGAGAAAACGTAAGTCATTCACAAAATACATCCCCAAAGCCAACAAAGTAAAGGCTTGCGTTTACCTGAACAATCTCGCCTTTAACATTCTGTAGACTTGTCCTCAACTGTTTGTCTACCAGAATAATGTGTGGCTCATCAACAAATGACACGTACATCAAGGTCTGTGAGACAAAAGACATTAGAATCCTCAGCTGGCATATTTATTTAACATACTCAGGACTTACACTCTATTGATCTGACCCATAACTAGAATCCTGTCTCACTCAGATAAAAATCTTGCTGAAGTTATAGGGGGTAGCATGGAAGAAGGCAGGGCATTGGGAGCAGGTAAGGAAGATAAAGGGAACAATCAGGTGTTAGCTTTGGCTGGAGCCCAGGGAGCGGGAAGAGAGGAGGATGGAGCTGCAAGTGGGAGTTAGATTCTACAAGGCTTTAGAGTTAAGCTTTTGAGCTGAGATTCGGGCATGTAACTTTCTTACCCCAGATCTACAGTAAAAGGGAACACCGAATCAAGATATACAACTCCTGCTACATTAATTATGTAGCTGGAGTCAATGTACCTTGTTTTTAGTTTCCATGCTGTCCCCACAGCAGGAGGCTGATGGGTTTCCCTTACTCCTTGCAAAAGCAGGAGTACCAGCCACCAACAAGGGTGCCTCTGAGTTTGATTTAGCGAGTCTTTAGGTCCTGCCTCTTCCCCACTTCTACCTGCCCTTTCTCTGCCTCTATCCCACTTGCTCCAAGCTCCCTCCCCTGAGCAATGCAGTCTGGAGCTGTAGCAGGGCTCTGGCATGAGCAGCAGAGGTTGCCCTTCCCCCCTGCCCTTACCAACAGTGGCAAGGGAAACTGGAGCAATGGGGCTCCACTCCCTTGGCTGCCGGTCACACTGTTCCACTTGCTGGCAATGAATGCAGACGATCAGTCCCGCTCTCCACCCAAGTGACGTGGCCAGCAGCCAGGGGAGCAGAGCCATGCTGCTCGTCTTCCCCCTGCCATTTTAAGTGTGTATGATGGGTCCAACCCCTGATGTGAGTACTAGACTCTTGCTAGTCCCCCAGGGCCAGCCAGAAGCTCTGGCCTCTTGTCCCTCCCACCCATAGCATTTGGGGAGTCGTGTGCCTCCCCTCCCCACACGTTGCCCCTGACGGGAGGAAACTCCCATTGAAGACAACCCTCCCTCTACCACTGTGGTTCTCAACCCACAGCCCAATCATTACATAACTTCACCCCGTGTGACAGCTTTGGGACCTGTGGAAACCACCCCCACAGATTCCTATTGATGCTCACAATAGGAAACACCTCTTCCTCTTGGGGACCACAGGAATGTGCCGACAGCTGAGTGAAGCAAGCAGTGGGAAGCCAATCTAGCCCCGCTGTGCTGTTGGTAGTGGCTGTTGAGACACCTGGCTGGAGTTGCGCTTCAGAGCAAGAATATTGCACCAGGATCCCATAGAACTTGCTGCCCATGCTCAGGCCTTGAGTCCACAGCCTCCACAAACTGCAGAGCCTGGCTCTGTGGGGTTTCCCAGAAGCCCTGTGCCTGGAGGTTTTTGGGGTACTGGCTGGCTGAGGAAGGAAGTTTGGATCCCTAATTATAAGGACCCACTGGCCACTTTTCTATGTAGCTGTCTACAAGGAGTTCTGCAGTGCTGAAGTCCACTATTCTACTCACATCACTCTCCACATGCAACCCACTCCTGCAAGGTGCACACTGGGTGTAGGAGAACTCAGACCAGCTGTGTGTTGGGAATGAATCCACAAAGACCTGATGAAGGGCACAGTGAAGGACACAATACACTATATTTTCCTACTATTCAAGCAGTTAATTGCATCCCTTACCCACTTTGGCCCCGGAGCAGACTCGCACTTCTTCCTGAAGTAATATTTCTTGATGGATGCCTTGCAGCAGGGAAAAGTGTATGAAGTAATAAGAAAATCAATAAGGAACTGAGCCTGCATGCAAAAGAAGAGAAAGCAGTGATTCCATTTTCTTAATGAGGCTGCATCTCCAAAGCAGTTCCATCAGTACAGGAAATAAATCTCTTACCAAGCCAAAATAGGACAGCACAGACCCGATGTATACCAGCAGCTCAAAGATGTTAAACTGTCCAGCCTGAGGCAAAGCAGAAGAGAGTAATTTGAATTCAGACCATCTCCCGTCAGTTTGTTGAAGAACAGCAACAGTTGCTGCATGATTGGGCTCAGCCAAAGCTGTGACATATGCAAGGTTTCTAGCTTGTCTGACTTGATTGGACTTCAAGTACCTAACTGGGTGGAATGTGTTTAAATTAAAGGGTTGTTTTACTGCATCCAACTGGGAGCTAAGGATTCCCTTTTAGCCCTGTCACTCTCTGCTGGAAGGACCAGTTGTCTTCTTCCAATCACAGCCAGTTGCTTTTCCCAAGGTTCCCTTCCCAGCTGGAAAGGGAACCAGAAATAGGTAAGAAGTCCTCACCTGTACAAATCAACAATGACACAAATGTTCTCTCTTCACTGATTCTCCCCCTTCAGTAGGAACTTCTTCCTCTCAGCTTCTGACAGCAGGAAAGAAGCAGTACTCTCTTCTGGATACATTGATTCCACTTTAAAAAGGGCCCAACCGCATTATCTGCTCCTCCCTCATGCTCAGACCTATGAGTGGTACCTAACCTGCCAGCCTAGAGACCAAGCCTTGATCTCTGCTCCCACCCCATGGCAAGGCTGAGTTTGAAGATGCATTGCATAAGACTTGATCCTGCAAAGTGCCTAGGATTCTGAACTCCTTGCAAAAGTGGTCCTCCATTTCTGTAGTGTTTTGAAGATGTCAAACTCTCTCTTAACAGGGATAATATGTAATAATTATACCATGCCCTTTAATGGCACCTCCCCTCCAATAACCTCAGTGCAAACAGGTACTGAGCACGACCTCTGTTTTACAGATAGGGGAACTGAGCTACAAAGAGGGGAAGTGACTTGTCCAAGGTGACAGAGAAAGTCACCGTCAGAACCAAGATTGTTACCAGGTCACCCCACAGTCATTGCTGTAATCACTAGGAAGAGCTTTCTCCCATAAGGGCTGTACTGTTATTACTGGAGTTATTTTTGCCAAAGGGTCAGAAATTCTCCTTTCTTTTTGGAAGCACGCAGGTTTGCAGCCGGGATGAGAAAGAGGGTTGCATTTACTGTGCCGAAGACGAGGATGTCGAATCGTATTCCATAGGCTTTGATCAGTGTCCGCTCCTCCTTTCCATTGGGGAGTTTGTAGTACTTCGCAAATCTGTCAAAAATCAAACAATAAGCTTAGAAAAATCAGAGCAATGTGCAGAAAGGGTTCTTCGGTGCGGAATCAAAAGGTGACTTTTTGAGTAAAGGCTCTGGAGAAGCCATCAGCTACTGGAAAAGCAGAAAGAAAATCCTAGGATCTCAAGATTTCAGTTCCTGGCAATGGTGGGAACCCTACTGTCTCCCAGGCACTGGTGCTTTTACCACTTTGTTGTTTGGGGGTTTCTAGTCATTTCTGCTGCTCTGTTTCCAAGCATCCATGAAAGTATTAGCTGCAAGGATAACTCAGGGTATGTCTACCCTACAGAGTTTTTTGGAAAAATGGCCATCTTTCCGATAAAACTTGAATTACATCCACATTGCAATGACATTCTTCCAAAAGTAAATCGAAAGAATAGTTTTTTTTCTGACAGCAGTACTCCTCTTTCTACAAGGAAGAACACCTTTTCCAAAAGAGTTCTTTTGGAAAAAGGCGTGTGTGGACGGGGAGGAGGGTTTTCTTTCAAAAGAAGAGGCCTCCAAGAAATAACACAGGTGCCTTGGTGGACACTCCATCCATACTAATCACAACTCTATAGTTCCTGTCTCCTGCCAGCTCTTAAAGCTGCAGGCAGGGCCGGCTTTAGGAAGTGCAGGGCCCAATTCAAACCATTTTGGTGGCCCCTTCCCCCCCAGGATTTTTTGTTGATTAAAAAAAAACCCCACAACAAACCACAAACACACACAAATATCACATCAGAAGTAGATCTGATCAAAATGTTTATCTATATAATTGAACATTTTTTTAAATAAAATGCCATCCTTTATTATGCACAATTTTACACAAAATTAAATCAGTTGCCTTAAGTGTAGGTCAAATATTTTCAATTGTAAACTATTCAATTTTTTCAATAAAGTTTAAAGTTTTATTTTTAAAAAGTTACTAGAGAGTGTTGCAGTTTTCTGTTACATTGATTTACTTTTTAAATAGCAAGAATGGAGTCTTTGTTAAGAAAGTGACAGTTCTGTGGTCAAATTCCAGTCCTTAGTGATTTCAGCACCAATGATCTCACTAGGTAATATGGTACCTCACCACCATTGCCTCTTTTGCACTGCCCTTCAACACACTGCCTGCATGTTGAGTCCAAGGTCAGTCTACACAAGATTTTATCAATGATTTTTGCTCAAGCGATCACTGAGACAAGGCAAGGACTCTCAACTGATTCTAGTCAGCTCTGCCTTTAAACACTGGGGCTGTGTCTACACTGCACCCCTTTTCCGGAAAAGGGATGCAGATGAGACAAGTCGGAATTGCAAATGAAGCAGGGGATTTAAATACCCCCCGCTTCATTTGTATAAACATGGCTGCCGCTTTTTTCCGGCTCGGGGCTTTGCCAGAGAAAAGCACCAGGCTAGACGGGATTTTTCAGAAAATAAAGCCTTTTCCAGAAGGTCCCTTATTCCTGATTTTAAGAGGAATAAGGGACCTTTCGGAAAAGGCTTTATTTTCCGAAAGATCCCGTCTAGACGGGCACTTTTCTCCGGCAAAGCCCCAAGCCGGAAAAAAGCGGCAGCCATGTTTATACAAATGAAGCGGGGGGTATTTAAATCCCCTGCTTCATTTGCAATTCCGACTTGTCTCATCTGCATCCCTTTTCCGGAAAAGGGGTGCAGTGTAGACACAGCCTGGATGTAAAGTGTCAGATATAATTGAGGACTCCCAAATAGACTCTACACCACCAGAAATAAAACCTGTTTCCATCTTCTGTGACTTTCAGTTAGATGTTACTCACTATCCTCTGCTTAGTGTTCAAGTTATGGTAGACCCTAAGCCAGGTCATATTAAGTTCAGGTCTTTAACCTTTTAGTCATACAATATGGATAACAACATTTCATTCTCCCAGCTCCAAGTCTTAAGTGAATTTCAACCCCAAAGAGCCAAAATTGATCACCTTGACACAGCAAGTGTGTCTACTGATCTCTGTGGCAAAGTAGGTTGTCTATATAAATAAGTCTGCTCCTGAAGCCTTTCCCTACAGTTGATTAACAGATGGCAGTAGATAGCTCATTCAGACCACTGGCTGATAATAGTTAGTCACCCTGACCAGTCATTAACCATAGTCATGGACTCACCCTACTCTCCATTGTCTCTATGATTCTCTGATGCCCTGTGACAAAAAAGGAGGGTGGAAAGGGAAACTGAAGGGAGAGACCTCTCTAAATTCACCAAAGAGCAGTATTGCCAACCCAAAAATCACAAGGAACGCCTACACAAAGTTATGAGAATGATCTACAAATCATAAGATTTTTTAAAAATAAAACAAGTTGGATTTTTATTGGCCTTTTGTTTCTTGAGTATTTAGGGTTCATGTTTTAAAACTTTCCTCCTTAGCTGTAAGGCCCAGAAGTAGAGAACTTTTTGTAAATGAAAGCTGAGATTTTTACATAATCATTTGACTCCAGGCCTTTAGAAAAACACCAAATGTTTTGAGACTCATGGTAAAACAATGGAGGAATTCTTGTGAGCCCATGCTTTGCCCACAGTAAATTAAAAAAACAACAACAATATCTTCTCCACTAAACATCCTAATGAGATACTGCAAATGGTGAACTGAATTCAACAGCTCCTGATATGAACAGGTATCAACCTAGTTTTTCATATTTGAGATGGGTTACCAGGAATCATACATGACAATATGAAATCTTTCCACTCTCAAGTCAGCATAGTCACAAAACACCTATCAATTTGATCATGCATTTATTGGGTAGTGAAAGAGAAAGGAGGGGAATTAGTGTAGATAAATGTTCAAATTTAAAAAAAAAAGCCTGAAGGAATTAGGACTGGGCTCCTACATCTCACGTTCAGAACTGACTAGGACACTTATGACCAGATTTTCAAAGATGTGTAAAGATCAGATAGATATCTTTGAAGATCAGAGTTGGCAACTGTCTCTTTAGGAGCTTAATTACCTTTGAAAATCTGAGCTTAGATTTCCAAGTCCAATTTTCAAAAATGACTTTAGTCACTCAAGTGCTTTTGAAAATTTTAACTGGGGGCCTAAAGAGACAAAAATAGACAAAAGGCAGGAGATATAGTTTAAAAAACGTGTGACATCTATTTTTAACTAAATTTTACATTATTTTTCTCCCAAGGGCAACTGACACCTTTGGCCCCCTCACTACGCCACTGCCCCCCCCCTGCAGATCTATCCTCTTATGCATGTGCAAGATCTGTGAGAGCTGTCCCATGAATCTGCAGTTAGTGTCTGTGGCACCTGCTTTTGGGTGGTGTCTCAATGCTGCCACATTCACCTCCAAAGAGGGGGCTTCCCAAAGCAGGCCCTTGCTGCTGACTCCCAAGGCATCCTCAGGTCCTGTCTCTTTTCAATGGGCCCACTTCCCAGGGCTCATTGATCTTGGATCTGGCTTCCATCCCCTCTCCAACCTTTGCAACTGCCCAGAGGTGCTCACCTTCCACCCTATACATTCCCACCTCATTCACCCCACAGGGACAGTCTCTGCCTCACTTGTCCTAGGGACTATTCTACCAAGACGTAATACAGTTTCCATGTAAAAGGACTCACTACAAAGCTAAAAACTTCAATGAGAGAATGATTAATACAGAGACGTGTCTACATCTGCTGCAGGGAGACACCTTTGCCTGCCTCCACCCCTCTCCCCCAGAGTCTACAGCCCCATTGCAAAGCAGGGGAGTGGAAGGAAAGAGGCTGAGGCCCATCAATGGGACTGAAGCAGTCATGAGCAAGCCATGCCCGGGAGCCATTCTCCTGTCCATTGCTGGTGCAGTGTTGCTTCAGGCACACTGAAATGTAGTCACCTCTACGGTGGGCTGGACAGTTGTTTAACACCTGCACAAAGTTTCAAGCAGGGGGCAGTGCAGGCTGCCTTCCTGCAGAGCCCCCATCAGAACTACCATGCCCTCCTGCCTTAGGAAAAGAATAAACAGGAGGACTGGAAATTAACCTGCCCAGTCTCACGTCCCCTAGGCAGGGAATGAGCCATCTACATTAGGCCCCAGCTGGAGTATCATGTCCAGTTCTGGGCGCCACATTTCAGGAAACATGGAGAAACTGGAGAAAGTCCAGAGAAAATCAACACAAATGATGAAAGGACTAGAGAACATGAGATATGAGGCAAGGCTGAAGAAATTGGCCTTGTTTACCTTGGAAAAGAGAAGACCGAAAAGGGACATGAAGGCAGCTTTCAAGTATCTAAGGGTACGTCTACACTACCCCCCTAGTTCGAACTGGGGGGGGGGGTAATGTAGTCATACGGAGTTGCAAATGAAGCCCGGGATTTGAATTTCCCGGGCTTCATTTGCAGAAAGCCGGCCGGCGCCATTTTTAAATGCCGGCTAGTTCGGACCCCGTGCCGCGTGGCTACACGCAGCACGAACTAGCTAGTTCGGATTAGGCTTCCAAGAATTTAACTACTAAAACACATATCAACAGAAGATCATTACACTGACTACTTTTTTGTTTTGGCTCCCACTCGCCAGCCACGTGTTGCTCCCCACATAAACCCAAACTGCACCACGGGGCACAAACAAACTGGCCATGGGCAGCATACCAAGTTATTAATAAATATTTTTAAACCTTTACCTTTTCTCTCTGCTGCCATGTCTCCTCCCCTTGCTCCATCATCTCCCCTGGTGTCTGCTGCCCCCCCAACTACTCACCCTCTTCTACTATCCTGACTCCTGCCCTTCTCACTGCCCTCAGCCTTCCTGCACCCTGCCCCCCTCCACCAGCCCTTCTCTCCCCCCTGTGCCCACTCCTCCAATAGCCCCACTCTGATCAAGTGAGCTACCCCTCCTCATTCCCTCTTCCAACACTTCCGTCTACACACCTGCCCTGCCTCTCTCCTCTGGTGCTTGTCCCTCCCCTGCAGGTGTCTGCCCTTCTGCTTCACCCCAGAATCCCCTGGCACCTGCACCTTCCCTTAGCCCTGCACCCTCCTGGTGCCTCCTCCTTCCCTCACTGCCCCTGCCCCCTTTGCCCTCTTTTTCCCTAAGGCCCACCCCCTCACCACCCTCTGCCCCGTTCTCCTCCTGCCCCTCTGCGCCTTCACACATGATTTGTGCCCTCCCACCTTCCTCATGCCCACCCCTTCTTTCAAGCCTTCTCCCAGCATCTTCCCCTCTCCCTCTAGCCCCCAATGCCCTTCCCCTCTTCTCTCCTCTCCTCTCCCAGCATCACCCTGTCCCCCTTCCCACGGACACCTCCCCTCCTGTCCTTTCCCTCATTGTCTGCACTTGGCCCCCTGGCATTTGTCTCTTGGTGCCTTCTCATTTCTTCCCCTTCCCCACCCCACAAGCCCCTTCTCCTTCCCCTCTCCCTCCCCTGCTGCACAAGGCCCCTTACCCCCCTTCCCCTCCCCACAAACCCCTTC
This sequence comes from Pelodiscus sinensis, assembly GCF_052426305.1. Taxonomy (NCBI): domain Eukaryota; kingdom Metazoa; phylum Chordata; order Testudines; family Trionychidae; genus Pelodiscus; species Pelodiscus sinensis. Next base: position 30,265,477 of record NC_143085.1, on the reverse strand, counting down.
CTGAGCTCCTCCCCTGCTGCACAAGCCCCTTCCCCATCCCTCTGCCTCCGCCACTGCACAAGCCCCCCAAGCCGCTTCCCCAGCCCCTTCCCCACTACACAAGCCCCTCCAAGCCTCTTCCCTAGCCCCTTCCCCGCTGCACAAGCCCCTTCCCTACCTTCTGCCTTCCACATTGTGGGGCCGGAGTCTGCGCTCAGGCCCCACAGTTCGAATCCGGAGGCAGCCATTCGGTATGCCTCTGAGCAGTTTTAAAATCCCGGGCGTGAAGTGACATCACGCCTGTGCCTCGCCCACCTGCAACACCGTACATAGGCTGCAGCAGGCGGTGAAGGGGACCTACACAGAGCCACGCACAGGACGGTCCGGGGTTGGGGGTGGGAGGACGCATGGGGGGGGCCGGCAGGGGGAGCCAGGGCCCGCTCCAGGCAGAGCCAGGGGGAGAGACCCAGCTCCACATAATGGTGGAGCAGGGCCCCTGGCCCTGAATTGTAATGCCGGCCGGCACTTCCGCGTTCAAGGGTGAGGGGCTCCCTTAGGCGCGGGGCCCGATTCAATTGGTCGAATTGGTCGAATCGGCCTAAGGCCAGCTCTGGCTGCAGGCACCCAGGACAAGCCTTGTGGCAGAAAGCCAGCTGTGGACCATCACCCTGACCACGCTGCTATCCCTGGCACACAACTCGGAGGTATGGCCGAGCAACAAGCCCCCCGAGATCCCCTGGCCCTCACAGGCTCCCAGGACCCAGCCAGGGGCAGCAAATGCCGTGCTCCCTCCTGGTCTGGGGCAGAGATTCTGTCCCTCCCAGAGCTGTGCAGGCAAGAGACCACTCTGCAGGATCCCCACACCGGGAGGCGGAATGCTGACATTTATGGCTGGATGGTGGAGGCTCTAGCCGAGAGGGAACACCACCCTTGGACCAAGTCAGGAGCAAAGTCAAGGAGCTGTGCCAAGGATATGCCAGGGCCATGGAATTCCACAGCTCTCGCTCCGGGGCAGGAGCATACTTGTGCCCATATTACGAGGAGCTGTACAGAATCCTGGGAGGTGGTGAAGCCCTTTCCCCACCCATAATGGTGGACTCAGGACTTGAGATGCCCTTGATCACCCGTCCAGAGTTCTTTGATGAGGAGGAGGAAGAGGATGAGGAAGAGGACAAACAGCAGCTGCAGGAGGAGGAGGACACGGCCAGTATTGTCGCCCCCACCCTGGAGTCAGCACCCCAGGCCTGGACATCTCCCAGACATCCTCTGACGCCAGGGAGGGATCATCAGGTGAGTGCTGTCAGTTTTACACACACACAGAGGCCGGGGGAGGCGGGTGCAGAAGGGATGAAGAGCGACCAGTCACTTGGCCTGGGCAGTGTTCTATACTCCATGCACATGCAAGCACGCACAGTGGCAGTGTGCACCACACTGCCTCAGGAGCTAGCCCCGGAGCACCCACAGGCTCCTGCTCACAGGCTGTGTGGAGACCCCACACATGTCTGACCCCTGTGGTGATGCCCTCGCACCACCAGACACCGCTGGAAGCAGGGTGGGGCACAAAGGTGCATGCATGACCCCAAGCACTCCGAGAAGTGCCGCACACAGCACACAGACATGCCTGTATGCTTGAGGAACCACCTGCTCTTGAAGACAGCGCTGCCAGGTGCAGGTGTGTGTGTGTGGCCCCCATGGAAGGCCAGGCTGCTTCAGGCCCCTCTCCCGGACACTTCCCTTGCCTGCTTGTCTGTGGAACAAAAGGGATCAGAAGAGACTATGCAAATGAGAGTGCAAGAAATGCTAATGAGTGCTTCATTTCCATTGCCTCTGCTGACAAATTCCTGCAGGGTAGATGTAGCCTGACAGATATATTGAGAAATGTTCAATGCCATTCAGATCTGAACTCCAATACCAACATTCGTACCATTTCTCTTGGAATCATCACATGAGATTTTTTTCAGTGTGGTAAACAGATGTTGGCTCTATGGAGAGAAAATAATTCAATGTCGCACTGTCACTGCCAATGCCAATTTTATTTAGTGGTTAGTCTCCCAAGCAAACCAAAATCTCTGGTAAAAACAGCTTGTGTTCAATTGGACATGCCACCAGCTCAGCCCTCTGCTCTCTGATTACTCTCTATTCTCTCTTCCTGGGTTTCAATGAATCTTTACCCTCATCAGTAGCTGGAGCCACATCCGCCAGAACCACTGAATGACCTGACAATCCAGTTTGGAACTGCTCTCCATGGGTCATATTCTACCTCCAGTTCCTCTATCTAAGAAGACACACACTTGTTAGAACCTAAAATGGATGGCAAAAAACAGGGAGCAGAGGTGAGGTTTCCATTTGCCCTGTCTCATTGAAGCACCTCTGTGGGTATGCTGCTGAGCTGGGGCTCTGACTGTATTTGTCACCAAATCCAGGGGGCTGACGTCGAGTAGCAGCTGCACTCTGCAGTTTGCTTCCCTCCATTCCTAGCACGTACCCAATCAGGAGACTCTGTGCCAAGCAGGGCCCCTCCGTGGCTCATGCTGCACTGCAGTAACTATGCCGCCAAGGGCAGAGCAGGATGATTGTGCAGCAGTGTTTCCCCTTCACCCTAGATGTAATGGATCCAAGCAAGTAGAACAAACATCTGAGGCAGGAGGAGTTTCTGCGGGAGAAGTGGTACAGCCCCAGCCTCACCCTTCCTGTGAGGTCGGCTTCCTACTTTATGTGGGGGGCCCCCTCGAAAAGCAGGACTCAAGGGCAGCTGTTGGCTTAGGAAGCCTTGTGAGAATGGCTCCAGTGGAGCCCCAGGGGCAGAGAAGTGGAATGCGGGAGAATGAAGGGGACGCAGAGGCAGAGGGTCTTCACTTCGATGCTCCTGGCCTCCTGGTAATGTCCTGGAACTGATGTGTGGGCCCTGCAGTCTGGTCACTGGAGGAATCCCCTGCAAATTTCTTCCCCTAGCCCCTCCCATGGGTCTTCCCTCAGAGGGAGGCAACTGACCACAAGGCTGTTTTTACACAGTCCTTATACAGGCAAATGGCTGTGGGGCGGAATTTATGGCCTGAACAAAAACAGAGGCAGGACCAATGGGTTTGGTCCAACATGTCTGAGCATTCAAACACTGCTCTTCAAGAAGCAATTTATCCAGCACAGCAGGTTCTCATTAGAAATGTCAGGACTTACAGGAATTGCTGGGACTGCTCCTGCAAGGTGCAGAGAGTTTCCTGCTGAGTGCCACCCTGCCCACTTCCTACGGTCCCCTTTGACGTAGGACCCAAAAAGGCAATGTTTCCTAAAGCAGTCCAAGGCAGGCAGTGTCTGTCAATCCCTTGATACCTGCAGATCACCCACCAGACAGCTTTTGCTGACTCCCACCTGCTGTAGCACAGCCTCCTCCTATATCTGTTCTGCAGAACTCTGAAGTGCTTTTAATCTGCATTCCATGTCTTGTGCTCATTAACTTCCCCTTTGCTGAGTTCTGTTCTGAAGGCAGTGACTCACTCATCGATATACAATGTAATGAGTTCTGCTTTCCCTGACTGCACAGACATGAAACACTCTTTTATCTTGTGTTCAACGGTTCTGCGATCTCTAACTGAGGCATGTTCTGCTGGCCAGCGTTTGGCTGAGCTGCCGTTGATGCCTGCTGCTCTGTAACATTCTATTTTGAGGTTTTACCAGTGTATTCAGGATGAGATAGTATCTCCCCTCCCCATAGCTTTTCTTTCCTCTGGAGGAGAGGACATTTTACATTTGCTTACAATGTCAGAGAAACTTTCTTCCTTGCAAAAGTTTTGTACTCTGATCTGATATATAAAAATGTCATTCATGACCAGCAGGGCTGTGGCCCATTGTATCTCAAATAGTTCTTCACATTTGGTGACTAATCTTGATACTATTTAAGTCTATGGAAAAATTCCCTTTTAAACTCATGAATGTAGCTCTATGCAGGCACTGATTCACCTGCGCAGAGCAATCTGCATGGTCAGGGCCTGGAACAACTTACCTTCCAGAACTTTATCATCACTCAGATGATAAAAAGGTCCCTGAAACACATTCCCCCTATGATTATCCTTATGCAGCCTCAATCTACTGTGACAAAGGTTCCCTGGACATCATAGAAGGACCTATTGCTCCCCAGACCTATTCAAGAATTCACAAGTTATTTAATACCTTTTATTTTGCACTTTACCATTTGACATTCCATCACATGTAAAATTAGTTTGAATTTGTTGAGGGTATGGCACAACCATGCAATCCTTATTCGCCCAAATACTCATTTTGAAGTCATCACAGCTACATTATATAAGTAAATCTGACTCACACGAACAATAGTTTTGCAAGATCTCTACTGAAAAGCTCTCCTGACATGTACAGGAATGAGAGGTCTATAGGGCAGACACTGGTCTATCTTATTATACCAGTGCAAATTAGAGGAGTTTTAGTGAACTCAGTGGAATTATTCCTAGTTTACAACAGTGTAAGTGAGAGCAGAATTTAGCCCCATCATAAAAACATAAGAACGGCCATACTGTGTCAGACCAAAGGTCCATCTAACCCAGTATCCTGTTTTCCAACAGTGGCCAGTGCCAATTGCCCCAGAAGGAGTGAACAGAACAGGCATCAAGTGATTCCTCTCCTGTCATCCATTTCTAGACCCTGACAAACACAGGCCAAGGACAGCATTCCTACCCAACCTGGCAAATAAGCATTGATGGACCTAACTTCCATGAATTTATATAATTCTCTTTTGAACTCTGTTACAGTCCTGGTCTTTATAACATCCTTTGGCAAGGAGTTCCACAGGCTCACTATGCACTGTGTGAAAAATAACTTCATTTTGCTTGTTTTAAACTTTCTATCTGTTAATTTCATTTGATGACCCCTAGTTCTTATGGGAACAAGTAAATGACTTTTCCTTTTTCACTTTCTCCATGTCTGCCATGATTTTATAGACCTCTGTTGTATCCCCCATGAGTCTCCTCTTTTCTAAGCTGAAAAGTCTCAGTCTTTCTAATTTCTCTTCATATAACACCCATTCCAAATCCCTAATCATTTTTGTTGCATTTTTATGGAACTTTTCCACTACCAATATATCTTTTTTGAGATGAGGTGACCACTTTGGTACGCAGTGTTCAAGATGTTGGTTTATCATGGATTTATGTAGAGGCAATAAGATATTCTCTCTCTTATTCTCTATCTCTTTTTTAATGATTCCTAACATTCCATTTTCTTTGACTTCTGCAGCACACTGACTGGATGTTTTCAGAGAAATAGCCATAATCACACCAAGCTCTCTCTCTTGAATGGTTATAGCTCAATTAGATCCCACCATTTTATATGTATACTTGGGATTATTTTTTCCAACGTGCATTACTTTGCTTTTGTCAACATTAACATTCATTTGCCTTTTTGTTGCCCAATCACCTAGTTTTGTGAGATCCTTTTGAAGCTCTTACCAGTCTGCTTTGTTCTTAACTATCTTGAACAGTTTAGTACCATATGCAAATTTTGCCACCTCACTATTTACCCCTCTCTCCAGACCATTTATAAATAAGTTAAATAGGATTGGTCCCAGTGTAGACCTTTGGAGGATACCACGAGTTATCTCTCTCCATTCTGAAAACTGACCATTTATTCCCACTTTTTATTTCCTGTCTTTTAACTAGTTATCAATCCATGAAAGGACCTTCCCTCTTATCCCATGACAACTTACTTTATTTAAGAGCCTTTGGGGAGGGTCCTTGTCAAAGGCTTTCTGGAAATCTAAGTAGACTATATCCACTAGATCCCCCTTGTCCACATGTTTGTTGACCTCCCTCAAAGAACTCTAGCAGATTAGTAAGGCATGATTACTCTTTACGGAAACCATGTTGACTTTTCCCCAACACATTGTGTTCATCTATGCATCTGACAATTCTATTCTTTACTATAGTTTTAACTAATTTGCCCGGTACTGATGTTAGACTACTGGTCTGTAATTTCAGGGATCACCTATAGAGCCCTTTTTAAATATTGGCATCACGTTAGCTATCTTCTAAAGGATAAGTTACAAACCACAGTTAATAGTTCTGCAATATCACATTTGAGTTCTTTTAGAACTCTGGGGTGAATGCCATCTGATCCTAGTGACTTGTTACTGTTAAGTTTATCCATTTGTTCCAAACCCTCCTCTAATGACACCTCAATCTGAGACAATTCCTCAGATTTGCCACTGCAAAAGAATAGCTCAGGTTTGGAAATGTCCCTAACATCTTCAACCAGTAAGACTGATGCAAAGAATTATTTTAGTTTCTCTGCAATTACCTTATCATCTTTGAATACTCAAGAGGAAAAAATTTACTCTGTGCAGAGTTATTCTAAGAACAATGGAGCTTTTTCACTTAAAACAGTAAATGTGCTTGGGGAAAAACAGCATATTCCAAAATAACTGTGGATTTTTTGGCAAGTTTTCTTTTCCTTTTTGTTTTAATTAGCCTCATCAGACTTGTCAGACCATTTTTCCATTAGAATCTATAGATCCATCAACTCACTGCCTATTACTCTTCACTTCCCTGCTTTAAAACTAACAAACAAACAAATTACACAACTTTGATCTTAAACTGCTGCACACAAATGGTCTCCTTGCTTTGCTTTTGTTCCTTTGGGTGGGCAGTTTTCTATGCTCTTGACAGCAACTGGTGAACAACACTAACACTATCAATGACATTGCATGAGCTGGCAATGTGTAAACTTCCCCAAGCAGACATGCCAGGGTTCACAGGAGTCAGTGTTCATAGGGCTGGGGGTTGTTTCTCAGGCTCTGACTGGTCACACTTCCACAATGCCAGGAATGGGCTTTCCTTGCAAAGAGCTAGCTGTGCTGAACTGTAGTAAAACGAGCTTCCTACAGATCTGTGACCAAAGGCATACAAATAATGTTAGTTACAGAGTGACCTCCTGCCTAGGTGCTCTGACACTGCCCATTCATTTTATAACAAACATAAACATTCACAAAGCAAACTGGCTGTCCTCTTTTCAAAACCCTTGTATGATGCCCATAAAAATCTTTACAACACTTAGGGAGTTGGAGTCATTTAGTCATGTCATTTCTTCCTTGCACACGGTAGGTTGCAAAGCTGGTACTCTGTACCACAGCTGGACTACCAGAGCATTCCCATCATGGACAGGATGCACAAGAGATGTTCTCTGTAAGATATTTTAATGCACTGCCAGGTATGGCTACTACTAGCTCAGGTACGGTATGTTACACACCGTATCACCAAGTGATTGAATTTTATAGGAACATTTTAGCATTCCATCACACTGAAACCACTTGCCCACCATGCTGACCAGTACTGTCTCATTGTTTCCTTGTGATACGCCATCTGTCTCTCAATACCCATTTGTTGCCATTGGTCTTAGACTGTAGGTTCCTTTTGTTGTGTTTTTGTAAAGTGGGGGCCTGGTCCATGGCTGGGGGCTCCTAAGCACAACGGTAACTCCACTCAAATGCACATCGTAATAAAAAATGTATGAGAGGATTTGAGGGGTCAGGCTCAGAACATCATTGGCACAGCTAGGTTCGCAATCACAAGCGTTGTTTCAGAAAGGAAGACTTGTGTTCCATACTCAATGGAGTTCTAAATGATCCATTTCATGGAACAGCTTGCAGGATTGGGACCTTAATTCACTAGAATTGTGCACACAGCCTTGGAAGATGCAAGCACAAATGACCAGTTTCATGCATAAATGGTTGTTTGCGTGTGTGATAAATCTATAGAGCCTTGCAAATCAACAGATATCCGCAGCTCATTTTTATGGATATTGGATGCAGATACAAATTTTATATTGAGAGCCCTGCAAATTTTAGGATATCTGTTTTATATCTGTGGGCACCTACATCTGTGGATGTCAATGTGCATATCCACAGCACATTTTTTGTGGATACAGATGCAGATACAAATTTTGTATCCACACAGGGCACTACGAATCTAACTGATAATGCACAGGCAACCACAGAAATTGTGCATGCAAGTAAGGCTCATCTGTACAACAGCAGCTATTATAAAAAAAGAAAGATCACAATGGAAATTTTGCAGCCTAGTCAAGAATAATAGCCAAGGCTCCAGCGCTCTAGCCACAACCCCCTTGGTTTCCACCCATTTGATCCCATCTCCACATACATATCAGTCTGTAAAGTTTGTCTGTAAATGGGTGATAGGGGAGGGATCACATGAGGATTACCTTTTGTGATCCTTCCCTCTGGGGCATCTGGCATTGGCCATTGTTGGCAGACAGGATACTGGGCAAGATAGATCTTTGGTCTGACCCAATATGGCCGTTCTTATGTTCTTATTCACTCAAGCAATACAGATAATACACTTTGCTATGTATTATTTTAAAAATATCGTCTACCTGAAGTTGTAACCAGGGTGTTCAGTTGTTGTTTTGTCATCAAGACGACGAAAACTGTATTTTGGACTGCAGCGGTGGAACCATTTGTCCAGGTTACAATCCCAGTTAATCTCAATGCCCATGATTCCACCCTGGACAGAGAAAGGGAAAACACACTTTAAATGAGATCAAGAGCAGGAAAAAAGGCTGTGCAGGGCTTGGTTCTGAAATTGCTCTATGCACCTAATTCCCATTGAAGTCAATGGAGATTTGAGGGTGGCCCAATGGCAAAATCATATCATAAATACACTAATATTTAAGGTATATTCTTACCTCTAGCAAAGACTTTTTAAGTGACTTAATTAACTGCATATGTAACCCACAGACCTACTGGGTGAGGCTCAGTGGCACTTAGACCACTTATAGAAGCTATATCTACACTACAGAGTTTTATTTGAAAAACAGCTGTTTTCCCCCCCAAAAAAACCTTCACTTATATCTATACTGCAATCATGTTCTTTTGAAAAAAATAGAAAGAACAGAGGGGTTTTTCCAATGTTGGTAAACCTCTTTCTATGAGGCAGAAGCCTTTTTCCAAAAGAGCTATTTCAGAAAAAGGTGCATGTGGACTGGGAAGAGGGAGGGAGTTCTTTCAAAAGAAGAGGAAAGAGGAAAAAGCACAGGTGCCCTGGTGGCCACTCTGTCCATATAAACACAGCTTACATGCGAGAGAGTGTCCATTCAGTCTGGACACTATCTTTCAAAAAAGCAGATCGCTTTTTCGATGCACTTTGGCAGCGTGCATGCTCTCTTTTGGAAGAAGTTTTTTTGGAAGCTCTCTTCCGGAAAAGCTTCTTCTGAAAGAAGCCTGCAGTCTAGACGTTGCCAGAGAGAAAGAGTGAGTGTGCTCTATAGCCTTAGCTGATACCCAGCTGGTTTTTAGTTCAAGCTGTAGAGGCTTATGCACTAAGCTCCAGAGGTTCTAGTTTCGGTTCCACTTGTTAGCATTACACACAGATCAAACTAGTTAGAAGCTAAAATTCTTTCAAATACTGAAGGCATCTCTTATTTTTTGGCCAGTTTTCCATCCTAACAACAAAAATTCCAAATTTGTCATTTTCTGTTGCCATTTCATTCAATTAAATAAACGATCTCAAACTAATATCTCAGACACAAACTCCCATTAATTTTGCAGGAAATCTAGGATCCAGAGCTGAATGTTGCAACTTAGATGGTATTGCCTACAGAGACCTCAGCAGAACTAGGTTCAATTTCTGGCTCTGAGCAAGTCACTTCATATCTGTGTCTCCATTTCACACATAAGTAATTATTAGCATTGTTGATTAATCACAGTTAATTATTTTTTTTTAAATTAGTCACAATTAATTACAGTTTTAATTACACTGTTAAACAATAAAATACCAATTTAAATGCATTAAATATTTTGGTTGTTTTTCTGCATATTCAAATATATTGATTTCCATTTACAACACAGAATACAAAGTGTACAGTGTTCTTTTTATATTATTAGATTTGATTACAAATATTTGCACTTGAAAGTGATAAAAGATATACCATTTTTCAATTCATCTCATACAAGCACTGTAGTGTAATCTATTGTGAAAGTGTAACTTAAAAAATGACATTTTTGTTACATAACTGCTCTCAACACCACCCTCTGCCTTAGGTGTTGCTTCTATGCACCCCCTTCCTTAACCCTCGCCTCTTCTTGCCCCTGCAGTACCCTTGTCCTGCCTCTTTCCACCCAATTCCATCCGCTCTACTGAATGTACCCTCTCCCCACTCTTCTCACTCTCTCCTGCATGCTGCAGAACAGCTGATCATAGCAGGTGGGAAGCACTAGGAGGGAGGGGAGGAATTGATCAGCAGGGTCATCAGTGGATGGGAGGCAATGACAGGAGGAGAGGAGAGAACTAACTGCTGGTGGGTACTAAGCACCCACTAATTTTTTTTCTGTGATTGTTCCAGCCTTGGAGCACCCACGGAGTTGGTGCATATGCACAATCTAGTTAGTTTGACTAACTACAGCAATGAAGCTGCAGCAGCTCGAGCTACACAATGGGAACCTGGGTATGTGTTTGAGTGGCTAAGCCTGTGCTGGCACGACTTCACTGTTACTGTTATCTGAGCTAGGTGGAGCAAAGCTAGCAGAGCTCTGTCTGCATGTTGTTTAGTCAAAACTCTGATTACAGTGTAGGAACACCTCAGAGCTGGTCTACACCAAAAAGTTACATCATCATAGTTACGTCTCCCAGGTGTATGAAAAACCCATACCCATGAGAGACATAATTAACCCAACCTAATCCCCTGGGTAAAAAGAGTTAGGTCAGTGTTTCTCAACCTTTTTTTATAAAGTACCCCTTTAAAAAAATAGATAAGTACTCCTTTTTCACTTTCACCATATCTGTCATGATTTTATAGACCTCTATCATATCTCTTCTTAATCTCCCCTTTTCTAAGACTGAAAAGTCTCAGTCTTTTTAATTTCTTTAAAATTAAAATTTCTTTAAAACTTTAAAATCAGTCTTCATTCCTGTGATGGAGTGGACCAGGCCCCGACAGAAGCTGGAAACCTTGCTGCACGCTGCCCCAGCAACAGGCGCAGAAGAAGGGTTGTCTAAGCAGGATAGAATAGTGGCCTCTGCAGTGGCCAATTAGGACACAGCAGGCCAATATAAAAGAAGCTGCTGGGCCAGGGCCTGGCAGTTCCAAGCTGGAGCTCAACCCAGGCGGGCCTATGGGCTGATTGGGAGAACAGCAGCACTCCGGACAACTCTGAGTGGAAGCTGGACTTCAGACCTGGTCAGAACCAGTTCCACAGGCTGAAGACTAGCCTGTAAGCCAATGACATCATCTTGCAGAACCTTGGACAGAGTCCAGAATGAACCTGACCACAAAGCCTGAGAGAAAAGGCTGGACTGAGCAGCTTCCTGAGGAAGTGGCCCAGGGAATGTGACAGCAACAGACTTCTTTGATATGCAGCAGGTAACTGCTACTTACCGGGTCCCTGGGACGGGACCCAGAGGAGTGGGTGGGCCTGGGTACTCTCTATCCCCCAGCAGCCACAACACAGGGTAAGAAGAGGCCTGGTCCCAGGCCACATACCAGACACTTCGTCTCGCACAGACAGCTGGGCAGAGTCTACAAGTCTCCCCTCGGCCACAGGGGTACTCAGAAGAAGGGCAGAGCCCTTTATGTACCCATTCCAAATCCCTAATCATTTTGTTGTATTTTTTTGGACCTTTTTCCAATGTCAATATATCTTTTTTCAGATCAGGTGGTATGCTGTATTCAAGATGTGAGCATACCGTGGCAATAGAGGCAATATGATATTTTCTGTCTTATTCTCAATCTCTGTTTTAACGATTTCTAATATTCGGTTTGCTTTTTTGACTGCTGTTGCACACTGAGTGGATGTTTTCAGAGAACTATCCACAATGACTCCAAGATCTCTCTTGATTGGTTATATAGCTAAATTAACTATATAAACTACTAAGCTACAGTTCATTTTCAAGTCTGACACAATCAACTCAGGATTAAACAAAGACTGTGAATGGCTTGCTAACTACAAAAGCAGCTTCTCCTCTCTTGCTATTCACACCTCCAGATCAGCTACTAGAAGAGGGCCTCATCCTCCTTGATTGGATCCACCTCGTCATCTCTAGCCTGATTCTGGCCTGCATATTTATACCTGCTTCTGGAAATTTCCACTACATGCATCTGATGAAGTGGGTCTTTGCCCATGAAAGCTTATGCTCCAACACTTCGGTTAGTCTATAAGGTGCCACAGGACTCCTCGCCGCTTTAGCTAAATTAGTTTCCATCATTTTGTAAGTATAGTTGGGATTATTTTTTCCAATGTGCATTACTTTGCTTTTGTCAACATTAACATTCATTTGTCTTTTTGTTGCCCAATCACCTAGTTTTGTGAGATCCTTTTGAAGCTCTTACCAGTCTGCTTTGTTCTTAACTATCTTGAACAGTTTAGTACCATATGCAAATTTTGCCACCTCACTATTTACCCCTTTCTCCAGACCATTTATAAATAGGTTAAATAGGATTGGTCCCAGTGTAGACCTTTGGAGGATACCACGAGTTATCTCTCTCCATTCTGAAAACTGACCATTTATTCCCACTTTTTATTTCCTGTCTTTTAACTAGTTATCAATCTATGAAAGGACCTTCCCTCTTATCCCATGACAACTTACTTTATTTAAGAGCCTTTGGGGAGGGTCCTTGTCAAAGGCTTTCTGGAAATCTAAGTAGACTATAGCCACTAGATCCCCCTTGTCCACATGTTTGTTGACCTCCCTCAAAGAACTCTAGCAGATTAGTAAGGCATGATTACTCTTTATGGAAACCATGTTGACTTTTCCCCAACACATTGGCTGCGTCTAGAGTGGCATGATTTTGTGGAAATACTTTTAATGGAAAAGTTTTCCCGTTAAAAGTATTTCTGCAAAAGCACATCTAGATTGGCATGGATGCTTTTTCGCAAAAAGTGCTTTAAAAATCATTAAAAGACATTAAAAAGTCAGTGCTCTTGCGCAAATTCAAGTGGCCAGTGTAGACAGCTGGCAAGTTTTTGTGCAAAAGTGGCTGCTTTTGTGCAGTCTTGCCAGTCTAGATGCACCCAGGGTGTTCATCTGTGCATCTGACAATTCTATTCTTTACTATAGTTTCAACTAATTTGCCTGGTACTGACGTTAGACTTACTGGTCTGTAATTGCCAGGATTACCTCTAGAGCCCTTTTTAAATATTGGAGTCACTTTAGCTCTCTTCCAATCATTAGGTACACAAGAGGATAATCCTGGTGACTTGTTACTCTTAAGTTTATCAGTTTGTTCCAAAACCTCCTCTAATGACACCTCAATTTGGGACAAATCCTCAGATTTGTCACCTAAAAAAAAGGGCTCAGGTTTGGGAATCCCCCTAACATCCTCAGCTGGTAAGACCAAAGCAAATAATTCATTTAGCTTCTCTGCAATGTCCTTATGGTCCTTTAGTGCTTCTTTAGCATTTTGATCGTTCAATGGCCTCACTGGCTGTTTAGCAGGCTTCCTGTTTCTTATGTTCTTAAAAAACATTTTGTTATAACTTTCTGATATTTTGGCTAGCTGTTCTTCAAACTCCTTTCCTTATTAGGGATAAATATTGGTTTATTGAATAGTCAAATAACCTCATGAATTCTTATCGGTTAGTCGTCTATTCTATAGTGCGTGGGGTGGGGCTGGCAGCCAGTGCATTCCCAACCCCAATCCCAAGGAAAAGATCCTGTGCTTCATTGAGGACTAAATGAAGAATTACTTCTCCCCTTGGGTGTTCCAGAACCAGGTGGTCCAAGAAGCAATCATTTAAGGTGTCAACTTTCTCTGCATACGAGGTGTCCCGAGATGATGTGTACCCGAGGTGATGTGTACCCAGTCAACATGGGGATAGTTGAAATCATCCCCCTCCCCACACTATTATTGAGTTTTTTATTTTTATAGCTTCTCTAACTTCTCTTAGCATTTTATAGTCACTAGCACTATCTTGGTCAGGTGCTCAATAATATATCCCTACTGCTATATTCTTATTATTAGAGCAAGGTATTACTATCCATAGAGATTCTATAGAACATTTAGGCTCATTTAAGACTTACTTCATTTGATTCTACATTTTCTTTCACATATAGTGCTACTCTCACCCAAGCACAACCTGTTCTGTCCTTCCTATATATTTTGTACCCTGGCATGACTCTGACCCATTCATTGTCCTCATTCCACCAAGTTTCTGTGATCCCTATTATATCAATATCCTCCTTTAATACAAGGCACTCTAGTTCACCCATCTTATTATTTAGACTTCTAGTGTTTGTGTATAAGTACTTCAAAAATGTGCCACCTTTTAGCTGCCTGGCATGCATGGCTTTGAGTGCCCATTAACGAATCCTAGGGAGAGGAAAAGTACATGTTAACTGACCCGAGAAGACTGTGTAACTAATTACGACAACCATGTCCAAAAAGGAGTAAATAAGTATGTGGCCAATCCTGGAAAATGTAAAGCATCCTCAATGCTCATTAAATTCTGTGGTGTGGAGGGTGCCCTGCCTTTCCCAGGATCAGCCCTTAAAACTGGACAGTGTTTAACAAGGGAAATGAAAGAGAAATACTACAGAGGTATGCTAGTACTGACAGGAAACAGAAGTCATGCCACAGACCTGAATTGCCATCTCTGAAAAATTTTCTCCTGTTGCTTGGAGAATATCTCCCAGCTGAAAAATTGGGCAGTCTGGTGCAGTTATCTTGTTGAATGTGCATGAAATATTCAGTTTTGGTGAAAAATTTCTTCTGTAAAGAACAACCACAAATTATCTGAAAACATAAATGTGAGCTCTGCTGTGACAAAGCATCTACAGATGTCATTGAAGGGCTCCCTGCTCATTGCTTTCCCTGAACCAGTATCAAACATATTCAGTTTACTAGTAGAATACTAGAGGGAAAGAGACTTTGTAACTATCAGCTCCGCTAATTCAGCTTGCGGTCTAAAAGTCAAGTTGGGTCTTTTAGCCCTTGGCATCATTGCCAGTAACAAAGGCTTTATAGATTGAATTATTCCCTCAGTGACATCTATACAACCCAATTCCTTTAAAATTCTGCCCTCTGTGACACTTAAGTTAACCTGTGCCTTCAGTGGTTTTACCCAGGTGTAGCCAAATAGAACTTAGTAAGTAAATTTTGTTGCCAATGCATGGGAAGGTAGAGAGTCCACATTGCTATCCTATTGGTTCCTGCAAGGTTAAGAGTTACAAAGAGCAATTAAAACTGATTTTTGTCACTCTGCATAGCAGATACAGCCCTAAGTACACAGAGAGGTTGCAGACTTAGTGAGTTAAGAAGGTGCTTTAGTTAAACATCTGGTTTTGGAGTAGGACCATTCTTTAAAAGGAGATGGATGAATGTTTGCACTTACGCGGTGTGATTAAATTTTGGGAAGTGGATATTGTTCTTGATTAGCACTGTGAAGTTTTCAGCACTCTTCAGAATGGCAGGCCTAAAAAAGGAACATATCAAGCACAATGAAAGCTTTTAAAACTTCCTTTTGTTAAATCCATCAATTAATACTACACTATTTTGCTATTACCTGAAAAACTGTCCGTGGGAACATGATACTGAGAATAATGAGTTAGATGGCTCAGGAGGTTTAGAATGGAATACACAGCTTTATTGGCTTTATTTATAAACCTAAGTTGTCAGTTTTCTGAGAGTGAGGACTATCTGTTATAGTTGTTTGTATAATAGCTACACAACAAACTCTGTTTCTGGCTGAGGTCCCCAGATGCTATAGAAATCTGGCCATTGATAGGTAGTGACTGATGTTATCATGTGATGGCTCTAGATTATGGGAAATTAGTTGGCGTGTGCAGTGCAGTTCCCAGTAGACAGATAGCTTTTCGCAGGTGCTTAAACCACATTTGGCACAGATTATAAAAATGAGATGTTGAACTACACTCTCCTTCATGGAGGTGGCCCCTCCCTGTCAGAGTTCTGTCACATCAGCTGGATCATGTGAAGGAGGCTTGCTCTGTTACCACCCAGGACATCCCTGTTTGGTAGAAAAAACAGAGGAATTAAGTTTCCAGCATTGTCAATCTGGCACCAGCACAAAATTAGTTTGAAAAATAATTTGAGAGAGGATGTCAGCCAACATACTGGCTTTTCCCTTTCTCTTTTCAAAATAAGCCAGGAGAGCTTTCATTTTCACTGAGAAAGCCCCTAAAGGTGGCCAGAAATGATCACTGAAGCTGTAACCCATCCAAAGGACACTATTTCAGAGCATCTGCCTTAGCACATCATTGTATTAGCAGCAATGTCTGCGAGCCAAAGACTTGCAAGGACTGGAAATACTTCAGCATGTTGACACACAGTGTCAATTGCCCTTTTCAGCATGTCTCCCAAGCATGATGAAAAAGCAGCAGTTGACTACAATCCAAATTTAAACATTTTGGGATATGGTGCGAACAATTAAAATTTCTAACCAGTCTTGTATGTATAATGGTCAAGACAAAAATAATGTATGGTGAACTTTAAAAAACTGAAAATAGAGGAATAAAAAAATGTAAGCTGCTTGTATAGCCAGGACAGACCTTGGGACCTCTTCAGATCTCTTCTATCAGGGTGCTGCAAACATTTGTCTTTTGGCCAGTTTATCCTGATCACTTTGCCCAGCATTGCATCTGTATCTGCAAAAATGAGCTGCAGATATCCACACTGACATCTGCAGATGAGGACATGCATGGTTATCAAGTGGATAACTGCAGATTTGCAGGATTCTAGAGGTGGATGAGGATACCCAAAGATATAAAGCAAATATCTGTGGATTTGTAAACTCTACCGATTAAGACAAAAGAAAGGGATCCTTGTTGCCTAAAAGTTATGGCTTGGGTTCAGTTTCAACCCATCACAAAAGGGAAGGAAAGGAAGGTGCCCTTTATAATGCACCGAACTTCCTGCTCAAGGGAACTTGCACAGAAAAGCCAAATGTTGCCTGTGGGTGTAGCTGAGAGCCAACATTGCTTTGCTAGAAGTCAATATTTGAATGCACCAGGCTACAG
This sequence comes from Pelodiscus sinensis, assembly GCF_052426305.1. Lineage (NCBI taxonomy): Eukaryota > Metazoa > Chordata > Testudines > Trionychidae > Pelodiscus > Pelodiscus sinensis. The sequence goes on along the minus strand of NC_143085.1, from coordinate 30,248,516 downwards.
ACTTCTACACAGGTTGCTTTTCTTATTCATCCAAATTGCAAAGAAATCCTCCAAGTACCCATTTAGTGATTGCTATGAACTCCTTCCCTGCCAGTGGATTTTGTGAAGGATTCTCATACAAGTGATTTGCCATTTTGGCTCAAACTATTGGTTCATCAGTTTTGGTCTCTTGGCAAGGACTAATCATTGATGTATTAGAGGAAAGTAGGACAACAATATGAGCACTATGCCAACTGTGCAATGTAAATAAAGGCAAAATCTCTTTCCTGCTGTGTACAGTCATCAGCTTGCACAATGAAATATTTAAAAATATTTCATATTTACTAACATCACACTTAAACAAAACCAAGAGCTTTAACAACTTGGATATTTATTAAGCTGCTCTGCATAACTGTTCAAAGAGTGGAAGAATTTCCATTTTTATGTGAATTTGGGGCTCAACCTTGCAAGGTGTTCCCTTGAAGCAACAGTAATTGAGAGTACTCAGCAACATACAGGCTTGGAACCCTAAGATGGAATTTTCAAAAGGGCTTAGCTCCCAGTGAGAATTTTACCACTGACTTCAATAAGAGAAACATAAAGCTAGTCATGGAGGCCCTCTATCAATGGAGCAAAGACAGTATGGCCAGGTTCCCCTATGCTTGCCTCCCAACCAGGAGGGTCTACCTCTTGGGATATGAAAGTTGTGTTTCCTTTGCCTATTTAGTTCATCCATCTCTGCTGGAACTGCCAATAAGAGGACAAATCAGTGTTAATTCCACTGCTGGGTTTTGTGGTATAGACACATCAGTTTAGCAGGTGGCCTATTCTATTCTCTGTGGTTAAGCCTACCAAATCATAGCCAGTGTTAGTGAAGGGAGAAAAAAGCAAAACCATATAATGGTCTAAATTAATTGCTGGTGTAAAGTGACACAGCTCTAAGTCAAAAGAGCTGCACCAATTTACTCTAGCAGAGAATTTGCCCTGCATATCTTTTCTAAGCTTTAAGGTCTAATTTATTACACAAGATCCAGGTTCTTGCGCACATATCAGGGACCACGGGGAGCAATGTGATATCTTGGGGCCTCAAGTGGAGAATATTTTTGAATTGCACATTGTGAGGGAAATGAAAGGTTTTATTAAAAAATATTTACATTTTTGCCCGATACAGATGAGTAACTGTACATTAAAGTGAAATTCTTATATTATAGAACACTTTACATTCATGGATTAGAGGTTTAGAGATTAGAAAGTAGAGGTTTTTAAAAAAAGAGATATTAGGTCCCCTGTAGTCTACTCCAGTATATTTTATAGAGTTTTGTTCAGTTCAGTTTTACATGTTACCAGCACTAGGCTTCCACCACTTCCACAGCAAATGTTTCCTATGAGACTTATCAATATGGCTCCACCAAATTTTCAGCCATTAAAAATGCATCACAGACCATAGAATCTGGTCTCTTCTTGTGAAAGTTGGTCTTTTGTGCACTTTTTCCCTATACCATACAGATTTATTGGGGGAGACCAGCATTTTTGCAATTGGGGAGCTCCTGACCCAAAAGGGATTTGGAAGGGTTGGGGTCACAAGATTATATTAGGGGGAGTTGCAGTATTGCCACCCTTATTTCTGCACCGCTGCCTTCAAAGCTTGGTGGCCTGAGAGTGGCAGCTGCTGACTGAGGGCCCAGCTCTGTAGGCAGCAGCACAGAGGTAAGGGTGGAAATAGCATACAAAGCCATCCTTACTTCTGCATTGGTGCTGATGGTAGCTCTGCCTTCCGTGCTGGGCTACCAACAATCAGCAGTCATTATCCAGTTGGCTTGCTCTGAAGGCAGCACGGCTGCTAGCAGCAGTGCAGAAGTAAGGAAAAAAGTACTGCAACCTTCACACAAGTCCTTTTTAGGTCAGGGCCCCTACAATTACAACACCATGAAAGTTCAGATTTAAATATCTGGACTAATGAAATTTAGTATTTTTAAAATCATATGGCAGTGAAATTGACCAAAGTGGATCACGAATTTGGTAGGGCCCTAATTATTAGGGTTGCTACATTTTTCTGTGTCATACTCATTATCAAAATGTCTGCAGAGAATCCATGATAAATCTGTGACATCTAGAATTGTTCTCATGACCACAAACTGTGATGTCACAAGCTTGGCCTTATTACTTCACTTCAAGATCAGAGAGAAGAAGCCAATACAAGCACATTGTTGGTAGTTAATTTATAAAAATAAGAGTTAATAATATTAAGAGATGGGTAGGAAACAACTGTTTAACAAACAAAGATTCCACGGGCCCTTTAGGTGCTGAGTAACCCCCCTCAGATCCTATTGGTTTGCAGGATCTAGCCTTTAGTGATTACATACACGTTTACTTACACTGGGGCACCTTTCATTGATTCCACAGGGCACCACGCAGCAACTTCACAGGTTTTAATTGTTGCATTATATTTCACACATTTTCCTGTCTGAATTCCTGTACAGAGGAGAAGTTAGCTATTATTGAACTCACAAAAATGGTTAGACTCCATCCTTTGGAAAACACAGTTTCAAAGTATTAATGGATCTCTATACACAGGTAGAACAGACACCTTAAAATCAGAGTATAAGTTTTGATTTTTGCAGCTCTTTGCAGGATGAACTAGCTGTAGGAAGGGCTATCAGATCCACACTTCAGCTACACACAGACAACGCTCAACTCCTCCTCTTACCCCTCTCAATACTGGACATGTCGGATGTGGATGAAGGAATTAGAAAAAATTAGAAGAATACCTACATCTTCATTAAAAGCTTAATTCAACAACATAAGCAAATTAAAGCATGAGTGTTCTGCTACAATACTCTCACAGCAGATTATGGAGTGGCATCATGCATCCAAAGAAACATAGGCTAACTATTATACCGTTGGAAACAACTCCTATTGGCTATCTGTGTCTTAAAAAGGTAGGACGTGGCTGGCTCATAAACTTATAGACTTTCTGATGGTATCAGAGACAACATAGCCTTTAAATAGTGCTTGATCTTTCAGTCACACATCAAAACTGTCACTGCCTTCAATGTGAATTACACTGGTAGAAAGTAATTAAGTCAGAACTGTCACTGACTTCAACATGAATTACACCTGTAGAAAGCACTGCAGGAGTGGGCTCTACTGCACTGATTTGTATCCCCTCCTCCTACTTTCATCCTCCCTGTGACCTCCTGCCCATTCCCACCTGTTGTTAAAGTTCTCCACAAACTGGAAAAAAAATCCAGGTGAGTGAATTTTCATGTCATTCTTCTTGCTGCTCCTTTTGTTTCGGACTCCCACATTTGTCTTTATGCCTCCCTCCTTACCACCCACTGTGCTTGGTGGTTCATCTCCCTAGTCAGAGAGATGCATACACAATTGCCAGTAGGAATTGCACCAGTATATCTCAGAGCAGAATTTGATTCTAAAGTTGCAAACTTTCCAAGGATGACACTCCACAATTTCTAATAATTATTAACCAAAAGACAGTTGCATTTCACCACCTGCTACAAGTTTTAAAATTTAAATGTGTACCATTGCTCTGGGAGTCCGTGTGTCCTTTTATACAACTCACATCTGAAGAGCAGATAGCTTTGGCAATGGGGTACTGAAAAATAAAGCAACATAAAAGACTATTATAGCTATTTACCACTCTATTGCTCTTGTAAAATGTTCTATACAGAAATTACAAACAGTAAGATGAAATCACATAGTGAAAATAGAATACCAGCTTTTGACAAGCTTAGATGTGACCTGTAAGATACGGCTATGTCTAACAGTGGCATGGAATTTACTTGTCTATTTCACACTCATCAAGAATAGTCTGATATGTGTTTTACATATGTTTGTTTTAAAAAAATTAATTGAACAGTTGATACACACTTGTATATTCAGAAATGTGCATGCATTTGCATGCTCTCCTTTCACATCCAACGATCATAACTGCCTGTCTAAATACCCAGTTGCACGTGCAAATGCCTGACTTGAAAAGACATGTGTGGTCTCTCTGTTGCAATGAAAGTGGTTAAAATGGCATGCATTTTTGTGTCTCTGTGCCTCAGATCGCTGTCCATACAAATTTGGTTTTTATGTAATAAATAATTGCTGTGTTTATCTTGTACATCAAAACTGTAAAACAGAACAGATCAGATAAAGAGGCATGGATCCCTTTTGGTTTTTAACTTCCACTGGTTTGCAGTAACATTTCTGTTCTGATCCCTAAAATTCTTTTCCATTTGGCAATCACTGATTCTCACCTATCATATGACATGCACGCCAGTCTTACAGTGGATTGTTTAGTTTCTTGTTTGTTAAGAGCACATACATACTGCAGCCAATGACAGTCAACTAATTTCTCGGAACTTAGGTCTCTTTTAATCTCTATATAGATTTTAGTGTGTGTGTCTGTCTGAGAGTCTATTTGTTGAAAAAGTCCTAAACGGTAAGAGCTAGGGCCCTCAAATTTGGAATGCAGCTTCCTCTTCTCCTAACTTAAGCCACGCTGTGGTGTGGTTCTACCAGGACTACTGGAAGCCCCAGGAAAAGGACAAACTTCCATAACGTGCAACGGGAGGGGCTGCTGTTTGGACAGTTACCGTATTTTCCGGCGTATAGGGCGACTGGGCGTATAAGACGACCCCCTATCTTTTTAATTAAAAGATAGGGTTTCATCTTATACCCCAGCGCCCTTCTGCCTCCTTTGCTCCCGGTGTCCCTGGTCTGCTGGAGATGGTCCCCAGCAGACCAGAGGCACCGGGAGCAAAGCCGCCAGGAGCGCCTGGGCTCCCCCCCGCCGGAGCCCCTCCGCGGCTTTGAAAGCCTCGGGGGAAGCCGGCGGGGGGGCATCCCAGGCGCGCATGGGCTGCCCGCCCGCCGGAGCCCCTCCGCGGCTTTGAAAGCCTCGGGGGAAGCCGGCGGCTGGGCATCCCAGGCGCGCATGGGCTGCCCCCCCGCCGGAGCCCCTCCGCGGCTTTGAAAGCCTCGGGGGAAGCCGGCGGGGGGGCATCCCAGGCGCACATGGGCTGCCCGCCCGCCGGAGCCCCTCCGCGGCTTTGAAAGCCTCGGGGGAAGCCGGCGGCGGGGCATCCCAGGCACGCATGGGCTGCCCCCCCGCTGGAAACCTCCGCGGCTTTGAAAGCCTCGGGGGAAGCCGGCGGCGGGGCATCCCAGGCGCGCCTGGGATGCCCCCCCGCCGGCTTCCCCGAGGCTTTGAAAGCCGCGGAGGGGCTCCGGCGGGCAGGCAGCCCATGCGCGCCTGGGATGCCCCCCCTGCCGGCTTCCTCCGAGGCTTTCAAAGCCGCGGAGGTTTCCGGCGGGGGGGCAGCCCATGCACGCCTGGGATGCCCCCCCCCCGCCGGCTTCCCCCGAGGCTTTCAAAGCCGCGGAGGGGCTCCGGCGGCGGGGCATCCGGCGTACAAGACGACCCCCGATTTTTGGGGGATGTTTTTTAACTTCAGAGGTCGTCTTGTACGCCGGAATATACGGTATGATATGAGAGTGGCCAGTGGGGGCAGCGAGCCCACAAGGGAGAGCTATCCTGCAGAGTGTCCACTAGGAGCAGCCGTAACACCAAGGGAGTGGCCAGCAAGACTGAGGCTCCGCCATCTTGCCTGCCAGCATATCAAGTAAATAGCTCCCCTCCCCCACACCTTTTCTCACTCCCAGCCTTTGGTCATAGCATGGAATGGGGAACAACAAAAGGCCCCTGGCAGCTGGGGAAGGGGCAGGAGGGATAAGAGTGACCCTTGGTATCTGAGAGGAGATAGAAAAGGAACCCTGGAAGCCAGAGGGACTGGGGAGAGAGAAAAGGATCCCTGGTAGATGAGGGGAAGGCTATTAACGGTGATGCTTATTGGTTAACCGATTAACCTTTCACATCCCTATACCAGATGGGATCTCCTGACCTAAGCCTCATTCCCCAATCTTCACTGTTCCCTCTCCCCAACCCCAAGGCCCTGTCCAGAGTCCTGCACACCCTACACCACCAACCTCCTGCGCTGAAGGAACCAGACAATTCCAGGTAAGTCTGCTACTAACTATATAAATGAATGCCTAAGAGAACTGCAATTGGCTACAAATGTTGACTATGTATAAAAGAAAAAGACCCAACCATGATCCATTTTAGAATTATAATCCCTGCAAAGAAGCTGGTAAAAATTATCTAATCCATATTTCCTCCTAGTTACACTTTATACTAGCGGTGAATCAAAATGTGATGAACAAGAATAAATGCATGGAGAGAGTATGACCCAAGCTCAGGTTTGGCTGCAGGGTCTTTGGTGTAAGACCAACACAAGTTGATTCATTGAGAAAAAGCAAGAGGGTGGAGGGGGAAAAGGGAGTGTAACTAGACTAGTTGTAGCACGAAGGCTGAAATAAAGATGCAGAGGAAGACAATGTTCACTTGTACAGAACTACCATAGTGATGAACCATTAATTAATATTTGAGGCTGCAATGGATTACTTTTGCCAAGGAATGCTACATTATACAGGCAGGAAATCACTTACCTCAGGGCAAATATTTTGAACCTGGTTTTCTGTTGTAATTATGTTGGTTATCACGAAAAAAGAGTCTATTCCCTAACAGAAAGAAAACAGAAATTAAATATTATGTGCAACATTCTGATACCTGTCACTCCTGTGTTAATCCAGGGGGACATCACTACAGACAAATGCCCTTGGCTCTAGTCTCACTCAGACCTGTTTAAATCAGGATTAGCTCCATGTTCTTCAAGTATAAAACTGGTGGACGATCAGGAATAATTTTACTAACTTCAGTGAAATTATACCAAAACTGATTTTTTCCCTACTGTTAGTAAAATCTAAAAAGACTTGTGGTAGAAACACTGAGTTTCTTAAAACTCCACAAAAAGAAAATTTTAATATGACTTTTTCCATGCTTAAAAGTTAATGCTTCCAATTTACAGCCTTCTTAATTCATGCCCACAAATACCACTGTTTCTCTTGTTGATATGCTAAAGCCACTGGCTATGTCTACACTGCAGAGATTTTTCAGAAAAATGGTTGTTTTTCTGAAAAAACTTCACTTACATCCACATTGCAAATGCATTCTTTAAAAAAAAAAATCAAAAGAACAGAAGGGTTTTTCTGACATTGGTAAACCTCTTTCTATGAGGAAGAAGCCTTTTACTGAAAAAGCTCTTTTGGAAAAAGGCGTGTGTGGGCAGGGAAGAGAGTGTTTTTTTGAAAGAAGAGGAAAAAGGAAAAAGCACAGGTGCCCTGGTGGCCGCTCTGTCCATATTAATCACAGCCTAAATGTGAGATAGTGTCCATTCAGTGTGGATGCAATCTTTCAAAAAAGCAGACTGCTTTTTCAAAGCGCTTTTGTTGTGTAGACACTCTCTTTCAGAAGAAGTTTTTTCAGAAGAGCTCTTCAGGAAAAGCTTCTTCCGAAAGAAGCCTGCAGTCTAGACATACCCACTAAGCAATAGGACAAAGATACAGACTGGCAAAACAACTACACATGTCTATGGAAGTCAGACACTGCACTGATCTTAAAATGAGACTCACCTGCACAGGAATAGTGTATTCTGCTGTGTCCCAGATCCTTGAGTCAGCCTGAACCACACCTTTTACTTTTGTATGAACTGAGCTGATCACAGAGTCCTTTTTCTGATACCGTTTATCAGTGACAAGTACATAACTAACCAAACAAAATGGAAAGCACAAATTAACATACTGAAATGGACTGAAATGACAGTAATTTCTTGGCACTATTATCAGAAAAGTTATACTGTAAATTAAAAGCTCAATTAAAATTTGTAACGAAATTTGAGATCTTCTGTGTTGAATACAGTTATCCAGTCAACCATTTTAAGCATGAGATCACTTTTTGAATTTAGGTGCAATCCAGGATCTACCTCAAACCCAAATACCCTTGCCCCTGCCTCCTTTGTGCCCCTTCTCTGAAGCCTTGCCCCTGCTCTCTCCGTCCTCCTTTCCTCCCCCATCCTCACTCACTTTCACCAAGCAGGGGCAGAGGGTTGAGGTGCAGGCTCTGGTCTTGAATTAAGGGATTTGGAGTGTGAGAGGGGCTCTGAGCTGAGCTTGGGGCAGGCAGTTGAGGTACTGGAGGGGGTTCTAGGTGCAGGCTCTGGGAAGGTGTTTGGATGTAGGGGTGCTCGGTGCTAGGGCAGGGACTAGGGATGCAGGAGGGGGTTCATGACTGGGGTAGGGCTTCAGGATGTGGGCTCCAGCTGGGCACTACTTACCTCATGTGGCTCCTGGGTGGTGGTGCAGTGGGGCTAAGGTAGGCTCCCCCTTGCCTTGGCCCTGCACTACTCCCAAAAGCAACCAGCAAGATCTCTCCAAAATCATAGAATCATAGAGCTGGAAGAGACCTCAGGAGGTCATCAAGTCCAGCCCCCTGCCCAAGGCAGGACCAATCCCAAGTAAATCAACCCAGCCAGGGCTTTGTCAAGCAGAGACTTAAACACCTCTAGAGATGGAGATTCCATCACCTCCCTAGGGAACCCATTCCAGTGCTTCCCCACCCGCCTAGTGAAATAGTTTTTCCTAATATCCAACCTAGACCTCCCCCACTGTAATTTGAGACCATTGCTCCTTGTTCTGCCATCTGTCACCACTGAGAACAGCCTCTCTCCATCCTCTTTGTAACCTCCCTTCAGGAAGTTGAAGGCTGCTATAAAATCCCCCCTCACTCTTCTCTTCTGCTGATTAAACAAACCCAAATCTCTCAGGGTATGTCTACACTAGCCCCCTACTTCGATCGAGGGAGGCTAATGAGGGTGACCGAAATTGCAAATGAAGCGTGGGATTTAAATATCCCGTGCTTCATTAGCATGTTCCCGGCTGGTCGCCATTTTAGAAATTGACTAGCCCGAAGTAACTGCCAGCGTCTACACATGGCAGTGAAAAGGGATTCTGAATTAAAGCCCTAAATCGAATTAGCTGTTATTCCTCCTGCAATGAGGTTTACCAGCTAATTCAAGTTAGGGCTTCTCCTCCCTAGTCATCCACTTCTTGCAAGCTTCCTTTCTATGTTAAGCTCACCATGGATGTCCCCGGTAAGCCAATCTAGTTGCCTACCATATTTGCTTTTCTTGCTGCGCATCGGGATGGTTTCTTCCTGTGCCTTTAATAAGGCTTCTTTAAGATACTGCCAGTTCTCCTGGACTCCTTTCCCCGTCATGTAAACATCCCAAGGGATCCTGCCCATCAGTTTTCTGAGGGAGTCAGTCTGCTCTTCTGAAGTCCAGAGTGTGTATTTTGCTACTCTTCTTTCTTCCTTTGGTCAGGATCCTGAAATCTACCACCTCATGATCACTGCTTTCCAGGTTGTCACCCTCTACTTCCCCTACTAGTTCCTCCTTGTTTGTGAGCAGCAGGTCAAGCTGGGCATGGCCGCTGGTCAGTTCCTTCAGCATTTGTACCAAGAAGTTATCCCCAACATTCTCCAAAAACTTCCTGGATTGTCTGTTGTACCACTGTATTGGTCTCCCAAAAGATGTCAGGATGATTAAAGTCACCCATGAGAACCAGGACCTGTGATCTGGAAGCTTCTCTCAGTTGTCCAAAGAAAGCTTTGTCTACCTCATCCACCTGATCCCGCGGTCTATAGCAGACACCAACCACAACATCAGCCCTGTTGCTTCCACCTCTAAATTTAACCCACAGACTCTCAACAGTCTTTTCTCCCTCTAAGTACTGGAGCTCCGAGCAATCATACTGCTTTCTTACATACAATGCAATTCCTTCTCCTTTTCTCCCCCGCCTGTTCCTCCTGAACAGTTTATACCCTTCCATGACAGTGCTCCAGGCATGTGAGTCATCCCACCAAGTCTCCATTATTCCAATCAAATCATAGTTCTTTAACTGGGCCAGGGCTTCTAATTCTTCCTGTTTGTTTCCCAGGATTCTCACACTGGTGTACAAACACCTTAGATAACCAATTGATCGCCCTGCTTTCTCCATCCGAGTCAGGGGTCCTCCTTTGTTGCTTGTTCCTCCTTGTGATTCTTCCCGGTATCCGACTTCCTCACTTACATCACGGCTTTGGTCACCATCCCCCAACGAAACTATTTTAAAGCCCTCCTCACTAGGTTTGCAAGCCTGCCCACTAAGATGCTCTTTCCTCTCTTGGGGTATGTCTACACTACCACCCTAGTTCGAACTAGGGTGGTTAATGTAGTCATACGAACTTGCAAATGAAGCCTGGGATTTGAATTTCCCGGGCTTCATTTGCATGTTGCCGGGCGCCATCATCATAGAACGAGGCGTACAGGTAGTTTGGAATAGGAAGCCTAGTCCAAACTACCTAGTTTGTGCCGCATGTAGCCGCAAGCACAGAGTCCGCCCTAGCGGATATTTAAAAATGGCGGCGCCCGGCAACATGCAAATGAAGCCCGGGAAATTCAAATCCCGGGCTTCATTTGCAAGTTCGTATGACTACATTAACCATCCTAGTTCGAACTAGGGTGGTAGTGTAGACATACCCTTGGTTAGGTGGATCCCATCTCTTCCTAACAATCCTTGTGCCTGGAACAGTCCCATGGTCTAAAAAACCAATGCCCTCTCTCCGACACCACCTGCGCAACCATGCATTTACTTCCTCAATTCAACGATCCCTATCCAGAGCTTTCCCTTCAACCAGAAGGATGGACGAGAACACCTCTTGCGCTTCAAATTCCTTGATCCTTCTTCCCAGCACTACATAATCTGCTGTGACCTGCTAAAGGTCATTCTTGGCTGTATTGTTAGTTCCCACATGGAGAAGCAGGAAGGGGTAGCAATCTGAAGGTTTAATCACTTTCGGAAGACTCTCGGTCACATCCTGAATGCGAGCTCCCGGTAAGCAGCACACTTCTCGAGATTGCAGGTGTGGACGGCAGATGGATGACTCAGTCCCTATTAGGAGGGAGCCCTGACCACCACCACCCGTCTTCTTTTGGGAGTGGTGGTTGTGGAACCCCCATCCCTAGGACTACGCATCCCATGCCTTCCGGTAGATGGTGTTCCCTTCTGATTTCTTCCCTGAGAGGTCCCTCTCAAAGAATTCTCCACTGCAGTGCCTGTGGAGAGAGCCTGAAAGTGGTTACTTACCTCTGCAGGAATGGGGATACCTGAGTTGGCCTTCTCCTTCTAGAGGTTACATGCTTCTAGTTTTCTTCCTTGTCCTATATTGCCCTCACTGGCTCTTCAGCCTGCTGTGGCTGCAGGATTAAATGCTGCCTTCTATCAAGAAAGTCTTCTTCATCCTCTCTGATAGAACGTAGGGTCGATACTTGGGCCTCAAGTCCTCTAATTTTTTCTTCCAAAATGGTGACCAGCTTGCACTTAGTGCAGATGAAATCCCTTCTTTCTTCCAGGAGGAAGACAAACATGGCACATGCTGTGCAGCTAACAACAGAAGACCTATCACCATCCATACCTACCTTCCTCCTGAGAGATTCCTCAGTAGTTATTCAATGCCTCCCTGAAGGGAAGGAGTGTAGTGAAAAGATGTTAAAGAATGGCAAGTGTATCTTACTCCCTTCCCAACTCCCTCTCCAAACTCCCTGTTAACAGTTTCTGTTCACAAGCTCCCTGGTCACTGACTCACTCCTTTATAAAGCCCTGGACTGCCTGATAGCCCCTCTCCCTGATTAAGGCTCAACCAATTAGTAAAAGCTTCTAGATTTCAAACTCTGAAAAAATGAGGAAGAACGGCTCTTGAGCAAGAGGGGGGTTTTGTGCACAAAGGAGCCATCTACACAGCTCGTTTTTGCACAAAAGCCTCTTGCACAAAAATGGCTGCTAATTAATTATGCAAATGAAGTGTGGTGATATTTTACTCCACACTTCATTTTCATAAGCTTTTGCAGAAAACGGCTGCAGTATAGACAGAGCTTAAGAGTCGTTGGCATCCTTTGCTTCTGCATCATCCGATGTGCAAATGTCATGGGTCAAACCCATGAAACTGCTGGCAGCTTTAGTGTAAGTTTAGAATAATCATAGAATCCTAGGGTTAGAAGATACCTCAGGAGATCATCAAGTCCAATTCCCTGGTAAAAACAGGACCAATCCAAACTAAATCATCCCAGCCAGGACTTTGTCAACCCAGGATTAAAAAAAACTCTAGGAATGGAGACTCCATTACCTCCCTACATAACCCATTCCTGTGCTTCAGCACCCTCCTTGTGAAATAGTTTTTCTTAATATCCAACCCATAACTTCCCCACTGCAACTTGAGACCATTGCTCCTCCTTCTGTCATCTGCCACCACTGAGAACAACCTTTCTCCATCCTCTTTGGAACCCCCCATCATATAGTTGAAGGCTGCTATCAAATTCCCACTCACTCTTCTTTTCTGTAGACTAAATAAGTCCAAATCCCTCAGGCTCTCCTAGTAAGTCATGTGTTCCAAACCCCTAATAATTTTTGTTGCCTTCTCTTGGCCTCTCTCCTGTGCATCTACATCCTCTCTACAGTGGGGAGCCCAGAACTGGACTCAATACTCCAGATGTGGCCACACTAGTGCCTAATAAAGGGGAATAGTCACTTTCTAAGATCTGCTGGCAATGCTCCTCCTAATGCACCCTAATATGCCATTAGCCTTCTTGGTTACAAAGACACACTGAAATTTTCCACATGAAATAATATATAAAAGGGTTGCTTTCACAGACAAAACTGTGTTTTACCTGAGTAAGCACCATTTCAGTTAAAAGAATAAAAATTTCAGGGGTGAAAACTTAATCTGAAATGTGGAAGAGTTGAAGTGACTGACCAAACCAATTATTTGTTTTAAAATGACTCCTGTTCTACTATTGTTTCTGTTTCTGAGGGGTTTTCTGCAGTCAGCCTTTCTCCTCATGAGAACAGTGATTTGGGAAAGTCATGCTGGTACAACTTGTCTATGTGAGAGAACAGCTTAGAAATGATGCCTTAATTAGGTAGTAGAACTTCTTACAAGTTTATTGCCAGTGAAATTGGTATCAGCTGCTCAAGGTGCAAAAGCACCTTCTGCAAGAATTAAATCTATTTTATGAAGTAAAAACACTGCTCTGCAAACACTATTACTGAAAGAAGTTTAGTTCTGAGGCAAAGAGGAAAACATCCTCCCTTTATAGTTCCAGACCTATGTACTTAATAGTCACGTTTCTAAGATTGATGCCCTGTGTGATCCCTGTGCCACCTGAATGATAGGTCTAGTCCTGGACTCTCAAGGCCAGGATCTGATTTCCATTTCCTCAGTGTAAATCTAGAGTAACTCTACTGACTGTGGAAATGAAACTAGACAGCACACGCCACTAAAAAGAAAACAACATTCTGGTATCTTTTATTAGGAGGATGAGAGAAAAATATGGACCAACGCCCTGTGCTAAACAACCACTCGATAATATCCGTCATTAACATACTGCTTCAGAGGGGTAGCCGTGTTAGCCTGTAACTGGAAAAACTTAAAAAACAATGAATAGTCTAGCAGCACCTTAGAGACTAACAAAAAATGTCATTAACATACTGATCAGCCTTTAAAGACTACTAAACAACTGGTTTATATTGGTCCCCTAGAATTAAAGGCTGAGTCCTAACCATTCAGACAGTGACCCACAGAAGAAACATATTTGCTCATCTGGTCACTTTCCACTTACCAGACATACAAGAAGACAGCCATGTGGAAAGTCCATTTCAAACTCCCATAGGAAACACTCTGAAAACGGACAACTTTAGAAGTTTCATATTCACACAAATTCTTCAAACTGCAAAATGCAGCCATTGTTACAAGTTCCTGTGAAATCTATGCTCTCAAGAACTGTAGCTGCTTGATTCTGTCTACTTCCACGCCTACATCCCCCTTAGGCAGGCCTCACCACTTAAAGGCACAGTAAGAAAAATATTCATATTACTAGCATGGAAGCTGAATAAGAGAAACTGAGTATGTTATGCTCTTTAAAGAAAGATCATTCATTATTAATCAGCAACAAGAAAATGAGGTAAAGTGGCTGGCATGCATTATCCATGGACAAACAAAAGACAAAGGATCATATTCATCCCTGGTGAATCTTCATTAAAATCAAAGGAATTCACAAGGGATGAATTTGGACCAATGCTCCACAGCTGCCCACACTGTTGGACAAAGACAGTCTTCAGAAGAAGAATATTTCTGGAATTCCTTTTAATTGGTCATTACAAATGTGCTTTAGCATTTTGAATATTCAAGATTTTAAAAAAGCTAAAACCTAAGTGTCATATACATTAATTCTCTTATGATGTCCTTCCAGCAGCCTGGCTACTCATATCAATATCCAAGACCCAATTAGATCCAAGATCTGGTTTCCTGCTAAATTCTCACTAACAATCAAACTCTTATCTTTCTGAATGTCCACTAGAAATCTTGTTTGCAGTGCTTTTGTAGCCATATTGATCCCAGGATGTTAGACAAGAAGTTGGTCCAGTAAAAGATAACATCCCACTCAATTTGTCATTGAAAATCACTGAACACATCTGGATGTGCCACACATACACTGAAAGCTCACGAGCTGTAGAATGGCTTTTGAGGGCTGGTGAATGGCCTTAAATCCTATTGATTTCTACAAAAGCTGAGGGCACTTGGCATCTCACAAAATTAGACTTCATCTTTTTACTATTTATTTTAGAAATTTTGTGCGTCACTCTGTCTATCCACCTGTGATTCCATTTTTTCCAGAACTGCTCCTAAACAGAAAGAGCTAGGACCACCCAATTTGGTATGCAGCTTCTTATTGCTTTAAGTTATGATGTCAGGGTTTGGTTGTGCCTGGACAATCGGATGTGTGTGGAATGCAATTGTTTCTCATCAAACAGAAAGGGAGGAGAGTAAGTTAGTCAGTTATAACCTAGACTTTCCATGGGGGGCAGCAAGAACTGTGACTGTAAGCAAACTCCCCAGCTTGTGAGCAACCACCAGCTGACCTACATGCCCCCACCCTGCCCTGGAGAGAAGCTAGCAGGAAGGCAGGCAGTGTGTCTCCCTACACCCTGGGCCATTCCCAGGGAGAAACCTGCCCGTTGGGTTTGTGGTAGGGATTTAAATGACCATTTAATTAACTGATTAACCAATTAAAGGGTGCATGGGTGGGGAAGCAGTACCTGCCTGTGGTGCTCAGGGTCTCCCCGGACAGCTCTGCTTGTGGGGCACCTGGGCTCCAGACACCAGATCAGCAGCAGGCCCACTGCAGGGCTGGAGTAGCTCCAGCCACTACTGATTAATGGTTAACCGCAACCAATAAGTTTAACTAACTGGTTAAACTTTCACATCTGTAGTGCACAACCCCTACAATCCTGGGGAGAAGCTACCGGCCATCCTCACCCTCTGCCCTGAACCCCTCCTCACCATGTTTTGACTCCTGCACCTCCCACCCCATGCCCTGAGCTTCTCCTCACTCTCCAGCCCTAACTCCTCTATCCCCATCCCACTGCTCTGAGTCCCTCCTCAACCCCCCAACCCTGAATCCTGCACCCCCACACCACCAGCTCCCTGCCCTGAAGGATCCAAGCAACACCAGGTAAGTCTTCTAGTTAGTTTAAAATATGTACTAGGGGCCTGATCCCACAGCCTGAAGTTGATGGAGTTTTTCAATAAAATTCTATGGAAGCAGCCAGAGCAGAGCTGAAATTCAGCAACAGCTTCTCACTTACCATAGCCCTATCTAGGAAGCCTTAAAGCAGGGCTACTCAACTTTGGAAGCCTCAGGGGCCACAATGATACTCACAGCACATGGCAAGGGCCGCAACTTAAGTGTGGTTGTACATATATATATATATAGATATATATATATAGATAGATAGATATATAGATATATATCTCTACAAATAGCATATATCACACTGATGGGTATGAATACAAAGATTTAAACCTTAAGCTGTGGCACTGGACCCAAACATGGCAAGTGTGAGCCAGTCAGCACCTCTCAGGCTCTGCCCACAAGACTAGGCAACCAGTACTTCCCACAGGGCCCGGCGCTCCCGCCACATTCTCCCTGAGGGCTAGAAATGCCAACACCCTGTACCCGTCTGTTCCAGCCAGCCCATCCGCTTGGGTCTTTCAATGCTCATCCCATGTGGGAGATGCCTCGCTACTGTGGAGCATGTTCTCAGTGGAGGCCATGTTCAGAAGATCCCACCTGTGGGCTGTGTGTTGACCTCTGCGTAAACTGAAACCACACCGCAGGCCACAAACAAATGGGCCGCATATTGAGTAGAGCTGCCTTAGAGAATCCATTGTGACTGAAAGAGCAGATAGAAAAGAGACCTGGGTTATCCACCATTGTTCTCTCTAATCTGCATGGCAGCACCGCTTCACAGATGAGTAATCAGCCCTGCCTAGTCAGAGGCTGAGGGATCCATGCACGGACCTGACTGACTGGTGGGGGAGTGATTAATCACCTGTGAAGCTGTGCTGCCATCTTATAGGAAACACTGTTATCCACCTGCTTCACCTTCTAGTCACCAGAGTACCTAGAACTGCCCATGATAGATCACAGCCTATGTTACTGTATCTGCTCAACAGCCCTATCTCTAAAGGCCACTGATGTTCTATATAATCCAACTAACAGAAACTTTGATGGCGTAGAGACATGAGAAAAGGAGGGATCTGATGGCTACCAACTGGGATCATCACCAGCTTGTTGAAACCCGAAAGGGACCACTGTGATCTTCCAGTCCGACCTCTTGGGATTGACAGTACAGTGGTCCAAATGTGCTGAAACAAATTTTCATTGTTCTTATCTACCTACAAAGGCTAATAGGACACACCTGAGTGTGCCCCAGAGATTTAAAAATGTGGAGCTAAATGCAGAAAGATGTCCAAAGAAGACTGTGGTAGTATAGTTTATTTATACCTTGTTCTGGATCCATTGAAGGCCTGATTCTTTGCTGCCTTGAACTCTGCATAGTCATTTACACCAGTGCTAAGTGAGTATGACATGCTACCAGATAAGAATGTCAGTGCTTTATGCCCATGCTGCACTGATTTGAATGGCCACGTAAGATGCAGGGGAGTGGTCAAAAAGGTCCTCAATTTGTGAATAATACCAGATCAGACTCATAACTAAGGCTCAGGGGACCAATTCCCCCCTGTGACGGGGTGACCCCTCCCCGCCCCCTGAGCTACGCCGAACAGGCGCTGCTCGGCATCTGGGGGGGGCCGGCCCGAGATTGCGCGGGTCCTGTTACTACTCCCTACCCCGGGTTCAAAACTGGTAGCTAAGTGGCAGGATCCCTTCGAAGTGGTGAGGCGCATCGGGGAGGTCGATTACGAGGTCAAACTAACGGGAAGGGCGGGCGGTACCAAGGTGTACCATGTAAACTTATTGAAGGCCTGGAAGGGGCGAGAGGTTTGTTTATAAACCCCCTTCCCCCAGATCCAGAACTGGGCCCCGGAGAGGGGGGCCAGGCCACCCCAGGTCTCTTGCAGATGGGGGCCGACCTCACCCCCGAACAACAGGTGGACCTGGAGAACTTGCTGAGCCGCTTCCCGGATGTGATGACGGACAAGCCAGGCCACACCGCTCTGGCCCACCACCACATCGAAACCGAGGCACGAAAGAAGGTATGAGACCCGGTGCGACCCCTGCCCCGAAAGATGTGGGAACCAGTGAAGGCGGAGCTGCAGAAGATGATCCAGTGGGGTGTGGTAGAAGACTCGTACAGTGAGTGGCGTAGTCCTATAGTTCTAGTGCCAAAACCTGACGGGTCGATGAGGTTCTGCATAGATTTCCACAAAGTGAACGCCCTGTCCCGATTTGACGCTTACCCCATGCCTCGGGTGGACGAGCTGCTAGACCGCCTGGGAGGCGCGCACTATCTTTCCACACTCGATTTGACCCGCAGCTACTGGCAGATCCCCTTATCACCGACATCCCGAGAGAAGACGGCCTTCTCAACCCCCTTCAGGCTGTATCATTTTATCTGGATGCCCTTCGGACTTCATGGAGCGGCCGCCACCTTTCAGCGGCTTATGGACAGGGTGCTAAAAACCCATGACCAATACGCCGCGGCATACATCGATGACATAGTCATATACAGTAAGTCCTGGACCGAGCACCTGCTCCACGTGAAGGCCATATTGCAAGAACTCCGCCAAGCTGGGCTAACGGCAAACCCCCGGAAGTGCCACTTCGGCGAGAAGGAGGTCTCCTATTTGGGCTACACTGTCGGCCGCGGCCAATTACGACCCTTGGTGGAGAAAGTGGAGGCACTACGCACGTATCAGCCCCCGCGAACCAAGAGGCAGGTTCGTCAGTTTTTGGGACTGGCCGGCTATTCGTCCCCAATTTTGCGGCAATAGTGGCACCCCTGACAGATCTTACACGCGCCACCCTCCCCCAAAAGGTACGATGGTCCCCAGAGTGCGAAGAGGCCTTCCAGAAGTTGAAAGACTGCCTAACCCTAGCCCCAGTGTTAGCACAGCCCAACTTTAACCATCCCTTCACCCTCTATACGGACGCCTCGGAAAGTGGAATAGGGGCGGTCCTGTCGCAAGGGGAGGGAGCAAACGAACACCCCGTCGTATACATCAGCCGTAAGCTTTTTACACAGGAGCGTAAGTATGCGACGATCGAGAAAGAGGCCTTGGCGGTAAAGTGGGCGATTGACTTATTGAGGTATTATCTTTTAGGTAACCGGTTCCGGGTAGTGACGGACCACGCAACCCTACGGTGGCTACAAACCATGAAGGACACGAATGCCCGCGTGATGCGTTGGTACTTGACTTTGCAACCATACGCATTCGAGGTAGCCCACAGAGCCGGAAACCTGCATCAAAATGCGGACTTCTTTTCAAGATGACATGAAGAAGAGGAGGACACAGAAACAGGAGTGGTGACTAATTTGGAAAGGGGTGTGTGTGACGGGGCGACCCGTCCCCGCCCCCTGAGCTACGCCAAACAGGCGCTGCTCAGCATCTGGGGGGGGCCGGCCCGAGATTGCGCGGCTTGCACGCAAGCCGTGCCGGGGCTGGAAACGCCGGCAGCCCCACCGGCTCGCGGCCGCGGCGCGGCAGGAGGGGAGGGGCTAGGGCGGGAGGAGTTCCCCCGCCCTGACGAGCTCCGGCGGCGGCCAACCGGGGGCAGGAACGGGCGGCTATAGTCCCGCCCTGGCCTGTGACGTCCAAAAGGAAAAGCCTTGCCGCCATAAGGGGGGGGGGGGCTACGAGGAGTAGGGAGGAGGCCCGAGAGAGGGGGAGAGTCGGGTGACACCCTCGGGGCGGGAGCACCGCCCACACCCGGATCACGGTACCACAGCCCTCCGGTGCCGGGGGGGGGGGGGCGCGATAGGGTCGGCAGCCTGTTGGCCAGGCAGAAGGTAAACACCCCGAGCGGGGAACGCAGGGGGTGGGGAAAGGAAGCAGCCCAGGGCAGAGCCCACTTGGGCTGGTGGGCTGATGAGTTACGGCAGGAGCCCCGTCAGCCGGACCGGAGCAAGACAGTTCTGCGTCCTTAGGGCCCTGGGCTGGGGCCCGTGAGTGAGGGCAGGCCCGGGCCCCCCTTTCTCCCACCCCGTGGTGGGGGAGATTGCATCGACGCCCGAGCAAAGGAAAACCGCCTAAACGTGCAGCGGCGAGCCAAGACACCGCCGGAGAGCGGGGTACACCGGAACACCGGGAGGAGCTGGTCAGACACCGGGGTACACCCGGGTACACCGGGGTACGCCCGGGTACACCCCCTCTCTCTGTTGCTGTGTGGAACACCCATATAAAAACCAAAGGCACAAGTATACATAATAAACAAACTCAATAAGATAGAGACATGCATTGTTTGTTCTAATCTTTCTCAGTTTATAGTCTATAGTCTATAGTTTATCTCTAGTGCTATGAATAGGGTTACCAGGTAGACTCCTAAAAAAACCCGGACACACTTGATTGTGGGCGGGTGAGGGAGAGACTGCCTGGGAGGGGGGCGGGGCTGGCTGGGAGGAAGGGAGGTAGAGCTGGCGGGGAGGGTTGGGGGACCGCAGGGCTGGCCGGGAGGAAGGGGGGATGGGAAGCAGAGCTGGGGGGGGGGATTGGCGGCTGGGGGGGCTGGACAGGACGGGGGGCAGAGGAAGGGGGCAGGAAGCAGAGCTGGCGGGGAGGGGGGGTCAGGGGCCATGGGGCTGGCCAGGAAGAAGGGGGCCAGGAGGAAGGCAGGGGCGGGAAGCAGAGCTGGGGTGGGATCGGGGGTCAAGGGGGCTGGATGGAAGGGGAGGGCAGAGGAAGGGAGGCGGGAAGCATAGCTGGCAGGTAGGGTGCAGCCACTAGCTGTGGCCGGAGTCCAAGAGGCCATGCCCCCGGCAGGCACTCGCTCTAGTTGCTAGTAGAAGCTGGGTGGAGGTAGGGGGAGTGGCTGGGAGCCACTCTCCCCGCCCAGCTTCTGCACCCAACCAGAGGCTCCCTGCTGGGAGGCAGGGCTGTGATTGGTGCTGGGAGCCTTAGGTTGTGTGCAGAAGCTGGGCGGGGGTAGTGGCTGGGAATCCCAGTCACTGCCCCCGCCCCGCCCTACCCGGCTTTTGCACGCGATCACAGGGCTTCCAATGCCAATTGCAGCCCTACCTCCCAGTCGCTCCCCCGCCCCAGACAGGTTTCTCTCCAGTGCCCAGCCAGAAATTCAGAAAATACCAGACATTACACATGTCGGTATTTTCTGAAATTTTCTACCGGACAGAAGACGCAAATACCAGACTGTCCAGTAGAAAACTGGACACCTGGCAAACCTATGAGTGAGAGTAGTAGGAACAAGAAATCCAGAAGGAAGTGTGATTTTTGAAAAGTTATTTGTTTCTTGAAAACTGATTTACGAACCCTTACCACATAGGGGCAAATTAGCACCTTAGGTAAGCAGGCACCCATTCATAAAATGATAGCATAACAGTGGACATTGCCTATGCAAGTGCTGATTTTGTCCTAAGGTGCTATGGTTTATAGTATAGTATGCTGAGAAAATTAGCAGCATTTCAACAAACTATGAAAAGTATGAGAGAGGTAGCTGTGTTAGTCTGTAAGGGTATGTCTACACTACAGCGCTAATTCGAACTAACTTAGTTTGAATTAGTTAATTCGAACTAAGCTAATTCAAACTAACGCATCCAGACTAAAAAACTAGTTCGAATTAGCGTTTTGCTAATTCGAACTAGCATGTCCACATTAAGTGGACCCTGAACTGGGGTTAAGGATGGCCAGAAGCAGTGCCGGCAGGGCATCAGATGAGGACTTAGAGCGTGGAGCTGCTGCCTCAGGCTAGCCGAGGGCTGTGCTTAAAGGGACCCGACCCGACCCCCACCCCGGACAGACAGTTCACAGGGGTGCCCCGCTTGCAAAGCAGTCCTGTCTTGGAGTGCCCTGAGTGCCCACACTGGGCACATCACAGCACTTGGCCATCAGACCGGCTGCACTTGCCGCAGGCTGCCATCTGGAGAGAGGGGGCAATTGGGGGGCTGCAGGAGAGCTTCCACCCCGAGAAGCCCGCAGAGCCAGCCCAGTCCTCCCCATCGGGGGCTCGTACCCCATTCCTCCCTCACCTCCTTCCACTTACCCTTCCCTAGCCCTCCTTCCTGATGTACAAAATAAAGAAAATGTGTGGTCAAAAATAGAATCTCTCTTTATTGAACAAAACTCGGGGAGACTGGGAAAAGGTGGGAGAGGGGAAGAGAGAGGGTGGGAGAGGGGAGGGCAACTAAAATGATCAGAGGTTTGGAACAGGTCCCATATGAAGAGAGGCTAAAGAGACTGGGACTTTTCAGTTTAGAAAAGAGGAGACTGAGGGGGGATAGGATAGAGGTCTATAAAAGCATGAGTGGGGTGGAGAGGGTGCATAAAGAAAAGTTCTTCATTAGTTCCCATAATAGAAGGACTAGAGGACACCAAAGGAAAGGAATGGGTAGCAGGCTTCAAACTAGTAACAGAAAGTTGTTCTTCACAAAGCAAAGAGTCAGCCTGTGGAACTCCTTGCTGCAGGAGGCTGTGAAGGCTAGAACTAGAACAGAGTTTAAAGGGAAGTGAGATAAAGTGATGGAGGTTGGGTCCATGGAGTGCTATTAGCCAGGGGGTAGGAGTGGTGTCCCTGCCCAAAGTTTGTGGAAGGCTGGAGAGGGATGGCACGAGACAAATGGCTTGGTCACTGTCTTCGGTCCATCCCCTCCAGGGTCCCTAGGGGTGGCCGCTGTCGGCAGACAGGCTACTGGGCTAGATGGACCTTTGGTCTGACCCAGTATGGGCATTGTAAGCTCAGGGCTCAGGGTCGGGGGTCTCAGTGGACCACCTTGATTTTCATGCACACCTGCTCCTGGGTGACCAGGCTGGCAGCTCTCCTGCCCTAGACGGCCACTTTCCTGTGCCTAGTGCGGAGGTCGTGGACGAGGTCCACGATGTCCGCACTAGACCAGGCGGGTGCCCGCCTCTTGCAGTCCCGGGCAAGCTCCCGGGAGCCGCCAGCCTGGTCCCGGGAAGAGGGGGAGGGCTGGGGGGCATCGGGTTGCTGGCTTGAGCCGTGCCAGGTGCAGGGTCTGCTAGCTGGGTGCTGGCAGGCTTGCACCTGGCACGGGCACCGTAGCCAGCCCGTGCCCCTTTAAGGAGTCCGGGGCCGGGAGAGTGGCAATAGAGTTTCCCTGGTGTTGGCCAGAGTGGCCACCAGGGAAAGCTGGGGAGGGCTAGCCTCCCACTAGTTCGAATTAAGGGGCTACACAGCCCTTAATTCGAACTAGTAAGTTCGAACTAGGCTTAGTCCTTGTACAATGAGGTTTACCTAGTTCGAACTAAGCGCTCCGCTAGTTCGAATTAAGTTCGAAGTAGCGGAGCGCTAGTGTAGCGCCTATCAAAGTTAATTCGAACTAACGGACGTTAGCTCGAATTAACTTTGTAGTGTAGACATACCCAGACTTTAAAAACAACTTTTAAAACAAAGTAGTTCTATAGCACCTTAACGATATGTCTACCTTGCAGAGTTATTTTGGAATAACTGACGTTATTCTGAAATAACAGTGCGAATCTACACTACAAGCCTTTATTTCAAAATAATGTCAAGCTGAAGGATTTCTTACTCCAACTCACGGTAACCCTCATTTCACAAGGAGCGAGGGAAGTCGAAGGAAGAGTGTTCTTCCTTTGAATTCCTGCCGTGTAGACAGCAACTAAACTGAATTAAGCTATTTCGATTTAAGCTACGCAATTGACATAGCTGAAGTTGTGTAGCTTAATGTGACATATATATCATGAGCTTTCATGGACAAAACCCATGTCATCAGATGAGATAATTTTGAGTGGAGAAAAAAAGGGGATTATCTCATCTGAACTGGATTTTACCCACAAAATCTCGTGATACTACATATATATATATATAGTCTCTAAGGTGCCATAGAACTACTCTTTTTAAAAAAGTTGTTTGTATCTATTGTTAATCTCTAAGAAAGGTGCCACAGAACTACTCTTTTTTAAAAAGTTTTTTGAAAAGTGTGATACAGAATAATAGCAAAAAAACCAAAATCCCCAAATCCACCTCAGATTGGGACAGATCAAAGCAAGACCTGTGATACATCTAGGTACTTGAAAAGCCATACAGAAATGGATTTTAATATAACCCAGTCAAATTTAAGGCGCATCTCTTTATTTATAACAAGAATAAACAACAGGACTTGGAGTCCATCTGGGACCAACAGTGTTGCTCTTCATAGTGTCTTCTTTCTAAGTACGCTCACATCAGCTTCTTCCATCTGCTTGGAATCTGACCTTAGCTGCCAGGCCAGACATTCATTTTCTTGCCCAGGGATGCTCCTATGTAAGATGATATCTCTTTTGCCATTGAGCATGATTTCTATTTGCCCAGCTTTCTTTCCACTCTGATTTGCTGACTTTCATGGTTGATATTTGAATAGCAAGAAATACAAAGGTTTTTTTTTTTATATTTGCAAATCAGTTTACACACCCTGATTTTGAAAAAGGATAAAAATTAGAAGGGGATAATTAACGCATTGCATTTTAATACAACTAGCATCATTCTGGAATTCCAAAAATGATAAAATTGCCAAGACTAGTATATGCAGGCACCTGCCTGAAACTGGTTACACAATTATTTTCCCAATTATATTCCTATTTATTTGTAAGTAGTTATGGATATTCAGATATCAGGGTCATCAAGTCCCAATTTAAAATAAAACCAGCACAAATCCTCTCCTTGCCTCATTTTATTTCTTCAAATAAGAGAACTATATGGGCCTAGGATTAATTTAGTAATTCTTGTAACCAATTGTTCCCTCCTAAGAAAAAGGAACAGGAAACCACATGAGGTATTAAAAAGCCCACATAAATGGTGGGCGCAGCCTGCCGTGTAAGGAAATATGCTGGGAGCAAGCCTAGCACTCCCTTTGATGGAGATCATTTCTGGCCAGGCTGGGAGGCAGCCCAGCTGGTGATGTCCACTGCAAGGTGGGCAGCTCACTGCCATGTACCTGAGCTCCTGGCTGTGCCAGGTGCAGTCACAGCTGGCAGAGCCCCCAGGCAGGGCTGCTCACTCTAGCTCCACGTTTACACCTGCAGCCCTACAGGCACCTCCAACCTCCGCCCTCCCCGCTGTACCTGGGGAAAAGCGGAACACCCCGCTCTCACTACCTTGATCTGCGCATGCGCCTCGCTTCATTCCTTCCCCCTCCTTCCTTTTTTCACCTCCTTGCCTTGGCGCGCAACGGGCCGTTCCTGTACACCACGTGACCGGAAGTAAGGCTGCTTCACTGACTTAGCAACCGTTACCAAGGGCCTGGTAACTACGAGAAAAACTCTTGGGGCGGAGGAGGAGGAAAAGGAGGAGGGGGGGGCGACAACTGGTAGCCGGGGCAGCAGGTCAGGTAACGGGGGCCGGGGTGAGGTGGTGGGGCCCTTCGGGGAGCAGCCTGTCCCCGGCTGGGAGCCGCACCGAGGCCCGTAGCGGGGGGTCCCAGCAGCCGGATAGAGTCAAGCTCCCCTCCGTCCGGGCTGCAGGGAGTAACACAGGGAGGCGCTGGCGGCCCTGTGGGCGGTCTCGGTGGCAAGGCAGAATACGGGGCTCCTGGCAGTGGGTGGGCTCAGGTTCCTCCGTGGGAATGGATTTGGGGTCTCCCAGCTACTGAAGGAATCGCTCCCTGCTGAGAGGGGTGGCGCAGGCTCCCCATCAATCTCACTGAAGAGCGATGAGACCCCCCCCCCCCGGCAGCACAGGGGTCGGTCCCGGCTTTGGGTCTTTGGGACATGCATAGGACTTGTTCCGTGCTGTGGGGGGATGTGGGGTTCCCTTGGCACCTGAGGGGTTAGTCCCTGCTGTCAGGGAGGTTCTGGGGTTCCACCCTGCTGAGGGGCTTCTGGGGTTCCTCATGTTACAGGTCTCTGCTACACAGAAAAGATACTCTGCAGTAATTGCACCCCTGGGAAGACCTACAAAAGGGCTTCTTGAGCCCTTGCTTGTAAACACAAATGTTTCTATGTAAATTTCTTTCTGTGACCTAAACTGAAAAGTTAGGCCAACTCAGGCCACTCAGTGGTATGAAAAACCACACTGCTGAATGGCATAGGTAAGTAGACTTAAAAGCGGCCCCGCCCTCATATTGGCAGTTCTAGGTTGATGGAAAAATTCAACCATTGACCTTGTTACCCTTCTCAGATGGATTACCTATGTTCAGGGGAGAACTCCAAGGCTATGTCTAGACTGCAAGCCTCTTTCGAAAGAGAGCGTCTAGACTGCACGCGGAATTTCGGAAAAGGAAGCCGCTTTTTCGAAAGAAAGCACCCAGTGAGTCTGGATGCTCTCTTTCTAAAAAGCCTGTTTGCTTTCAAGAACGCCTTCTTTCGAAAGAGCACTTTCGAAAGAAGGCGTCTTCCTCGTGGAATTAGGTTTACCACCGTCGAAAGAAAAGCCGCATTCTTTCGATTTAATTTCGAAAGAACGCGGCTGCAGTCTAGACGCAGGTGAAGTTTTTTCGAAAAAAGGCTACTTTTTTCGAAAAAAACCCTGAGTCTGGACACAGCCCTAGTGGTGTAGGTAATGTCTGCTCTTAAGTACAGTTTTAAGTGTTGATAAACATTTATGATAAGAGGCAATGCACTAGAATGGGCTATGCTTTCTTCTTTTCAGAGTTTCCAACTCTGTGCATCTATCATAAGAGTTTTATGGTATACAGAAGTTCAAAGATTTCATTACATCTGTTCTATTGATTGGATCTTCTCCCCCATCTCCTCTTTCTTCTGCAGGATCCAATTATGAGTGATCAAATAAAGTCAATTGTTGAGAAGCTCAATAAGGAGCCTTTTAAGAAGAACTATAATTTAATTACATTTGACTCACTGGAGTCAATGCAGCTATTGCAGCTTCTCAATGATGTTCTGGGGGAGATTGACCCAAAGGTAAGGACGGAGGGCATTAAAAGGCTTGCTCTCAAGAGTGGTGGAAGCAAAAATAATGCAAAAAATCTCTATTTACAGTTGTTTTTATATATTTTATAGCATATGTTTGCTTTACCTATGTAGATTGTGCTAATTTTAGAGAGCTATATATTCATATCCAGAAAAGAGTCCTATCTAGTTATCTAGTAATTTCTTGTCAAACTAACAAATGCTGGAAACCAATAATCGTATGTTTCTAACTAAGAATAAGAATGTGAATCTTGATCTTATTCATATTTATAATTCTCTTATCTATAGGACAAAATTCTAGCTAGCCCTTCCTCACCTGTATAAGTTGGGACATGATCAGGAAATAAACTCTGGAATGCAACTTTTGCTCTGTGCCCCACAATGCAAGGGAGTTGATAGTCCATAGTCCATGCTCAGGTTCTGTGAGTGCTGACCTATGAGTGGAATAGGTTTTTAGATGATAAATTGTTGGCCGTTTAATTGTGGCCCTGACTTATCAGGATTAGTGATATTCTTGGCAGAAGTAATGTGTTTGACTGGCATACAGTGGGCCCATGGCCAACCAGAATACAGGACTGAAATAAAATTGCCTAAGCACACATATGGGGAAAGAGTCCAAAGAGAATCAGAATTTGGCTTGTAGAGTGGTGTTCTTTATGTGACATCTCACTTATGTCAATCACATGTTGTAGTATATCACGTAATGGGTAGATAAAGTCCCTTCCTTTAGATCTCCTTGGCTAACAATCTGATCCATGCATGATAATACAGGATTTTGTTGTTGTTATTTTTTGTTGTTTGTTTTTCAGCATGTTGTTGACATTAGAGAGGAGATGCCAGAGCAAACAGCTAAACGAATGTTGAGCCTTCTTGGTATCCTTAAATACAAACCCCCAGCAAGTATTACTGACCTGTAAGTATAAGCTTGTTTATAGATAATGGGAAAATAGGTTTGTTTTATTAGCAGACAAATACTGAAATGTTTTACTTTAAAAATATTGTATGTCTTCCAATTTTATAATTTGTTACTTGAAGGTCTGTCTTATTCATTGTTCTGTCATTGCAAATAGCCTTTTCCTCATTCAAAAAAAGAATGATATATTTGTTGCAAATTCTTTGACTTTCAGACTCATTCTTCAGTAAACCTCTATAAGTTATTGGGTTTTTTCCACTTACTATGCAGATGTACCATTGATATTTCTTCCATTAACTCCTAGGAACTGTGTAGTATATGGCACACTTTGCTTGTTATAGCAAAGAATTCAAAGGTTTGGGAGGTACTGTACTTCTCAATCCTGTCCTTTTTGGTTTAGTATTTTTTAATACTCAGTAGGTTAGCCAGTAGAGGGTGCTGTATGACTAAAAGGGTCATCACCTTCCCTTAGAGACCAGGCACATCAGTCTGTACTACCTCACCTCCAGTTTGTAGTCTTGTAACCCAGCCCATTCCCATTAAATTTTTTTGGAGTTTACCATTGAAACACAAGATCCATTGCTGCAATTTTGTTCACTATCTTCTGTGAGTTTTACCTGCAAAAGGGCTGCAGAATCAGCTTGTGGTCAGAAAACTAGCAACAACAGTACAGGCAGTCCCCGGATTACGTACAAGATAGGGACTGTAGGTTTGTTCTTAAGTTGAATCTGTATGTAAGTCGGAACTGGCGTCCAGATTCAGCCGCTGCTGAAACTGACCGCCAGTTCTGACTTACATACAGAATCAACTTAAGAACCCCAGGCGTCCCCAAGTCAGCTGCTGCTGAAACTGATCAGCAGCTGATTCCAGGAAGCCCGTGGCAGAGCAACTCTGCCTCGGGCTTCCTGTAGTCAGCGCTGGTCAGTTTCAGCAGAAGCTGACTTGGGGACGCCTGGGGCAGAGCAGCTGGGGTGCTGCTGGGTTGCTCCAGTAGCGCCGCTCCTCGGTGCTACTGGACCAACCCAGCAGCACCCCATCTGCTCTGCCCCAGGCGTCCTGATTCAGCCGCTGCTGAAACTGACTAGCAGCGGCTGAATCAGGACCTGGGGCAGAGCAGCTGGGGTGCTGCCGGGTTGGTCCAGTAGTGCCCAGAGCGGCGCTGCAGGACCAATCAGCAGCGCCCCAGCTGCTCTGCCCCAGGGTCCAAAACAAAAGCCTGGTCTGCTGGGGGGGGGGGACACGCTAACTGCGCCCCCGCCAGCAGACCAGGGACACGGGGAGCAGAGCCGCGGCAGGGGGGTCCCGCGCCTCTGAGGCTTTGCCAGAGCAAAGCCTCAGAGGCGCGGAGAACCGCCGCTGCTGCCGCTTCAGTCCCTGTGCCTGTGGTCTGCTGGGGACGGTCCCCAGCAGACCACAGGCACCCAGACTGAAGCGGCAGCAGCGGCGGTTCCCCGCGCTTCTGAGGCTTTGCTCTGGCAAAGCCTCAGAAGCGCGGGAACCTGCCCGGTGCCCCTGGTCTGCTGGAGACGGTCTCCAGCAGACCAGGGGCACCGGAGCAGCTTACGAACGGGGCTTTCTCGCCCCGACCCCCGTTCATAAGTGCGGATCCGACATAAGTCGGATCCGCGTAAGTCGGGGACTGCCTGTATAGAAAAACATTAACAGATGGGGAGGGAATCATGAAAATTGCTAATAGAGTTTGCTCTAAAACAGTGTTCTTTAGTTGAATGCTTATTATTTTTTATTATTATTTAGGAGTACGTTCCGCCAGGGTTTAGTTACTGGTAGCAAACCTGTGATTCATCCTGTCTTACACTGGCTCCTGCAACGGACTAATGAACTCAAGAAACGAGCTTATCTGGCACGTTTCTTAATTAAACTTGATGTGCCAGCTGAATTTCTTCAGGATGATACTGTGGCTGACACCAACAAACAGGTAATCTTTTTAGATGAATTTCTACCCAGTTATTATTTTATTATCTGGATTAGCGATACTCTAGAGATGGCTAAGAAAAAGTGTGTTTTAAAAGTGTGTTAGCTACCTCTTTTAAGTAAATGATTTTCAAAGCCATGTTAACACATCATGTAGACAGGTTTAACAATTTAAAAAACCCACAAACAGCTAACACATTTTTAATATAAGAGGAAAGCACGTTTGTTCACATTCTGTACAAGGCTATGGAGTTTTTCACGGTAGGTGCTTCATTGTAATCTGTTCCCAAACATTACTGACTAAATGCCATTGTCTTCTGATTGCTTTTTGATTACTCAATTAAAATGCATTGGAGGTTTGTCTAATTTCCAGCAGACAGATATTGATTTTGTGTGGATAAACAAAGGACTTCATTTGGCGAAGGCTGATATTCCAAAATTTTTTGTGATCATTAAATGTGGATCTTAAGCAATCAAACTGGGGAGGGGTCCGAAATTTAAAGCCAACAAATTATAATTAAAATGTGTGTTCAGATTAATATTAGCTGAGGCAATGTCTAGACTATGTTCTATTTTCGAAAGAGGATATGCAAATTCCGCACAAATTTGCATATCTTCTTCTGATCTCACTTTCGAAAGAGGATCTTTCAAAACTGAAAGTAGTCTTGATGCGGTTTTTTTTTTCAGGGAAAAAAACCCCTTTTCAAAAAACCCGCTCTTCCTTAAAAAAATGAAGTTTATGTGTTTTTTTCCCAAAAAAAAGCCTACATTTAGACTACTTTCACTTTCGAAAGATCCTCTTTCGAAAATGAAATTGGAAGAAGATATGCAAATTCATGTCAAATTTGCATATCCTCTTTTGGAAAAAAAAGTAGTTTAGAAGTGCCCTATGATGCACATTTATATAATTTCTATGAAGTTTTCCTAATGCATTTCATTAGATACAGTCATTCATTAAATCAGTATGATGAAATGTTTAACAAAAAATATAAATGGTGTCTCTACACTGCAGGGCTTAGCTCAATTTGCATAGATTATTTCAAGTTATGTCAATTATGTATCTTATTTTGAAATATAAGTGCTGTGTAGACGCTCCCTTTTAAAATAAAGCACTCTTCCTCTGACTTCCCTTATTTCTCGTACAGTGAGGTTTCAGGAGTCGGAGTAAGAAGTCCTCCAGCTTGACAGTATTTTGACACTATTTTAAAATAAGTGCCTGTTGTGTAGACGTGGACTAAGTTATTTCAGAACAGCACTAGTTATTTTGAAATAGTGTTGCAGTGTAGACTTACCCTTATTGTGCATCACGAAAGCTGAATAGCTGCATGAATGTTTGAACAGCCTTCTATTTCTCAATATGTGAGAAATAGAAAGTTGTTTGTTGCAATGTTGTAATACATGTGAACATCTGCTTTATATGCTGCCTTTTTTCAGATGAAATACCTCTGTGTTCACATTGCTTTTTAGTAATATCATGTGGACACAAAGATCAGCAATGTAGAGATGTGAAACATATTAGATACTGTGCTGGCCTTGGAGATTTTCTTTTTCTTGTGTTTTGTAGTATGAAGATCTGATGGAAGCCTTTAAAAACCTGCATAAGGAATGTGAGCAGCTCAAGACTTCTGGCTTCTCCACTGCAGAAATAAGACGGGTAAAAAAAACACTGAACAAACTCAAAACCAAACTATAGATTTGCAGCAGTTTTGCCAGATTGTATCTTAAATCTGTTTCATTTTAATCTGTGCCACGGGCTCATTGCAGTTTCCAGTGTGTACAGGTCAGTGCTAATAGATACTATAGCTTTGTTCTGCATAGCTGGAGTGATTCTCTGTTAACAAAGGAAGAACGACCTAAGGTCATTCTCAGAACTGGGTCTTCTGCAGTCTATTGTGAAGCATTGCTTCAAAGACATAGGACTGGCCTCAAAAATAGATTTTCAAATATTAACACTACATTTTCCTTTGAACATACATCGTGTATTAAGGTCCTTTCTTTAGTAATGCAGGGTTACATTTTCAGAAGCACCTAAGCAGTGCCATAACTAGCTAATTTTGCTCCTGAGGCAAGAATATAAAATTGTTTGTGTATATATAATAGTTATTTTGTAGAAAAAGGGAAAAGACATAAATAACAGCAATAATAATAACACAACATTTATTTATTATAGTTATGAGATCTGCATAAACAGTCAATTAATACATATATACATATAATTATAAAATATCACCATGTCCGGTACTATTAGGTATTTGTTTATAATTGTACTTTGTACGCTTTTAATGAGACAAACTCATCAATAATTGCATTGAAATTAATATTATTTGCTACCTTTTGTTCTGTTGATAAGATGGACATATTTGATAATCTCTCCTGACTCATGGATGCTCAAAGGTAGTTCTTAATTAATTTTAATTTACTAAAACTTCTTTTGCAAGAAGCCAGTCACTCACTTGTCCCTTTGGTTTGTGTAGCACATTCAAAGCACTTGGCACAGGTGGCTCAGCAGCATGGGCTCCAGTTTTTGGAGGGGAATCCACGACTGAACCCAGACTCGTAGATGAGACCCAGGAGTCCTGGCTCCTAGCCTAACACCCCCACCTCACCACTGCACCTCTGCCCCTGTGCAGGGCAATTGGAGCCCTTTCTCCTTTGGCCCCGTGCCTGGGAACTGCACTAGGGCACTTTAAGGTGGCGCTAGGCGTGGCTTAGCTGGTGCCCAGCCTCCCGTGTTGCTCGGAAGCAGCTGACACGCTGGGCGGCTGCCAGGCCTAGTAACTGTTGGATCATGGAGCGGCAATGTGCAGCCAGACATGTAAACTGCGGGCCGGCTGATGTTAATGGGCGGGGAGGGAAGCAGCGCTGTCTTAAAATAAGCAGCTGTCTTAAAATAATTAGTTTTCTATATCAGTGTTTCCCAATTTTATTTGGCCACGGAACCCTTTTAAACTCAGTCATATATGGAGCAGAAAAGGTAGACCACAAATAAGTAAGGATAATAATAAACAAATGCGAAACAAGGTCATGAGATCAAAATTTAGTTTATTTGCACATATTTAAAAACAAAAGTCACAAGTAATGCGTACAAAAAATAAAGCTCAAAACCTAATATGCATTATATTGGCAGTTTTCAATGCAAACGATGGCTTTTCTTCTCTTCGCAAAGTCTTTTAAAATTTGGTTTAATACTGGAAAGTTGGATTCTTATATACGGCGTGGCATTCAGTCGATCTCTGTATTTCATTTTTGTTGCTGCATATTTCGAGAACCCAGTTTCACATAAGTATGTGCTGGTGAAGGGTAACATCTGACGAATTGCACGTCTTGATAATGCTGAATATTGTAGACCTAAGCCACCCAAAATGTAATCCAAGAAACGTCTTTAAATTTTTTTAATAATTGGCCGTATGAAGCAATTTTGATTATGTTTTCATAATCTTGCGTAGAAAAACTGACTGGCTTTTCTGTTACACTTAATGGATTTCAAATTCAGTTATTGTTATTTATGGTTGGAAAATACTTCATGATGTTTGTGTATAAATCACCAAGATGATCTGCCATGCCCTGGCCAGGAGGGAGGGTGCAGGAGAGAGCTTGGGGCAGGGAGTCTGACCAGGAGGGAGAGTACAAGAGGGGACTCACAGCAGGGTGTCAGAGCAAGCTGGGAATGTGGGGTCTTGGCAGGGGGAGGGGAGTGAGTTGGGGGATTTGGGTGCAGGGTCTGGGCATGAGGGCGACGCTTACCTGGCTAGGCTCCCTGCTGTAGCAGGGAAAGCCTTCAGGCAGCACACTGTGATTCCCTCAGCAGGGGGGCGGAAGAGGGAGCTCATCTTCCCCCCTCCCCCCCTCTGATGCAGCGGGGATCCCGCTGGCAGGGCAGGGTGTGTGTGTGTGTGTGTGTAGAAACCCTGACATTCCCCGCCAGACCAGACTCTGCCACTTCCCCAGCAGGGTGGGGGAGAAAGAGTGGTAGCGCACAAGGGGGCAGTGAGCCTGAGCGCACCAGGGCAGGGCAAAGCCCGAGCACACCCGGAGGGGGGTATCAGAGCCCCAGCCAAGTTCCACACGGCCCCTGCTGGGGCACAGGCAGCAGTTTAAAAATGCCAAGGTCCAGGAGCAGCTACTCGGATCCGGCCACCCCTCCCCATCCTGACAGCAGCGGCTGCTGTAATAAGCTGCCACCAGCACATGAGTAGGAAGCTGTGCGGCACTGGAGGCCCCGTGGGATGGGGCCGTCCTGGGGGGTGAGGAAGAGGCCGTGCTATGTGCGGTGGTGGGGCAGCCAGAGCACATACCACCAGAAGCCTGCCCCCGCTGGCAAAGCTGCAATGGGAGCTGCCTATGGGAAAGAGTAGAATTTTCTTGTGGAACCCTTAGTTTCATGTTGCGGAACACCATTTGGGAACCACTGGTCTATATTATTTTTCTGTGCCCCCTCAGCTATGTGCCCGAGGCAAGTGCCTCATTCACCTCATCCTTGTTACGGCCCTGCACCTAAGTGACTTAGGAGGCAACTGAATACAACAGAAATAGTGAAAAGTAAACTCAATAATAAAAATTATTTCAGTTATTATCTAAATTGGTGTTTCTATTAAATAATGATATTTTTATAAAGATCCTAGTGGAGCAAAACATGTAAGCACTAGCCTCATTTTTCATTGGGACTGCTATCATGCTTAAAAATAAGCATGTGTTTAAGTGCTATGCTGGATTGTGGCTTAAATATATAGTACCTGTTTTTCCTCTGACATCATTGTAAAACAATGAAAAGACATCACTTTAAAAAAAATAGTGAGAATAGTAATCAGACCCAGGATTTATAATCAGAGTATCCCTTTAAATGTAATTTCACTGGGAAAAAAAGGCAGAATGTAGCTCTCCTATGTAACTCAATGCAAAACTGGAATTCAAACCTCTGTCTGCATAGACACAGACATGATAGCAGCTTTTAAGGACATACATATTATAGGATCAAATTTGGAGTTGTCATCTTGGTGGGTTTTTTTATCATCAAAGAAATTCATGTGCTCACATTTTAAATGTGCACAATAATACATGGGGAATGCCATGCTATCATCTAGGCTGTTCTACATAAAGATTATAAAGGCTGGGGTGATAAGATGTGAGAGAACAGGACTAGAACCTTGCATGATCAGACCATGAACCAATGAAATTGCACGTGTATCAGTATGCAAAAAGACAGATTCTGATTTTGCTTACTCCATGTTTATGTGACTAACAGACTCTGGCCCAACTATAAGTAATATTGTAAGTAAATTAATATTTTGTTGGTTATTTTTGCTGCTTTATAGGATATCACTGCAATGGAAGAGGAGAAGGATCAGCTCATCAAGAGAGTGGAGCGTCTTAAGAAGAGGGTAATGAGAGAAGTAACATTATAACATTTCAGTGTCACAGTCCTTGGCTTGCTACTCTGATTTAGGAATGCAAACAAGGATTAAGATGAACATGCTGTATGTCTGAGGAAGGAATTGGATAAGTAATTGAGGGAAAGGAAATCTCCCTAGGCAGTAGTCCAAAGCTTTTAAGGACCTTGAATCCAGTGCCTTACTGTCATCTCTAAGTGGCAATAGATATGGGAAGGAAGTGCTAAGTGCTTTTGTGAGACATATGATCACACTAATTTATTTCTCAACTATCTGGCATCAACGTGCACTATTTATCCATGTGCTGTAGGTGGAGACGGTGCAAAACCACCAACGAATGCTTGAAATAGCAAGACAGCTTCGAGTAGAGAAAGAGAGAGAAGAATCTTTAGCCCAGCAGAAACAAGAACAAAAGAATCAGGTATCCATGTAAAAGCAAATCTGTTAAACCTAAGGAAATAGATGTTTGGCTTTAATTGGGGAAGATCCATAAATACATTTTTAAAAGAGTAATGCTGAAGATGATAGTAGGTGACACTGTCTATATGCTCTCTCAGGAAATGAAAACCTATTTCTAATAGGAATATGCTATTAATTTCTATTTTAGGGGCTTGATCCAGCAAGGTGCTGAGCACCTTTACAAATGTGTTTAACAGTCTTTACTGCCATTGACACAACTGACATCAAAGCCCTGTTCTATGCCGTATTTGTATTTCTGAAAGAGAATTGAATGTATTGTAGTGAGGAAATATTGTTTTGTGCTTGCATATATTTCCATTAAGATTTAAGTTGGGAACTGCATAAGCAAACAGAATGGCATTGCACTATCTTGTTCTGTGGGATGTTTGAGAGCAACTTTTAGATTTTTTTTTTTTTCTTTCCAACTTGAAGATCACATATATCATAGATGGTCTTGATTGGAAATGCTTGATTGGAAATGGTTGTCATTGAAATGGAAGGCTGAACTTTGCTTACAGATCACACTAACAAAACAACACTTTTTTAAAAAGTCCAGTGCTATGTGATGGCATTATTTGTTAAACCAGCTAGCCAACTTCTGACGACGAGTAGTGTGAACTGGCAAAATAAACTGAAAGAAAAAGTAAAAAAATTTAGTGCTGCAGGCTTCATTTGTGTTTGGCAGTTGGATAGAAGTTCTTGGACACTCTTTCACCCTTTGCGTCCTATCTTGACATCTGAGTTAGACCACAAGCAGAATGAACTTGATATTCAGCAAGTTTCACTTCTTAGTGGATATTTGTCCAAATCACAAAAGTGCTATACAAGCAGGTGCTGTTTGGCAGCAAACTTGGCAATGTCTTCTCAAACTTGGCTCAACATTATAGCTGATTGCTGCGACAACTCATCTGAATTTCCAAAACACTGTAAGAGTGCTTACCCAGTACCTCTCCCTTCGCTCTCCCTGATCCTAGTTACTGTGTTTTGTTCGTCCCTTCATAAATATTAGCATTTTTTTTATTTTTCCAATCGTTAAATTGGTTTCTGCCATAAAGAAAAAAAAATTCAGATGTAGCTCAATAAGTATGTATTCTTTAATTCTAAAACGCAACAAATAAAACTAGGCAGAACCACAAATATTCCTGGATCAAAGAACCTTGGTATCCTAGTGGCAGAAGGGCAATCTAGTAGGGGCTGGCTTGGAGCAACGGGATGGGGCAGAGGCTGCTGCAGCCCCTAGAAGCCTATATCAATGGGCCTAGAGTTAGTAGCAGCTCCCGATAGTTTGTGGCACCAGGACCCGAGTCAGTGCAGCCCCTGGCAGTGCAGGATTGGGCTGGTGACAGCCTGTGGCAAAGGGCTGGGGTTAGCAGCAGCCCCAGCAGTCCATGGCAGCGTGGGGCAAAAGCCCTGGGCAGCCCGTGGAAGTGGGTCCATAGCCCAGTCAGCCTGTGGAAGTGGAACTAAGGCTGGGATTGGTGGCAGCCCCCCGCCAGTTGGGGCCAGAGCCCCAGACAGCCTGCAGAAGCAGGACCAGCGGGCTGCTGTGGGCCTGGGACCAGAGCCCAAGCCCTTGGCAGCCCGGCCAGGGCCAGAGCCAGCCCCCAGCATCCAGTGGCAGCACTGGCTTCTGGGCAGCAGCAGCAGGTTCAGCAACCCAGCAGGCATCCCGGCCGGGGCTGGAGGTAGTCCCCTGCCTCTTCACTCCCCCCATCCCAGCTGGCAGAGTCGGAGGCTAAGGGCTGTGGCAGGGAACCTTCTCTGATCTAGCGAATTCCCTTGTTTGGGACCAGTTAGGTCCCCAGGTGCCAGATAAGAGATGTCCAACTTTGTCTTGTGGAAGAAATGTTCTTTAGGTGCAAACTGTTATCTTTTTTGTATTTTGGGCATCTTATTGATATAGTTTGTTGCATTTCATATGAATATATGTATGGATAAAGTCAATTGTTTTTTTTAAGTTGTTCCATGCAGACCAGAGGCTGCAAAGAGTACAGCTCCAGCTGAAAGATATGCAACATGCTGTTGTGGATTCAAAGCCTGAAAGTAAGTAGCAATCCATAAATGTTGCTTTTTACTTCTCTTGGTGCTAGATTCAGAAAGAATGAAAGTTGCTTGGTAGTTATTTATTATCCTAAAGTGCCAGAAAGGAACCTCAGAAAAGCTGAAGAAAGAAACTGTTTGTTCAGTGAAGAGCTTATAATCTGAAATTGTCAGCCCTGGCGCACAGCAAAGAATGAAGGAGACAAACAGTAGAGAAGAATGGAGTGAGGAGGGAGAGTTTAGTGTAATAGCAACATGAATGTCTCTATTTAGGCATGTGTATGCTTTGGTGGCTTAATTTTTTAATATTTTAAGAATACAATATTCAATACTAATGATTATAAACTAGAAAGAGAGGTGACTGGAAGTAAAAATGACCAGTGATGTAAAAGTTGATGGATTTAATACAAACTATGTTTTTAATCAGAAAATTTTATGTGTATTGTGTGTGATTGGAGAAGAAAATGTATAAAATACTGCCTTTTTCAGAAATGAACGTGTACTTGTAACATAAATATAGACTTGTTTTCCGTAGTTCCCTTCATTTGACAAAATATTTAGCTGAAAAAAAATACTGAAACTTTTTTTTAGCTGTTAGGGCGGGTTAGCACTATAGCTTTTATGAAACTTGAAATAAAGCCACTTTGCAATTATATTTGTTTCTCAGTATACAAATTGCATGTGGTGCTTTGTTCTTAACATGCAATTGTTGCCCATGTAGTTTTATCGGACTAGATCAGGAGTGTCAAACTCAGTTTACCTTATGGCTAGTGGGCCATTGGGGATTCCTCTCTGGCAGGGCTTGGGGCAGGTGGAGGGATCTCCATGTGTTACCCTCGTCACCCCTGTATTTTCTAGCCCTGGATGCTGGTCCACACACTCCCCTTCCAGTTTAACACTCCTTCCCCCCCTCGGTGCTATCATCAGTAGCACAGCAAGGCTAGAGCAGAATGTCCCTGTGGGCCAGAGATGTGCGCAGAGTCATCCCATCCATAGGATGGATTTGGTGTGGCTGCCCTTGCACTTTGGGGGCCCCTGCAGTGCCTTCTTTAACCATCTTATGGATAGTGTGGTCCCCCTTACTAAGGTTAGCCCTGGGTGGACTGTAACAGGGGTCAGGTCCCCCGGTACTTACTGTGGAAGTGGGACCTGTGAGGAAATGGAACTACACAGCTGTCTGCTCTGTTCCACTACCATCTCTCAAACCAGCCTGTGCTGGGTCTTAGGCGTTGTGCTTCCTGTCAATGCAGTCAGTGCAAGGGGCTCCAAACCCTGCTGCTGCACTGGTTCAGGCGTCCCAGTAATCCACAAAGCTGTGTCCCTCGGGAGATGGGGGCATGAGGGAAAGGGTGCAGTGAGGGGGCTGAAGGAGAAGCAGGGAAAGGAAGAGGTGGATCAGGGGCTTCACTTGGGGGAAGTGTACAAACACCCCCAGAGTCACAAAAATTCAAGGGTCAGCACCCATGCACAGGACGGATTGTGGAACTGCTCAGGCCATAGATGGCTCCTAGGCCATGACTTTGAGACCTCTGAACTAGTTTATCACCCTTACTCATCATATTGAATATGTCTCTGTGTTTGAATAGCCACAATGAAATCAATAGAATTACTCACAGACTAAGGTATTACTCAATGTGATTATACAACTCATCTCACAGTAAAATCATGGAGAGATATCATATATGCATTGTTAATTCTGTCTCCTGAAGCAATCCTTGTATGATGTTAAGTTTCTAATTAGTCATTTAAAGGAAAAAGCAAGTCTGCTTGGAGCACAAAAGTGAGACTCAAATCAGAGTTCATCTCCCATCTATGGGTCTGACTTTTATGTAATCTTGGGCAAAACACTTCTCAGTGTCTTGGTTTCCTCTTTTACACTATGAAGATAACACCTTAAAGGATTGGTTAAAGGTTTAATATATTAATGTTTTACAATCACTGAGAATGAAATTCACTTCTGTATAGACGGAAAGACGGAAAGCACAAGATTTAAGTGGATCATAAACTTTGAGTTGTCCCTTTTCCTGGGATAAGTTTCAGCCTGCGTTTTTAGGATGAAAGGTTCAGTAGAAGGTGCAAATGGCATTAGCCATGGAAAGGTATGGCCTAGATCCAGCCACTGTTCCTGGTCTTCTGCTTCCATGTAAAGCCCTGTTAGATCATTGGAGATCTGCACACATTCAGGGTTTCATGCACATAACAGAATCAGGGCTGTGTTTAGATTTGTGCATTGCCAAATAAAGTGTTGCTCTTGCCCATTAGATACTTTAAATGTTCTAATAGCTGCATATAGATGAATCATTTGGTTCAAATTCTAGGCCACCAAATCCTCTCTCAAAAAAGAGGGCTTCTAGTTTGCAGCCCTCTTGTTATCTTGAAATATACTGTCTCCTTTACCAAACATGCATAGTCAGATATCAAGGAGATAGAAAACTGATCATAGCTGTTACAAAACCAGATGTAGAAACGAGATCTAATTCACCTACTGTTAAAATAAATATATAAAAATTGAACCTGTATATTGTAATGTGAACAGAATGAAGAGATTAATGCCCTCATTTCTTAATTTAAGTCTTTTAAAAAATCCTCTTAATATAGTGGAGAAGATATTTGCACAGACTTTTTGGGGGCTGATGAAGCCATGATTTGCAAACTTTTTTTTTTTAAATCCGGATGCAGGATCAGCATGTGAACTTCAAATGAAACCAAAAAGGGTTCTGAATTACATGACTCAAAAGAAGTTTGTAGGGTTTTTGTAATCATTCAATTTTTTCAGTAGTTGTATTTAGCTGCCAGAGATGTTGCCATGCTAAAGCTATGTTAACATTTCTGTACCAGTTCCAAGTTTTGTTTTGTTTTTTAGTCCAATGGAAACTTTATGGGTTAGTTTTATGTTAGCTTACAGAAGCAAAGGCAACACTGTAAAAAATTCAATACACCTGTCTTTTTATCACTGAGATTAAAACACAGAGTAGGTTAATATATTGAGATAGAACATTTTCGGCCTTGCTTACAAAAGAGAACCAAGTGTTTAAAGAGTCTGGGCTAAATCATGTAGTCCTTACTTAAGTAAAGACCCTACTGAAGATTTGACTGAGGCTCCGGGATTTGGGTTTCTAATTGTAGCTTGTCAGGGCTGCTCCCCACTCTGGCACTCCAAGTGCAGAAGGTGGGAGCCCACAAGAGACCTTTTAAAAGACCTTGCTTTTATAGGCTCTGCTTACAAAAACTCTCCAGAGTCACAGATTCACTGAAACTGGGAGATAGGCTGCCACCATCAGGTATCCAACTCCTTCTTTTAAAACCCAGGAAGAATCACCTGAAATTCTTCCAGAGGAGTACTCCAAGCTCTTACCACAAGAGAGGTTGAAAAACAAAACCGAAAAAAACCTGAAATCTACAGTAGCTGACCTCTCAGCCTAGATAGACACACACAGAGACCTGTTACCTTTCAGGACACAAGAATCAAACAATCACCTTTAAAAAGGCGATTTTATTAACAAAACAAAAATATATACTTGATAAAGCATACTTGGTTGATAGATTTTACAAAACAACTGAGAAAAAAGCAGATTAAAACACAGAGAAAAATGGTATCTCTAGAATAGCTTGAGTAAAGTGAAGGGGAGAGAAGGTAGGAACATGGATTTCACATAGAGAAGTTTAACCAAACAGCAAAATAAAGAAAAATACCCTGATCACAACTAAACATACATTTCTCCATTCTGCTTACTATCCGTACTCCAAAGTCTAGTCCATTCCCATGCCCAATATTTCTTGTAGGTATGGTAATTCCGTTTGATTATTTCATCTTGCTTCCTCCAACTATTAACTAAGAACTCACACAATGGAGAGCAGGCAGGTATATATTTACAATTTAATTTTCAGCACCTTATCCCATTGTTTCTTCTGGCTCACTGCAAACACCCTTAGCTACCTGAGTTTAAACCTTTAGATACTGAGTGCTGGCCATCACTCCTCCTATCCATCATACTTTGTGTTGGGAAGAAGCAAAGTTACTGCTCCCCAGAGCAATTATAATGTACCAAATGTGGTTTAAAATTAAATTAGATGACTAACGGCATTAAGTGGGGTTTAGTTTATTTAAAAAACTTTGTTGGTATGTTTAAGACCTCTTAAAAGTTCTAAAAATGTTTGGCTCCAGTTCTTTCAAACAGGATGCCTATTCCTACCAATTCAAATCCCTGTCAGTTTAAAGGCTGTCTGAAAGCAGTGGAGTCTCACTGCAGGTTTGGTATCTTCTCCCCTAAAATCAGTCTCCTCAGTTTTCAACCTGTATCAGATTCTTTCACTTCTAACAGAAAGAGGAAAATCTGTTTCGTGAATGTTGCTCTTTAGCAGGTGTTTTATTGGGAGCATTCTGTACGTCTTTGTAAGAAATGCTACTGATTGCTTTTTCTCCATGGATACATCAGTGCTTCAAGCTGAGGTTTAACTCCCACCCAGAGGAGACATATTTGCTCTAGCTCTCATCTCATTATCATCAAGATATGGTGAAAATAATGTGTGTCACCATGGCAGCATGAGCAGTTTGATGAGCTAGCTGCCCCAAGTACATGTATAGGGTCTCAGGTGCACAGCTAGTCTGTGCCTTGGATACACTCTTATTTTTAGTGCATTAGTTCAATGAGAGCTAGTACAAGTATGTCTCCTTCAGCTGAGAATTGCACTCCCCTGCTTGAAGAGTAGATATATCTCATGTTATAAACTAAAATGAAATTTAATACTAAGAAAAGTTTATAATCATGGAACTAAGTCACTGTTTCTTATTGTGTTAATTTTCTGTTAGTATTAGTGTGTTTTAGCTTTGCCAGGAAAATATTACAGCTGGTTGTTACTAGAGGTTTTGTTCTTCTAGAAATGTAGTTGGGGCAAGTGATTTTAAAAGATGCACCATGAAAAATGTTTGACTATTGAACTATAGGTCAATATAGGTTTTTTGTTATGTGTTTGGAAATGACTGTTCTTGATTTCACTATGGCAACCCATCCCAGTTTCATTGAGTTCAGCATTTAATATTTTCTTTAATTTTAAAGACAGTTGCTGTTACTACTAAAGTAAGTGCCATGAATTTGCAGTTTCTAATTTTTTGCCTAGGATATGACATAGTATTTTTATTGATGGTGGCCAGCAGACAGAGTGGTCTGAAAAATCTAACTCATGCTTTCTCAGCAAGATTGTCCTTAATTTGCTTTTAATATCTCTGCTGGCATAA
The DNA here is from genome assembly GCF_052426305.1 of Pelodiscus sinensis. Taxonomy (NCBI): domain Eukaryota; kingdom Metazoa; phylum Chordata; order Testudines; family Trionychidae; genus Pelodiscus; species Pelodiscus sinensis. The sequence continues at coordinate 30,206,220 of NC_143085.1, read as the reverse complement.
ATACAAATTGTTATTGCCAAGAAGGGAACTGAATTACTTAAATTCTTGGTCCTTGTCCACTGTAGAGAACACTATTGTTCATTTCATTGGCATGGACACTGGGATGTGGATGACTGGCTGTAAAAATATTGATTAAAAGTATATGTTAAGATGCCTGTTATTAACAAGCAATACAATTGGTAATTGATACACTTGGCCATATTAATAAATAGTAATAGAATCAGAAGGGTAGTCACTTTAAAAGATCAGTAAAAGTAGAATTGCTTCATATAACATGTCCTATTTTTAACCTTACTCTGTACAAACATAAGATGCCCTTATTAAATAAATTTCATTTAAAAAGATCATTGAAGCAGTACTTTGTATCCTATGTTATAAATGCATTGTATTTGTTTCAATGAAGTTACTTCATCTAAATTCTTAGGGAAGAAGTTGCTTGTCATAGGATAAATTCTTGTCCACAATTAAAGAGAAGAGGTAGTTTTTTAAAAAGAAATAAGATCACTATGGCACATTGAAATTTGTTTCTCAGAGGTTTGTTAAAAGAGCTGAGTGATTTGGTGTCGACAAATAAATCCTTATATTAATAGGTTTCTCACACACTTGCATTGAAATTAGGCAGATGTCCCCGTAACATTTGGATAGGGTACATTTATTTTTTACCATTATTTTTGAATAAAACGTGAAATTAAATAGGAAAGACAATACAGATAGATTCAAATTCTTATCAGGGTCTCTACTTCTACCCTAAGTTAGTTCTGCCTACTTGTTTTTCCCTTTGATATTTTCATACCTTCTGCTCCTTGTTTCCTACCCCCCCTCCTCTTTTTTTCCTCCTTCCCCTATCTCCCTTCTCCCCTATTTATTTTGGGTCTGCACATCTTAAACTCAAAACTCCAGTTATCTGAAGAAGTGGTCTGTGCCCACGAAAGCTCATGATAGCATCTATATGTTTTGTTAATCTATAAAGAGCTATCAGACCATTTGTTGTTGTTTTCTTAATTTATCCTGTACAGACTAACTCGGCTACCCCCGAACTTCCTAAGTTAGTGGGTTTGGCTCAGGAAGTTTTTCTGGCCGCTGGAAGAGGGGATAAAGACAGGCTCCTCCCAGATGTTACTTTAATAGCAGAACAGCACCACTACTTTTATAGGACCTGATTCATAGCCCATCAAATTGGTGGAAAATCTTTTGTTGACATCAGTGGGCATTAGATCAAAACCACAGAACACAGATATGCAGTAGTCACAGAGTACTCAAATTTCCTCATGCAACAGAACTGTACCTACCAGTCCTGCTGTATTTTATGTAATGTGTGGCTGTAGAGGCAGAGGGTGGATTTGCTCCTGATATCTTAAACTCATGTAGAATCTGATTCTTCTCCTGTATAAGTCAGTAGCAAAATTCCCATTGACTTTATCTGAAACAAGATTGGACTGCTAATCAAATAAATTATTAGTTAAAAGCTGAAATTGTGTACTTAATGTGCCCCATTGTGCTTAGACAGTTCACAGATACTTCTGACAATGGTCTAGTTGGCATATACAGTATGTGCTGCAATTCAGAAATATAAGAAGATTATAAAGCTCAGTCCTTAATTTTTCATTACCCTGTTTTTGCCAGATTTTCAACCTTTGCTTCTATTTTTTTGGGCCCACTTTTGCAGTACAGATGGACTGATTTTTGCTTATACAAAAATGATGCAGAAATAAGAGAAAACACTGACACTTATTGAAAAATAACTCTTACAGTTAACGTATTTGCTTTGTGTATTTTTATTATTTGTTATAGAGGAGCTTGTAGCTATGCATATGCTGTAAAAAAGTTTCTTACATTCTTTTTTGAGTTTCTAGCATCCCTTGAACCAGAGACAAGTCTTTTCTTTGGCCCATGAAATTCTACTCAGGTTTGCTCGAGTCTGAAGTCCAATAATAGAGAGAGAACACTACCCTAGTTAGAAAAACAATTTGCATGAAAAAGGAAGTGAAAGAACTATAAAAAATAAATATGTATATCAAATGGAAAGAGGAACAATTAACAATGAATATCAATTTTAAAAGATAAGAATAATAGAAAATTGATACAGGGAATAAAAGAACAGAAGAGAAAATCAATGACCAACAGAATTAAGGATAGTAAGAAGTTTTTCAAGTAATAACAAAATGTATTTGAACAAAGATGGAAATAGTAAAATTGTCAATAATGATGCAGAAAAGGCAGATAGAAATATGTGTTCTGTATTTGGGAAAAAGCCAGATGACGTCAGCATGTCATACAATGATTACATATTTTTCATTCAAAGAGCTACTTGGGTGTTAAACACGGGTAATAAAATTAGATATTTTACAATAGCAGTTTCAGGTAACTTCTGTCCAGGTGTTTTAAAAGAACTGGATGAGTAGCTATTTGGACTGTTAATTTTGATTATCATTAGGTTTTGAAACCGGGGAAATTTGCAGGGACTAGAAGAAGGTAAAATTGTGGCAATATTTAAAAGGAGCAACCAAATAACCCATGTAATGATAGGCCTGTCAGCCCAACATTGATCCCAAGCAAAATAAATACAGGTCTCAATTCTTTCCCTCCTGCCATGCTGAGTGAGGATGCAGCACGGGAAAGGGGGCAGGAAGGAGCTGGCTCCCTATGAGCACTGACTCCTGAAGAATCACCTGCCCCCTGTGCTGCCTCTGATAGAGAAGCAACAGTGTGGAGGAAGGGGGCTGGTGGGAGCTGGTACACATGGGGAGTGGCTTTCAAGCTGGCTCCCTGCATATATTGGCTCCTTTGGAGCTGCCTGCCCCTCATGCTGCTGCCTTTCTATCACAGACAGCAGGAGTATGGGGTAGCAGGAGCTAGTGCTCGTAAAAGTCAGCTCCCCGCAAACACCAGCTCCTCCAACCCTCCCCGCCATGTGTAAATGTGTACCCACTAAAAAAACGAGCAGTTACAGGTTTATCCAAATACACATTTGTTAACATCCCTAACCATGCCACTACCAAAGCTAAAATCACATGCACTGTACTGGGATCCTTTAGGGAGACAGCCTCTCAAAGACAAAGAAAGAGACAGATCAGCTCCCCCCCCCCCCCCCAAAAAAAAACCTTTTGAACCTAGTACATTACTCTATTACAGGGGTGGGCAGTAATTTTTATTGGGGGGTCATGCCAAGATTTTGGTAAATGATCAAGGGCCGCACTTCTGTGGGGGGGGGTGGGCTCTTGGACGATAAGGTGGGGTGTAGAAGGGAGCTTGGGACAGAGGATTGGAGTGCAGGAGAAGGAGTGGGGTCTGAAAGGAACTGTGGATGAAGGAAGGGGTTATAATCTGAGGCATGGATTTGGGGTGCAGGTTCCAGGAGAGGTTAGGGGTGCAGGAGAGGATTCTGGCCTTGAGGGGAGGGATGGAGGAGGTGAAGGGTCTGGGAGGGATTTGTGACATGGAGGAGGTAGGAAGAGGGGATACAGAGGGTTTGGGTGGTGGCCTGGGGCAGGTAGTTAAGGAAGGGAGAGGAGGTGGGGTGCCAGAGGAACCATCTTTCTGGAGGCACTTACTTACACAGCTCCCAGCCAACAACTCTGCAAACTCCATTCTTGTGGGCTGCTGGCTCTGCTCCAGAACAGAGAGGGAGGGTGGGAGGAAAAAAGGAGGAGTGAGGAAGCGAGGAGGTTTCATTTGCTGCTCCTGACTTCAGCAAAATATGTCAGCTTCTATTGGCTGGAAACTGGCCAATGGGAGCTTGCAGATTTTGCTAGGGGGCAGGGACAGCATGTGCTTTCTCCTCCCCACCCAACTTGCAGAGCAATTAGCAGCCTGCTGTTTAAAGCAGGAGCTCCTGCTCTGCAGTAAGGGTGCTAGTGAGGCGGCTGCGGGCGAGATCCGACGGTGTGGTGGGCCAGATCCGGCAGCTTGGTGGGCCATATTTGGCCCACTAGCCACCTTTTGCCCATCCCTTCTCTACTAGGTCACCCTCCCCTTGGGGATAACAGCTGTCTGCTGTTGCCAGCTAATATAATTAGTCTTGTAGCTGAAGCTGTGCTGTCAGTGATGTAAGTTCAGAATTAAAATCTTTCACTAATGCATGATGAGGGACAATGTTACTGTTTCACATTTTAAAATTTGGTTTTACCTTTTTTCCTTTAAAATACTTTCAAAGAAGCAGTAAAGAAAACAAAAAAAAAATCTATGTTTAAAATGTTATTGTACCGTATTATTTATGTTACTAACTTAAGCACTCAAAAGTTAGGAAATATCACAATCTCCATTTGGTCCTTTTGTGTGCATTCATTATAACAGTCTTTCATTGCATGAGTATATACGGTTTCCTTCCATGGGATCCCTGCCTCAATCAGTGCATACTGTGGGTGGCTGTCAGGAAATGAATTAGGGCTATGTAGTGGAAGTGGCATCCATGGGTTATCTGATAAAAGAACTTGGAAGTGGTGTAGAGAACAAGATGGAGAATTGCAGGAAGAGAAGGGATCTTATGGTTAAGGTATAAGCCAGTTATAGACTTGCTTAAGTCATGGACTTCCTCAGGGTTGCCCATAGAATTGTTGGGCCCCTAGGAGCATGGGCTGGGGTGGAAGACCTGGGATCTAGCTTTCCCTTATCAGCCAGATAGCCCTTCAGCATGCTTGGCCCATGCTGCCCATAGCTGTGGCAGCAATTTAAAGGAGTAAGGCACCAGCTGCTTCCATTCCCGTAGTGGTGGTGGTGGTGGCAACAGCTGCAAGCCCGGGACTCTTTTAAATTGCTGGGCTCTGTGGCAGATGCCCCTTTTAGACCACTTCCCATCAGTGGCAGTGGTTTACCTATATGATCTTGAACAACTCACTTAAACCTAAATTTTGGCAGGAGGCCACTAACTGCGTGTTCCTCTGTTCTTTTTCTTTTTTTATCAGATTGGTTAATGTTGCAAGTGTCAATGGTAGAAATTTGGAAAATTAAGAGTTTGGAAAGAACTAAAAGTTTGAGAGTTGAATCAAGTTTGAATTTATGTTCATTAGTAGAATTATGGCAAGAATGTGCCTAATTCCTGCATAACTGAGCAAATAATTCTTCGCCTAGCCTTTTCCTGTAATAAAAAATATCTGAATGGAAAACATGAGGAATTGCTGTTAATAGTTTTTCATGTGTAAATATGTAGTTGGCAGAATTTCGCTAAAATAATCTTTGGGAACTGGGCCAAACTTACTATGTATCTTGTGTATGGAGAGAGAAATAAAGTCAGAGTTGAAAAAATTAAAAACACGGTTTTACAGTATGTAATGGAAAGATCTAAAATACACTTGTTCCTCTGCCTTCTAGCCTGGGAATTTGAACAAAACATGATTCATTGAAAAACACTGTTTAAAAAAAGTTTTAGTTAAACTGTAAAAATAGCATTCAGAGAGCTACTTCCCATATGTCTAATCCTACAGAGTACAATATTCCAAAATTATTTGTTAAGGAAACCAAATAGGTTAGTCATCTGTGTTCTGTTTGCACTTTCCCATCAAGTTGTCAAGATTTTACTTGCTTCACTCCTTTACAGTATCTTCAGGAGCATTCAGGGAACAATCAAAATTTAGAACTGAGTTGGTAACAGTTATCAGATTGTTGGAGAAATAAACCCAAATACCAGCAGTTTCATAGCCCCTTGAAGCTAGTCGGTTTCTGCTCCTCTTGGAATGCTTGGTTAGCATTTATAATACCATATGCACAGTGGGATATTTAGAAATGTATAGCCTTATTGCAAAGAAGTAAATTGCATTAGATATAAAGTACAAGTTGAACCTCTCTAGTCCAGCACTCTCTGGTCCGTCAACATCTGTGGTCTGGCATGATTTTAATTAGCTGGATGTCTGCTTATCACTGGTGTGGCCGAGTTTCCTGCGGTCCCATAAAAAAATTTTTCAGTCACCAGTCCTGGCTCTTTGTGTTACATGTTGTTGTTTAGCTCTGTTTTACCCCTAAATGTATTCTAAGAGCCTAGTGAGCAGTGGAAGTGTTGGTAGGCTAGGTAATATTGACCTCCCATGGTTCAGCAATTTCTCTGGTTTGGCACCAGTCAGGTCCTGAGGGTGCCAGACTAGGCAGGTTCAACCTGTAGTACTATTTGGGGGTCATTGTGGATAATCAGCTGATCATGAGCTCCTAGTATAACACTTTGGCCAAGCGCTAATACAAATGTGGTATGCATAACAAGGGGCATAGGAAGGTATTGACTTCCACATTGAGCACTGATGTAACCATTGTTGAAATACTGTGTGCCATTCTGAAGACCACAATTCAAGAAGGACGTTAATAAAATTGGAGCGGGTACAGAGGAGAGTCATGAGGAAGCTTAAAAGATTAGAAAACGTGTTTTATAGTGATAGGACTCAGAGCTCAGTATATTTTGCTTAACAAACAGAAGGCTAAGGGAAGACTTGATTACAGTCTTTAAGTACTACAAGGGGAAGAAATATTTAATAAGGGGCTCATCAGTCTGCCATAGAAAGTTATAACATGATCCACTGGTTGGAATATGAAACTAAATGAATTTATGCTGGAAATAAGGTATACATTTTAAGTGAAAGTAATTAACCATTGGAACAATTTAGCAAGGTTTGTGGTAGCACTCCCCATCATTGATAACTTTTAAATTCAAACGATATATTTTTAAAGGATTCGTTCTAGGAATTATTTTGATGAAGATTTATGGCCTTTGCTATATAGGTGGTTTGACTAGATGATCTAATAGTCCCTTCTGGCCTTGGACTCTATGGTTCTATAATAGTCAATATATTGTAATGTCCCTTTCAATTAAAGAAGTTGGAGAATTAAAAATCAGCCTAATATGAAAAAAATAGCAGTTAGTTTCCATTTAACTCAGTTGGTGTTACTTTTGTTTCCAGGCCAAGAGTAATCATTACACATCCCCTGCCAGGGCTTATGTTCCTATTCAGTACTGATTCCGAAAATTTAGTACACTATGTATGTGGGAGAAGTGGCTGCACTTATAGAGGTGCTGAGTTTCTGCTGTAACGCAAATCATAGGAAGAAGGAACCCAGCTCTGATAAAAAGCTTGGTGAAAATTAAAAATCACTGCATTTTTGGAAAAAAGTAACTCATAACTCTGCTGTGCTGGCCTACATTTCCTTTCAGTAAACCAGATTCTAATGATAAGGTGGCAGGTGAGTAATTGCTGCCTGCATAATAGCTACTACATGAAGCTACACATTGTCTCAGTTCTGAAATCACCATTAAAGGGGCAATTTTATATATTGTATCTTATTTTTCATGGAAATAATTGACATTTTCCGTAGAGTAAGCCAATATATTTTGTAGAGAAATATATAAGTGTGTGTTTAAATGGCCAGTGTAAACAAAATAATCCTTATAAAGTGCTGGAATGGAAATGAAGCATTCACTCACTTCTGGAATGTGTCAGTTTTACTTCATTAATAATACTGTTTTCTCTAGGGCCAGCTTTCTTTCTTTTAAGTTTTTAACGCCTTTTCCTCTGTTCCCTCCTTTGTTCCCTTAAGTCAGTTGAAATAAGGAGCCCATCCTTCTGTCTAAAAAACTTTGAGAACAAAAAGATGAAGATGGTCTGGCCCTCCCCACTTCCCAGATGTAAATAGCTGCAGGAGAGTCACAAACAGTGTTTCCTATACGCTGATTGCCTGGGAAGCCACCCAAAAGAGATGCAGGTGCCACCCAGCTGACTAGCAGAGCACTCATAGTTGACAGCCTGTGTTTCTACTACTGGTGCACATCTGCACATGCCTCAGTGCACATAACAAAATTTATTTTCCACATGAATGAAAAAAGGGATTATTGGTCACAATCCTTTTTCATAGGCCTATTTCTCATTTTGTTTTGATCTGATCCCTCTATTGCTTTTAATGGTAAAGCCTTCAGATCCTCAGCTTTAGAGAATCACAAGGCAGATCAGCTGTCTCCAGTTCTGGTCTCTCCCCTCTCACCCTACATTTTCATCCCTGTCTCAGCAAGATTAGTCATATCCAAGTCTCTCAAATTTTTCCATGCCTGTGTGGAATGAGTGAAAAACTGGCAGAGTCTGAATGTTTTTCTTGGCATAGCTAATTTAACATTTTCTGTAATAGCTGTAACAACCATGAAAACAACAGACATGCTTCTAAAGTACTTTGAATAGCTACGATACCATTAGTCTTTTTTTGTGCCCATCAAATCCATGAAAATATTATAAAATTTATCTCCCTACTGTCATATTATCTTGTGTATGCTTTCCACATCACAGTCTTTAGTGGCATCTCTGGAACTAATTGAGCTATTACCGCCTATTGTCATCAGAAGAGTGAACAAAATAATGATAAAAATCTCATGGCTGGTTTAGTTTACTCTGTCATTACCCACTAGTTGTGATTTTTACTTATCTGAATGTATTAATGTTCCTTTGTGAATTATTAGGAAAATAGGATAAATTACTATATCTATCAAGGACAAAATGGTCATAAGCTTGGTAATGGGCAGTGCACATCAGGCTTCTACAGAGCAAACAATGCTTTCTTCTATTGTACCTGTGGACAGAAATTCTGATCTTTCTCAGCAGTTTCTTTTTGTCTCTTTATATTTCGTTTTTATTTTCAGTATTTTTAGTCCAGGTAAATTTATGTGATTTTTTTATTTTATTTTATTTTTATTTTTTTTAAGCCAAGAGAATGGGCCACCCCTCTGGCAGTTTAAAGGAGACTTAAAGTGAGCATGAATTGCAACTTTTTGGCTCTTGTAACTGCCAGAGCAATGTAAAGAGACCCTGTTGTAGATGAGAATCTCAAGGGCATCATAGACTGCCAAACTCACTAAGGCCCACATTAGAACTCTTACAAATGCTTATTAAAGATTCTGGGTCAAATTGTGGACTGGTTATGTTTTGAGTCACAGATAGAGAGAGGGGGTCAAATATAGTAAGAGTGCTGAAGTGGTAATAAGAGTGGACAGAGATTTCTTTCCTCACCTCTCTATAATTCATAATGGGCTGAAATAATCCACATGCAACCAGGATTATGTGTGCACAGAAGTGATGTCAAGATTCTTACTTTGATGCTCCAGCCCTGGGAGTACTGAGGAGTGAGTGTTTTGAGAAGCCTTGAGCAAGCCACTTAGACAGGTGCTGTGTTTGGCCGCTTCTTTTTCTGAATACACATACAAAGATGGATACACATAAGTGGCCTATGGCTACATCTACAGTACAGTGGGGATCGACATTCTGAGAGTGATATACCAGCAGTTGATTTAGTGAGTCTTGTGAAGACCCATCAGATTGACTGCAGATCACTCTGCAGTTGACCCCTGTACTCTAACCTGGACAAAAAGAGTAAGGAAAGTCAATGGGAGAGTTTCTCCCCTCAACCTCTATGGTGTAGACCCTGGGGTAACTTGACCTAAGGTACATTGACTCCAGCTGCATTATTCATAAAGCTGGAATTGCATAGTTTAGGTTGACTTTCTGCTGCAGTGTAGACATAGGCTAAATTTGGTCTTAAATGTAGTCCAAAATCTCATCAGTTTTAACATAACAGAGAAGTACCACATAGCCCAGTTTTGTGAATGAAATGGGTAACCTGGTGTTTGTCTGAATGGGAATGGTGACACTTTTCATGTGAATACTGCAAATTGGAGACTGTATCCAATTTCAGGTTAATGGAGTTTCACTGAAGAAGGGTTTTTATTGTAGTTATATCCTCAAGAAGAAAATTTGGAAGGAAAGCCTATGTGGTTTGCTATGTTACATGTTATTCTTATTTAAAGAGATAACCAGAATTTAAAGTATAAATCAAACAACTAGGTATTCCTTTCAGTTTTGAGAAGAGGGTTCAAGCATTATGCTCTAATTATTGTAATCTGTTGTTAAATAACTTGATGTGTTGGTTAAATTACAGTTATTATGGAGTGAACCCTAATTATTCTCTACATTCCTTTGTTTAGACGCATGTTGATTCAATTTTTTTTTTCAAGGCTTAATGAAGAGACTGGAAGAGGAGATAAAGTTCAATTCATATCTGTGCACTGAAAAATTTCCTAGAGAACTAGAAAGTAAGAAGCAATCATTGTATTTCCTTCAAAAAGTGGTTTCAGAGCCAGCTATGGGTCAGTCTGATCTCAATGAACTTGAAACGAAGGTATGTTGAATCAAAACCAAACTATTGTCTTTTTTCTTATTTGTTCCCTAAACCTTTTTTTCATTCCCAAGTATAATTATCTTATTTTTTTTTAAAGAAAAGAAAAGGTATGAGTGGCTGACTTGACTTAGGACCTGGTATTACTTGAAATAGCTATTTTGGAATAGGTGTTATTCTTTGTAGAATGAGGTTTACAGAAGTGGGAATAAGCCATCCATTATTTTGAAATAACGGAATTGCTGTGTAGACACTCACATAGTTATTTCGGAATAATGACCATTACTCAGATATAACTTTGCTGTGTAGACACACCCTTAGAGAAAAAGTAAAATATTGTTCAAACGGAATTGCTGTGTAGACACTCACATAGTTATTTCGGAATAATGACCATTACTCAGATATAACTTTGCTGTGTAGACACACCCTTAGAGAAAAAGTAAAATATTGTTCAAACAGAATTGCTGTGTAGACACTCACATAGTTATTTCGGAATAATGACCATTACTCAGATATAACTTTGCTGTGTAGACACACCCTTAGAGAAAAAGTAAAATATTGTTCAATCGTATACATGATGAGTATAAGAAAAACTGGCTAGTGACTCCATAATTTTTGTAAATGTTTAGAGAAATGTTTTCTCCCAGCCTAAAGGTGACCCTTCATGATATCCCCATATACCTCAGGCATGGCCCATGAAAGATGGGTAGAAAAAACAGGGTGAAATCCTGGCTTGATTGAAGCCAATGGGAGTTTTGGTGAAGCCAGGATTTCACCCTGCATGTCCTTGTAATAGATCTTAATGCTAGTATTTAACTGTCACAGTAATTATGGGTACAAGCTACTCTATATTTGCTTAGGAATGGTGTAATTAAACTCCTCCCTTTATCTGAAGATCTGAGGAAAGGTGGCGATGGAAAGAGTGATGATTTAGCTCACACTATGATAATAGTCAAGTATTCCACACCTTCCATGTGTAATGAAAGAGGACAAACTTCCAAATGGATAGTGAATTTAGAAGTAATATAGTGAGAAGAAAAATAATCTGTAACAATGGAAAGATCACCATGTGCCTACAGTGCACGAGGGAAAGGAAGGTACTAGACATGTCTAGCAGAAGTGCCTGAAATCATGAGTGCTATTTTGATTTATAAGAAACACATTGCCGTGGATGACAGAGGTTCCAAAATGCCGCTATTTCAGATCTAATTTGTGTTTAATGATAGTGTCTTCCTTGAAGTATATACCAGTGTATGGCAGTACATGGTGGTGTTATTGGTTTTACTTTGATTATAACACAGCCTGCTGGTACCAGGTGCTGTGAAAGCCAGATGGGTGTATCCAGGTCTGCAGCATGAGTTCATGCCTTCCACCTAACTGATCGCCACCTGCAACTAATGTTGATTCCTCTCCCTGAGCTTGGCTAATGCTAACTTACCCCCCACAGTAAGCTCATCTTCCTCACCACTTCACAAAGAAGCCTGCTTCATCCCTATCCCTTCTCACTCCCATCTCAAAAAGTCCCTTTCACCACTTTCCAATGTTTAACTCTTCTTTCAGCCCAGTCTGCCACTCCCAACACTTCACCGTCCAGGGTAGGACCTGGTCCTTTTTCCCCTGCCCCAGTATACCATAAGAGACATTTCTAGGGGGCATCCCTCATAGTGTAGACTCACTCTCAATCCCTGGTCCCAGACTGGGAATTACATTAGCAGAGGTTAGCCCAAAGGGGATCGTGGCATTAAAATGTTTAGAAAACAACAATATAAGGAAATTCATACCCTCTTGTCCATTGCAACATAGAGTTAATGCCTTTAGAAATAAAAAAGCATTTTCTCAATCTTCTGCTCTTTATTCCAGATAAATGAAGTCAATGCTCAAATTAATCAACTGATTGAAAAGAGAATGATGAAATATGAGCCTGTTGATAGTAAATTTTCCATGTATCGACAACAGGTAAGAACAAAAGCTCTATTGTAAGGAGCAAAATCCTCTCAGATTGACTGATATCTACACTTTTGAGATGTCTTTTTTATGCAAAACTAAATTAAACAGAAAAATATAAAGTATAAATACGCAAGTTTGAACAGAAGTATATTTGCATTACATAAATCCTGCACCCACTTAGTGGTGGGCATAGTTCTATTGAATGCAATGGAACTAAGCCTGATAATAAGCAATTACAGTATCACACCCTTAGGCTTTGTGTGCTAGATGCAGCAGAGAGTCTGTATTCTAGAACTAACACCTAGAGCTGAGGGCACTTTTCTGTAGAAATTAATGGAAGTTAGGGCACAATCCATGATCATTTCCCAAGTTGCTAGTCTATTCTTGGAAATTTACTTAAATAGCCCATCTGGAATCAGAATATTCACATTGGGGCTTATTTTGGAACACCTATATTGGTAATTTCCAAGTGTAGATAAGACCTAAAAGATAAAAACCTAGATCCTGGTTTGGCAATTACCACAGTTGTCTCTGTCGATAAGAAGCTAAGAGCTGAGATGCCATGTACACAGAATCACTTCTGATAAATATATTTGGGGGGGAAGGGAAGACATTTCTTTCATTCAGTAAGGAGACTCTAGCATTAACGATACCTACATTGTACTGTGTTTTGTTTTAATATGCAGAAAACACTAGATTGCTTGTTCTAATATTGGTGTTTGATTTTTGGGGAAATAAAACTATGATATAAAATATATGAGAAAAATAAAAGCATTTTAATTACCTTCTTAAACACATTCACTTTTCCATGAAATAGTAGGCAACACTAAATATACAATATAGTATATGTGGTGTAAAAATTTCATTTAAAAACCAATCTGTCTCTATGCGGCTCAAATAGGTAAAATAACCTGTAATCCTTTATTTCTTTCCTCATCTTTTTCTAGGTTGCAGATATTTAATGGCTCAGTTCTGTTGCTAGTTACATGATACGTATTTCTGTAGGTTGGAGTTATAAAAACCCATATTATGACGTGTGAAATCTTTCAAAATCTTGGATACCTTTCCAGTTAAGCCTGGTTAGTGCATCTTATATATGCACTAAAAAAGACTAAAATTAAACTGAGCAGCAATAATCTATGCCTTATTTTCTTTAATGAAAATTAAAAATTCAGATACAAAAATTAAAGGCAAATGTAAAAATATTAATATGAATCCAGAATATAATTGTTAATGTGAATCTGGAACATAAAAACTCTGGGTGAAATCCTGGTTCCAGTGAAGTCAATGATAGTTTTAACCATTACCCAAAACGGATTCAGGATTGAATCCATTTCTATTGTTGTTTTTTACTTCCTATATAGGTACAAATGGTCATAGTAACAACATTTTCTCAATAGACAATTCCTCCCTACAATTATCTGTACAATCTCAATGTTACAACATATGAAATTTAAAATTTAACTTAGATTTTATTGATGGCTAAACATAGGTGACCAAGTGCACTTTTTACATACTTATCCGAGCTGATATTTAATGAACCCACAGGCATCCATCATTTCTCGGAAGAAAGAAGCCAAAGCAGAAGAGCTTCAGACTGCTAAGGAGGAGATGTCAAACATGGAGAAGCAAATGCTACAGAAAGCAAACCAGACCCGTGAGTTGGATGGCACAGAAGTTTTGAAAGGGGATGAGGTGAGCTGAAGTAGCAAGGAAGTTGGGGAGGATGATAGAAGATAAAAGATGGAGCATTTCCAGTTGAACTTACAATTTGGTAACCGTTACTATAGTAGTTTACTGATATTTTATAGAATGTTCATATAAAAGAAAGTGATAGTTTTAAGTCTCTGCTTTCTTATGAAGTATAATTTAGAATTTGATACCAAATATAGTTTTCAGATTTTTTTAAATTTCAGAAAATCTAATAATATTTTCTAGGGCTGCCAATTAACATGCATTAACACCTGCGATTAATGCAAAGCACAATTAACACGTTAATTTTTTTAATGTGTTAATCGTAGGTGTTCCTGCAGCACTGCCCCTTTGAAACGACACCAGGTGTTTCAAAGGGACAGCAGAGTAGGATCCTGGGATCAGCTGGAGTCCCCAGCTGACCCCGGACTCTGAGCAGTACTGTCCCTTTGAAATGCCACTTCGTTTCAAAGGGGCAGTGCCTGGGGTCAGCTGTGTGGCGCTGCCCCTTTGAAACGCTGATCCTAGGCTCCAGCTGACCCTAGGCTCCCACAGCGCTGCCCCTGTGAAACACCATGGAGCTGCATGGAGCTGGGATCAGCTGGAGACTCCAACTGATTCTGGGCTCCTGCTGTGCTCCCCTTTGAAACACTGGGGTGGTGTTGTCAAGGGGCAGCGCTGTATAGAGCCGGGGTCAGCTGGGGATTCCAGCCGGTCCTGGGCTCCATGCAGCACTGCCCCTTTGAAACACTGCTGCTGCATTTCAAAAGGGAAGCACAAGCGGAGCCCGGGATCAGCTGGGGACTCCAGCTGATCCCGGGCTCCTGCTGTGCTGCCACACAGGCAGCATTTTAAAGGGGCAGCTTCACTGAGCCTGGGGTCAGCTGACAACTCCAGCTGATCCCGGGTTTCCACAGCACTGCCCCTTTGAAATGCCGCTGCAGTGTTTCAAAAGGGCAGCCCGCATGATTAATCGTGCAATTAATTGTGATTAATTTTTTATTCGCTTGACAGCCCTAATATTTTCCATAGTTTATACTACAACAAAGCTTTTAAAACATTTAATTTGCAGCTATTTTCAGGTAGTTAATGTTTTCCCCAAACTGTATATAAATATTCATATATAATATTTACTAGACTTGTTGATATCTCTTTAGTGTCACAAGTCAAAATAATATAAGAGTTGATCTTGTTGAAATGGTGATAAATAGTGGTTTGGTCTTGCTAATAATGGTTTAATCACAAGGAATCAGAATTCAGATATGTCATGTAGTTCAAATTTACTAAGGGATATACAATACAAAATCCACAAATTTACATTTTATTCGTTTTAGGACACAGCATCACAGAGTGAAATTATCAACGATGACATAAAACATAATTTAGTACAATTTTGTTCATTATCCAGACACATTTCACTTTTTTTCTTTTCTCCCAGACACACTTGACATTTCTTTGTAACACAGCTTTTGACTCTACGTTCAGATTGGCTCAGGCTAAGCTTTATTTGAAGCTGCCCACATCAAAGAAGCTTTTTTTTTCTTAGATGTTTGAAAAGTGTTTGGCTGCTGTAGCTGGGCAACAGCTTGTTGCCATGCCAAGTTAACTTTCCTGATATATCACTTCCTGTCATGTGGAAAAAACTGACGCCCATATGAAGGGAACAGAGACAGGCACAGTCAGCGAGACAAAGCCTGCCTTAGCTGAATCCAGCTTCTTACCTCTCATTTCTTTTCACTGTCATGTATCTGCTCTTTACTTATCTGTACTGCTTATCTGGAATAAGCCTTGGTGATCTTTTGGCATGCCCACATCTAGCCTTCTTATATTACTTTTCGAGGAACTACCTTCCAGATCCCATCAGCCATGCCTCCTTCATTAACTCTTTCCTCAAATATCACTTTTTCTTCAGAGGAGCTTTACAAACTAAATGTGTATGTATGGATATGTGCACTTGTGCATATTTATACTCTTACATAAGTAATAAAATAAATGTTTAATCCTCAAGAGGGACACCTTACTTTAGTTCAACTTTTACTCAGACTTCCTTCCCACTTGCCCTTTGCCCACCTCCTTCCTAACTTCTGCTGAAAACAGGTGGAGCCACAACAGGAACTTACTGATGAGGATAGTGTTTAGTACGGTGAATGGTTTAATTGACTGTAGGAGCATCGTCACATTAGTAAAACCCAAGTAATAAGTCTGCAAGAGCCAGTCTTTAAGCTATTAGTCTTTCCTGTCTTGTAAAGCACTATGCAGATCTGTGGTGCAATATCAGTAGTAATAATAACAAAAGCACTGAATTGGATTTCTTTTTACCAGCTATTTAGCCCTAGGGTCTGACTTGTCAGAATCTTTGACAACTTTTTTAATAAAACTTGGATACAGGCAATCTATGCTTCATTAGGTTCTCACTATTCAGAAAGAAATGATTAATTACTCAGCAGCAATTTTTTTACAACAAAGATATCCACAAACTCTGTTTTATCTCCATGAAAATTACTGCCTATCTATGTACTGTAAAGTAAACAAAAGAAACTTCATGTTGTGGCAAGATCTGATAGGAACAATTTGTTTTAATCTGGGAATTGTTAGACAGCAAGATAATACATTAAATTCAGGGTGCTTTGTTTCAGGCACTAAAGAGATGATTGGTGATAAAATATGCAGGTTACATGGCTGGGTCATAGCATGGAGCAAAGGTTCCCAAACTTTTTCATACTGGGGACCAGTAAATCCATTCACGAGCTTTTGGAGGACCAGTAACATTTATTTGCATATTAATTAAGCAAATAATGAATATGCAAATAAATTGTTTCTGGTCCTCCCAAAGCCCCCAGTGCTAACTTTAGCCCACAGAAAAGTCAGTCGGAGCTACTCAAGTGCAATACAAAAACACAGCCCTCAAACTTCACTAATGTGACCCCAACTGTGCTTGTGGGTGCTGGGACAGAGTTCTGGGGAAG
This sequence comes from Pelodiscus sinensis, assembly GCF_052426305.1. Taxonomy (NCBI): domain Eukaryota; kingdom Metazoa; phylum Chordata; order Testudines; family Trionychidae; genus Pelodiscus; species Pelodiscus sinensis. Next base: position 30,189,487 of record NC_143085.1, on the reverse strand, counting down.
GGTGCCAATGAGTGCTGGGGCAAGGGACAGGGCCCTTGTTGAGGTCTTGGGGGGTGGGGAGGGGACAGTGACGGATACCTGGGGATCCTGTATCTGCCAAGGCCCAGGAAGTACGCGGGCTGCTCCTCTGTCCTCCAAACAGCAGCGTGGTACCACACTGATCCGTTGCACGCCTGATATCTTCCTGCGTGGGGGGAAGGGGGAGTCCTGGACCGTGCCAGCCCCAACCGCTCGGGCAGTGTGCGCCTTGCTCCTCCGCTCCCCATGGCAGCATGCACCGCCTGAGCAGCTGGAACCGGTGCAGTCCCGGATCCCCAGTCACTCCTCCGCGCACAGGAAGGCAGCAGGGGAACAAAGTTCCCAGTGCGTGATGGACTGGCATTTTAGGTACTGCGCCAGCTGTTGGGGTAGGGGGGAGAACAGCTCGCATGCTTCTGAGACCTGGTGCGCAGCTGCAGAACTGTCCCCTGATGCCGCAGGAAGCCTTTGCTACCTCCGTTGACACTGGGAGTTCAGCGGGGCGTTCATCTTGGGGGTTGCGGGCAGCGAGGTGGGCTCTCACGAAAATTTTTCTGAGGCCCAGTATTTTTTCTAAGGACCAGTACTGAGCCGCGGACCACAGTTTGGGAAATGCTGGCATGGAGCAAGGGATGTGGCCCAGAATGGAAAAGCTAAACAGAAGAAAATATTTGAATATAAGATGTTACCTGTGTTTAGATATGCTCATACACGTACATGCTTCTTCCTTTACAGACAACATGTTTGGATGCAGACTGTAAGGTGCACACACTATTTTTCAATAATGAATCACACTATAATACATTTTTTCTACAATCTTACTCTATTTATTAGTATTGCAGTAGTTTCTAAGAACCAGAATCCAGAACTGAGGTCCATTGTATTAGCACTGTACAAACACACATTGAAAAGTCCCCCAAGAAACTTGCAGTCTAAATTATGACAGCCCTGGTGGATATGGCAAACAAATGTGTGGGAAGGAAAGGATTAGGTAATAGTTATTGTATGTTAAGTAGAGATCTCATTTCATCACATCTAACCAGTCTTAAATCAGGGTGGATAAAAATCAATGATTTAAAAAAACCCTTTTAATTGCATTTTTATTTAAAACATAATTATTTAATTTGGATTTTTAATTTTTTAAAATCAATAAAACACTAAATTTGTCATTAAAAAATAACTGTTACAATTAAATTTCATCACAAACATGCTTTACATACATTTACAATCACATAACTATTAGCTCCTCTTGAAAGTTTTAGGCTTCCAATTTCTGTTTCCCAGCAGACTAAGGAAACCCACAAACTGGATAGGATTGTTTTTGTTCTGTGCTTATGTAGTGGACCTTGGCCAAGCACGGCAAAGGAATTAGTTAAGATGTCTTAAAGTCCAAGACACAATATACAGGCAGTCCCCGGGTTACGTACAAGATAGGGACTGTAGGTTTGTTCTTAAGTTGAATCTGTATGTAAGTCGGAACTGGCGTCCAGATTCAGCCGCTGCTGAAACTGATCAGTTTCAACAGCGGCTGAATCTGGACGCCAGTTCTGACTTACATACAGATTCAAGTTAAGAACCCCAGGCATCCCCAAGTCAGCTGCTGCTGAAACTGATCAGCGGCTGATTCCAGGAAGCCCGGGGCAGGGGCTTCCTGTAGTCAGCCACTGGTCAGTTTCAGCAGCGGCTGACTTGGGGACTCCTGGGGCAGAGCAGCTGGGGTGCTGCTGGGTTGGTCCAGTAGCGCCGCCGCTCTTCGGCGCTACTGGACCAACCCAGCAGCACCCAAGCTACTCTGCCCCAGGCGTCCTGATTCAGCCGCTGCTGAATCTGACCAGCAGTGGCTGAATCAGGACGCCTGGGGCAGAACAGCTGGGGTGCTGCTGCGTTGGTCCAGTAGCACCGAGGAGCAGCGCTACGGGACCAACTGGCAGCGCCCCAGCTGCTGTACCACAGGTGTCTGGAGCAAAGCCACGGAGCACGGGGGCAGCGGGACAGCCCAGATGCGCCGTGGCTGTCCGCTGCCTGCGTGCTCCGCGGCTTTGCTCTGCTTTGCCCCCCCCCCCCCGTCCTCCTGGTCTGCAGACCAGGGGGATGGAGGGGGGGCAAAGCAGAGTCAAGCCCCGGAGCTCCCGGCCAGCTGACAGCCCAGACGCGTCTGGGCTGTCAGCTGATCTCGCGCTCCGCAGCTTGGCTCTGCTTGGCTCTGCTTTGCTCCCCCCCTCCCCCTGGCCTGCAGACCAGGGGGACGGGGGGGGGGGCAAAGCAGAGCCAAGCCGCGGAGCGCGCGATCAGCTGACAGCCCAGACGCGTCTGGGCTGTCAGCTGGCCGGGAGCTCCGGGGCTTGGCTCTGCTTTGCCCCCCCCCTCTCCCTGGTCTGCAGACCGGGGGGGGGGGGGGGCAAAGCAGAGCCAAGCCCCGGAGCGCGTGGGCAGCGGACAGCCCTGTCCGCTGCCCACGTGTTCCGCCGCTTTGCTTCCTCTCCCTGGTCTGCTGGAGACCAGGGAGAGGAACCCCGTTCGTAATTGCGGATCCGACATAAGTCGGATCCGCGTAACTCGGGGACTGCCTGTATAGGAAAGGGTGGAGGCAGTATAAAAAGGAACAGTGAAGTAGACTGGAAAAAAAAACAGGCCTTATTCAGCACACACAGCTTTCTATATTCCCCCACATTTGCCACAGAAAAGCTCATGGTGTCTGCGCATCAGAGAGACCCTATCTGGGAATTGTTTGAAGAAATTTGTTCCCTGACTAAAAAAGGAAAATGTCTCAAGTGCAAGCAGTGCAAGGGCCTAGTTGTAAGAATGAAACCTCATAAGAAAAACTGCTTATTGGGAGAAAATTATTTAGATGAAAATGTAGATGGGGCTTGGTGGATCAGCTGGTTAATAACTTAAATAATTCACTTTGCAATACATCATTCTCCAAGAGTCTCTCTATGCATTTTAGTATGTGTGATTTGACAAGTAAATTTCCAAGCTGTTTGTTGTGTTGGATGTTGCTAGAAAAAAAGTTTAGCTAATCTGTATGTCTTGTTTAATTAGTTAACTGGGTTTATAATTTGTTACTGCAGATTTCTGTATTGTATACTTGAGTAAGAGAAATCTACAGTTGCCAGTTGCATTCAATGTCATTTTCTTATTTTGTTAGAAGACTTCCATGGTGTTGCCCAAAGATGGGGGTGGGGAAAGTACAGGCTGTCCGGCCCCAACAGCATTCCCCGGACCTGGCCTAGGGGACCGAGAGGTAACAGTGTAGGCCTGCTGGGTGCAGCTGCACTTGGCAGACTGGCAATGCTGAGGAGGGTGGCTTTTGGCTCCTGCAGTGGAGCCAGAGCTGCGATGCCCAGCCCCAGTGGAGTGCTTCCCAGCAATCTGCCATATACTTGATGTTAAGAGCTCATCAGCGTTTTACTTGGACAGAGCTAAGCTGTTCAGGAAGACTCCTAAACTCTTTGTTTCTGATGCAGATAAGTCTAATGGATACTTTATCTTCACTCAGAGACTTTCTAAATCAGGCCTAGGCAAAATTGGGCCTGCGGGCTGGATCCAGCCCAACAAGCCACCAGATCCAGCCCGCAGAGGCAGTGGGGAACCCTAGGCAGGCTGCCAGCTTGCCTTGCAGCCCCTGCGCCTTGCAGAAACATGGCTGCAGGGTTCCATTTCTGTTTTAAAACTGGACGGGGAAGGGGGAGAGTTTTAGGAGCTGCCCCACCCCCAGCACATTACCATTGGCCAGTTTCTGGCAGAAACCAGCCAATGTGAGCTGCTTGTTGGTGTAACAGGGAGCCAGGAAGAATCACGCCTTCCTCCTCTCTGCTCAGTTATTCATGAAGCTCGTGGCCATGGAGGCAGGCAGGCTGGGAAACATTTTAAGACGGCAGGCAGGCAGGCTAGTTTGGCAGCTGACAAGAAAGTCTTCTGGCCACAGCCTACTTCTGGCACCTCAACCCTTTCCTGCCCCAACTCTCTACCTCCCCACTCAACATACCCAAACCCTCTGTCCCCCTCTTACACCTATATCCCCTACCAGATCTGGCACCCCAATCTCCTGTCCCAGGTCACAATCCCCTCCAACCTAGGTCACATCCCAAACCCCTGCACTCCAGTCCCCTGCCCTAGGTCACAACCACCTGCTTCATCCCAACTCCCTCCCAGACTCCAGTCTCTCTCTTCCATGCCTGTCCCTTACTCCAAGTTCCCTTCTGCACCCAACCTTGATCCCAGACCCTGCATCTCCTCCATTAACATCATGCAAGAGTGCGGCCCTCAACCACTTTCCAAAATCTTGGAGTGCCTCCCCCTGTTAAAAATTATTGCCAACCCCTGTTTTAAATGGGTCTCTGGATGCATCATTGCGGTGGTTTCCAACCTTTTAAACTGCAAGATCACTTTTTCAATGCAAGTGCAATGTAAGATCTACCTCAAACCCAAATACCCTTGCTCCACTTCCTTTCTGCTCCTTCTTTAGGCCCTGCCCCATATCCACACCTTCTCTGAGGCCTTGCTCGGCTCATTCCATCCTCCTTTCTCCTCCATCCTCACTCACCTTCGCCAGGCTGGGGTAGGGGTTTGGGGTACAGGCTCTGGTCTTGGGCCAAGGGGTTTGTTGTGTGGGAGGGGCCCTCTCTGGAGACTCTTGTGCATTTCAGAGCTGCTGATTCATGCTCCATCTCTACACTTCCTCGTCTTTCCCAGATCTTGAACAGCTGATTAATGGCATTCAGGCTCTGGGAGGATGGGAGAGGAATTGGGCGAATCAGAGTGCGAATCAGTGAATTCATGAAATTCTGAAAGTTTTGGGAAGGAGGAGAAAGAATAGGAAGTGTGGGGCTCCAGTGCCCCCATGTACGAGAAGGGGACAGACAGGAGGTGTGGAACCCTAGCGAGCTGCATGTGTGTCACAGGTTGCCCACCACTGTTATGGGACATAAGGATATGTAGGGTACATGCAAGGTCCAGATGGGCACTTCTAGGATAATTCTTCAATCAAAGACACCTGTGCATGTGCACCTGAATTGGAGAGCCCACAGTAACACATATCTCAAAGAACTACAGTTACTGCACAAGGTGAGTATATTTTGTATTTATATATGATTTTTCAAGGTATTAAATATAGTCTTAATGATGCTAGCTACTAACGCAACAATAGTCTTCCCAATAAGAAACATTTATCTAACATCTTTCATAATTTATTATCAAATTGCACTCTTAGTGCCTCTGTATCCCCGTATGGCAAGGCACTTGCTGGATTTGGCATTCAAATACATACCTTCTTTGCCTGGACTCTCATACCAACAATTGTATCTCCAGCAGAGGTGGTCTTAGCTCTTCATCCACTGAAAGGTCAATTCTGACTTATGTTTTTGGGAGCCAGTGTTTTGCCATCTTCTCTAACCATGAAGGGGAACATACAGCTTTCCAGACACAGCTAGTTCACGAAATTGCACAGCCAGATGGAATTTACAGGCAACAGCAGGGAGATACTGGTTCATTCGATACCAAACTACAAAATGCTAGAGCTAAATTGTCTGTCTGCTGCAGGGATTGTGAAATCTTTTAAATGCTTTGTACAAAAGTACAATGAACATAGGGGCAAAGCTGGCAAGCTGTTAGCTGCAGCTGTCAGATCCTGAAAATTAGGGAATCAAATTTTGACACTTAGAAGGGTAGATGGTTCAATTACAAGTGATCCTAGGTAAACCTGTGATATTTTTAGCTTTATTCACAGCACATTGTACTTTTCAGGGTTCAATGTAGGACTGCATGAACCTAGACTTTCCCAGGGTATCAAAATTAAATAGGGTCAAAGCTGGGTTTACCCACAGTGGATGAAGTAAAAAAGAACATATTGAAAATGTAGTCTAGGAATTCCCATGGATTTTTAAACATATAGTTGAGTTAAAGCAACTCGTTTTCTTGGTGAATTATTTAGTTATTTGTACATGCAATACTCCACCCCATTCCATCCCCTCCCCACCCTAAAAAAAAAGGCAGAAGCAGATACGTTTTGTATGCAAATATGGTGAGAAAAGAGGCTTTGCCTTGAAAGTGTTCTGCCCCAATTATGTCCTAATCAGTGTGAGCCCATAAAAATAAGCTTTTGTTAATATCAGATAACTTTTAAAAAGTGTAGTCATAAAGGAGCCGCAGATTAGGTGTTAATAGGTTTAAGCAGAGACTTGGGATATATTTTTCCACTGTTATAGAGCCATCTCTTTCTAGCTTTTAATCCTTTCTGCCAAAAGTTCTATAAATAAATTAAATAGGGAGAATGAATGTTATGGTCAATCCTACTGTGAGTACAAAGACGACCAGTCTATAGAATTGCTACGGAGGCCAAAAGCTCTTGCTGTAAGACATTAACCACCTCTGGAACAGAATGTATGCTGTGATTGAGACATAAAATATGGCTTCACACAACTAATGCGCTCTCTGCACCCATAAAGCATTAATCTTATTGATCTGCATATTTTCAGTGATAACTGGAAACACTTTCTCATTAAATATATTCTGATTGGTATTAATAATGTTTGCTGTAAGATCCTATCCTACCCAGCAGCAAGCATCTTAGAAGAAACCTGCTATACAACATTAATGAAGAACTTCTGTAATTGGTGTGTCTAAGCATATTGTAGGATAATTTTCTTTTCAATATACCAAAATAATTGGTTTTTCTCTAAAAGTTTGTCCTTAGTATATGAGTCATTAGTCATATGTAAAAATGTCTATACTGGCTCAAACATTGAGATCTGATAAAAGATTACTGAAAACCTGTCATGCCAAGAACTTTCCCTGACAGAATTTTAATTGCTCACAAGGCCTTTATCATGTTAATTGGCCTGGCTTGAAAATTAACCATCTGTTCCTTAGTCAAACCTATGTACTAAGACTCAAGATTTTATATGGTTGTGGTGCTGAGGCAGTGATAGTGACCATGTATTAACAAAACTGCTTGTTCAGAATCTGCATTCAGTTCTTAATTTCTGGGTGGGGGGTTTCCTTTTTTGGAATTTTGATTAACCTAATATTATCCAAGTGTTCTTAATTATTAATAATTTAGTTGATTTTTAGGTACCTTCAGACAGTTGCTGCTAACAACTTTTCTTCACATTTAATACCTTGTTTTCTACAATAATTTTCTGTAAAAGACTATTTTTAATATGATGATATTATGATATCCCCACATGATAACACAATCAATGACTGTCACAAAAGTAAGTGATTAAGTTGTGGAGCTTTTTCCCTCGCCCAGAATTAAATAACATAAAACCTACAACACTACATCTTTACTTTTATCTTCTGAATGTTCACAGTTGTTAATCCTGGAATAAGGATTTTGTGAAATTTCCATTCTTTTGTTCTTTTTCCTTTTTGTATGACAGGGGACACCCAAATAAATTGGTGCCTGGTTAGATCTGAAAGATTTTTCCCTACTAAATCTTTAAAAATAAATAAGTAAATGGTAATATTATCAGTAAAGTTGAAAATAATGTTAACCTTATTTTGCATTGATTTACATCATTTCCAATTTCCAGCATCATGTTTATAAACTCATAATCCCAAGCACTCAAAAGTCATGGAATAGGCTTAAAAACTGACATTTTTAAAGTAAATCCACCACTTAATCACTTACTTTTGTGACAGTCATTGACTGTATTATCATGTGGGGATATCACAATGCATGCAACATATTAAAAATAGTCTTTTACAGAAACAAAGGGTAGGACTAAATAGTACATTTTCAGAACGGAGAGAGGTAACTAGTGGTGTTTCCCAATGGTCAGTCCTAGGACCAATCCTATTCAACACATTCATAAATGATCTGGAAAAAGGGGTAAACAGGTGGTAAAATTTGCAGACGATACTAAACTGCTCAAGGTAGTTAAGACCAAAGCAGACTGTGAACTTCAAAAAGATCTCACCAAACTAAGTGACTGGGCAACAAAACAGTAAATGAAATTTAATGTGGATAAATGTAAAGTAATGCACATTGGGAAAAATAACCCCAGCTATACGTACAATATGATAGGGGCTAATTTAGCTACAACTAATCAGAAAAGAGATCTTGGAGTCATCATGCATAGTTCTCTGAAGATGTCCACGCAGTGTGCAGTGGCAGTAAAAGAAACAAACAGGATGTTAGAAATCATTAAAAAAGGGATAGAAAATAAGACGGAGAATATCTTATTGCCCTTATATAAATCCATGGTACGCCCACATCTGGAATACGGTGTACAGATGTGGTCTCCTCATCCCAAAAATATATACTGGCATTAGAAAAGGTTCAAAGAAGGGCAACTAAAATGATTAGGGGTTTGGAACAGGTCCCATATGAGAAGAAATTAAAGAGACTGAGACTTTCAGCTTGGAAAAGAGGAGACTGGGGGGGATATGATAGAGGTCTATAAAATCATGAGTGGTATGGAGAAAGTGAACGAGGAAAAGTTATTAACTTGTTCCCATAATATAAGAACTAGGGGCCATCAAATGAAATTAATGGGCAGCAGGTTTAAAACAAATAAAAAGAAGTTCTTCACACAGCGCATAGTCAATCTGTGGAACTCCTTGTCTGAGGAGGCTGTGAAGGCTAGGACTATAACAGGGTTTAAAAGAGAACTAGATAAATTAATGGAGGTTAAGTCCATAAATGGCTATTAGCCAGGATGGGTAAGGAATGGTGTCCCCAGCCTCTGTTTGTCAGAGGATGGAGATGGATGGCAGGAGAGAGATCGCTTGATCGTTACCTGTTCAATTCACTCCTTCTGGGGCATCTGGCATTGTTCACTATCGGCAGACATGGTACTGGGCTGGATAGACCTTTGGTCTGACCCAGTATGGCCGTTCTAATGTTCTTAATGTTTTGGATTATCTTTTTTAGCTTTTTCCTGCTGTTTTTTGGGCCATTAGAGTTCTCGAGCTTTTCTCTGCAACTCTGAAGGGTAGAAACTTATAACATCCCTATATATTTTAGAGAGTTTGTGTGTCTGTCTGAATGTCTAACTGAGAGTCTGTTTGTTCAAGAACTCTAAACCGTAAAAGCTAGGACCACCAAACTAGGTATGCAGCTTCCTTTTACCATAACTTAAAGCAGCGTCAGATTGCTCACTCCACAACAATGGGAGAACAATTTTGCATCAAACAGAATGGGAGGGGTGTAAGAGCGGGAACAGTTGTACTCATGAATGACCACAGGGTACAGCAAGTGCCCCAGCCCTGTGGAGCAGCTTTTGGTAAGCAGCACAGTCCCTGTCTCCCTTGCCTACCCCAGGGAGTAGCTGCTGTCCATTGTGTAGGCCCTGCTGTGCCAGGCAGGGCTGTCCCGAGGCATTTTGGCGCCCCGGGCACGGGTGCGTGGCGCTGCCCTCAGGCACACGGCGCATGCGCGGGCCTGCCCGTGGGGAGTGGGCCCGCCCCTCTAAGGTGCGCAGGCTCTCCCCCCCCCCCAGGGCCATGTAGGGCACTGCTGGCGCGTGCGCCGGGCCATGTAGGGCACTGTGACTGTCGGGGGGAGGGCACTGCTGGCCGGCACCGTGGGGATGCAGGCGGGCTGGCGCTGCAGGAGCCGAGCGCGCGGCGCCTGATGGCAGGTGTAAGGGACACCACACGCCCCTTACAGCTGCCGTCAGGTGCCCCGCATCAGTTGGCGCCCTGGGCAGCTGCCCGGTTCGCCCATGCCTCCATCCGGCCCTGTTGCTAGGGCTATGCATTATGTGTGGCCCCCCCCTTCCCGAGTTACCCCTAGCTGTCCTTGGCCAGCCCCCGACCAGCCACAGAGCCGGGCAGTGCTGGGTTAATCTTCTGGTGACTCTCTAAGCAGGATCTAAAACACACCTAATATTGTGAATTTTTTGAACTTACAATTGACATTTGATTATTGAAAAACCAGAAAAAAACCTGAACTAACATAAATTAGAATTATGCTGCTTGCTAAGGGCTTAATCTTGAAGAGCACTGCAGCCTATTCCTAGCTTTAAGTATTTTAAATGCTTTTGCAGTCAATGGAACTACTCATGCTTAAAGTTCAGAATATACATATATGTTTGCAAGGTGGGAGCCAGAATGCTGAGTGCTTTGCTGGATCAAGCCCTAAACTATGTACAGTAAATATCAATTGACACATCTTATAGTGGATTAGTGTATTGTATGACAGCATAATTTCATTTGTGAAAGGATTATGAAAAGAGAGAAAGCAAAGAAATAGGAGGAAACAAAAATAACTATGTTCCTAAGAATATAATTCTTTAAAAACAAAGACTTTGAAATGTTGGATGTTCATTTCTGATACATTTCCCTTTCCAGGACTACTTTAGTTGTATCAGATATCCCAAATACACTGAAAAGTGTAAGTGCTGCTAGTGACATAACCATATGAAGAGAATGTGTTACTTAAAAGTATCATTTAAGGAAAGGAAAGATGGTCTTGTAATTAAAGCATAGGACTGAGAATTAGGAAAGCTAGGTTTTGGCTCCCGTTTACATGCATAAGTGCTTTGCTGAAGGAAGGGCTAAATTCACAGGTGTCCCATAGACTTTGTGTGGTCCTGTGAAAGTCAATGTAATTATTGTGACTCAATTTGTCTATCTGTAAAATGAAAGTACTTCTCTATCTCGCAAGGGTCTTGTGAGGCTTAATACATTAATATTTCTAAGGTACCTTCAGATGCTAAGTTGGAATTTAGTAGAGCAGGTGTGAGTGATTGCATTGGTAGTGGATATTTAAATACAATGGGAGGGGTATACAGATAATCTGCCCTGGAATTCTAGGTACCCATATATCTCAGAACTATGAGTCCGACTTTTATGCAATTCATTTTATAGCATAGCTACAAGACTCTCATATTACAGCCACCCATATAAATAACCACGAGGAAAAGTATAATCTTTCTGTGCTTACATTGAATTTCTGTATCTTAGGGGGCCCTTGGGTTGGCTAGCAAGTGACTATCAGAAGCCTGGTTTGTTTACTTTAAATGTTTGCTCCAGGAAATGGTTCTTGTCCAGTTTTTTTGCATTTGAAGCTTAAATAGCTGTTAATATTAAGTTGCTTGAAAACAGAAATCTCACTAGTAGACAAAAGTCTGTGAATTACACTATTGGGATTCTCAGTTTTTATGCAAGGAACAGATGACTTGATCTATGAGTAAATAACTGCTGTAAAATAGACTCCTTTCTATTCACACTGACTTGCTGGGTTATCTTGGGCAAGCCACTTCATTTCTGTGTCTGTAAAATGGGGATAATAATAGTGAGCTCCTTTGTAAAGTGCTTCAAGATATGTCAATGATATGTGCTATGTAAGGGTGAGGTGGATAATTTGAATGCAATTTGGCTAAACATAGCTAATCTTTTTCTTAGTTAAAGCCCTCTTACCAGAGTAAATGTAATATTTTAATAAAAGAATTAAGAGATTTCCTCTCTCCCCCAGCTCAAGATGAGTTGTTGGGCACTGCAGATGTTACCATGTCTGCAAATAATGCTTTAGTATGCTTTCACACATTTGAAAGCATTGGTAATTTACAGTTAAACATAGAGTTGCCAAGTGTCTGGTATTGACCCGGACAGTCCGATATTTTTGCCTCCTGCCCCATAAAAAATTTCAGAAAATACCGGACACCTAAAATGTCTGGTATTTTCTGATCTTTTTTCTCTGCCAGGAGGTGAAAATACCGGACACTTGGCAACCCTACAACACACTCAGCAACCGGGTCCAGCCCTCACTACTTCCGGGCCTCCCCCTTACCTGGTTCCGCAGGGGAGCTGCCTTCTGGCTCCGATCAAGAAAACAAGATGGCCACTGGCAAAAAGCATAAAAGCCATGCTGGGTTTTGTTTTTTTGCGCAACAACTTTGGTCCCCCCCTTTTTTTGAGCATGTATGTGTGAGCAGTATTTTTGGTTATTTCTGGCAACCCTAATTGGATGAGTGATAAATTACCTGAGTGTGGGAAAATCTTGGTTTGATTCATGGCTGTTGGGCCCGGGGGAAACTGGACAGTCACAGATCTGATAAGTCTGCCAAGAGTTCCCTTCCAGTTAAATTTAAATGGAGTCACACCTGCCACCCTACCACTAAATTTGGCCCTAGGTTTAGGAGTGTTTTTAAAATGTTACATGTGTAGAAAACTAAAGCTATGGAAATGCTGCCAAGCTATTTGATTCATTATCTATAGAACATTGTCATATTGCTACTATTGCTTATTTTTTGTTTTAAAGTTTCATGTAACTAGAATAATGTGAAAACCAAAAGATGCATTTATAAACCAGGAGTCTGCACTGAATCAAAGCCAGATTTGCATGTCCTAAAATGGATGGGGTTTCAACCCTGTCCCTGTGTTCTGTCTGAAGGTTTCCACTATTTTATGGTTTTGGTTGGGTTGCTTATTATATGGCCCACATTTATAGAATAATAATAGAATATCTTTGGAATCAGTTCTTTAATCCACAGAGTCCTTTGATTCCATTATTACAGGCAGTCCCCAGGTTACATGGATCCGACTTACCTCGGATCCCTACTTACAAACGGGGTGAGGCAACCCCGCACTAGCTGCTTCCCCCCAGCAGACCAGGGAGACGCGAAGCTAGCACCCCCCCCAGCAGACCAGGGAGACGTGGAGCGGCTTTTCGCAGCAGACACCTCAGCTTGAGAATAAAGGACTGAGGGAAGTGAGGTGTGGGAGAATAAAACTGAGCTCTGGAGAAATGTTTGGCTAGAGTTTCCTCTACAATATGTACCAGTTCCGACTTGCATACAAATTCAACTTAAGAACAAACCTACAGTCCCTATCTTGTACATAACCCGGGGACTGCCTGTACATAGATATGCTTGGCCAAATACTGAACATGCAAATACTGTGTCTCCCACAGAGGCTTTTTTCAAGACCTTAAAAGTAGTTATGGAAGTGAGGAGAATAGCAGCTTGCTTTCAACCCTAGGGTAAACTGACAGAAAATCAAGATCTGACAGCTGTCTATAGTCACATGTGAAAAAAGGTTTTTCTCTTACATAGTTCTTTATTATATTATGCTGTCCAAACGAAATATCACTGGAATTGCTCCATCAAGAGAATAATTCATATTTTTCTTACATTGGTTTGTGTTATTTTGAATTTTGATTATTTTGTAAAAGCATTTTCTGAACTAGCTTGAAAAAAATCACAGAAAATTCAGTGTTTGCACAAGCTATACTACATTTTTTCTAGTCTGTATAAGCTGAAAAGATGTTTGAATTGACTGTCATAAAATACTTTCTTTTGCTAATTTACGCAATAGTTAAACTTGCAAAACCAATATTACAAGAAAAACCTCAGTACAATTGTAACAAAAGTGCTGCTATATTGTTAGTGTTATGACTTGTGACCTTGTCTATCCTTGTCCGAGGTAATACACACAATGTAAAATGGTTTTCTAAAGCCACACAGTCCAATCTGCATACAGCACATTGAGTAATTTGTGGGTTTGTTCTTTCACGAAAAACGTTTATAGCTTTTGGCTTTAAAAATAGTTCTGGAGCATAGCAAGATAGAAAAAACACTTTGGCCTAGATATTGCACAGGATGGCAGATGAACAGGGTGGATTTCATTTTGGGCATTTTGCCCAGGACACTTTTTATAGAACATACAGTTACTCTAAGGGTTCTTAGGCTATAGTCACATCAGTTTTATGTGTTATTCTTCAACAGGGAAATTCACTCACAAGCTAGGTACTGTCATACATCTTAATTTTTAAAGTTTAAAATTATATCTATGGTAATAGGACTACTGATATTTTCTTGTGATTCTTTGTTAGTAGAAGGCACGAATTCTACAATAATGACTTCATCCCAGCTGAACATTTTGAAACATTTTTTTACACTAATTTATCATGCTGTGTATTATTTTGAATTTTTTGCTTTTCATTTGTGGATCTAAAAGCACTTTATAGATGTCAATGAATTTTGCCTCATAGCATCCCCCTGAAATATATCAATAACAGCTAATCTCATGTTATAAATGGGAAAACTAAGAGAAAGCTTAGGTCTTATTTTTTAAAAATTAGTAATTCAAAGAGCCTCCGTTCTCCTGCATTCAGCTTGAGAGACACCTAGAGCCCGATTTTTTTCAGGTGTATAGCCAAATGATTAGGTAAATGTGATGATTTCCAAGTCTATAGGTTATTGTGCTTTACTTTTTAATTAACAAAAAATGAACCCGTATTCACTAATGATAGCTGTTTGGCTTTTATACTAATTGTATATATGACAGTCCTCCAGCTGGGTACACAGTGAAGAGCTGACTCTACTTTGCCCTGTCCTTTTGTTAAAAATGATTAGTCAATAATTTCTCTTGCTGAATTGAAAGGTAAGAGATCAGTATTTTAACTGCTTACAACCTGTACTTAAAAAATATGAATCATTTCCCTGTGGCCCTCATGTATATCACATGCCACCATCAGCACTACACATGAACCCAACAACCAAAATAAGTCCAGAGTATTATAGCCCTCAGGAGACTAGACCTTTTTGTACCACAGCATTAGTGCCAGTGCTCCAGATTGGGGGGCCAACAGACTTGCCAAGCACCTGGACAAGGCGCGAGGGGGGCCAGGCTCTGTGCTCCTGGAAGGAATAGGATCTTTAGGCAGAGGGGTAAGGTTGAGGGAGACAACTGCTCCGTCTTCTTGGAGAGTTGTCCGTGTGGGTACTCCACATTTGGTCAGTGCACTGCTGCCGGGCCTTAGATCGGAGATTTCAGAGCAGCATTCTTGGGGCCGCACATGCGGGCGCCTGCAGCCGCACACTCTTAGATTGCAGGCATCGCATCTACACAAGTCCCCCCCCCGCTCTTCTTTTCCTTCTCTACCGCCTCTGGCTACAAATGGACTCAGAAGTGCTACCTAGCTTCTTTGCATCTACATACTTATCTCTATTCAAAACTAAGTTTTTTCTCCCCAGTTTATTATTATTGTTGTTAGATAACTTTAAAAAAACTAGATTAGTATGTTTTTTTTCCCTCCCTTCCTGCAGTTACTGACTGGTTTCAGCATCATGCCTGGGTCACCAGGTTTTAAATGCTGCTCCTCATGTAAAGAGCCTATCCCCATATTGGATGTGCATTCACAATGCATCAACTGCCTCAGAGCAGCATCTCTCTCAAAAATACCCTCATTGTGCAATGTTGAAATCATGGGCACAGAAAGACAGAAACCTCCATCTCAAGCTATTTTTATTTGAGAATTCTCTGACCAGCTTTTGACCTGGGCCAACAGCTTGAGGAACATAAATAGCGAGGAACCAAAAAAGCCCACCAAAAAGCGAGCTTCCTTTTTATCTCAAGGTGCTATGGCACCCAAATGGCCATCTCTCTCACAGCCGGTGCCAAAAACAGCAGTAGCACCACATCTCAACATGTATGATACTCCGGATATCTTGGGAGCTTCCAGGGTAGCTAACAGACATGCGGCATCACACTCTGAGGCATCAGGCTTCAAGTTACCTGCCTCATCAGCTGCAGCATCACCTGGCACCAATACAGTCTTGTCGGCACAGCATAAGAGCACAGCACCGACCATATCAGCAGGTGCCTCTGCCTCCACCACAGAGACATTTAATGCGGTTCTAGTCTCCTGGGCACCGAGGCATGATTCAACCCCTCAAATAGCATCCATGCCTCCTGCTATAGCACCGACAATGCCAGCTGTGCACTATACTCGGCATAGAGACTTGTTAGTCTCCTCTACCTTTAATTCACCATTTTTAGACTTTGATTGCTCTCCTGCCATGTTAACATCAAAGAGATCACTTTATCAGAAAATATATTTTAATTGGAATCTGAAGATGAATTTTGTAGGGGTTTCCCCCCAGAAATTCTCCTAATACAGATCTGACGATTTTCTCTTCCAAATCTGACCAAGAATTTGGGAATATGCCTTCATATTATGGCAATCCCTGGGTACCCCTCCCGGGCCATACTGGCAATAGTGGGACAAATGGCAATATTATGAAAAGCACCAGCATGGCCAGAAATGACAGAGTGCAATATTTCCCTTCTAAACAAATAGATGAAGGGGACCCACCCACACAAGAGGGGAGCCTCCCTGGACCTAAATGAACCCACCTCAGTGGAGGGAGCATCTGTGCCCCCAGCTCCAACTACCTCAGATGATGCTGCACACTTCCAAGACCTTTTAAAACGTATAGCTGCTGAATTAAACATTCGTCTTTAGGAGGCTGTGGAGAATCAGCCTGAGTTAACTGACATACTGTACTCGGTAACACCATCTAAAATAGCGCTGCCAGTTAATCCAGCAATAATTGAACCAGCAAAGATGGTGTGGCAAACTCTGGCATCAATCTCTTCTATCACTAAGAGAATAGATAAGTATTATGTTCCACCCAAGGGAACTGAATTTCTCTTTAATCACCCAGTACCTAACTCACTCGTGATTTCTGTACAACAGAAATCCAAGCAGCAACAATTTCAGTCCACTCTATCGGACCGTGGTAGCAAAAGCCTGGACTCATTTGGACCCAAAATATACACATCTTCTACTTTACAATTTCACATTTCTATATGGCTTTAGGCATATAGGACTACTGAAGTTACACCAAACTTTATCGCAGAGATTCCTGAGGCTAAAAGAGAACAGTACAAAGCACTGGTATTGGAGGGTCACACGATTGGCAGAACAGCATTGCAAGCTGCATTGGACAATGCTGATGAGGCTGCATGATTCACAGCAACAGAAGTAGTCATGAAAAGGGCTTCATAGTTTAATTCCATTCCATTCCCCAGAGAGATTCATTGTACAGTGGAAGAGCTTCCTTTCAATGATCAGAAGTTGTTTGCCGCTAACATCAGCGAAATTCTCCACTCCGTGAAAGACTCCAGAGTAATGCTTCAGTCCTTGGGAATCTACAACCAGGCACGTGGTAGAAGACAATTTTGGTATCAGCCCTTCCTGAAACCTCGATACCCTCTATATGCCCAACATTACAGCAGACCAGCACCAACAGAACAGAGGTGGAATAAAACAATGACACCCTTCCTCTACTGACTCCCAACAGTCGCAGTAGTCCAATAAGCAATTTTGAATATCAGGACAAGGGTCATGAGAGCCTCTCACCTATATCAACACCATCATTTCATTATCGACTACTACCCTTCTTTAACTGGCAACATATCACCTCTAACAACTGGATCCTCCAGGTCATTTAGAAAGGCTATCCCTTCATGTCTCTACCCCCTTCCAAGTCCTTTTGTGGCCTCTCTTCAGGGACCACTCCACAAGGCTCTATTTAAGCAAGATCTAGAGCACCTTTTGCACACGGGTGTGATTGGAACCTCTCTCCAACCTGAAATTCACTAAGGCAGTCTTTTCCACTGCTTTTCTGCCAGATCTGTAATCCCTAACCAGAAATAGCTTTGTAGTCACCTAATGTGAAGCACCTACGGGGACATCTTCTGAAGAAGAGGAGGAGGTTACTCACCTCGACAGTAACTGATGTTCTTTGAGATGAATGTCCCCATGGGTGCTCCACAACTCTCCCTTTCTCCCTTCTACTTTGGGATTCTGGTCTTCCCATGGCATCATTCTGGGGTACAGAAGGAACCGAGGAGCGGAGTGGGGGAATTATGCATGTGCAATGACTGCAAGCTAAGAGCGTGTAGCTGCAGGCATGTGCATATGCGGCCCCAGAGACACTGCTCTGAAATGTCTGATTTAAGGCTCCGTGGCAGCACACTGACCTAATGTGGAGCATCCACGGGGACACTCATCTCAAAGAATGTCAGTTACTATCGAGGTGAGTAACCTTCTCTTGTTTCCCGTTATCAGTGGGCATGTCTTGCAGTGGCAGGGAGCTAGTTAAATGAGATACTCTTGACTCAGATAATCAAGACTCAGATAATCTTGGCAAGTGATCTGCACTCCTCACTGCTGAGGAAACCCACTCACCCCCAAGTCCACTGCCAAGCTGGTTTTGGGGGAATTTCTTCCCAATACTTTAAAAGACAGTCAGTTATACGTTGAACATGTGAGCAAGAACCACTTAGCCAGGCCTGAGAGAGAATGCTTGGCACCAACTCAGAGCCCTGATTAACCCCATACAGTGTCCTATCTCCAGATGTGTCTATCCTTGATACTACAGAGGAAGTAGTTTTATTTTAAATACTCCCTTGAATATGTGGGGATAACGATGGGGATGGAAGTATCAGTTCCTGACCATTCCAAAACATAAGCTTTAGGAACATAGAACTCTGTAATCCCTATGTGTTTATTGGTTAAATTTTAAAAAAGAATAGAACTTTAATTTAAAAAAATAAATTGCTGTGGTGATATGTGAATCAGAGGTAACTTGAGCACTACTACTTATCCACTGCCTTAGGAGAAGTAGGGCAATCTTGTGGCTCCAGCCTATAACTGGATAGGGGGAGTCCTGAGATCTAGTCCCAGCTCTGACACACATGTCCAGTCACTTTGAGCAAGTCATCTCGCTGTGTCTGAGTTTCCTCCTGAGAAGTGTGATTAATAATGTTTATCTATTTTACAAGGATGTTGTGCAATTAAGTTATGTAAATCTCTTTGATGTTCTTGGATAAAAGGCATTCTCATGTAAGAGCAAAGTACTATAGGTTGGACCTATAGTTCAGCACCTTCGATACCTGACCAGTCCCAAACAAGGTAGTTTACCAGGCCATGAAAATACAGTGCCAGCCCCTTGCCTCAGCCTAGCTTGGCTACTGGCTGCGGCAGGGCTGCCAGTCCCACTGTTGCTGCCCTAGCAGGGTGCCTGGCACTGCTGCTGCCAGCCCCACAGTTGCCACCCTGACAGGGCTTCCAGCCCCACTGCTGGCCACTGATCCTGCTGTTGCCACTCCAGCAAGGTTCCTAGTTACTGCTGCCACCTTGGCAGGCCCCCTGGCTCCAGCATGACTCCCAGCTGCTGGCCCCCCTGTTTCCAGCCCAGCTGGGGTCTGGGCCCTGGGCCCTGGCAGGGCTCCCGGCCACCAGCCTTCCTGCTGCAGGGCTCCTGGCCACCAGAACTCTCTGGTCCAGCAACATCCATGGTCCCAGTTTACAGAGCTTCAACCTGGATAATAAAAGTTAATATAATACAAGTTTCTACAAAACATTGCAAACAGCAGTTAGCCATTCCATCCCCAAGTGAGTCAGGTAAGTAGAAATAAATTATTTCCATTTATCAAATGGCTAAACAGAGGTATAGAGAGCTATTTGAACAGGATATTTCATTTTCTGTAGTTCTATAAATAAGGCCATTTTATTTAAATTACAAATGTCCCTTTTATGTCTCGTTTCAGTTTAAACGCTATGTTAATAAGCTTCGAAGCAAGAACACGTTTTACAAAAAGAAGCGTCTAGAAATAGCAGAAATTACAGCTGAGTACGGTATCCTGCAGAGAACAGAAGAACTCCTAAAACAACGTCATGAGGCTATTCAGCAACAGTTGGTAAGGCAAAATTCTCCCACTCCCATACGTCCCAGCCACAGTGATAATCATCAATACAATGAAATGGACATAATTGGTTTGGAATTTTGTAATGTGTTTTAATCTTTAAAGCTCTCTTACAATTATTAGCTAAACACTGATAAAGTGTCCTTGATATAGTAATTGTTTTAATCTGCCAGTTATACTCAGCTATTGTATGTCATGACTAGAAATAGTTTCTTATAGACAGTTGTACACACACTACTTTTTTTCTTGAGTGTGACTGGCTTAATCTTACACTCAAGGGAAGTCATTGGCAAAATTTTTATTGTCTTCCACAAAAGTGGGAGGAGATCCTTAATTAGCTGGAGATAAGATGTAGTATATTTTGAGGGCTTTAAAACTACTTTATCAACTATAAGGCACAGATAAGCTTTCTGCGATAGTGGAATAGTATTTAAAAATGGCAACAATGACCAGGCCTTAAGAAGCAGAGTACTTCACAATGATTCCTGAAGTTAGAGAATATATATTACTCAGAAACTGAAAACTAGCCAAACTCTGCTTCTACCATAAACAACAAGAAGAGTCCCCATGACAATCAAGGGCAGCAGAATATGTTTGAAGACAGAGTTTAAGTCTCCAGGAAATATACAACAAGATAAATAATGTATATTAGTTACCCTGCCATAAAAACACAGCATTGGAAAATAGAGTTACAAAACAGTTCAGAAATACTGTATTTTGTTCTCCTTTAGATAGTGGGGGGAAGGAGGTAATAGAATTTGCTATATTTACAATAGATTATCTCCTCCAAAATAGGCATCTCTATTTTTATATATTTAATTACTGCATATAAGGTCTGATCAAAACCCCATTGACGTCAATAGAAAACTTCCTTTTGACTTCAGTTGGCTTTTTAGACATCTTGCGAAAAGTATTAATAACCTACCAGTTGAATAGAATGGCAGATACTTTAGTTAGGTCTTATGGCAGTCATACAATTTCATCACTCTTAAAATAAACTGTTTCCAGCACTTAGCTTCACTTCCAGCATTCTTTAAATATTTCACTTACATTAGAGAACTCACTTCATGGTCTGCCAGAAAATATCCTCAAATTGTGTACTTATTTCCTATGTCCACAGCAAGCTATTGAGGACAAGAAAGGTATCTCTGGATACAGTTACACACAGGAGGAGTTGGAGAGAGTATCTGCGGCAAAGAGTGAGATGGATGAAATGAAGGGACGAACGTTAGATAACATGTCTGAAATGGTGATTTTGCCTAATTTAACTACTGTATTTCTGCAGGCTAGATGTTTAATTTTAGAAAAAAATAAAACCAAGATTTAGGGATGTGAAAATGTACTTGTGTACGCGGTTATATGCAGCTCCCCCTTGTTCTCCTGCCAAGCCATCTGCTTCCCCCCTCCCATGCTGCAGCCTTTGTATCAGAGGCAGCAGTGCAAGTAGGCAGGCAAGAGCTGGTATGCGTGGGAAGCAGGCTTTTAAGTGGTTACACATTTACAAAAATAAACGCATTTTAACATCCCTACCAGGATTAACATGTCTATCACAAGTTTTAAAATCAAATGCAACGTGTTTATAGAAATACATTTTGTAATAAATATTTTGGGGCAATGTACAGCTACAAAGTTGCCCTGACAGAGGTTTAGAAAAATTGGGCATGTGTCCCTTTTGGATATTCAAAGAATACCTTTTTTTAAAAGTGCATGTGTTAGCAGTGTTTCTTGATTGCTTTTCCTTTAGAAATGCTAGGGGTATCTAGTTTGGGCTTCCTTGGTTTGACATTTTTGTAATTTTTAAAATATTGTTATGATTTCATATTTTTTTATTTTATTGGTAGTATTTGCACCTGTTTGAAAACATGGAATTGAATTGAAAGTTAGACTCCCTTTTCCAAAATGTTATTTCATCACTAGAAGTAAATAGTTGTTAAAAACAAAACATAATGAGTTTTAAAAGCCTGACTAATCCCTTCCCCTCTCAATTGCTCAACTTTCAACTGTCTTGAATCTTGTGATGTCATTATTTAACTCATCATGCAGTCTTGCAGACAAGACAGGACTAGAAATACTAATGAAAAATCATACAGAAAAAATGTAAAAGTCTTTCAAACCTTTTTTATTTATGCATAATAAAGAAGCAACAAAAAAGGATTTTTTTTTTTTGCTGGTCCCTTTTTAAACTGACTGAAAATAAAAAAGCATTCTTCTCAACCAGAGGCTGGATGTGATTTGAACTGTAAGGCCCCATCATTTCATTATTTCAAAGTATTTCTATTTTTCAAAGTCTTTTAGAATAATTTCTAAAGCAATCATAAATACCCTTGGAAAAAACTAATAGTTGCTGAACCAGTAATAGATAGCCCCAGGGTAGGAGGGATTTCCTGCTCTGGAATGTCCCATCAGAGGAACAATAGAGTGCTTGGATTGTTTTTATCTATCTATCAGGGGAAGCCCCAGCTTGTCATCACATTTGCAGAAATCTAACCTTGCAGTACAGGGGAGAGACCACCTGCTGAGTGTCTAGGGATTGGACTGAAATTAGATTGATGAAAAGCAAGAGAATCATACAAATTTATTCTGAAACAAGAGATTGCCATAAATGAAAAAAGGTTTGACCCTCATAAATGTTCGAGGTTCTGCTATCTATACAGTGCATAGTGGTCCCTCTTTATAACACTTCATTAAAAAGGTTTTTGTAGTCTTAAAATATAATTCATAATGGTCCCAATCCAACTTTCATAGAATCATAGAATACTAGGACTGGAAGGGACCTCAAGAGGTCATCGAGTCCAGACCCCTACCCCCATGGCAAGACCAAATACTGTCTAGACCATCCCTGATAGACATTTATCTAACCTACTCCTAAATATATCCACAGATGGAGATTCCTCAACCTCCCTGGACAATTTATTCCAGTGTTTGACTACCCTGACAGTTAGGAACTTTTTCCTAATGTACAGCCTAAACCTCCCTTGCTGCAGTTTAAGCCCATTGCTTCTTGTTCTGTCCTCAGAGGCCAAGATGAACAAGTTTTCTCCCTCCTCCTTGTGACACCCTTTTAGATACCTGAAAACGGCTATCATGTCCCCCCTCAATCTTCTCTCTTCTGAACTAAACAAACCCAATTCCTTCAGCCTTCTCTCGGAGGTCATGTTCTCTAGACCTTTAATCATTCTCATTGCTCTTCTCTGGACCCTCTCCAATTTCTCCACATCTTTCTTGAAATGCGGTGCCCAGAACTGAACACAATACTCCAATTGAGGCCTAACCAGCGCAGAGTAGAGCGGAAGAATGACTTCTCGTGTCTTGCTCACAACACACCTGTTAATGCATCCCAGAATCATTTTTGCTTTCTTTGCAACGGCATCACACTGCTGACTAATATTCAGCTTGTGGTCCACTATAACCCTAGATCCCTTTCTGCCGTACTCCTTCCCAGATAGTTGCTTCCCATTCTGTATGTGTGAAACTGATTGTTCCTTCCTAAGTGGAGCACTTTGCATTTGTTTTTATTAAACTTCATCCTATTTACTTCAGACCATTTCTCCAGTTTGTCCAGGTCATTTTGAATTATGACACTAACCTCCAGATTAGTCGCAGTCCCTCCCAGCTTGGTATCATGTGCAAACTTAATAAGCGTAGTTTCTATGCCAATATCTAAATCGTTGATGAAGATATTGAACAGAGCCGGTCCCAAAACAGACCCCTGCGGAACCCCACTTGTTATGCCTTTCCAGCAGGATTGTGAACCATTAATAACTACTCTCTGAATGTGGTTATCCAGCCAGTTATGCACCCACCTTATAGTAGCCCCATCTAAGTTGTATTTATCTAATTTATTAATAAGAATATCATGCGAAACCGTATCAAACGCCTTACTAAAGTCTAGGTATACCACATCCACCGCTTCTCCCTTATCCACAAGACTCGTTATCCTATAAAAGAAAGCTATCAGATTGGTTTGACATTATTTGTTCTTTACAAATCCATGCTGGCTGTTCCCTATCATCTTGCCACTTTCCAAGTGTTTACAGATGATTGCCTTAATTACTTGCTCCATTACCTTTCCTGGCACAGAAGTTAAACTAACAGGTCTGTAGTTTCCTGGGTTGTTCTTATTTCCCTTTTTATAGATGGGCACTATATTTGCCCTTTTCCTCTGGAATCTCTCCTGTCTCCCATGATTTTCCAAAGATGATAGCTAGAGGCTCAGATACCTCCTCTATCAGCTCCTTGAGAATTCTAGGATGCATTTCATCAGGCCCTGGTGACTTGCAGGCATCTAACTTTTCTAGGTGATTTTTAACTTGTTCTTTTTTTATTTTACCTTCTAAAACTAGCCCCTTCCCACTCGCATTCACTATGTTAGGCGTTCCTTCAGACTTCTCGGTGAAGACCGAAACAAAGTCATTGAGCATCTCTGCCATTTCCAAGTTTCCTGTTACTGTTTCTTCCTCCTCACTGACCAGTGGGCCTACCCTGTCCTTGGTCTTCCTCTTGCTTCTAACGTATTTATAAAAACTCTTCTTGCTTCCCTTTATTCCGGTAGCTAATTTGAGCTCATTCTGTGCTTTTGCCTTTCTAATCTTGCCCCTGCATTCCTGTGCTGTTTGCCTATATTCATCCTTTGTAATTTGTCCTACTTTCCATTTTTTATATGACTCCTTTTTATTTTTAGATTATGCAAGATCTCGTGGTTAAGCCAAGGTGGTCTTTTGCCATATTTTCTATCTTTCCAATACATAGGAATAGCTTGCTTTTGGGCCCTTAACAATGTCCCTTTGAAAAACTGCCAACTCTCCTCAGTTGTTTTTCCCCTCAGTCTCGATTCCCATGGGACCTTACCTATCAGATCTCTGAGCTTACCAAAATCCGCCTTCCTGAAATCCATTGTCTCTATTTTGCTGTTCTCCCTTATACCCTTCCTTAGAATTGTGAATGCAATGATTTCATGATCACTTTCACCCAAGCTGCCTTCCACTTTCAAATTCTCAACTAGTTTCTCCCTATTTATTAGGATCAAATCTTGACAGCTTCCCCCCGGGTAGCTTTTTTCAACCTTCTGAAATAAAAAGTCTACAATGCAGTCCAAGACCTTATTGGATAGTCTGTGCCCCGCAGTGTTATTTTCCCAACGTATATCTGGATAGTTGAAGTCCCCCATCACCTCCAAATCTTGGGCTTTGGATGATTTTGTTAGTTGTTTAAAAAAAGCCTCATCCACTTCTTCCACCTGGGTAGGTGGCCTGTAGTAGACTCCTAGCATGACATCACCTTTGTTTTTAATCCCTTTTAGCCTAACCCAGAGACTCTCAACACTTCCGTCTATGTCCATCTCCACCTCACACCAAGTGTGTTCATTTATAATGTATAAGGCAACACCTCCTCCCTTTTTCCCCTGTCTATCCTTCCTGAGCAAGCTGTACCCTTCTATAGAAACATTCCAATCATGTGTATTATCCCACCAAGTTTCTGTGATGCCAACAGTGTCATAATTGTACTTATTTATTAGCCCTTCCAGTTCTTCCTGCTTATTTCCCATACTTCTCACATTTGTATATAGGCATCTCAGATCCTGATATGACCTTGCCTCCCAGTTTTGCACTGACCCTCCTTCTCTGTGCCATTGTAGCCCACGCTCCCTCCCATTTCCAACCCATCTTCCAGGTCCCCATGTTCTCCACTTACCTGTGGGCTTTGCTCACCTGTCCCCGTCGAATCTAGTTTAAAGCCCTCCTCACTAGGTTAGCCATTCTGTGTCCAAATAGAGTCTTCCCCCTCCTCGAAAGGTGGACGCCATCCCTGCTTAGCAGTCCTTCCTGGAATAGCATCCTATGGTCATTGAAGTGTGTTCATCCATTAAGTGCAATGAGCATTGGATTGGATTATGTATTCATAGAAATGCTTCCTCTTTATTATACACTGTACATGATACCTAGTTTTCAAAAACAAGGTCTATACTAGGAGTGCTACATTGGCATAGCTGCACCATTATAGTGCATCTGGTGAAGATGCCCTGTATCTACAGAAAAGCATTCTCCTGTCAGCATAATTACTTCACCTCCACAAGAGGTGGCAGCTATGTCATCAGTAGATAGTGGTTAGGTTACTATAATTTGCATCCACTCAGGAAGGGCATCTTTTTCACATCGCTGAGTTAGTTAAGTTAGATTGATGTAAGCAATAGTGTAGACCTGGCCTTGGAGAGAGAGAACTAAATTTAATGTAAATGTGTAAGTTTGTATCTATCCCAATGAAGAAAGTTATAAAATAACAGTAGAAAAATTCATACTCTTATAAAGTAATATGTATTTATTTGTAACTATTCTCTTTTTTGTGGCCATCTTATAGATAAGTATATGCAACTAATGTTAGAAACTGACTAGAACTTTCAGCATTTTTAAGTTCTTATCAGGGTCTAACAAGCCATATACCTGAAATAAAAAGGTTCAGACACAAGGCTCTTTTCAAAATAACTTCTAGGCTGAGGAAGGCATTATGTTGCATAAACTGTAGGATAGAATTTATATAGAATAAACAAGCAATTCAGATCATGAAAACAGAGCTGGGGTGGTTTGTGATGGTCCTCCTATTATAAAATGTACCATTACTTAATTATCATTTGCATATTATTTATTTTACATAATATATTATTTAGTCTCTTTTCATACTTGTTTTCCTTCAATATGTTTGCTTTCCTTCTCTTTAACCTTCCATTTTTAATAATCTGACTTTTTACTAATAGCATATTCATATAATGCCTGTTCATATATCAGGTAAAAAAACTGAATGCTTTGGTGGCAGATAAGAAGTCAAGCCTAGCTCCAGTTATCAAAGAATTGAGACAGTTGCGGCAAAACTGCCAGGTTAGTAAAAATGTTTAGGAATATATACTGTAATGAACATTTATGTGCTGTATGTGCAATGGGACAAATCTGTAGAAATCCCCGCTAAATTTTGCTTTGCAATTTTGCCTATGAAGTCAGGGCATATCCAGATTTATCACAGTATTAATGTGTTTAGTTTCAGTGGAATTACAGCAGCATAAAACTACTGCCATAAGTGGCAAATCAGATCTGTAGGTAAGTCTGTATGTAAATTGCCTTTCATAAATTTGTGTTAAAACTCCTTGGATGTGCAGATTTAGAGGCTGATTTGAGGCCTCTATGAAAATTTAAGGCATGTGTTATTTAAGTTTTATTCTTAGTTATTGGCATCCAGAGAGCTAGACCTTATGATGGTACATGTCTATACTGTCTTGTAGATTTAAACAATTTAGTTGTAAACTTTGTAGGGTTCTTCTCCCCCATAGAAATATTTAAATTACAACTCTTTTAATTGCATGATAACTTTCTTTATGAGTGTATGGAAGGCAAAACCACAAATATACATACAGCTGCGTGCCAGCCCCGAGTTGCGAATGGTCGAGTTATGACTATTCGCATTTACGACCAAAGTTCCCATGGAGCGGTCGTAAAGGCGGTCCCTGAATTACAAACGCGATCTGCACTTACGAAAACCGCGGTCGCTATGTAACTCAATGGGGTCTGAGTTATGAATGGATCGAGTTACAACCCAGTGTTTGGTCCGTAACTCGTTCATAACTTGGAGAGAGGCTGTAATTTTTAAACCTCTGTTACCTAATACAAGACCATAATCACCTTGGAGGAAATCTGTAAGGTGTAAAAAAGGTAAACTCTGGTGAAACACTGGTTGAGAGAAATGAATTTTCAACATGAAGTGCCTAAAGGGGTCTGAAACAGTGTTCTCTGTAAAATGGGTACTCCAGAGAGATTCAAACACCTCCTAGCTGATTAGCAGAGGGCCCACAGCTGACAGCATGTGTGGTGGTGCACATATACACATCTCAGGACACAACAAAATTTATTCCGTACATAGATGGAAAAAAAAATAGAGCTGCTGTTCTCAAATTTTTTGGCCTGTGGACCACCCAGCTCAATGTAAACCTTTCCATGGATCACCATTTGCTAATGGAAACTTACCACAAATTAAATAATTACACCTAAGCCATTTTGCTAGTGCTGCAGCTGGGGTGACTGGGTTAATTTAAATTATTAAATAGATGAAGCATTTTAACTTTCTTATGCTAGTTTATCAAACTTCATCAAACTTAATTTTAAATAAAGTAAAATATTAATTTATGTCCAACACAAAAGGTTTCAATATTTTCTTTATTTATGGTATATGTGTGGAATCTTTTTTTGTCAGGCCCACTGACCCACAGAAAAATCAACTGGGGACCACACAAGTGAGAAGCAAAAAAACTAGTCCAAAACCCCTGAATCCTCACTGATGTGGCCCCCAACTGAAACACCTCACTCCTCTGATGCTCTAGCCCCATGAGCAAGGGAAATGGACAGCGGGACTGAGATTCAGGGCTTCTTAAAGGCCAGATTTTCTGGGATTCCAGAGTTAGTGGATTTTGTGGACCCCCTGTTCCTGGGGTAGGAACAAAAATGAGGGGTTCAGTGTGCGGGACAGAGCTGCCACAGTGTGGGATAGTGATGGGGTGCAGGAACTGGGAGGGAGGTGCAGAAGGAGTAGGGATTTAAGCAACTAGTCAACTAGTTGAGTATCCGATAAGCAAAGTGATGCTAGTCACTTCTCCCCCTTGCTGCCTCTGTCAAAGAGAGGCAGCTGGGGAGTAGGAGTAGGAGCTGGTGCTGGCGGAAGCTAGCTTAAAAGCTGGTTCCCTCCAGCATGAGCTCCTTGGGGCAGGGAAGGTAGAGCACAGCAGGAAATGGCGTGAGTGGGAACTGAAGCAGTCTCTGTTGGCATGGTTCTGCTGTGATTCTGCTTTTGAAATGTACAAGAGCCTTGATGGGGCTCTTGTACATTTCAAAAGCAAAAGCTCCACAGGGAGCATGGGGCCAGTGGGGATTCCCCTTTTGAACTGTAACAGTTTAAAGATGGAGCCACCCTTATCGACTACTTGAATAGATGGAAATCCCATTGAATATTCAATTAGTTAATCTAAATTTAATATTCCTAAGGGGGTGAGGGTGCAAGGTCTGAGTGGGAGGTAGGGTGGAGAAGTAGGCTGGGATTAGGGTGTCTGGCCTGGGGGAGTGAGCAGGAGCAAGGAGAGTGCAAAGAGCAACCGTAGATGCAGGAGCAGGGTGGTGGTAGTTGTCTGGCCAGGGCAAGGGAGATGAGGCAGGGAGTGTTTGGGGCTAAAGCTGTGGGCCAGAACGGCTGAGGGGATTCAGAGAGATGGGGAGCAGGATGCCACTGGAATAGGACTGGGGTCAAGGTGGTAGTGGGGTTAAGGTTGATGGAGTGGCAGGGTGGCTGAGTGCGGTACAGCCGGGGTAGGTGGCCCAGGATGTCCAGCCCTGCAGGGGATGGGGTCCTGCATGGGTCCAGTCCATGGCACCCTAAGTCCCCATGAGTACAAAGCCCCAAAGGGCCCCAAGCCTCCACCTGCTTCCTGTGTGTGTGCTGGGTCCTCAGCCCCAGTGTTGTCTCCTCTCACCACTGCTGGGTGTGGTGCAGCTCAGCCTGCTGCTGGTGAAGGGGGGGAGCATTGGCCACTCATATGCCATGAAAACCCGTCCCACCTGGCCAAGCCCTGCACAGCCCAACCTGCTACCTGCCTCACGGGACCAACTGAGTGATGCACCACTCTTACCATGTCAGTGATGTGCCTTTGGCCTGCACCAAGGGTGTGTGTGAGTTTGCTTTCTTTGTCTCCCTGCCTGCGGGATTTGATGCTGCATTGTCATGGTTGCGTGCCAGCGGTGAGGAAGCAGCTCAGCCTCCCCGCTGCATGGTGGAGAAGGGGGTGAAACTCCTGCTGTGGACCACCTGGAAGGCAGCCGTGGACCACTTGTGGGCTACAGACCACAATTTGAGAACCGCTGAATTAAAGGAAACACTTATCTGGAACTCTCAAATCAGCAATATAACCATACTGTCAGACTGAGGTTTTTTTCCCTCACCATAGTAATTCTATGATAATGAGATCAGAACAAAACAAAACATAATTAAATAGTTATAACTGAACACACCTGTACCATCTTATGTACCGATCCTTGATGATGGGCAGATGTATCCATTTGCTTTTACAGGGCAGTAAAAAAAAAAAAATGTCATCCAGACCCTCAACTTGTGTATACTATCCCAATCAAGTAAATAGAGCTCTGCCTCTTTTTTCCAGTTAAAGGTCTAAACACATTCTTTTCATAATTAATTTTAAAACAAGTGTCTGCAAATGCAGAACTATACAGGATATTTTATATACAAGTAACCAATATATGCTCTTTATAAGAAGACCTATGGTATCTTATTGGTTGCTAAAAGTTTAAATGCAATATCAATTTTTCTTTATGCAAAGGCCAACCTTCTATTGCTTTATAAAGTAAATAAATGTTGACAAAACTGTTTTGATATGGAACATAATTGATCTAAACTATCTTGTAAGATTAATGTTTAAAGAGCAAGTAAAATGTTTACACATTGTGAACAAATTAGAAATTAAGTCCACCAAGTCCAAGACTAGATACAAATACGTAAAGGAAACTTGAATGTTATGTTGTAGTTTATACTGCTGATCTTCCAAAATGCAGGGCTAGAAGTGATATCCTTGTAATTATGCTCATGTTTGCTTGGTTTATGTAAGATGCTTTATGTTCCAATAGCTTGGACAAGAATTTACATGCTTAGGTCCATATGTTACTAAATTGGTATTTTCATTTACATGACCTTTGCATGTTCCACACCAGGAGTTAACCCAACAATGTGATGAAAAAAAAGTCCAGTATGACAGCTGTGCAGCAGGTTTAGAAAGTAATCGTTCCACGCTTGAACAAGTAAGATTGTTATTTCTATATATATAAAAATTCTAGGAGGTATAGAATTCATTATGGGATTAATTCCCCATATCCTGCCTCTTCAGGGGAAGGATGGCCCAAAAACTGGAGCACTGGTGGGAGATCCAAACTTAATTTCCAGCATTGCTACAGACTTTCTGTGTGAGCAGCCCCTGTCCACAGCTGCCCTTATCCACAGCAGGCGGAAGCTGCTTCAACCCCCACTGTTTACTGGTTAACTGAAACCAGAAAGCATTACCCATTTAGCATTAACGGTTCACATTCCTAGTACAGAATTCAAAGATTTTGATACCAAAGTAGTGAACAATGCTTTGCACAATAAGCAAAGAGAATTCAATTACTAATTCACATGAATGTAAGGGCCATTGACTGCAATCAGAATTCAGCAAACACAGTGATGGCTGGATGTTGCCCTAAATGCTTCCTGTTGTACTTCATACAATAATACTCTGTCTGCTGTAGACTTTCCAGGATGCTGCCCAATAAAATAAATTTTTTTCATGCTGCAGGAAGTAAAAGGGCTTCGTGAGGAGTGTATTCAGGAAGAAAGCAGCTACCATTATACTAACTGCACGAAAAGGGTAAGTCCACCAGAGAGAGTCTTAAACTTGTCACAGAGTGACACTCTTGCCCCTCTCCCAAGGGGAGCAGCCATGTCTCTGGAGCTTCTTGGGACCATGACCAACCCTGCATATCCTGCCATGCAACTGTGATTATACACCTACACCCTTCCCACCAGGGCAGTGCAGCCTCGCAGCTGGAGTCAGTAATAAACAGGTGTTGACCCTCCAGCTCAGGGATTGAGAAGGTGGTAGGGGGAGTCAGACCCTTCCTACTCAACTGGGTCCCAGCCCAGGGCCCTATTAGAAGTGGCACAGTCTACTGCTCTCTCAGCAGGGAATCCCACTGCAACACACTGAGCCACAATATCTCTGCCTGGGCTACTTCCTATCAGTCTTCGCTGGCTTCCTTTCAGGGTCCTTCCTCCATATCCCCTTCTGTGGCATGAATATCTCGCTGGCTGGTTTCCAGGGCTGTTCCTTCTGGCGGTTTGCCTGCAGGAACTTGGGCAATACCTCCTTTCTTCAGCAGCCAGCCCAGACTGAGCCACTCTCTAGGCCTTTATACCTGAGCTGCAGGTGAGCCTGGTTAAGCCCAGCTTTCCCAGTGCGGGCTGGTACACCTCATCACACTTGCACAGATGACAATATTTAAGGAAAGATGATATGTCTAAATTATGCTGTATGTTTCCTTTTAGAATCTAGAAGTACAACTTCAACGTGCTAAAGATGAGATGAAGACCTATGTCTCTCCAGATCCACAAGACAGAAGAAAATCAATAAGGTAAATGTTCTTGTCTGCCTCTTGCATGTTAATTCAGAGGATAGTTAAGACTGAAACTGAAGTTATACTTTTTTTCGTTAGTATGTGAACTGGAAGAAGGAATTCATCATCTGAGTTTAAAAATAACATTCAAAAAATAAGTTCCTACATCCAAAATATATTGTTGTATGCCCAGGAGTTCTCTCAAGCATACCAAAAACCTTTCCCTTTGTGTTGAATATTATAGGCCAGACAGTAGCTTTTAACTCCAAGCTCATGTTGGAGAAGGTGCAGAGATGTTTTGCTGCCGCCAAGCCTGAAGAGAAAGTATGGCTGAGTGAGACTGAGAGAGTCAGCCAGATTTCCTCCAGGGGTTCTTGAAAGTGCACATTGAAGCCATAAATCTATCACCTTTTTAAAGGAGTTCAGCACATCCTCAGATCCTGATCTAGCTAGCTCTAACATTGGTGTTAGAAAAGAGAAGTGCCTGTGCTCCATAGGAAAAATGTGTGTTGCTCCTTGTACCTTCTGATACCATCCACCCCATCAGACACAACTGGGTGCTGCTGGAATACAAATATTTATTATTAATAATAATAATAATTAATAAGTCACTTATGTGCAGAGAAGAAGTCAAATGTTGTTAGTACTCTAGATCTAAAATTAGGAACTGGTGCAGGAGAAAAGCAAGAGGGCAGGTTGAGGAAGAAGACAATTTAGTGAATGTAACTTTAAAACACAAACCAACCTTCAAGTGCTTCCCATCCCCTAACCTCATTGTATGTTTTATTCCTTTCCACCACTTGTCTGCCCTTATATGACTGGATGCTCTTTAGGGTAGAAACTGCATCTTCCACTGTGTATGGAAAGTGCAGGCTACCTAGGAAACATTACTGACATCTGTCTAAACATGGAATCAAGTAACTGGGCAAACAGAAGAGCAAATAGAGGAAATGCAGGAATTGAAACATATTGAGAGGAATTATGGGATTCTGGGCATTGTGAGTATGACTTGAATGGAACATTGCCACTTCCATTGCTGTCACTGTTTCACTGAACCTTTCCAAAACCTGAGAAAAGAAATTAGGCAAGATGATAGTCTATCTGAAATAATAAATGTTCTATTTTGACCATCAGTGAGTTCAAAAAGCATTCACATTTATTAGTATACTGAAGATTTTCATATGCGGGTATTTACAAAACGCAAAATAGAGAAATTGTGTTTCTAGAATACCTTTCAGAATGTGTATGTATTTTTACTGGGCATTGGAATGTAAACAGAGTTTAAAATGAACTATAAATAGAACAGCACTTTCCTAATACAGTATTGAACAAAAAATGTCTTTATTCTGACCCTCTTTATTGGATATAAACTCTATGTTCCATACAGTCAGTACTAAGGAATGTGAAAAGTTAATTTTGTTCTCTAAAAATAAAGGTTGGTTTTTTTTTCTAATTAAGTTGCATTCTTTCCAGTCATCATTATAAATAGTAAAGAAAAAGGCTACCATGGAAAAAAAGAGGTGTTTTTTATCATTGTTGTGCACTAAATGGCTTTACTTAAAACAAACAAAAATACATTCTGGGACCAGCTCCTTAGTCGTGCCTGAGTAACATTCAGTGTACTTAATAGGAAGGAGAAGATTTTAGGTGGCTTTCCACTCTTTTGAGCTGATGGGAATAGCCAGGAGCTAAATTGGCCCCCAGTACAACTTAGAGCAGCCTGATGACTGTTCTAATTTGCACTGAGGAGACACATCCTGAGTTGTTAGAGCACAATGTGCACCATCCACACACTCTCTGATCCCTAACACATCAACTCTGCTGAGAAATCAAGAGTTGGATTCAGATGGAAGGGAGCCTAAAGAATATACTGTAACTCAAAGATGGGGACTATGTAGGACAAACAGCATCATAGTGGATCCTCCACCCTTGCCTTATAATAGCCTATTAGGACAACCTGGTGTGGTTTATTGTATTTTATTCTTTTGAAGACTAGAATTTCCCCCTGCTGAGCAATTTTGGAAGTTCTTTAGATACTTGAAACACTGTTTTTCATGAACTATCTATCTCACTGTAGCTAAGAGAGCTTGTTTTTTTAATATCTCACCTATATTTGAAAAATATGTAAATATGGGCATAAAAGCATATCCGTATTTATTATGATTTACGTATCATATCCTGCTGTCAACTTTCACGTACATCAGAAGAATAGCTTCATCCACCAATGACAGCAAGAGGCCAAGATTTTTAATATTGGTTGTTCTACATCTATGTTTAGGCACTTTATTAAAAAGCCTGATTTTCAAAAGTGCTAAGCACCTAGCAATTCCTGTTGCAGATCCTTTGGAGTAGCAGGGTGCTCAGCATTTTGGAAATTAGGCCACCAGTGTTAGGTTTTGCCAAATATATATACAGGCAGTCCCCGGGTTACATGGATCCGACTTACATCGGATCCCTACTTACGAACGGGATGAGGCAACCCCGCACTAGCTGCTTCCCCCCAGCAGACTAGGGAGACGTGAAGCAAGCGCCGCCCCCCCCCCCCCCAGCAGACCAGGGAGACGCGAAGCTAGCGCCCCCCCCTCCCCCAGCAGACACCTCAGCTTGAGAATAAAGGACTGAGGGAAGTGAGGTGTGGGAGAATAAAACTGAGCTCTGGAGAAATGTTTGGCTAGAGTTTCTCCTACAACACAGGCAGTCCCTGGGTTACGTACAAGATGGGGACACTAGGTTTGTTCTTAAGTTGAATTTGTATGTAAGTCGGAACTGGCTCCAGATTCAGCTGCTGCTACTGAAACTGACCAGGGGCTGACTACAGGAAGCCGGAGGCAGAGTTGCTCTGCCCCCAGCTTCCTGGAATCAGCCTGATCAGTTTCAACAGCTGTTGAGTCTGGAGCCTGGGACAGAACAGCTGGGGCGATGCCCAGTAGGTTCCCACAGGACCAACCCGGCAGCACCCCAGCTGCTCTACCCGAGGCGTCCCGCAACAAAAGCATGGTCTGCTGGGAGGGGGGGGGCACTAGCTGCGCCCTCTTCCCCCCCCCCCCCCCAGCAGACCAGGGAGACCCGAGCAAAGCTGCACAGGCGGAGGGACCCTGCCACCCGTGTGGCTTTGCTCCTGTCTCCCTGGTCTGCTGGGGGGGTCCAGAAAAGCCGCTGGACCTCCCCCAGCAGACCAGGGACAACCGAGCAAAGCCGCCGCCTGGGCGGCTTTGCTCTTTTGCCCGGGAGCAAAGCCGCCCAGGCGGCGGGAGTCCCACTGCCTGGGTGGCTTTGCTCCCGGGCAAACGAGCAAAGCCGCCCAGCCGGCGGCTTTGCTCGGGTGTCCCTGGTCTGCTGGGGGGTCCAGCAGCTTTGCTGGACCCCCCCAGCAGACCAGGGAGACCGGGAGAAGCTTTTCTCGCCCCGGAGGACACAGGCGGCGACCCGTTTGTAAGTCGGATCCGCGTAAGTCGGGGACTGCCTGTATGTACCAGTTCTGACTTACATACAAATTCAACTTAAGAACAAACCTACAGTCCCTATCTTGTACGTAACCCGGGGACTGTGTGTGTGTGTGTGTGTGTGTGTGTGTGTGTGTGTGTGTGTGTGTGTGTGTGTGTGTGTGTAATATCAAAACCGAATACTGATCGCCTTGCACTCCTGAATCTTCCCATTTGTTCCATGGCATTTGTAAAGAAGTATGGCACTGAGCAATCTCAGAATATTGGCAACTTGAATGCACTTTTAAAAAGGCTCTCAACCATGCATTTTTCCAGAGGGGATGTGCATCAGACTTTACTTGGGGAACCCCAGAAATCAAACCTGCTCTGAAAGCTAAAAAATGACCTCATCCATTGGTGAACAACATTCTATGTGAACTACACAATTACAGGGGTCAAAGAAGACCTGGAGCTTGATGATAAAAATGTTTCTTCATCTCATGCCTTGGCTTTCTTGTTTCAGGGCCCTTAAGATTTTGATGGTATCCCTACATTGGCTATACATTGTAAACGTTCTGCCATTTTCTATTTCTTCCAATGTGTACGGTTAATCTGTCCCATAATTTAGAGCTAATTAAAATTATAATTCAGTTATTTTGCACCTTCCTTAGAGAACAATACACACGAATGATCCTTGAACAAGAGAACCTTGGAAAGGTAAGGATGAATTGGATTTTGTTTTTACTTGAACAAACATGTTACAGTTTATACTTTTATTTGGTTGTGTTCAAAACTGCTCATCTTTTTAAAAAGCATATTGTAGACCACAAAGAAAACTTGATTACCATTGGCACCAGCAACTAATCCCCTGAAACCTTCAGAGTTTGATTTCCTACAGAGTATACCATGAGCTTCTTATAAAAGACAGTCAAACAGCTTAACACAACAGCACATTCCTTGTAAACCATCTGGATAAGAAACTGAAACATAGATGTAACAAACTGTCAGCTTAAATCTGAAGTCATATATAAAGCAGCTTGTCAAAGTCAATGAATTTCAGAGCTGTCAGTCTTATTTTTATAAAAGACTAATGATTATCTTCAGTGTAGCTATATTAAGACAAGCTGTTGTCCAGGTTTAGTTAAATATGAAGTTCAGGCTAGTGAAGAAGAGCTTAGCCAGACTATTTCAACAAAAATGTTTTCTTTTTTTCCTTTATCATTTTCTCTGAGTCAGTTTGCAAGTGAATGTTAGCTAGCAGTTTGTCACTATAATCAAATTAATTGTAGTTTCTCATGTAAAAGTTTAATTTCAGGATATATAACTTCATAGTCAGACTATTACAGATTGCAGCTTGATATGGAAAGTCTCAGTCAAGAAGTGAGCAGATTGTTTTAAAATACACTTTTACAAAACAAATGAGACTCCCACAGAGAACTAGGAACACAGCTGGGTAAAGTTGCATTGTAGAAAAAGGGGGTACCTATTTTCAAGGAGCTGCAATAAATCTATCATACAAGGCACACACATCAAAGACTTTACAAAGAATGCTGCATGGGGTGTTTTCTCACTTAAATGAACATTAATAATGTTCTTTATTCGCATTAGGCTATCTATGTAAGGTAATGTTTTTCATGCTGAACCCTTTCAAAAATCTGAAATAACTTTATTTGTTTATAACAGAAACTACGAGAGAAACAAAAAGCTGTGCGAGAAAGTCATGGGCCAAATATGAAGCAAGCTAAAATGTGGCGGGATTTTGAGCAACTGATGGCGTGTAAGAGAGAGTGTTTTCTAAAGCAACAAAATCAAGCTTCTGTGGGTCAAATCATTCAGGAAGGAGGCGAGGATAGGCTGGTATTATGAATTTGTTTAGAATTCCTGCTTTTTACCTCATCATTTCCTCAGATCATTCCATTGAATATTACTTTGTTCTCTCACTGTCTACATAGGTTGCTTTTAAATTATTTAATTTCAGTGGGTAATGTAAGGGTGATATTAACTCCTATGCAGAGAGCCCTCTACACTATTTAAGTGCCAGATTAATGGCTTAAGTTATATGGAGGGCTTTGTGTGAGCCTTTTGCACTAATGTGAATTTCACTATAAAGCCTAGATACCTTCCCAAAGAAATTAAGGGAAAACTACCAGCTTTCTATGGCCTTGAGAAAGTATTAGAGCTGTTCTGCAGTAGCTATTATAGCCCTAACATTACATTTTTAAGGGCAAAGATATTAATTTCTAGTTAATTGTGTACCTTCTGGTCCACCCATTTCCTATCTTGGCCCTCTACTTCTTTCCTTGCCCCAATTTATCCACTATGTGCTGGTAAGCATGGAGTTATTGCAGAATTGAGCTCCATGCTATGCTAGAGTGCACATACCTTGTACAGTCCTAAACTCTCTTCTTCCTTGTACAATTGAGGTAACCAGTTGTGATGCTAGAAGATCCTCCATTGACCCAAAGGCAGAACAACATTTAAAAACAATTACTTGAATTTTGACCTTTTTAATTTTTCTTTTTAAGCGTGTGCTGTCTCCTAACTTGCCTGTGGCTGTGTGTTACCCTTATAAAAACTTAAACTGATGCCTTTTAAGAAA
Organism: Pelodiscus sinensis; assembly: GCF_052426305.1. Taxonomy (NCBI): domain Eukaryota; kingdom Metazoa; phylum Chordata; order Testudines; family Trionychidae; genus Pelodiscus; species Pelodiscus sinensis. Next base: position 30,151,817 of record NC_143085.1, on the reverse strand, counting down.
TACAGGCCTAGAGTTTCCCCTGAACTGAAGCAGCTTTGTGCTGCTTTATTTATGCACAGTGATTCTAAAGCACAGAAAGATCATCCCAGAATAGGGACATCCTCCAGTGGTGTAGATTTGACCCAATTCTTCCTACATACATTCAGAAAAGGATTTGTGGATAAGACTTTACTGCGCCCTAACTAGTTGTCAAAATAGCCCCTGAAGGTCATTGGCAGCTTTCACATTGTTCTAAGGAACATCAAGGGATCCCCCTAGTGCAGAGCTGGCGTAGGATCTGAGGAGTGCAATATGGCTTGAAAATCTCCCTAACCTCTCCCGTGTACTCCTTGGCCACACAGACAGGGGTCAGAACCATAGAAAGTCAAGAAGACCAACATTCTTACAGATTTTCTTAGTTTCTTTTGGCCTGTAGAAAAGCCATTTGGAAATTTCTATCTTGTTAGAAATGAAATTGACTTCATTTTTAATAGTACCTTCAGTGTTACTTTGGGTAGCATATTTTAGCCTTCTCTGATATTTAACTATACGTACATTTGTTGCTTTTTGTGTGAACCCCTTTCCTAGTCTGTATTTGCATTAAATATATTTAACATAACTAGAAGAAAAATAAAATCTGGTTGTCTCTAGTGTGCCTTTATAATTTTTTTTAAAGTTCCTTTAGTTGACAGAAGTAATTGAAGGCAAGCAGTTTGCTGGACCTTAGAGGAAAAAGAGGATTGCAAAGCTCAGATTCACTTCACAGAGTTATCTCCAAATTCTCCCATGTCAACAAAAAGGGTTTGCAGCCAGGCTGAGAGAACAAAGTTTTCAAATTCCACTCATCCCTAAGATATGCCTAGAGACTGGGCACAGTCTCATGCATTGCCTTCTCATCCCTATGTGGGCCCTGCCCCTTTTGGTCTTCCTTCCCCTTCAGGACAGCTCAAGGGACTCTTTTTCTGCAACTGTACGCTAATCTTCTCTCCAAGGATAGGTAGATGCTGCAAAGGGTTAAGCAGCATTAATTCCTATATAGATTTTCACTGGTTTTAGAGAGAATCCTGCTGAGAAGGAGGTGGACCTTCAGTAGATTTACAGCGAGCTAGAATAGCTTGTTCTTACCACCATTTGCTTCTTCCAAAATTTAAGTGCCCTATATGGCAAAAGAAGTATTGTCTTAAGATAAAGTCACTGGACTGGAACTATATCAAACAGTGTGCTAGATGCAAGCTCAACAAAACGGCTGCAGACTATGTGATATGGGGAAACCCAGTTCCAGGAATATCTTGAGATTCTTTTCTTGCTAGCCCAGTATTTATTAATTATTATTCTTATTGTTACATTAATTTACAGTGCTCTAGTGCCAAAATGAGCTGAAGACAGTTACTGCAGTTACATACTTGGCCTTTTGAGGATGGGTTATAGGCATCTTGTTGAATGCTTGTCATCAACAGTGAAATAGCATGGCCATCTAGACAGAAGATATATTAGGGGGAGCCTGGGATGATCTCCAGAAAAGGGGCATTTGGATTCCTTAGGAGTCATGTGCAATGGTGAAGGATAACACATGCTACAAATCCACAGAAAAGGGGGAAGGGGAAAGGATGGGGAAGGAACATGCACATGAAACAATAACTTAACAAAATCTGAAACTCTAAAATCATGTTGATTATTCACTAAACCATTTAGAGTGACATTCTTTATTATATGGCATTGCCAGTTACCCAGTACTATAGTTGTACTTTCAAAATCTATAAGAGTAATGTACAGTCCAACTGGCTGTATTTTTTTTAATGTTGTGTTGCCCTGAGAGCAGAATCTTTTTCTTTTTAAAAACAAGTTACTTATAGCTCATTTAAGTTTATGTGATAGTTGCACTCATTTAATTAATGCTGCATCATTCTTACATCATTAGAATGATTTGCTGAGGTGAAGCAGAAATTCATAAGTACTTAATAAAAGACAATTGGAAAAACTAAAAAGCTGTTAAACAGTTATTTTTAGCTTTTATATAAGTGGACATTTAATAATGTAGCTTTCATAGATTCTGTTCTGAGGCTTTTCCAGCCCATTAGAGATTTGATGAGAGTATTCAAAAATCTTTGACTGATTCTGACAGTTGATACCTTCTGCTAATAACTTACAAAGAAGGAGCTTATTATCTTTTGCTCTATTTGAATTAATAGTTTAACTAGCTCCCTAATCAGATTATAAACACAATGTGAAAAATCATCTGCCTTTTACTTGTGAAGATACAAATAAAGCAGAAAAAAATTTAGTGAAATTCTGTGTTCCTGTACTTTAAAAAAAATATTTATATTAAGATACCAACTCTTGCTAATAGTTTAGACAAATTGCAAACATTGATTCAAGAGACCTAGTCCATATCTTTACCCAGAATAAGATCAGGAAATAATCCAACTTTAAAGGCTCTTTGTGTTCCATAGCATTGCATGGTTTTGACATGAATGTTTAACACTGATTCAGGGGATGTCCTTTTCAAGAGTTACAGGCAACTCCCAAATGAGTAAGCACTATGAATAGGGAAATCAAAAATGGGTATGAGCAAACTTATTTGGCTTGTTACATAAACAGTTAACACATTTATCATCTGGATTTCACATGATCATTTGTTTTAGTCAATATTAGCAGTTATCATTTTGTTTCTGCTTGAGCATTAATAAAGGAGAAATGTTAGAATACCCCCAAAAGGCCCAAATCTGCAAACACTTTATGTATAAACATATAACTTTACTTATAGGATTGGTATCATTGAACAATTCACATATGTAAAGCCGTCCACATGCTTATGTGTTTGTAGTCTTGACCTCTACAGAGCTTTATGTTTAAATATGTGAAATTTTTGGTAGATGAAGTTTAAAAAGACCTGAAAAAATCTAGTTTAATTAAGACCTTAACATTTTGTTCTAAAATAATTTAACTCAAAACATTTGTCACAGATTAACCTAATAAATATAAAATCAATTAAGGGTGTCTCCTGCAAATATCTGTATTTTAAAATATAGTATAATAGAAACATTTACTTAGTGACAGCTCAGTAAATTAAAAAAACATTGTGAGAATATCCTGTTTAATTGAAATGGATAGTATCATTCTCAATATGTATTATAAAATCTGTTCTCATGATGACCAGATGGCTCTGGGAACTGGAGATGGAATACAGAGCCTTCCACCTCTAGATCATTGTTCCATATCTTGCCCAAGTCAGAAGTAGCTGAACATCTACTTTCTAATAGCTGTCCTCAGCTCACCTAACAAGTTGGTGGTATCAAGCTGGTTCCTAAATCCCATCTGGGAAATTGGTGGTCCCAGATGGCAAATTTTGGCAGTCTTGTAGCCATTCTCACCAGCAGTGATGGCATGAGAGTGACAGGGCCATAAAGACCAAGTTACCCTCTTACCATTAGGTATCCCCTTGTGCCACATTGGCAGAGGTTTGGAAACATACCCTTCTGTATCTGCATTGTGGATAAAGAGAACTACAACCCTGATGTCTGTAAATCTGGCACCTTTAATTAGTTATGTATTTACCCAGATTTAAATGAGGAAAAAAAAGACACTTGTTTTCTGTGTGTCCAATGTTATTTATATAAGCAGATTTCCTGATGAAGGAATTTTGTTAATTCTGCAGATGCCTTTCAGTTCTGGCTTCTGCACCAGCCTCTGAAAAGCAATAAAATGCTACTATTTCCTTGAACATGTCAATGCATGTGTCAGCTTTGGAGGTATCTATTTCTCTAGGAATCAGCTGCATGAGGCAACACCCAAATAATTTAAGTAGTCTCAAAATTGTACCTAATTTAAAGTTGTTTTAATATGCAAAGGAAGGGGCATCTCCATCCTGAATGTGAGCGCCACACAAACCCAATATTTCTATCCTTGTGCTCCCTATATTGGTTTTGCTGCAGCCGTTTCCAAACACCTATCTATCTATATATTAGAGATTTGTGCATCTGTCTTTTCTGTGTCTGTCTTTCTGTCTGTGTCTGTCTGCGAGACTTTTAGTTCAAGAACTCTTCCTAAACGGTAAGAACTAGGACCACCAAATTTAATATGTAGCTTCCTCTTATCATAACTTTAAGCAAGGTCAGGGTTTGGTTGTGCCAAGAAAATGGGATGGGCCAGGAATGGGGTTGTTTTCCATAACATGGAAAAAGAAGGGGAACGGGCAAGAGGGATACGATACAGGCCACTGGGGACAGCGAGCCTGCCAGGGAGAGCTATATTGCAAAGAGGCCACTAGGGGCAGCTGCACCACCAAGAGGGAGGCCAGCAGAGCTGAGCATCTGCCATCTTTCCTGTCACCAGACTGGGTAAGTAGTCCCCCTACTCCTATCCCCTACCCTTCCAACCCTTGGCTGCAGCACTGGAAGGGGTTGGCGGGGAGACAGAAGGCCCCTAGTGGCCAGGGAAGGCTGGGAGAAGACAGAAGTCCCCAGCAGATGAAGGGGGGAGAGAATGCCCTCCCACCCTGAGCTCCTCCTCACTCCCCCAGCCTTCACTCTCTCACCTTCCCACACCCCTAGCCTCCTGTCCTTCCCCTCCTCACAAGCCCAAGACTATGCAATGACTCCTGCACCTCTCACATCACCAGCTTCCTGCCCTGAAGGACTTGGGCAATACTGGGTAAGTTTTCTGATATTTAACTAACTACATGGTCGGGGATGTTTTTTTCACAGATAATTGTGCTGTGCTGCTTTCAGTGATTTTGGTGTACAAACAAGGAAGCAACTGGGGCCCTGATAACTTACTGTCTCTTTAAAAGGCCACGGGTGTTGGCGAGGCAGAGCAAAAATGTCCTATGTAATTGAGATAAAATCAGTGATATTGTGGGTCAAATCTTGCAGTCCTCCTTCTAACAAAATTCTTGTTGACTTCAAGTGAAATGTTGCCACAATAAAATCTGATGGAGTTAACTCTATGGTCTTTTTCTTGGCAACACAGAAGTATTGGGTTAGCATTAATTTTACCTAAAATAATTGTCTTAATTCTGCTGAAGTCAAACTCCCACTGAAATGAACACCTTAATTTAAAGATCTGAAATTTATTAAAGTTTTTCTCATTATGAAAGACAAAATACGCTAGTAGCTATCATTTTAATGTGTAGGTGATGTCTACTCAGTTTCTCTGTCAGGTTCTCATGCATTAACATAATGCTGCAATATTTATGACCGTTTATTTTTTTTAAATAAGCTATTGCTTTATTTCAGGGAAATATTTTCATGAATGATTAAAAAAGCAAATAAAAGAAGAACAATGGAAAAACATGAACATTAAGTTAGAGAGAAACTGTTTTTTTAAAACAAAATTGGGGGGAAATTTGATCCACATTATGTTCCTTTAACAAAATCCTATTCCAAGAGCAATGCAAATAACATCATATAGTCACAAAGAAAGTGAAACAAAACCCTTCAGGTGAGAATATCTGCCAAATGGATTAAGACGTAATCTTGCAATTGGATTCCCAGAAACCGAGCTTATGTCTTCACACAGCCCTATTCAAGTCAATAAGTTCTGAATAAAAACACCTTTTTAAGCTTTTGATTGCAACTACTAGAGCCTCTAAAAACCACCCATTAAGACAGTATCAAAGTCACAGTGTCTCTTCTTGGAATATTATGATGCCAGGTCCTAATCCTAGAGAAGAATTTAGTCAATAGCAAACAGAATTTGACCAGTCACAAATGCTGTTCTCTAAAGTGCTCCCATCCCTTTCAATGCAGAGGAAACTCTCCTCATTATTTAGGAAATAATGAATCACAAAGACAAGTATTTTATGCAAATAATAAAGATGTATGAGGGAATCACGCAGAAATTGGCCAAGTTACGTTTTGTTCTTAAATTATACAAATGATACATGAAGATGATGCTCAGAAGATATTGGGGTAAGTGAGATTTTATACAATTTTTTCATTGATTTTTGTCTTAAAAAAGTCTATTTAATGGTTGAAAATCTGTGGCTATAAAATCTTAAGTGAAAAATTCAGAAGCGCATTTGATTTACTCCAATGGAGCATTACCTGAGCAGTAAATTAATGGCTGTTGCAAATGGAAAGGTCAGGCCATAAACAAAGAACTAAGTGAGGAACAGCTGATTGACCCCAAATTTGAGAAGTACAGAATTGTATCGGAATTTATGCATATTGGATACTGATGGTATTCAACCAACATTTAAACTATACATTCTCCAAACACTGAACTTCCTGATAAGGATGTTAACTAACAGGTATTCGTGTAAACATGTAACTGCTAGATTTTTTTAGTAGTTACATGTTTACACACGGGGCCAGGAGGGAGCTGTTGCTGGCTGTGAGCTAGATTGTAAACCAGCTCTTTGCCAGTACTGGCTTCCCCCCTCCCCCCAATCTCCACACTGCCTCTGATAAACAGGCAACAGCACAGTAGCAGGCAGCTCCACGAGAGCCAATACGGACAGGGAGCCAGCCTAAAAGCCAGCTTCCCGCGTGTACTGATTCCTGCCTGCCCCCTGCCCCACTCTCACACTGCTTCCTCTCTATCAGAGGCAGCAGCAGGGGTGGTCAGGTGGGCTCTCCATGGGAGCCAGTGCTTGTGAGGAGCCAACTTTTAGGCCAAGTCTCCCTAGTTACCAGCTCCCACCTGTCCCCCCTGAACTGGAGAGGGGACAGGCAGTTCTGTGGGAGCCAGCATGTGAGGGGAGCAAGCATAAAAGGCTGATACAGAGCAGCAAGAAGGAGTGTGTATAGTTGTTACTGTTAATCATGTAAACAACTATACACTAACATCCCTACTTTCTTCTATCACTTTCAATGAAATTAATGTTTTACAATTTATTTGTAAATTATTGTATTAATTGCATCTGACATTTTTATGGTATAAAATTTATTTTAAAGACTAAAGATTAAAATAGTGTTGTTTGAATTACTTCCTACTAAATATATGTCCAGGTCACACCTCTGGGCTGTGTCTACACTGGCATGAATTTCCGGAAATGCTTAAAACAGAATAGTTTTCGTTATAAGTATTTCTGGAAAAAGAGCGTCTACATTGGCAGGCTGCTTTTCCGGAAAAGCATCTGTGGTCAATGTAGACGCGCTTTTCCGGTAAAGAGCCCCAATCGTCATTTTCGCGATCTGGGCTTTTTTCTGGAAAAAAACTACTGGGCGGTCTACACTGGCCCTTTTCCGGAACAGTGTTCCGGAATAAGGACTTATGCCCGAGCGGGAGCAGAATAGTTTTTCCGGAATAGTGGCTGATTTTGTACAGTAGAGCATCATTGCTTTTCCGGAAATTCAAGGGCCAGTGTAGACAGCTCGCAGCTTATTCCAGAAAAGCGGCTGATTTTCTGGAATAAGTGGCCCAGTGTAGACACAGCCCTGGTGTTTACCAGCTGAGACCCTGTTCAGTAGTATTTTACATGACACTTTTCATTCTTGAGGATTTCTCTGCTTTATCACTGCAGTAACTGGGATGATTAGATTGGTTTGGTACCTCTAGGAGCCAGCCTGAAAATCGCTACAGACAATTTATTATCTTGAAGACATTAATGAAAATGAGAGATTCATTAATTCAGACAGTGACAAATGACCATCTCAACCTTAAAGCTCACCAGGAATACAGCTTCCATTACTTGTAATTAGAGTAACTTGATCTCCTCTTAGATGACAAGGAGCAGGAGTGTGGCACACTAAATAATAACTATCTTGTTAACAGTTATGTTCCTATCCTTTTAAGGTTGCAGGGCTTTTTTACACTGAATGCACCAAACTCTAAGTCTGTCCATGTGGAATGCATCACTTTGTGCTCTTTCTTTACAGAGCTAGGAATGCCTTGTTTTTCTTGAGGTTGATTAAATTGAGTGAGCTGGGAGATTAATTATTAATAAAATATTAATTCTGTCCATCATAAGCCTACTTGTAAAAATCATCACAAGTTTTCCTAACATTACACAGCTTAGTAACCCTTTCCAGCTTTTGGCTCAAAAAAAGATCAAGTTGCTTACTAGGTATTTTTTATGATGTGTTTGAAAAATGTTTACAGTACACATAACATCAACTTTAATGTTTTTAAGTGTATGCAGAGGGACATCCTATAGCCTTTACCACTGTGGTCAAAGCTATTTTCAGCCTTTAAAGGGATTCACTTGCTAGTGACTTGGCAATGTCAAACAAATGTTCAACTTTTATTCTGACACTTCTTGAAGAATTTGATTGAAACTGTATATGTCTAGATAACATCCAACAAAGTGCCCCTCTTGCGTTTGTTTCAAGATATTTTTGGAAACAACAGAGGCGACCTTGGACAGAGCTGCTTTTCCAATTTAGGACTTCAGTTGGTCTAACTGAATAATTATAATCTGCAAATATCTTTCTATGCACAAACAGCAAAACATTTTTGGTAACAGAGTAACCTATATTGAACTGAAGAAATATGCTTTTCTATAATACGTACCTTGCAGGCTATGCTGATCTCTTTGGGACAAAATCAGTATATTTCATATTTAACAATCTACTTCCAAATCTATTTACAAGTTTCTCTATGGTTCACATTTGCTGTTCATTAAAAAGTCTCTGTGTAATTTTAATTCAACGGTGCTTATTTTTGTAATATTTTAATTTCTTTAAAAATAAGAATTAGGAATTAGCCTTTGCTTACTGACATCAAAAGTCTGATTTGAAGCCAGGGCTCACTCAGACTTGATGTAAAGTCTAAATGAGGACAGTGGTAATGCTGGCAAATGCTCTATGATGGGATTGCCACCTGTCCAGATCATAGGAGAAATACTGCTTGTCGAGCTTCAAGTTTAAAAGACCAGGTTGGGTGCCAAAGCCTGTTTACATCTAGTCTGGGACAGATCATTTGCTTTTCTTTCCTCCATTGGCCAGGCTTAGGGTTGTAGCTGTAAACCTTTCTTGCATCCACTCTGGAGATTTAAAAATGTTTGCACTTAAAATATACTGACTGAATATAAAATTATGTTAAGTTTTTTGTTCTAGCCTAACCATGTGTTTTAAAGAAGTAGGTTCCATGGTAATCCACAAAACTGTTGCTGAATCTTATAGGTGCCTAAACTCACTCAGAACCTATTATTTTCAGCATAAAAGTTCCCTAGGCACCTATTTCTGCCTCTGCGAATGTCTGCTGTTGCCTCCCTCTCGGTGTCCAGAGACCTATCTCCTGCCCAAACTGTAGAGTAGGAAGGCAACTTGTTCGGAATTAAATGAAATACTCCTGCTTTTCTAAGGTTTATCCTCCATCCAGTGCTTAGACAAAACCAGATGTGGTTTTGTCCAATATCAGCCAGGCCGGGATACCCTTTTGAAGAATGCTCATCTGCCATAGCCAGCATCACCTCAAACCCAAGGCCATGCAAAAGAGGAGTAGAGTGGCATTCTCTTAAAAATGGTACCCTATCTGAGGCTTGGCCACACTCTTGGTGTGTGCAAGGTCATGCTACCAGGGTAGGCCCATGCTATTCCCAGAAGTACCAAATGTCTAGCTGTCTGGAAATGTGTAAATGGCCCCTTTGCCCTAGAGCAATTCACAAACCAAAGAAAGATAGACATGTGCCACTTGAGTTTTATGTGGGGGCTGATAAGGTGCATGGGGCATGCTCAGAGGCACCAACTGGATCAGGACCTATTCAAAAACCAGTCAGAGGTAGTGGTGGTGGTGCCCATCTTATAACACTCAGTGGTTAGAGCTTTCACCTGGGCTGTGGGAGGCTCAGTTCATTTCCTCTGGGGGGAGGAGGGCAGCTTTTGAATATAGACTCTTACCTCTGAAGAGAGTTCGTTAAACACTGAACTGTAAGATAGTATGATGTGCACCTTGCTCAGTCTCTCCTGCAGAAGCTGTGTTGCACTGATAAATCATGAAGTGGTGATCGGAGCAGAGAAACTGGATTGGACCCATAGTCTCCCACTTGCCATGTGAGTGCCCCCAGCCAATGGATTACAAACTCATGCTCTGGCCCAGTCACTGTTTAAGTATTTTTCTATGGTGGAACAGTCAACCGCAGAGAGCAAGGGAGCCCCTATCAGAATATTCCCTAGCTAAGGACTAAAGAACTCTCCTGAGAGTTGAGAAAATCTTGCCTTTCTCCCGCTCTAGGTGCATAGGGAATTGAAGTGGTATCCTTCTCAATCCAGGTTCAGGCTTTAAGCACTGAGCTAACGGTTGTAAGATGAGGAATGACACCTTCTCTGAGCCTTTTGTGCAGAACACCTAATGGGGTAGAGGTGCCATTTGTAGGTCACTAAGCAGAGCTAGATGCAGGCCTACAGAATGGACATAAACACCTAGGGCTCATCTACACTGGCCCCTTTTCCGAAAGGGGCATGCTAATTTCACAGGTTGTAATAGGGAAATCCGCGGGGGATTTAAATATCCCCCGCGGCATTTAAATAAAAATGTCCTCCGCTTTTTTCCGGCTTTTAGAAAAGCCGGAAAAGAGCGTCTACACTGGCCCCAATCCTCCAGAAAAAAGCCCTTTTCCGGAGGATCTCTTATTCCTACTTTGGGCTTTTTTCCGGAGGATCGGGGCCAGTGTAGATGCTCTTTTCCGGCTTTTCTAAAAGCCGGAAATAAGCGGAGGACATTTTTATTTAAATGCCGCGGGGGATATTTAAATATCCCCCGCGGATTTCCCTATTACGACCTGTGAAATTAGCATGCCCCTTTCGGAAAAGGGGCCAGTGTAGACGTAGCCCTAGTGAATCCAGAGGCAAGGCTTAACACACATCCTCCTCTTTGGCTTCTCCTATGTGCTAGATTTAGGCAGCTTCCTACCTAGCATTCTGATTTTTGTGATAGCTTTTTTCAGCATCTATTCACCGTAGAGGGAACAGACAGGCACCTAACTCAGGCTTTGTGGATGGCAGTGTTGATCCTGTGATCTTTTGAACACCTAAAAGCTAGGAGTCATGATGCTCAGCATTGCAATGCCTAAGTCTCTTCATGGCTTTCACTCCGGAAGGGGATGGGCTTACTGGGCCCCTGGGCAAAGTGGGGAGGGGCTGGCTCTGTGGTCCCAGAAGGGCAGACTTTTGGGCAGAAGGGGCAGGACTGGGGCAGCTAACTCTTAGCACTGCCTGGGGTGCACCATGTTGGCCCCCCACACTCCAGCCAGTCCTGAGAGCTGCCCAGTGTGCTCTGTGTGGCACTCTGGTGGCGATTTAAAGGGTCTGGGGCTCTGGCCACAGTCACTCCTGCGATAGCAATGGTGGTGGCCAGGAGCTCCAGGCTCTTTTGAATCAGCAAGGCCCAGGGTAACTGCCCTCTTGCCCCATCTACCCACCATCAGCAGGCCTGCCCATGAACACTAGCCACAATTAATTAGGACTGTAAGCATGGTAACTATTTTTAAAAATCAAGATGTGTATTCATGTGTATGCATGAATGTTCTTGCATATGCTGCTGACTAAGTTGGCTAAAAATCAATATTTGACACGTATACAGGATCAACCCTATTAACAACTCCGTGAGATATGTAAGTAAAAATTATTAACTTTATTTTGTAGATGAATGCACAAAGAGATTAACTAATTAATCCAGTTTCACACAGTGAGTCAGAGATAGAACCAGGAACAAGAATCTAGTACCAAGGAGTCCTAACTTCTAGCCTCCTGGTCTGACCTTTAGACCATGTATAAAAGGTAAATAATTTTTTAGGCTGAATTATTATCTGCAAATTAATAGTATAATACTTAATTTGTTAAAACCTTTGAATTGAATCCAATTACAAACTCAGACAAATATTATTATCAAGCCAGTTTCTGAGGGCATTATGGCTAAATTGTGACACTTGTAGAATGCATTTCAGTGCATAAGATATCACATCAGAACTATCTGCAGTGATTTATATCTTAAAGAAATTCACAGTGACACTTGCTAGTCTTCAACCAACCAATTGGAGCCCTTACATATTTAGGAAATTCTTACTTGGGACAATAAACCCACTGACATCAACTAGACTGTGGGCCCAATTCTCAGTCTCACTAAGGCCTATGAATGCACCCACAGCAGTGTAAAGACACTTAAAGTTGGGTATGAATAACACTTCCCCCACTTTAAGGCCTCTTTGAACTGCCATGCCTTGATCAGAAGTAGTCTGTTTGCACAAGAACTGTGCTTGTGAATAAGGTTTGTAGAATTTAAGCCCCTTGTTCGTAAAGGATGTGTTTAATTTTATGATACAGACTGTATTTTTAAATGGGTTTTTTACAGGTGTGTTTGTCCTATGTGCACTTCTGTTCTTTTGGGAACATCTAACTGGTACCAGAGCTGAAGTGCACTAATTAAATAAGTAAGAACAAATTGTAGCTAATCAGCTTCAGAACTAACAGCAGAGTTTACTTTTCTTGAAACCATTCCTTGCATTATTTGATACTATTTTTTAAAATGTGAAATGAATATAACTGAAAAAGAGAAAACAAAAGAGGGGAATTGGATGGTTCAGGACCTCGGTAATGAAACATGGAGCTTTCACTTCTGGTTTGTTTCCCTGGTCTGTAGTTTAAAAAAAAAAAAAAAAAAAAGCTATTTTTGTCTACAGTTTCTTTAGTAAGCCAAGTATCATGAATTTGATGGTCTTCCATCCTTTTCTTGGGCAATTAAAGTATCACAAAATCAGTAGCACAACTGAAGGTCAAACTCTGGTCTCATTTATATGGGAACAAATCCTAGGAGCTCTTCCATATGTACTCTGAATGCACATTGATGTAAAGAACAGAATTTGGCCTTAAATAGTAACTGAGAGTCTGATCCTGCAAATACATACTACAAGTAAAGCTAATCAGGTCTTTCTATTCCTTGTGGAAAATTTTGATGAAACCAAACAATTTCTATAGATTTATTTTGAGTTTATAAAAAATATATATGATTTTTAGCCCCAGATGCCAAGTGTTTTGTTTTTAGCTTAAAAGTTTTTATTTTTTGGCCCAATGTTGTCATTTTCCATTGAAAGCAGATACTTTCAATGAAAATGTATGCCAGGTGGAAAAACAGTTTTGATGGTAATGTTTTGACCAGCCCCCACTGCAAGGCATACAGCTCTGATTGAGAGCAAGTCCCCTAAACAAATGCAATTCAGGGCAGCAGACAGTGGTGTTTGTAGGATTGTGCCAAATGCAAAATGGTCATGGAGACTGAAAGCTTATTTACACGAGGGATTTTTGTGCTGATACAGGTGCAGCAGAGCAATCATCCAATGAAGACACTCTGCGCTGATGCAGTTAACTTTGGTTTGAAACTGAGGCATAGGCAGCAAGTTATATGGGCCCATGATGCCCTGGCACCATGAATATTCCTTGCGTGGGACTGGGCTCCACCAAAACTTGCTGCCTGCCAACTCTTGTGCTCCCTGCCCCCTGCATATCCCAGGCCTGCCTGTCACCTCTGGGTGAGTTAAAACATGCCAGGGGCTTCCATTACCACCACCAGCAGCACCGTAGGATTAGAGTGGCTTTTGCTGCTCACTCTCTCTGGCTGCTGGCATGCACATCCCTGTGGCCCCGGAGAGAGGGAGTGGTACCTCCAAGCCGTGTGTACCAGGCCAGCTGTTGGAAGGAGGGAGAGCATGGAGACAGCAGGCAAGCGGCAGAGCTCAGAGACCACTGCCCTCCTAAGAGCCATTGTCAGTGGGAGGTGCCACCAGGTAAGTGCAGCACCTGCTAGTCAGTCCCTTCATCCCTCCTTCTGCACCCTACTCCTCCATAGTGCACCCACTCCTCCACTCCACCCACACCCTGCCCCACACTCCCTCAGAGCCAGCCTCCTTTTTACTCCCCAATCCTCTGCTCCAGCCCAGAGCCTACACCCAGCACTCAAATCACACGTCCCTCCTCCACCCAAACTCCATCTCAGAGCTGTAGGCAGGTGAGGGGGGAAGAGAGTTTGAGTGGGGAAGGTGTACAGGCTATGGGCATTCTGGAACCTACCAAAATTTCTGCAAATCTTCCACCCTTGAACTGAGGTGATATGTACTCGTGCAGTCACCTTAGGCTGAAGAAAAAAAAAAAAGCACAGATTATAACCTTGCAGAATGTTTTGCAAGTCTCTTCTAAACAAGAAATATTTTTTTAAATGTCATGCAAATAAATCCTGCCTCATTATGTCTCAAACATCTGATCAGTTTATGTATAAACACAGGATTGATTTAATGTGCAAAAATAACAGGTTCTTCTTCGAGCAGAGTCCCATGGGTGCTCCACTGTAGGTGTCGGGCTTGTCCCGGCTCTGCTGATCGGAGATCTTTTCTAGCCATAGTCTGCCGGACCGCGCATGTGCAAAATGCGGCTTGTGGCTTTCGAGCCGTTTGAGCCTTGGTGGTCTGGCTCCCACCAGTTCCTCCTGACCATCCTCGGCTGCGGACGGACTGACTGCTCTCTCGTGAACTCCTGTTTCACAAAGACAGAGAGAGCTAATTATTAGTCGTTGTATATAGTTAAAAGTTATAGTTCTTTCTCAAGTTATAGTTAATAGTTCTAGTCATTAAAAAAAATTATTTTCTTCAATAGTTATACTGCAAATAGTCAATGCCTGGGTTTAAGAAATGTGAGTGCCGCGAGGCAATGCCTGCCTCCGACGGCCATTCCCTGTGTATCAGGTACCTTGGGGAAGGCCACATACCCCAGAAATGTCCCCATTGCTCTAAGCTCACAGCCAGAGCAAGAAGAGACAGGGACATGCGATTGAAGATCCTCTTATTTGACAAAGCCCTGCAGCCCCAAACCCAGCAACCAAAGGGGCATGCAGAACAAACTAAGAAGACAAAGAGGAGACCGGGTCCAGCGCGATCCCTCCCGCCTTCACGGAAGAGCCTCGGTAATAAGCCAGGGACATCAGCGGCAGCTGTTGCACACGCCGCTTTAGAGCCAAAAGACAGCTGGAGTAAGTCGGCTCCGAGCCCCTCTATATTGGGCTCCACGGTCTCAGCCGTTCCCTCGGTCTCCAAACTGCCTCCAGGGACCTCACGGCTCCGAGAATCTCTCCCAGTGCGGGATGCTTTCTGGCACCAAGCCACTCCTCGAAGTGGCCTGCGGCACCGAGCCACTCCTCGGCACAGGAGCGCTCGTTGGCACCAACTCATTCTCTGACACGGTCGCCCGCTCAGAGTCGCTCTTCACCCCGGGCACATGCAGCACCTCCAAGACCACCGGCACCGGGACCCCGGGTGCAGAAACACTCTGTGACACCTGAGCACCCTTCCTCTCCTGCAAGTTCGCTGGCACTGAGTCAATCGACGCCGAGGAGTCCTTTGCTTCCTTCACACTCGCAGGCACCAAGACACCGATCACCGGTGAGGCGCTCACCAGCATCAGAGCATCCCTCCCCACTGAGACGTTTGCCAGCACCGGGTCGCCCTTCGGCACTGGACCGATCGTCAGTACAGAGGCTTCCTTCTCTAGCAAGGCGCTCACTGGCACCGAGATAGCCTTCCCCTTTGAGTCGCTCTCCGGAACCGAGCCGATCCCCTCCTTCCAAACATCTCTCCGGCCCATCATGATCGTCAGTACCGACACGCTGTACATCGGCACACCCCTCAGTGTCAGCCTCTCCTCCCTATACGATATTCACTCACCAAGGGTTGATATTGCAACTGCAACCGCATTTTCTCCCCAAAGTGATCTCTCGTTTTCACATCAACGAACCTATAGTTTTGCCTATCTTCCACCCCAAACCACACCCTTCGCCCGAGCATTCGCGCCTACACACTTTGGATGTAAGACGCGCGCTGGCCTTCTATATCAAAAGAACCAGACCTTTTCGAAGGGCGTACTCACTACTAATATCAATAGTGGACCATTCTAAAGGCCGCCCGTTATCCGCGCAACGCATCTCGTCCATTATTGTGCAATGTATAAGGAGTTGCTATAACCTGCGGAGCAAACCATTGCCATCGACATTGAGGGCCCTTTCGACTCGGGCTGTTGCAACGTCCACTGACTTCCTCAAGAGAGTTCCTTTGAGAGATATTTGTAGAGCTGCTACGTGGTCATGCAACTTAACATTCGCTACACATTACGCTATCCCCAATCTCTTAATACCGGATTCAGCGGTGGTGTCAGCGGTGTTATCCACGGCTATGGCATACTAGCTCCGAACTCGCCTCCATTCGCGAGCTACTACTATACATTCACCTACAGTGGAGCACTCACGGGACACTGCTTGAAGAAGAAGAAGTTACTCACCTTGTGCAGTAACGATGGTTCTTCGAGATGCGTGTCCCGTGGGTGCTCCACGACCTGCCCTCCTCCCCTCTTCGGAGTTTCTCTATTTTATATCTTTCAGATCAAAAGGCAGAAGGAACTGGCGGGAGCCAGATCGCCAACGCTCAAACAGCGCGAAAAGCCACGAGCCGCACTTCGCGCATGCGCGGTCTGGCAGACTACGGCTAGAAAAGATCTCCGATCTGCGGCACCAGGACAAGCCCGACACCTACAGTGGAGCACCCACGGGACACGCATCTCGAAGAACCATCGTTACTGCACAAGGTGAGTAACTTCTTCTTTTTGACATATACCTTTGCAGTGTTTACCTTGCTTTGCAGTGAAGGAATCATGCAATCTTTCTCGTCTATAAATATTTTCCATCAACCTGAGGTTTATCAGAGTTTAATAAAACACATACACATTCCTAAGCCCTGGATATCATCATTAGAACATAAGAGTGGCCATACGGGGTCAGATCAATAGTCCATTTAACCCAGTATCCTGCTAACAGTGGTCAATGGCAGATGCTTCAGAGAAAATGAACAGAACAGGGCAATTGCTGAACCATCCATTCCATCTTTCAGTCTCAGTATATGGCAGTTAGAAGCTTACAGATATCCAGCGCATGAGGCCTGACTGCCATAAACTTATCCAATTGTTTTTTGAACCCAGTTATAGTTTTGGCCTTCACAGCATCACCTGGCCATGAGTTCCACAGGCTGACTGTGCTCTGTGTAAAGAAGAACTTCCATTTGGTTGTTTTAAACTTGCTGCTTGTTAACTTCATCACCTAACCCCAGCTCTTGTGTTATGAGAACACATTAAAAACATAATGCTTTTAAACCCACAAATTGTCCCATGCAAATGAAAATTTGTATTCAAGAAATATTACAATATTTTAATGAGAATGTAAAATAGCCATAAATTTGTTCTGTGATTAAAGGAACTGATTCACCTTTCAGTTACAATGAGTGCTATAAAGCAAAGCTAAAGCCTTTGAAGTCAATGGAGTCACACTGATGCAAATGAGAGAAGAATCAGGCCCAAGTAATCTAATCAGATCCTCAGATGGTAACACTATCCATCTCCAGAATTACCTAAACTGCCACCATTCTCCTGCTACAAACAGAAGGCTATATCACATGCTTAAAAGTGACATACAGATGGGGGGAAGTGTATTATAATATTAATAATTTAGTTGTACCTCTGTTTTTCCCTTGGCGGTAATCTAATGCCCTCATGTTATCCACTCAATAATCTGATTATGACCAAGTCAAACATCAGAGCAATGTTATTATCACTTAAATAACACGAGAACAATTTTATTGCCTTTTATTGTGCTTTGAACGAAAATGGAGGTGCTCTTTGAGTTTGTTTTTAAAGCTAAGCACTCAGGCTGACCTTTTTTTAAATCACTTCCTACAAGCCAAGATTCAAACTAATATCCATCATGTACTTTGAGAAGGACAGTCTTGAATCAGTATTGAAGTTTATATATAACATGTCCCTGTAATATGTATTAACACTTTATCTTTACTGTTACTTGCCTTTTTAGGTTTTAATGCTTTTGGATGAATGCAGAATGGTGCACATTTTCTTTGGTTTACATATAAATGTCAGGCACAATATTTGTGTTTAACCTTTCATGTCAACTTCCCTGTTAAAGTAAAATAAAATGTTTCTGTTTTAGAAGCTTATGCTTGAAATTAAAGTGGTTTGCATAGAAATTCTACTCTGATGTATGTGTAGGATATTTCATAATTCACTAGGCAGTATTGATGGCTTTAAGATGGTTGAAAGTGAAAATCTTAGTGGCTCAAAATAAGGACAGACTAATTTTCTTTAAATTGACACTTTCAAATACTATCATATTTAAAGTATAACCTCAGCATTACAAACTAGAGATGTCAGAGTGTATCCATTTAAATCAGCAACCGACAAGATCATGTTTATTGGTTACCCAAACAGCTACACAGCTACACACGGTTCCTGGTCTGGCTTCCAGGGAGCCGCCTGCCACGCCATGCGGCTGCTGGCTCTGCCACAGAGCTTCCTGCCACCCCATGTATAACTGTATAATCGCTGAAATTTTCAGCAGTTACACAGTTAATTAATTACCTGTATTTTAACATCCCTATTACAAACACCTCAGGAATGGAGCTTATAACTCAGAAATGTTCATAACTCTGAACAAAACACTGTGGTGTTTTTTTTTTCAACAATTTACAAATAAATATTGACTTAAAACAGCTTTGAAATCTTACTACACAAAAGAAAAATGCTGTTTTAAGCCATCTTAATTTAAATGAAAATTTAAATGAAATAAGCACAGAAAAAATTTCCTTATCTTGTCACACTTTTTTAAAAAAACTTTCCCTTTAATTTTAGTAATATATGCTTAACAGTATTTGCTCTCTTTGTTCCTTTTTTTGATTCTGCTCCCTGATTGTATCACATGAGGTACAGGTTGAAATTCTCTTAACTGGGAATCTCTTGTCCGGCAATGTCCGTGGTCTAGCAGGACCACGGATGTTCTGGTGCCAGAAAGTCCCAGTGGAGAGCTAGAGCATGGGAGCCCTGCAGGATAGCATGCAGCAGGAAACCAAAGTGCAGCAGTGGGGCTTCTGAGCAGGGCAGTGGGAGCCCCGTACACAGTAGTGGGACTGCCCAATAGGGGAGCAGGAGCCCAGGGTGTGAAAGTGGTGTGGCTGCAGCAGGAGCTCGGTGCACGCAGAGGGGGCAGGACTGCCTGGCAAGGCAGCAGGGGCCAGCAAGAGGCGGGAGCAAGCTGGAGAGTTGGCGATTGGGCCAGGGCTGGGGGACTGGTGTCATGAGGGGCAGAAATGATCTCCCCTGATCTGGCAAAATCCTTGATGCAAGACTAGTCCGGTCTCGAGGATGCCAGACCAGGGAGGTTCAACCTGTGTATTGTTGACTAATCAATTTGTAATTCTGGATTTCATAACACTGAGGTTCTACTATATCAGGGGTGGGCAATAATTTTTGAAGGGAGTCCACTTCACAAATTTTAGAAGTGTCTGAGGGCCAACTTGAAAGAGGTAGGGCCTTGGGGAAAAGGGGCAGTCCACATGCTGTAAAAAGACGCCAATATGTTTTTTACACCATAAAGTAATTAAATTTTAATAATAATTAACAGCATACAATATTATCCAAAGACTGTCATGGAAGGCAAAACTTGTGAAATTTTTAATAACACTAACAGTTTGAGAACACTTGTAGTAGCATTTGTAAAAACAACAACACTAACAATAAACTTTTGGTTACATCAGTAGTGGGCAGTATCCGACCCACATAGCAGTCCCGGTTCACCAGGGTTAGCCCCCCACAGGCCACCAATGCTTTATTTACATGCACCTTCACTGGTACAGCAGCTTGAACCTCCCATTCACCATGCAGCACCATCTCTAGCCAATGGGCACTGCGCGAATTGGGACACCATCTTCTACAGCTTGCTGGGCTAGGAATGGTGATTTACAGCCAACAGGAGCTTTAAATGGTCATATCTGCAGAGGCACAGGTTAATAAGCACTGGCAGAAGCCACATCCAACTTATTGCCCACCTGAATTTAATGCAGCTTATATGCATTAAATTTAAGTATAAAAGAAAAAATGCAACTCAGTGTGAAGAAGAAAGTCTGTGTTGGGCATTAACAAGGGACGTGAAGTCAAGTGTCATTTCTGATGTTGCAATGTGGAACACTACTGCAAGGTGGTCGTCAATGATAGAAGATCTACTCTTTGATTTATTGAATTTCATCACAGAAAATGTCTGCTCGCAGATCCAAACAATACAAGCATCTTTTGGGCATGAGCCTTGACCTTTGGTAAGTTTTATTCATTGAGAGATGCATAAAATTCCTTAAGTGGTGTTGATTTTAATTGCTCCACAAGCAAGGCATCACTCTGCAAGTCAATAAATTCAATTTGGAGGTCACTTGCAGCATTGTCCACTACATATGTTAAAGGAGAGAAGAACAAAGCCATGCCCCTCACTTCTAACCTATTGCCTGGCCAGGGCCGGATCAAGGGGGGGGGCTAGCTGGGCAGCTGCCTGGGGCACCTGATGGCATCTGTAAGGGGCGTCACGCGCCCAGGGCCGGGGGCCGCGTAGCACCCCTTACAGTTGCCATCAGGCGCTCTGCGCCCAATTGCAGCTGTAAGGTATGCAGTGCGCCGGGGGGGCGGGGCCGCACATGCACCGTGCGCCCAGGGGCGGAGCCACACATGTGTCGCACGTCCGCTGCCTGGGGTGCAGGAATGGCTTGAGCCAGCCCTGTGCCTGGCAGCTGCCCATCAGGCACAAGCCCTTTGAATAGAAGCAGTTGAAAAGGCTCACGTCTCCGGGCAACTCCCAGGCAACCCGCCAGTGGGGCAGAGCTGTGAGCTCTTCCCAATTACTTCTGTTTAAAGGGCTTGCGCTTGCCAGGTAACTGCCAGGCATTGCAGCCCACCCAGAAGGTGAGCCCTTTAAACAGAACAGAGAACCAAATGTAAAGGTCTAGTTTCAGTATAATCTTCAAACTGCTATGTCTGCACTGGCATTGCTACACTCGTGTCTGTGTAATGCTAAGTCAACCTGAATTAAAAGCACAACCACCTCATTGGAGTTAAGAATTTCTGTGTGTGCAGGGACTCAAGTTAGGGGCACCATTCAAGTTATAATTTGCAGTAACTTTGCCACGAAGACAAGTCTTTACTGACTTACCCAAGATCACACTATCAGTAGCAGAGTGTGGAATAGAACCCAGCAGTAATACCTTTCAGTTCCCTTCTCTGGTCATTCATCCACACACACTCCCAATGAACAGGTCATTACAGTTTCAGAACTTTTTTCCTATCAGGAATTGGTTGAGGCAGTTGGTTGAAGTGGCAGTTTTGAACAGCTCCAGATCTGTAAGCAGAAGGAAAACAGCTTGCAGCAGATGGGTGAACAGGTTAAGATACCGAAAAAAAGTGTTATTTCATACTGAAACCAAATAACCTAAATGGGGAAAATGTCAAAGGATAAATGCATCTCCCATCTGCTCAAGGCACAGCCCTTATTTTTAGGCATTTTCTATTGTAGTGAGGTTGCCTTGCAACCTCTTGCATGTAGGACTTTAAACAAAGTTGAGTTTCTCACATCACCAGCTGCAGTAGCCAATAGTTATGGAATAAAAACTTGGGTATCTACTTTCTCCAAGTCAATGCCTTGGTAATATCTTCAAACATAATAGTCCCTGCCTGTTGGCTTGATTTCTTCTGGGGAAGGAGACATGACATTTTGTGTTCACTTATCTTTTACAGTGATGAAACAGGAGGAGCTCCATAGTGTGAAACCAAATCTACTGCTATTAATAAAACATCACTTCCCAGCCACAGAGAAGTAACTTGTTTATTTAGCTAAGCTAGAGAGATGCCTCTCTCTGACCCTTCCACAGACCTGGTGCTTTTTTGGATAAATTAAATTTCAAAGTAAAAACCAACTGATCTAAGGCTCAATACATATTCAGAAGAAAACCAGCTGTTAAGAGAGTCCATGTTCAGCTTTTGTCACTTGAAGTTGTTTTTGTGCCCTGCACAGGTATGACTTAGCTTTCCAGAGCCGATTTTTCACTTCTCACCATGCTGCATTCAACTGCCCACAGCCATACAGGGGGCTTACTAACTCTGTCAATCCACATTCTTCTTGCAGAATCAAAGGCTTTACAGTGTGTGAAATGAAGAAGGGCTAAGGAGGATTTCTTTGCTTCTGGTGGCATAATTCTCCTAAAGCATTCTTTCTGGGGTAAGGAGATTTTTTGTCTTGGGATTCCATTTAAACACAAAGTATAATCAAAATATTTTTCCAGAGGAGATGATCAACAAGAAACATTAAAAAGGCATATTCTCATTATCACCTTCAATTCGCTCAGTCTGAGCTAAGCCCAGTCTCGACTAAAGAAGTTTCAGAGATTTACACTAGATCTTAAACCAATGCAAACCATAAAATAGATGGACTTTTGTTTAACCATCATTTAAATTAGCTTAATTTGCAAATTTGCCAATGCCAGTTAAACTGGTTGATTAAGGGTTTAAATGTATCAACATTAAAGATTTTCATGTGTTTACATTGCAATGTTATACAGATTTAGAATTTATTTAGTTAATCTGTTTGTTACAACTCAGATTCCTGGATCTTAACTTTAACGGATACAAATTCAGCTCTGTTGCAACAAGTGACCTCCATGGGAGTGGGAACAAGGATAGATTCAGTTCAGTATTTTCAGAAAATCAGATTTAACTAATTCTCTAAGAATGAAACTAAAGAAATCCCAAATTCACCTTAACCAATATCACTCAGTTATTTACAGTTAAACCTGATTTTCATGCACTATCTGTATCCTTGGCAGCACCCAATATTACTTGAAATAAATGTTGCCCTTACTTGGCCCAGGGAGCTCTGCAGCCAACAAGCAGGATAGATGCAGAAAAATGTCACCCATCTCTAGCATCTCTCGTCTTTTTCAGGAAGCAATAGGACTGATGATGCACTCAAGCTGGAATTAATCATGCAGAGCTACTCATTCCACTAAGTCTAATGAAAAATTCTATTCCACTTCAAGAGCTACCAATACTAAAATATCTTAATTTTAAAACCACAAGTTTAACTTTACAGTGTTGATTCTCCAAACCTCCTTTAGCATTATTCTGCACCTGACATTTCTTGTATTTAGAAAGTTGATATAATTTTTACAAATAAATTGTACTTTTCGCCTGAGAATAAAAAATCATTTATAAACATTTCAGTAGTCCTGGGGCCACAGTGAGGTGTTTGTCCCTGTTTTATAGATAGGGAAACTGAGGCCCAGGGAGGGAAGGTGACTTGCCCAAGGTAAAATGTGAATTAATAGCTGACCTGGATATAACATAACAAGCAGGTTCCTGACTACTAGTCCATTGCTCTAATCATTATACATAACACTCCCCATAAATAAAATCCCCAAATCCTGCCCTCAACTACACAGCTGCTTACAGGGCTAAAAGAAAGTGTCATCCGTTACTCCAGAACCTACTTAATGCCTTTGTAAGAACTGGATTAACAATGACATCCTCAAATCCTATTTATTGGCTTTGGGCACCTTGTCTTTATTTCCCTGATACTCAAGTTTGTGCTCATCTGACTGAGCCCATCAGTGATTTTACAATATTTTTTGTGTCATCAGAATAGTTACTGATACAAAATCAAGTTTTCTACTCTAGCCTCTAAAATGTCATTCACTTCTTTGCATTCTCAGTTTGCATCTTCAGCTGCATGAGAAAACTAGGAAATTTGGGCTTGTTTGTTTGCCCAAAACATATTGGTTCAATTTTAGAAGTTGGGTGGAGGCTGACTGAAAATTTGGAACATGGGGTAAATCTTTCTTTCTATGATCAAATTTCAGGTGGCACCACAAGTCACCATAGTGATTTGGGAGTGAAGTGGGGGCTTGGGCAGTGCATCTATAATTACAAAAACAAAATCCCTAAATGGCAGGGGAGGAGCAGTGGCTGTGGAATCTACTGTGGTCCAGAGGTTGTTATAGTGACCACAGTGTGGATACAGTGGTGCTCCTTCAGATTTGTCAAAAAGAATACCCCTGCTCTGAGCCTTTCAGTTCAGATTGTATGCCAGAG
This sequence comes from Pelodiscus sinensis, assembly GCF_052426305.1. Taxonomy (NCBI): domain Eukaryota; kingdom Metazoa; phylum Chordata; order Testudines; family Trionychidae; genus Pelodiscus; species Pelodiscus sinensis. The sequence continues at coordinate 30,127,965 of NC_143085.1, read as the reverse complement.
CTAGGTTTCGGTCTGCATCCATTATTGTGATCTCTCTCACTGAGGTGTCCATTGTAAAACTGTTTTTTCAGCAGAGGACACATGTGGGAAGCTCCAGGATGAGGACCAGGATTGACAGTTCCACTCCTTCAACACAACTTTCTACTATGAGAATAAAGCTCATCTGTGAAAGAGACAGAGCTTCCTTCAGGGCCCGTCCAAGACAATGGAACAAACTCCCACAGAAACTAAGGACCATCACATAGCATACTTCTTCAGTCTGCTTTAATATAGTCATATAATAGCATGTACATCCTTCCTTCCCAAGTCCTAGCAAAGCAAAACACTATACTGGAAACTTAAGTCCCACCCTCGGGAATGTGAATGAAAGAATAAACCACACATGCCAGATGTGCGGATATGGTTTACAGAAGAGGGATCATGTGAGGGTTACCTGTTGTGTTCCCTCCCTCTGGGGCGTCTGGGATTGGCCACTGTCGGCAGACAGGACACTGGGCTAGATGGACCATTGGTCTGATCCAATATAGCTGTTCTTATGTTGTTAGCCATATCACTTAATGCACTACTGGAAGGACTAAGGGTAGGATAGAATAGAATGTGGATTTTCCCGGTTAGGATTTTATGGCCTCAAAAAACCCACACTTGCTTCTGAGAGACATTCTGGTAGCCTCTTGGCTGCCTCCGGCCTCAAGCATGTGTTCCTCTGGTGTTGTGCCCACTCACAAGTTGTTCAGAGCATTGGCTGAGATTGGCAAGTGCCAGACAGAAATGATGTTAGATAGAATAAGAACATTTGTGACATAAACAGGCTGTAAACCAAGATGGGGTGAATTAAGGATAAATGGGGCAAAGATCTAGCAAAATGTCAACATTCTCCCATGTCTGTTACCTGCATAAACTTCTCTAGCCTCCCCCTTCCCTTCCTCCTCCCTCTGAACTCATGATCTTTTTTCAAAGTGAGACTGCCCAGTCTACCCCTGCTCACAAAGCATGAAGAGAGTTATGACTGACTTTCTTAACAGATTCTTTGGTTTAGATTAAAATAATTACAGTATATGATTTTCTTGTGAAAGCAATTGTGACTGTTTAATTGCAGCAGGATTGAAATCTTAGGATTTTGTTTTTGGTAACAACATAATGAACCAACTCCACATGGTACAAGTCTAGTGAAGTCAGGAGAGTTACCTCCTGGCTGAATTTGGCCCTACGTGCCTACAACATCCTGTGGGATTGTTCAGCTCTAAATATTAGGTAACTAAAAGCACCTGCAGTTGCCAAGCATTGTGATGTTTGGCACTGGCTTATGAAGAATCCCAAAAGATTTTTTAAATGAGCCAGGTCCCCTGGTAAATAGATCTTATTGTGTTCTTCAGTATTGCCAGGGCTATGAACTTCTGGATTAACTCTGAAAAACCTGGGAACAAGCCATGTTTTCAGGATTGTCAAAATGTCTTTTTCAAGTCAGAGGAAAATGAATCTAGTGTCTTCAATTTAAAATCTACAGATAGGATGATCCTCAGAGAAGGAGGAGAACATACCATTTTTAAACCAAATAATTTGTTAGCTAAGGATTCCCTGTTTGTTTGTTTGTTTTTCTTTATTTATATTATGTTCTGGCCCTTTTAAAAACTGTTGTTTAAGTTCCAGTATTAATTATGGAAGTCAGGCTGTTGCTGTTTCCAGATCTTACCATAAAAAATCAAATTATAGTTTCAAAGCCTTGTTTTAAGCTCTGTCTCTAATCAGCTAAAAAGGAAAAATATGCCATGTATATTTAACCCTTTTATCCCAAATTCTGAGCTGTGGACCAGACCCCCAAGTCTGACAGCAAAAAGGAAACAGAAATTTGTCCTAAAGAGGAAGCTAAGGAATCCCCACAAACAGGTGAATCTTTAGGTGATGCAGAACTAGTTATAGTTTCTTACCACCCATTACTCGAAATTGCACGGAGGTCTAGAATAGATGGGGCACAATATTTAGTGCTTCAGATAATCCTCAGTTGGCATAGCAGTCTATATGGCTATGTCTACACTACTGGATTATTTCAAAATAAGTTATTTTGAAATACTAACCCCAAAATAACTATTTCAAAATAAGCTTATACCTTTTCACAAGCAGGAGTTATTATTTTGAAATAACAAACCTATGATTTTGAAATAACAGGCTTAATAATTTGGACACTTGCCTTGTTATTTCAAAATAAGGGGAGTTATTTTGAAATAACTCCCCAGTGTAGACATGACCTATATGAGGCCACTGTAGCCAGCTTCAGTTAAAACTGTCCTTAGGTGGCTCTAAGCTACCCAAGGAAAACCTTTAGCCTCCATCCAGGCCACCATCAAGAGAGAAGAAAGATGTGTTAGATCTTCTTTCCTTCCTTCCCTTCAGTTGTGCTAAGCATGAATCCATGGCTGGGGACTGGTTCTTTTATCTTAATATAGTGTAATATAATCACTGTGCAGTTAAAGCAGAAAGATCTTGATTCATTACGGCCTCGCATCTTGGGCAGTCATTTATACCCACTTACAGTTGGGTGCAAAATGCTACTATTGAAATTTCATAGTGAATTACATGAAGATACGAGGTAGTGGAGAATCCGGTGCAAAGAAAGTACCTATTGTTCCTGTCTCTAGATAAAGCTTCACTAACATGAGACCCAAAACATGAAATGCTTCCTGCATGGCGATCCTCTATGAATCCCAGCTAAGCTGTGCAGAATTTGAAGTGTGTTTTCTTAGGCCTTGTGAAAGGTCACTAAATAGCCAAAATATATATTCCTCTTTGGAATATGTTATAGTAAATTAATCTTTGAATCTGGAGAGGCAGTCAGTTTGTTAACTCATCATAGATTCCTCTAAGCATCTCTGTTGTAAAGACTTAAATACAACCAAATCAAAGTATAATTTTTATATCATACATTCAGGTACTGATATATATATACTTATACTGATACTTGTACATTCAGGTGCTGATTCTCCATGGCCCTGTGGTGTTGCCTTTCACTACAGCAAAAAGTGAGTGCAGAATGGTAACATTTTACATTCTTTTTGCACAAATCTGACCCTGCAAAGTGCAAGGCAGTACAGAATCAGGCTTACAATATTTATGTAACTGCTTTCTCATCTATCACTATGTGTCAGTTACGATGTCAACAGCTGCACAGTATAAATACATGGATCCTTAATTGGGAAAGGGAGAAGGGAGCGGTAACAATAAATACCATATTTAAAGCTTTGCTCAGTTGATCCTTTCAAATGCAGTCCCTCATCCTGCTACATGAATAGCTCAGTGGAGGCAAATATGGTCAATACACAATTTCAAGTTCATTTACAGTTATTGCAGCAAACAGGATTTGCCTTCAGGTGCTCCCTAGACAATAAGAACCTAACAACAGCTTCGAGAAATTAAATGATTGACCCAGCCTCAGGACATAAAGTATGGGCCTTTGAGAACTTCTACTTTCTGGGCTGGACCTACCAGAATCATGATATCAAAACATAATGACAACAATTTATATCCACTTTGGACTGGAGTAAGTGACTACACAGCATGCAAGACAATGGAGAATCTGCCCTGATATTCTATTTGAGGCTTCCATAGACTTGATGTAGGAGGACCATGAGACTTCTGTGTCCTATCTGTAACAAAGAAATATCTATTACAGATTTGTCTGAATTGGAACACTAGACCCCATACCATGGTGAACCAAACACAGAATTGAATTGGAATTGATCTCAGACACTAGATTTAACCACACTTGAATTCTGAGCCAAATTTTGGATTTTGGAGCTATCTGCATTCTTTATCAATGCCAATAGGCTTGTGAAGCTCCGTTAATGTTTGTGGAGTCCCTTGAGATTCACTGATGAAAAGTTCCATAGATGTGCAAAAAGTTACTATTTTAAAAAACCCAAGTATCCCCAGATTGAACCTTACACTAATGATCTTTTATAAACATTTGCTTCAATAATATTATTAACATTGCAAATTCAGGCACTTAAAAGTTAGAAAATGCCAGAATTGAGACTGGGCTCCTTTGGAAAGAGCAGTGTGTGATCATGTACATAAAAGCTGTATCAAAATACAAATGTACAGGGAAGCCAAATTAAGGTTGCATAAGCAGTCTTAATTCTGGTTTTTCCTGATTTTTCACTGTATGACTTTGCAACTTTAATAATGTAATTCCTAGATCTGTCTTGGTGTGTAATATAGATAAAATGCCACATTCATCCCTGATATACTTCCGGTGAAATCAATAGGTTTATACCAAGGATAAATTTAGTCCATAATATCTAGTTTTCCTCATGTCACTATAGCTGATTCCATTATCAGCAACATTTTCAAAAGTAACCATTGACTTGATGTGCATCCATTTTGGACCAAAGACATCTGAATTTGGGTACCCAAAAATTGCAGTACATTAAATTAGAGGCCACTTTATAAAATTCTAGTATTAGCAAAGACAATTCCATTATATGACCTTTTGTACTTTCATAGGCCACATCTTTCTGGAAAAAAAAAAGTTCTTCACTATTTTGAATAGGTAGTCCTTTTTCAGTGTATTTTTTCCCATGTTAGAACCTATAACATTAATATAGCTGTACTTTGGGTCTATTTGGTTTCTCGGTAATCCACAAATTGGGAGGAGTCAGGCAAAACTAAATGGAGTCTGGATGCATCAAGAAACTTCAAACCTGCCCAACACTAATTCTTCACTCTCTGCCTCCCAAGTCTGACTGTCTTCTGATAAAGGGAGGGAAGCCTTCACATGGGACCTGTATTTAGGTGTTCTAATGTTTCTGACTTTATCTGTCACAAAATGGGGAACTCAGGACTTAAGGTTGATGGGAGAAACAGATTTATCATTTTTCTCTTTTTCATTCATCCTCGTAATTGGCATTTTTCAGAGGGACTGTAATACAGGACTTTTTCAGAAAGACTGCAATGAAGGGCCATATCTTCTTGTAAAAGAAGAGGTAGATGAAGCAGTATTTCTTTAGCAGGAACACAGCCAATCTGTTCCACTACATAGGAAGGGTCCACAGAGGAAAGAAAGAGGTAATCCCATGAATTTAAAGATGCCCTTGACGTAGAAGAAGAAGATGGGGAAGGCAGAGATGCACTAATTCACCTTATTCTTGCAGATCACATGGGTATGGAGTATATCCATCTGATTCTGAATACGTTATCTTTATTTAGTTCTCAAGAGGAAATAGGGAAAATCCAAATTCCCTGCCAATATGTCCAGAGGGAAAATTCCTTCCTGTCAACAAACCATCATACACTGAGGAAAGTACATGTGTGATTTGCACTTTATTCTTATTTGAGGTACAAGTGTGGTTATAATCTGAACTTTGTTTCTTTAATATAAAAGTTTTGCAATAATAATACTTTGCCCTTCTCTATTGCCTGCCTGACACATCCATGGATCACAAAGTATTCTGCAAACAAATAATAAACATCACAATGCCCCGCGAAGTAGATATCATCCCAGATTTACTGCAGGAGAAACTGAAACATGGAGAGACTGATTTGTTAAAATCATAAATTTCTGTGGGAAAACTGAGAAGAAAACAGATCTCTTGACTCTCAGCCTTGTGTATTAATCATTAAAACTTTATCCCTCTTTCTAGCATGACATGACTCTATTCTCCTTTGGAAACCATGTAAAAGAGCATACGTACACTAAACTGTGTCTTGTGTACATTTTAGAGAACTACTCTAACATCACCACAGATCAATTAAATCACAGAAAACACATTTTCAAGATGCCAAGAGAACATTTAACCTTTTGGTGCTAAATGTTGGGATTTCCTGATGCTTAATTCTAGTACAAAACATATTAGTACTTAGTATCAGGAAATCCTGACTGCTAGTGTTGAGAGGTTAATGAGATAATTGTTTACATTAGGTGTTTATTACTCCAGTATCACTTCCTCACAATATTAATGAGTTATTTAATCCAGGAAGGACAGTGAATGGCTCTAATTCCTTCCAAAACCCTTTGCAATGAGTCTTGCTATTTTTAAAATGAGTTTTACCAGTAGAGAACTAGTTCTACAACTATAGGTTTCTACTGACCCTCATCCTGAAAATGTCATATGTCACTGTAAATTCCTGGAGATATCCCTCCCAGGTTCCTGATCACAGCAACTAAGTAGAGACTGCCCCAGAGAGTTAATTCACAATTTGCACTGAGCCCCATGTGTGCTAGGCCAGCACTTGTGGGACTTTATTTATATTGCTGTCAGAATACGTATGCAATATAGGCATGAGCAATAAAAATCATATTTATGTATGTCACTAATAAGTCTCAGCACCTTAATATGAGGAGTGCCCAGCAACCTGAGACAGGACATCCACCAGCATTCAGTTACATCAGTTCACAGGGATTTGTGTGAAAAGCTTACTCAGTAATGATCCACTATGTCACTTGCAAATGGTATGATAGGAAGAATTAGAGCTAAACTGGAATTATTCAGTTGAAAAGCAGTAAAATATGCATGGTATAGTATAAACTGACATAGGCCCCAATCCTGCAAGCTGCTCTCCACAGGTAGAGCTATACAGCCATGAGGAGCACCCTGAAATCATTGGGGCTCTCTGTGTCTACAAGGATCGACTTGCACAAAACTGCTTGCAATGTTGTGGCCATAGTCTGAATGGGTATTATAAATGGTACAGCACAGGAAATTGTGTATAGGCCTAGAACTGCAGTGTAGTAGAATGTACAAGCATGGTGCAAAGATAAGACTGTGGAATTAGGCTGCTGGCAACTAGCAGCTGAGAGATGATTGAACACAACAGATTGAGCTTTCACAACTGGACAAACGAGCAACAGATATTTAAATGGAATATTAACAGTTTTTCTCCCAATTATTTCCAAACCTTCTGGCTCATGCACACATAGCATGAGGTGTATTTTGGCTCTACTTAATTATTTTCTATTTCATATTATTCCAGCTAAAAGAAAGATGAGTGGTTTGTTGGGAGTTTTGGCCTTTTTAAGCTTCAGAGAGGTAGCCAAGTTAGTCTATAACTGGAAAAACGTAAAAAACAACTAATAGTCTTGCAGCACCTTAGAGACTAAGGGTATGTCTACACTGCAACACTATTTTGAAATAATGAATGCTATTCTGAAATAACTTAGTCTATGTCTACACAGCAGGCAGTTATTTCAAAATAATGTCAAAATACTGCCAAGCTGGAGGACTTCTTACTCCGACTCCTGTAATCCTCATTGTACAAGAAATAAGAGAAGTCAGAGGAAGAGTGCTCTATTTTGATATAAGTGCAATGTAGATGCTCCCTGTTTTGAAATAAGGTATTTCGAAATAAGTTATGAAATTGACATAGCTCAATTTGCATAGTTTATTTCAAGTTAAGTGTTGCAGTGTAGAAACAGCCTAATAAAACATGTAGATGGTATCATGAGCTTTCTTTTTTTAATTATCTTCATTTTCATCAGACTGAGACTATCTAAAAATAAATTAAACTTTCAATAGAAATGTTTACTTGTCCCCATTCCATGTAGAATTTTGCCTCAAAAATGTAAGTGATCTGTGGTCCAGAATGAGTAATATTCACTCTTGGACCAGTGACAGCTGCAAAGCCCAATATGTCATGACACTAAAGCTAAAAATGGAAACTTGATGCCATCTTGCAATGGAAGAGTCCTATCTTCTAATGAGACTGCTTTTGTTTCTTGTCCTGGGAAGTCACAAAATTTATTAGAGACTTTAAATGTATTATATTTTCATTACAGAAAAGCCTTTTTAGAAGTTTAGAAAATGTAATAAGTTGTAACTTTTTTAACCACTGAAACTCATGCACTTTGACTCATAAAAACAAAAGAACCTGGTCTATAACTGCAGGGATTAAAAAATATCCAAAGAAAAATGTGAACCTCTCTAAAACATCTATTTTGTCTATAAAATGTGTGGTATTTACTTACTAATTATCTATGGTATAAATGGTATTGGGACACATGTGTGATGACCTACATAAGTCATTTGTAGATTTACCATGAATAACAGCGCCATCCCCAAATCATGCAGTTAAAACCCTTTTACCACCCCTGTATTCCTTTATATAATAAGATTTGGCCCTGTGACCTCCACTCTGTATAAAGCACTAGAGTGAGATTTAGTAGCTCTGGATTCTTTTATAGTGTGTTACACATGATCTTTAACATGTTATTCAATGAAAAATTCATCTTTCAATGGTCAAAATCCAAAAAAGCACAAGCAAAGTTAAGCATATGTTAACATGCTTTGCTGGACTGTGGCCAATTATATCTGTGTCATTTCAATCAGAATCAATGTAAATTGCAATGCTGTTGCTAAGAGGACAATTTACTTATTCACGTTCAGTGTACCAGTGAAAATAATTGCTTTTAAAGGACTTGAATGAACTGTGCCCTATGACTGCAAAGTGTAATTATTGCTCATCATGAATTCAGCGAGCACAAAAAATCAGAGAAAATAAAAAACGTTTTAGTGTGTAAAAATAATCCTGACACATGATTTGCTGGAAATAGTCAGGATACAATGATATATTTTTATAATTTATCTTTTCAGATGTCAATAGCAGAGAGATGAATAGCAATGGCAACTAATCTGCATATGCAATGAGTATATCCTGAGTGGCTGCAGTTATTAGTCATCTCCCAAAAGATATGAATAATAAGTATACTTAATCTCTAAGTATATCTCTCCTTCACAACATTAGCTTAAGCAGAATAAATGTTACACTTTGGAAATGTGTAACTATAATGGAAAGATCTTCATATTTTTCTGATTAAAACATTCTGAATATTTACCACAGACTACTATTTAATTTAATATTTAACAAAGTAGTTATTGTCAAACAAATTTTTACCTAGCCTGGGTAGGACCCTTATACCTGAGCTTAGCATAGTTCATGCAGATGGACATCATGACATTCAACAAGGTTGTGAGGATGGCAAAAGCCAATGATTCTGTTTTGTCGATAGCATGATGTTTGTACAGCATCTAAAACAGCGGTGGGCAATAACTGGCCCCTGGAAAGGTAATTTTTAATTTTGAGGGTTACACTTTATGAATCACAGCATAGACCATTTTGCCAGGGATTAGCCCCACACTACTTCCCACAGCTCTCATTGGCTGGGAATGGTGATCCACAAACAACAAGAGCTGCAAGCATCCATACTTGCAGATGCCTAGATGAATATGGCAGTGGCCTGCCATGGGCTAACCCTGGTGAAATGTGTCCAGCCCGCGGGCTAGTTATTGCCCACTGCTGATTTAGAACAATAGAGTCCTGATCTATGCCATAATCCATAAAGTGTAACCTTCAAAATTAAAAATTACCTTTCCAGGAATTGTGAAGTTCTGGATTCTAACCTGCAACCTAGACCAAGTCACTTAAAAGGAAAAATAATTGAACTCACACTCCTTTTTTCCTTCTTTATGATATATAAAGAGAGTTGGGAAGTTGATTTTGTTTTTATATTTTAAAAGATTTATTTTTCTGCTTGTTTTTTACATTAACAATTCCAGTTTTGTCCACTCTTGAAGAATCTTTGACTACTAGAGAACTAGTGAAAGGATGACATGTAAGAGCAAAAACAATGTAAATAAAGAAATTGGGAGAGGGAGGAAGTCTGAGTCAGTCTTTTTAGAACTCTTTGTTTTTTGTTTGTTTTTGTTAATACCTACTTAACTTCAATTACAAGTGTACTGCTGAAGCAAGTCTTCATTATTTTTCACTCTGCATGTAGTACTGTGTGAGAGCACACAGCAAACAAGCACCAACATAATCAAGATGTCCTCTTGAGTGTAAAACAGGTTGAAGATCAGACTTGACATTACTAGTATTTCAAAGGAAAAAAACAAGCCTACTATTTTTAATATCCTTTAGAGGTTTTTTTTTTTTTTTTAATTGACTTGTCAGTGACTTTGATGCAATTCCCACTCAAGTCAATATAAGTTACACCAGAGTAACTGAGGTGTTTATCAGCCTTTTATGTCCTCTTCACACAAAACAGCAATAATATAGCCTTCCTTTGAGAAATTCCTAGGATGTCATGGAGTTATGCTACGACCAAAAAAGATAATCATTAAGATGGACCCCAAACCAACCTAACTTTGATACTCACCACAACAGAACTCAGCATCTGCTTATTGTTCTTTTGTTACCAAGAAAGGAAGAAAATTCTCTGAAGAGAGGATAGAATTTAAAAGAGAATCTTAAATAATTACAATAATTTAACTGTTTCTTTCTTAATTCAAAATAGCACAAAATGAAACTACCAAGATGGCCTTTTCCCAATACTAGTATCCAAAGAAAGAGCTGCAGGCCTGTTATTTGGATGGCTCAGAAAGAATGAAAAAAGACAGAAACTATAACAAGACATTTTTTAAATGAATCACTCAAGCACAAAAAGGAAATCTTAGGGTACGTCTAAACTATATCCCTCTTTCGAAAGAGGGATGTAAATTAAGACACATCAAAATTGCAAATGAAGCCGGGATTTGAATTTCCCGTTTTTCATTTGCATAACCACATTACAGTATTCTTTCAAAAAAGGGTTTTCTTTGTGAAAGTACTGCATCTAGACCGCGGTTTCACTTTCAAAATAACGTTTTTTGAAAGAATGCTGTGAGGCAGTTATGCAAATGAAGCGTGGGAAATTCAGATCCCAGCTTCATTTGCAATTTTTATATGCCTAATTTATGTCCCTCTTTCGAAAGAGGGATGTAGTCCATACATACCCTAAGTGAAGACACCCACGATTTTGGGTGGCATTCACTATTTCTTAGGCAAAGAATTATAGGCATTTTTCAGCTAAGTAATACCATCAGAGTCTGCCTTTCTAGAAAGTATATTACCATATATCATCTGGAAAGGCAATTGGTGTACACATGTGTATGGTTTCAGAGGGGTAGCCGAGTTAGTTTATAACTGGAAAAAAAAACAATGAATAGTCTAGCAGCACTTGAAAGACTAAGAAAACATGTAGATGGTATCTTGAGCTTTTGTGGGTACAAAAAACCCAGAGTTGTACCCACAAAAGCTCATCATGATACCATCTACATGTTTTTTTAGTCTTTAAAGCACTGCTAGACTATTCATTGTTGTTTTAAGTTTTACCTGTATGCGGTGTTGTTTAAGATACCATTCACTCTCATAAGATCAAATTCTTGGAAATGGAAAAGAACTTGAGTAAATGGGCTTGTTCTGCATAACAATGTAACAATGCTGAGGGGTGGCAACTTCCCCCTCACCTGCTAGACAGGGTGAATGTGCCAGGCAGGAGTTGTTACTATGAAAGAAGTAAAAGATATGAATGGCCTGAGAAATGAATCTCACTTTAATCTCATCTCCATATTGAGTTGTAGATGTACAAAGGTCATTCAAGTTTTAAGCTACATTGAGGGGCCTATAGACTCTAGTAATATACCTCAGGATTTGGCCCAACATTTGATGGAGACCAGTAATGAGTATGACATTGGGAAAACTTTTCTGATGGAAGATGAGCATCCTTCACAGACTCTTAGAGAACTTCTTTAATGAAATGTAAGTGACTGCTATACCATAGGCTATGCGTGGTTTGATGAGACTAGTACCTGAACTTGTTTATTTCTGGGTGGATAAACCTAAGCAATAGGTGTAATCCAACAAAAAGAATTGGAGTGTTCTCTACTATAACTAGAGAACTGTGAAAAGGTGCAGTAGAACAAGTTATCATCCATAATGAAGTTTTTTTTTTCTTGTTAATGTAATATGAAAGCCCTGTGAAGTGCAAGACAGACAATTTCACATTTGGGAATAGTATACAAGATCAACATAATGCCATAAAGCTTGTGCCTAAGCTGGGAAAGTCAACTTTGCAGAGAGATAATTGAACATGAAGAAGTGAAGTTAGAAATGTGAGGAACTTGTTGACATGGCTAAATGTGAAAATAGATGGGTGTTATTAAGTTGATAAATATAGCATTAGGAGGTAGATGTAGATGTAAAATGATACCAAATCTGAATGGTGATGATTTACACTCACTTTTCACAGGTGTAAGTAACTACACAAGCACTGTGTTAGTCTAGTGCTGCCACTAGACTCCCCAAATGGAAAGCAGGGTAAGCCCACAGTAACAGCTAGTGCAACTGAGTCAACCTGATGCACCCATTCAAAGGGTGGCATTTCCAAGATGCCCTGAAGGAATCCTGTTTGTTCTAGCTGACATGGCCAAAAGTCATCTTTGGGCACCCGATGCAACTTCACTCTGTGTGGCAGATTGTGTCAGGTGAAGTGTTAAGAGTCCTAAGCCTTTCTGGCGCAATGGAACATACATGTAGCAGGCGCTGTCATTTGGCAGCTGTTTTCCAAGGCGGAATAGCTTTTCCTGGGAATACAGGCTGCCTGAATGTATCAATATCTTACATCCACATGCACTTTCCATTTGAGTCAGAATTGTGAAACCAATCTCTGAGCTTTGAGTCAGGATAAACCAGGCACAGTATTTCCTAAGGCCTTTCACTATGTGTTTCCACATACAGGAAAACAAGACCTGTTTTCTCCTCCCTCCTGCATTTTGCAATCCCAATGAAGTCAGTGATGTTGCACAGATGTAACAAGAACAAAATTTCCTTTTCAGTTTACTCACTTATGTATAACAGCATGAGATCATTGAATATCTCCATCACTTCCAACTTTTAATGTCATCACCCTGAACTATTACACCATATTTATCAGTCTGTCTGCCTATTAGAATAATATTTGTGAAGGCTGTAGTGAACATACTTATCTTAAATGAGCAACTTTTATTAATAAAGCCTGCCAACACTTGAAGGAGCTTTAATAATCTAGAAAGAGTTTTTACCTACCATTCATCAGGACTTGGATTATTTTGCCCATTTTAAAGGTAATTGTTCATGTAGCTTGTTCACTTTTTCCAAGAGCTATACAGTTACAGTACAAATGTGCTCTGAAAATGTTCCATCTGAATTTTATATAGCTATCAGAGATACACAGATATTCACATGGTTTATCCAGAATGAGTGTCTAGGGAAAACACAGAGCACCTCATTTCCATTACACTATTGTACATTAATTATTTAGAACATCGTTAACTCTGATGATTATTGGGGATATCTGTTTTAAATGTATCTAGGGTCAGGACTGACTTGTGAAATATGCGCTTTCTTAGCTTGTCCATGTTCAGAATAAAAACATCCTAGCAACAACTTGGTAGACTGGTGGCTGCTAGAACATGTTTTTAGCATAGTTGGCCTTAGCATCATACACAAGGATATTTTTAAAAAACATACAATACATGTATTACAATACTATGCTCTAGGGGGACTGATGAAGGCACAGGATGAAAAGCCAAGAGAACCAGTTTCTATTCCCAATTCTGCCGTAAGACTGTGTGACTTTGGACAAGTCACTTCATCTCTCTGTTTCTCAATTTCCCTTCTGTAAAATGAGGATAATAATAATACTAATCACCCTCACCAGGGTGTTATGCAGCTCAATTATTTAAGGTTTTTAAAGTACTTTAAGGTCCTTGAGTAGAAAACACTTTGAATACAAAGTATTTATTATTTATGTTATATCAACCTTACTATAACGGGTCTCATTTAAAAAAAGACAGTATACAGTAGGAAAACAACACTAAAATACTTTTCGTAACAACATTATTAGCCTGGTTTCAACCCCAGTGTAGAGAAAGCCAGACTGAGTGACTATAAATGGTAAAAATGGCTGGTTTTTTTTCAATAATGTTTTCTGACCCAGGAATTACAAGTGGTTCCAGGAAAAGATAAATTCAAGAGTTTTACAAGTGCCTCCAGAGAAGGTTACGTATGACATAATAGTATATTTTCCTCAAAAGAACTGAACAAAGCAGGAGTAAAATAGTCTTTTGCAAACATAGATCCCTGAAACAGAAAGGGTACGGTATAGGTCAGGATAATTTCAGTTAACACCTAATTTCCATTGATGTAGATGGGAACTATACACAAGCAAAAGAAAGAAAACAGGTTGCATAGGCTGGAAGCCCTGAGCTCTGACAGATTTATGCTAAGGATTTTGTTCTTATGGGATGAAAAACTGCTGGCCACTTATAAGATGAAACCCCTTGCAACCACTGCTTGTTATGAAGCACCTATACAGATTACAGTAGAAAGTAGAGAAAAGGACAGAAAATAAAAATACAGATCAATGTAGAAGTTTTTCCATTGAAGAAAGATGTCCTTAGATTTGGCCTGGGAAGTTATATTATTAGAGGGGCATAGCAGCCCAACAATTCCTTATTTTCTGACCTGAATTAAAATGGTTTGGAGACAGATGCAATGCCCCAAGCAAAGGCGGGGGAAAGGGGAAGGGGGGGGGGGGGGTAAAAGATATAAAGTGATTGTGTCCATTAATCTTAATACAGAAATGTTCCCTTTTGAGAGCAAAAATCATGTGTTTCATTACAGTGTCAATAATTCTAACAAGGATCTTTGATGGATCAAATTGTTAGAATTTACTTCTCAAACCTAAGAAGAACCTATGATCTCTGACTAATTTTTTCTTATTTCTGGGGATGGTGGATGGAATAAAGCAGGATTTTTATCTTTTGCATAATTTTATATTAAAATACGTTTAAAATAGCCTGGAAGGTGTAATTAATAAATTCAGATTCTAATAAAAGAGATTGCTTGATGACATAGGAGGATTTTGTCTACAGGTGAAAACCCACGAATATCACTTCATAATGATGCTAGTTAATAAACATGTATGATCTTGGAAAAAATATTCCACAAAGTCCATATAAAATTATTCTAAATAGCGCCATTCCACAACAATATAATAAATAAAATTCCCTTGGTCCCTAATGAATGACTGAAAGTCATGCACTCTCCAGTGCATACAAAGGCTTTTGGATCCTAGCTACACTAAAGGTACCTGCAAATTCTTCTGATCTTGAAAACTTACAAGCAGTTTGAGTTTGCCATTTGATTTTCCCTCTTAGGCCAGCTTTTATGGAATGGGTTTGCTTGTCTTATAGAACCATAAGACTAGGATTGTAGCCTCTGATTGGGTGGAGAATTGTTCAAAAAATCTTTTTAAGAGTAAGCAGTTTTAGGTAGTTCCTCATACACAGTGATCTGTTCTTCAAAGGAGCAAATCCCTCTTACTATATAAAATCCGTTTGCCTGAAGCTAGGACAGATCACTTGGGATATGTCTACACAGCAGTGTTATTTTGGAATAATGGATCCTATTCCAAAATAACTTTGCAAGTATCTACATAGCATGTCAGTCATTTTGAAATCATTTCAAAATAACGGGTAGCTTATTCTGACTTCTGTATACCTCATTCTATGAGGAATTACACCTATTCTGAAATAGCTATTTCAGAATAGTGTGTGTGTCGACCGGGTGGCTGGAGTTATTTTGAAATAGGGGACCCTCCAGCCCTTCCCACAGGTGCCCTGCTAGCTGCTCAGTCCACAGTCGTCACTACTCTTTAGCTTCCCTTTCCCTGCAGCCCTTAAAGCTGCAGGCAAAAGGGAAAGGGCTTGTGGCACACAGCAGGACCCTGCACAGCCATCGCTGCTGTCATGGCCAAGCCCCCCACTCCAACTGAGTCCCCCACAACTGCAAACATTGCCTCAAGCAGCTCCCAGGTGCCTGACAGTCCGAAAGAAACGCACACCTCCCTGTCTGGTGCAAAGATCCTGGACCTCACTGCGGTGTGGAGCAAGGAGGAAAACCTCCAGGATCTCCACACCAAGTGCAGGAACGCCGATGTCCACAGTCGAATGGCCAATAGACTGGCCATCAAGGGACACAGCCACACCCAGGAGCAGGTCAAGATGAAGATGAAGGAGCTGAGGCAGACATATGCCAGGGAAAAGGAGCACAACTCCTGCTCCAAACCAACACCCCAGACCTGCCAATATTACTCCAGCTCCACCACATCTTGGGGGGCAGATCAGTCCCTTCCCCCTATCCTCATAGTGGACTCAGGTCTGGAGACACCCATCGTCTCCTGCTGGGGGGCCCAACTGGTGAGAAGGAGGAGGAGGAGCCAGATGAAGCCAGCAATATCTCTGTGCCTACAAGCTAGGACCTCATCCTCACCCAGGAGTCGGTATCCCCCTTCCTGGATGTCTCTCAGCCACTGTCGGAGACCACGGAAGGCACATTAAATGAGTGTCATTTCTTTCCCTACACACATTCACGCGGGTGGTGGTTGGTGGGCAGAAAGGGGTTGGAGCATGCTCCTTGCTTGCACTTTTCATCCAGGGGATCATGTAGTAGCCTGTGTACATGGAGACCAGTCTGGGTCTCACAGTCCCAGGAGGCTGCAGCAATGGATCCTTATATGCACCAGAGGCTCACAGTGTCAGGGGAGGCCTCTCAACACAATCCACCACTAGAAGGAGGCTGGGGACACAGAGACACACACATACACACTCAGGAGTGATACACATGGCACACGGTCATGCCCGCACACTCAAGGTAGCACCCCCTTCCGAGGAAAAGTGTGGTGAAGTGTAGGAGCCTGTATGGTTCACACGCACCTTCTCCGCTAACATCCTGCCCCTCTCTCCTCCAGTGGGCTGGGATACAGGTCCTCTCCCCATGGGACACCGGCACTGCTGGACTTGGTGTGTGCACAGTGCGGAGGGAAGCCCAGCTGCCCCATGCTCCCCCTACATCCCCACCTGCAGGATTCCGATCTGGCCAACACCTTCCCATGTCTACTTGTCCCTGGGATGTGGGGGTACTGAGGCTTCCCCTGGACATCTGGGCCCCTGCAGGAAAGGGCCAACTGTCTAGGCCACAGATGGCCTTGCTCCACGCACATTACTTTCGTATGTCCCGAGAACTGTCGGTCTCAGCTCACAGATGAGGGTAAGGCTTCAGGCACAGTGTCTCCATGGATGACTGACCTTTCTGTTCTCCACAGCCGGATCAGCTGCAAGGGGGACGTTTGACACCACCCATGGCAGCCTCCCAACCCCAAGTGATCTGCCAGCATAGGAGAACCCAGGAGTAATTCCAGTGGTAGCACATCTCCGCACTGCGAGCCCTGCAACACACCCTGGACCAGAGACTGGAGGAAGACATCCAGCTGCGGCAAGAGACCTGGTGGGAGATGTTGGATCAGGACTGCACCATCTGTGCAGCTGTCCAAGCACTCTCCGCCAGCTTGGTGCCTGCTTCGCTTCCTAGCCCCCGCCGTGGCCACTGAGGTCCCCACACCCAAGGCTGTGCGACCACCAGAGCCAGGCACCACTCCTATCCTCCTCCCTGACCCCTTCTCCCGTACTTCTCCCCCTCTCTCTTCCCTTCTCTCAGGTTCTTTCCCCAGTGCTGCCCCAGTTACTTCTACCCCAAATAAAAAAACAAATAGTTTATTTTCTTTCCCAAACAAGGTGTGTTTTATTGTGTCTGTGGAGGCTGGATGGGGGGTGGGGGAGAGGCCCAGGGGAGAGTGTCACAGGGTTCCTGTGAGAAAGTCTCCCTCAGGGCCTCCCAGATGCCCACAGCTCTCGATGGTCCTGTTGGACAGCAGCCATGTGTGACTGCTTGAAGGCCCTGTGGATCCGACTGGCCTCTGACCCCATCTTGGCAGGATCTTCTCCCCTTTCCTTTCACAAAAATTGTGAAGGACACAGCATGCATCCACCATGTGTGGGATGTTTTGCTCCCCAACATCCAGACAGGTGAGGAAGCAACAGAACTGCACCTTCAGATACCTAAAGGCACCCTCCACCACCATGTGGGCCCTGCTGAGCCTGGCATTGAAGCATTCCTTGGTGTGATCAAAGTGTCCAGCGTACAGCTTCATTAGCCAGGGCAACAGAGGGTAGGCCACATCCCCTAGAATGCACATTGGCATGTCCATGTCCCTGACCCTGATGGTGCAGTTGGGGAAAAAAAGTGCTGGTGTGCAGTTTCTGGAAGATGCTGGAGTTGCAGAAGATGCGGGCGTTGTGTACCTTCCCTGGCTACCCGACATAGATGGTCATGGTGGTCTGTGATGGCCTGTAGGACTATAAAAAAGTACTCTTTCCTGTTGATGTATACAGATGCCCAGTGGTTGGGGGCCTGGATGGGGATGTGGGAGCCATCAATAGCCCCCCTGCAGTTGGGAAGCCTATGTTGATTATAAGGTCCACGTTGCTGAGGTTGATGACCCTGTGCAGCAGGATGATATTGATGACCCTCACCACCTACAGGAGACAAACAGAGAATCACGGGGTTGCCAGAGCCCCTAGGAGGTCTCCCTCTTTCTCCCTCACACCAGGAGCAATGCCCTGTTTACCCCAGCCCCAGCAAGGCTGTGTGGAGGCAGGACTGAAAAACCTTACAACGAGGGGGCTTCCATCACCAACCCCCCTTTCTCTAGGGTACCCCTTTCAGCACTTCACCACCCACCTGGGACAATAGCATTTGGCATTAGCTACTGTCGGAAGACAGAATACTGAGCTAGATGGACCTTTGATCTGACCCAGAATGGCCTTCTTTAAACTGGCTGTTGCTCAACTGTTCCATATGAGGTGTGGAGACAGAAACTTGCCATCACAGAGCCATTCTCTGGTTGCTACTGCCACACAGGGACACCAAGGTCTAAATAAACACATGGAGTGGTTCTTGCATTTCCCATTCAGGTGCTCTTACCTTCTCATCACTGTTGGATATGAGCCACATCCATTCTGATTTAATTAGCCCTGATGTCAGACCTTCCTTTCCTTTCCTTTCCTTTCCTTCCTTCCTTCCTTCCTTCCTTCCTTCCTTCCGCATCTGAGGAAGTGAGGTGTAACTCACGAAAGCCTATGCTCTAATACCCTAATAAATTTGTTAGTCTTTAAAGTGCCACTGGATGCATTGTTATCACCCCTATGGAGAAGCAGTTTTGTGGCTAGATTTATTAAATCTCTCTTGGCTTATCGCTACTCCCACTCCATGCTATGCTGCATGGAGCTGCACAAAGCATAGCCAAAAGTAGACAACACCTGCACAAGTTCTCTCCAATTTAGCGTCCTTCACTTACAGTAGCACTGGACTGGTTCTGCTGCTCCTTATGCCCTCCAAGACATTTCCTGATCTTGCAACTGGTCATTTCTTAGATTTGTTCTTACCCTTATAAGAACTGATAACTCATCTTAATGGGATGACTGTGCAAAGAACAAGATTTGACCTATCTCAGTGGTTCCCAACCTTTTCCAGATGGGGACCCATTTTGACAATTCAGGAAGACTTGGTGACCCAAGACAATTAAAAAAACGTGTGAATGGCTCCTGGTGACCCTTTTGAAAAGTAATGGCGATCCATAGGTTGGGAAACCCTGCCCTATCTGTTTAAGAGATTCTGATCTACTGGTAATTAATGTACCATGCAATACAATAGCATTTTTTATTAATAACATTGGTACAAACAACAAAAACTCCTCCAGAATAATATAAGTTAAAGTTTTAATAATATAATAACAAACTGTAGTGGTTTGGGTGCATGTCTGTTCCCACTGGAAATGAAAATTGTACACCTGAGTGTTAGTGGTCCTACTATTAGCAGCTGAAATAGAGTCCCTTCTAGGTTAAATGGTAGTAGTTTGTGTTTTGTAGTGTGATTATATAAGTTTTATTTCCCTTGTTGCCATTAAGTTCTCTGTGGCTATGGTATGCTGCACAGTGACAAGTATGACATTTTAAGTGGCCATGAACTTGTTACAAGAATAATATTTTGCAATTCTATAATGCCTGGTATCCAAGATCTCAAATCACTTTATAAACATGAATGAAGCCACACACATCCCTATTAGGTAGGTAAGTCTTATCACCTCCATTTTACAGATTGTGAAACTAAGAGACAACAGTTTTAAGGGGGAGGTATTCGAAGGCATAAATAAGAGTTAGGTGCCTATCTAATGAGAGTTAGTCACTTAACTGCCATTTGTGCCTTTGATAATCTCCTCATAAGCGACTGACTTCAATTCACAGGGAAAGTCCCTGGCAGAACCAAGAACAGAATTCAGATCTGCTAGGACATTCTTAGTACTAGGCTTTTATAACAAAAAAATCCTACCCTCCATGGACCGGCTGGTGTACATTTTAAAGATAGAAATTGAGCTGATTTTCCTTTAAGAGAAATGACAATACTACCAAGAGAGAGCAAAATTCTCCACTCAGGTGTGTGTGACAGGTCTCAGCTCCCTATATGTCCAGATCGGCCTTTGATATCAGTGTTACTGAGGTGGCAGTGGCAGCTATTCCAATGAAGTCTTCAATGACAAACCAGGAAACTACCACAGAGGCAAAAATAAAGAAACCTATGAAGCCCAATTCTGATCCCTTACTCCCAGGTTCACTGATATCAGAATCTAGCCAACTGTCTCTCTTCCACTTACACTGTCAAGGAGGGAGACAGCTGCTCAATGTAGGAACAATGATCCAGTTCTAGAAATCTCCTGACTGCAACTCTATCCTTTGTATTCACAATCTTTGGGCCTCTGTGGTAGTGAAATCCTACCAGCTGCTGAGCCAAGAATACACACTGCCTACCAATAAAAATGGTAAAGAAAGAAATCAACTACCTTAATTATTCAAATTCAAAATCACATTTAATCACTGATAACTTTTCTACTGGGTTTATATAACTGTTTCAGCTCAATATTTTAAGCATTTTTCTGCTTAAGCTATAAGCTAATTGAACGGAGAGAAAAAAATCCTTGACATATTACCATGAAATCAAAGAGCAAGCTAACTGGGGAAAATAGTTTCTATATTTAAACTGCATTATCGTATCAGAGAACAGCAGTCCTCAAACCATGCCACTTTAGTACAGCATTTTTATGGTATTTTAATATGTTTTGCAGATTTTAAGGGGCTGTTACTGTACAACATTTTTAATACCGGTAATATAAGAGGAATAATGTAGTACAGTACAAGGTCAATGCTCTCATTTTTCATTCACTTGCCTTTTAATCTAACTCAAGAAACCAGTGAAATGAGTTTGAGGATCTCTACCAAGGCTCTAATGAGCAATGAGCTAGCCTGCAAAAATCATCACATAATTGGCATAGTTCAACATGGTGGTAAAATACTGTCCTTCTCTGCTTAGAAGAGGCCCAGTCTAAAATAGAAAGGGTATTGCAGGTCAGGATTCAGGTGCATTGGCTGAGCTCATTAGGGCTTTGTGTAGTACCCTCCCGCGCTATGCTTAGCGCCAGCCAAAGCTATTAGTCTCTTTATTTGACATTTGAGCACCACGATGCACAGATATTTTATGTATAGAAAGGACAATCCTTAATATAACCAGCAACATCTCTGCAGCTCTGTCATGGAGCAGTATGGATAAGAGAATGTTACTGTATTCTGAGGGCCAAATCATGCAGTTCTCATTCAGGCCAAATTCCCGTTAACTTCAATTAGTAAGGACTGCACATATAGTGTTGGTATTGCTGTCTGATCCCTAGGCTTTTTCTCCTCATATATTACTATAAAAAAGATAGCGGGCAAATTCAGACATGAATTAAGCAGAGTTTCACAGAGGATTAAGTTAGCCCATTTAGTTGTGTTTTTTTCTAAGGTATCACTCTGAATACACACTTTAACTACTTGACTTTTTATATATGGTGAAATAAATCTGTTTCCCTTTACCTTTTAGATCAGTGTTTCTCCAAGTGGTCCACGAAACCACTTTGAGAAACCTGCTCACTGGCCGCACCAGTTTGTTTACTTACCAGTGTCACAGCTATGGAGTCTCGTAGCTCCCATTGGCTCTGATTTGCAATTTACAGTCGAAAGGAGGTGTGAGCTGAGCTTCCACTTCCTGTGTCTCCCCTTGGCTGCAAATGGCAAACTATGCCAGTTACCTATTGGCACCACAGTCGTGAGGCTCCATGGCAGTGGTGCCAATTAGTAAACCAGTGCGGCTGTCACAGAGTGTGGGGAACAACGGGGCTCTGCACCCCCATCCACAGTCAGATGTGATCCTCAGCCAATAAGTAGAACAGAAGGTTTATTTGTTGACAAGTATACAGCATAGCATAGTCTTGTTGTTAACACAGGAAGCAGAAGCAGTCATTACAATCCAACTTCTGGAGAGTGGGGCCAAGATCCAGTACCTGGGCCCCCTCCCGACATCATTAGCAAGCCGAAACTTACTCACACACTCCCCAACTGGTTCCAGTCCTGCAGGCAGCCCCGCCTCTTCCTTTGTCCCCTTCCTGGGCAAAAAGTTGTCACCTGATGTCACCTGGTTGCTCCCCCCCCCCACCTAGGTTCAGGTTACAAGGGAGCATGAACTATTGTTGTGTATGTGCTAAGATGGGGCACCTGGGGCAGCCTCCCCCTCAGTGAAAGCCACACTCAAGTCCCATCCCCAGCCGGGCACCGGTGCAGTGCCCAGGGAAACTGAACCATACACACAGGATTACTACAGAACAGTAAAGGATAGTAGGAACCACACAGCATAACAAAGCAAGCCAAGTAAATACAATCCCCACTTCGTCACAGTTCCCAATTAGCATGTTTCTCAAAATGGTTTCGTGGATCACTTTGAGAAACACTGTTCTAGATGGATGGTGTTGTGCATCTACTGGATGAATTCATCCGCTTCAAGTCTTCACACTGCTTACACTGCTTAGCCAGCTCTTTCATGACTCTCTACTGATTTGGGTAAGATCCCTTTCTATTTTATAGCACATAAGGGGAAAAAATGTCTTGGGAAACTTCATAAGGTCCCAAAATATGATCCTTTCAGAACCTGCACTTCAAGGCTACGTCTAGACTGCAAGCCTCTTTCAAAAGAGGCTTTTTCGAAAGATACTTTCGAAAAAGCTTCTTTCGAAAAAGAGCATCTAGACTGCAATCTCTTCTTTTGAAAAAGTGAGCCACTTTTTCGAAAGAGAGCACACAGGCAGTCTGGATGCTCTCTTTCGAAAAAGCCCTGTTTGCATTCAAGAACGCCTTTTTTGGAAGAGCGCTTTCGAAAAAAGGCATTCTTCCTCGTGAAATGAGTACCGCCATCGAAAGAAAAGCCGCATTCTTTTGATTTAATTTCGAAAGAATGCGGCTGTAGTCTAGACACAGGCTACTTTTTAAAAAAAAAAACCTGCAGTCTAGACACAGCCCAAGAGTGCAGCTACCCCAGGATCTCCATGGATCTTGGGGCATCTGCACAGCACAGACAGTCCATCCATACTATTCTCTGGAGCCTCCAGTGGTATTTGTTCCCTTACTACCTGTTTATCTTGCCCACCCCCACATATTTGGCTGGGAAGAAAATCCTGTCATTAAAGATATAGCGAACCCCAGTCAATTCAGTTGTTTTTGAGAAAGAGGATGACACAAAGCCACAAAACTCAGAGCCTCAACTGCACATTGTTTGCACCATGGAATTTTCATTGGCTCAAAGGAAGGCAGAAGGAAGGCAGTGATGGCACTGGGGCTTTGTCTCCATTTTACATATGTGTTTCCCAAAGGTGCAAAAGAAGCGGGGGGAAGGGGACCTAGACCTGCAGTCATGTTGAGTATTGGGTATCAATAGGGTAGGGTGGGGTTAGCACATTATACTCGACACTAGTGACTCCTTAAGGACTCAGGGTCACCTAGCAGCACTAACACCTGCTCACAGGTATGGTCCTCAGATCCTCCTGTTATCCTGTTACCACCCTTGTCATGGTTCAGGTTCATGAAAAGATGCTCAGATGAGCTTTTTGAAGAAAAAACACACACAACGTAGTCCTGTCATTATGTGTAGAGTATGAACTATGATCTGATTGTACTTTTCATATTTATTTATTGGGAACATTTTTATTGATGTTGCCTGTTATTGACCTTTGAAAGGGAGGTAGGAAAATAAAGTACAATCTTTTCAGAGCTCTGAAGTGTCTCTGATGTGTGAAAATGTGTATCTCACATTGTACGTCTTTCTGGTGTGTAGAACATACTTTGATATGGATACAGACCCACATCCCTACACAATCCTTTGGCCTGTGATGAGTCAGATTGAAATATGCTGGCATAAAGTATTGATGTGAAGTGTACTTTGTTGGTAAATTAGTCAGCATGTTATGTCTGTGCCAGTTTGGGATGTGTTTATGCATGTGCGGTGAGTGTGCTGTTTGGTATCATTGGTTATGTGTCTGTATGGGTTGTAAATATCATTACTTGTTTGTATCATTCAGTATCATGTAAGCACATAACATTGGGAGCATATGCTGTGTGTGTGTGACATAATGGTGTGTTGGGGTCTATGTTGAATACAGGTGCAGTAGCCTGTATCATGTATGCACATGTGTGTGTCTATTGATATTGAATGGTGAACTTTGAATTAGTTAGGTCTGTGTCATATATTTGTCGATGGATGTATATAAGTATTGGTGTGGGGTGCTGGTGTTGTTCTTTTCTGAATGTGCTGATAAGTGTCACTTCATGAATATATTGTATGTTATGTGCTAGTTTCAGGCATGCATAAAAAATAGAGGCAAGTAATAAATAAGAACTGAATACAAGATAAAAAGAACATTTTCAAGATGGCATATTCTATATCTCCCTAACTTTTAGTCTGTCCTTTGTCTGGTCAATGTCCATTTACAGTGGAAACTTTTGGGGGGGCAGCTACACTTCTACGAACAGTGTGGCACATTTCAGAATAGATGTAATGGCTAGAGGAAATGAGAGAGACATGTCCCATGAAACTTTTTATTCTCAGGTTGATTTCCCCCTCAGTGTGGTTGCAGAACTGAGGTATTATTACCACAGGTCCCACACAACCTTTATGTGGTTGCATCTCTACACTTTTGGTGTTTCAGATTCAGAATTAATTAGTTTTAGTGATGCTGCATATATTGTCTATATTAGTTGGTGTGAAGTTAAGCGTGTACAATGTGTGTCAACATCAACTTATATGTTAAGTGGTTTCATGTACACACGTATGAGCCAGTATGTCTATACATAGTAAGTTGGTTGCTGCTGAGTACTTGTAGGGTATGTTGTGTGAGGCTGTGTATTGCTCAGCATGTAAATTCACACTGTCAGTACTGTGTGTCACTCACAGTATGCCTATATTCCAGTCAAGGGTTGTAAAAGTCCATGTGGCAGTGCAGGTTAGCAGCCTGAATAATTACCCAGAATTCTGTGCAAGCTTGTCCAGCCCAGGCTGAAGCCTGAGCTGCAATGTCTTTACTGCTCTGATATTGAGTTAGCTAGATTAAAGGTAGTTCAGTTATGTCTACACAAGCTGCAATCACACCTTGTGATTATATTGTGAACATACCCCCCCACATCAGCTGGAGTTGGTGTCCCTCAATCCATGGCATGTATTATATCTGTTACTTGAAGTCTGTGACTGGGTACGTCAGTTACTGTTGCATTTTGAGTTTCGTTGAAGGGCGTTGGTCACTCATTGTGGTATTGAGCATGAGATGGTGTGTGTATGTGTGTATGTTGGTGACACACTGCTTGTATGTCAGTTTGGACATATTGTGTACAGTGTGAGCCAGAAGTGTGCGTGTGGGGGTATTAGGATTGGTGAGGGGTGGGAATTGAGGCTTTGTAAGGGACATTGAGAGGGGTTAGTGGGGACCTAGTTAATGTTGGGATAATGGCAGGGGAGAATCAAGTTGTGGCTGGGCTGGGGACAGGGAGGGACTTTTCCATCCCACCTCTCTCTCTGCTCCACTCGTCCCCATTCTCTTACCTGTGTTGCCCACACACACACACACCAAGTTGAGGATCCTGTCAGGATAGGGGCAGCTCCCTGCACTGTGCTGCGGTGCTGTCAGGATGCAGGTTGTGTCAGCACAGGAGCTTGTCAGGATATAAGGCAGCTCCTCGCATGCCAGGGGACCTGACAGAACAGGGGACAAACCCCCCACATTGCTGACAGAACAAGAATGAGCTCCCTGCATTGTGCTGGGGGGGGGCTGGTGTCACGATGCAGGGGGCTGTCAAGACAGGGGGCAGCCCCCCACCATGCTGGGGGCCGGACGGAACAAAAGGCAGCTCCCTGCACTGTGCTGGGGGGCTATCGGGATGCAGGTGCCTGTCAGGACAGGGGTCAGCCCTGGCCCAGCCCGGGTCTTTTCAGAAGAGGGGCACCCCCCTGCCGTGCTGGGGGGCTCTTAGGACAGGGGGTCCCTCCCCCACGCCATGCCGGGGCGCGGCTCCTATCAGGCCAGTGGCACAGGCCAGCCTTCCACCCGCCCCGGCCGTAGCGAGGTTCACGCAAGGGCAGGGAGCAGCCGCTGGCGGTCACGCCGGGGCAAGCCGCCAGCCCACTGGAGGCTGCTCCCGCGCCTCACAGAGCCGCGTTGGCAGGGAAGCGGTCGCGGCGGCCTTTTTCCTTTTGGCGCCCGCCCGCGTGCTGGTCCCAGCGGCGAGGGACACGGCGCTCCGCAGAGTCGCGGTGCGGGCGGGCCCTTGCTTGCTGGTAGCGTTTGGGATCCGGGTTCGGACGGGCGGGGCTGCTCCCTCCTCCCCGTTCCCCGCTGGCGGCCAATGAGCGGCGTCCACATGCCGCGGCCGCGAGAGGGGCAGCGGCGAGTTGGCTCCGATAAATTCTATTAGAGCAGCCGCCGCTGGCTCAGCCCGCGCTGGGGAGGGAGCGGAGCAGCAGCACTAGCAGCGCCGCGAGCCGGGGACAGCGGCCTAGGCTACACCGCCCGCTGGAGCGCGCCGGGAGCGGATCCCACCCGCGGGGCACTGCACGCTCTCCCCTAGAGGGACCGGGGGCGATTAACGACCCCCAGGGCAGCTCCGCCCCCTAGAGGAGCCAGGGCATTTCACACCCCTCCGAGGAGCGCGGGGCGATACGATTCCTCCGCACCCCCGAGCGGCGGCAGGGACAGGTCCCCGACTGAGGAGAAACGGGGAGGGGGCTAAATTCCCTCCACGAGTGCGGCGGGGGCGGTTGGTACCCCAGCGCGTCCCGGAGAGAGCGAGGCGGCCTTGCCTCGTGGCCCCCAAACGGCTGCCGGGCAGGGGAGTGCCGCTCAGCCCGGCTCTAGGAGGTGCAGGGGGCGGCTGTGTTCCCTCGCGGGCGGGGGCGAGTCCCCCCGGTGCGGAGCGAAGGGGGGTGCCGGAGAGGAGCGCTCCCAGGATCCCTATTGTGGTGTAGGTCTATGGTGAGAAGCCCCCGGGGGCGGCTGGGGACCCGCTGGGGGAGAGAGCGAGGCACCGGGCGGGCTGAGGGGAGGACCGGCGGCGGCGGCTGCTGAGAAGGAGGAAGCGGAGGAGAGACACCATTTGCCGGCCCGGCCATGGAGAACGCTCACACCAAGACGGTGGAGGAAGTTTTGGCTTATTTCGGCGTGAACGAGAGCACGGGGCTCAGCCTGGAGCAAGTCAAGAAGCTCAAGGAGAGATGGGGCGCCAACGGTAGGTGACCCACGGCCTGCCGCTGCTGGGGGGAAGCTGCCGCCGCGTGGTGGGAGCCTCTTTCTCCCTCTCATCCTCCTTAGGGCCCTGTTGCAAGGCCTAACCTGTGTGTGCGATGCCGGCATCTGACTCAGGACCCGGAATAGGAGCGAGGGAGAGAGAAGATGGCTGACTTGAACTCCACCTCGTGGGTTTCTTTTATACCCTGGGCGCTCCGGGTTGCTTCAGCGTGGAGGGTGCCACCTCGGTTTCCTTTCACCTTGTTGGGAAATCCGCTTCTATCCTTAAATAAAGCACACGCTTTTTTGTGTGTGCCTCCTTTTATCATGTACTTGACCTTCATTTTCTTTGCGGTTCCCAACGCTCCCAGCCAAACGTCGTTCTTTGACTCAGAATGAAGGGTGCTTTGGTGGTGGTGTTAAAATGTTCAGAAAATGCAGCGGGGCTTTATTTCTATAGCTTTCTTTTGTGCCAGTTGCATTGCAGAACCGATTTACAGAGAGAGGTAATAGCAGATGGGGAGACGGCAGTTCTTAAATAGAAAGATGAGATAGTGAAGTACTTGTCTTAGTTTTTGGTAAAGTGGATGTGAAGGGAAGTCAGTGTTCTGCTGGAGTCGAAAGCACGGTTGAAGCCTGTGGCTCTTTGCATGCAGCAGCACCAGAAGTAATATAGTAGGCAAGAGAGATGACTTGATTGAATTGTTACTTCACTAGATCGTTGCTAAAATGTATTCAGCATAAATGGCAGAATTAGCAAGGCCCATTCCAATTCTTGTTGAAAAGTGGCACCTTAATTATACTACTTAGCATTGCTTTCAAATATGAACTTCATATCTATATGATCGGATAGAATTTAGTTTTGTAGCATTTTAGCTAGCTCAGAAATAATCTTTAATGTTGGATGTGGAATCTCCATCTCTGCAGATATTTAAGCGTAGGTTAGATAAATGTCTATCAGAGATGATCTAGACAGTACTGGATCCTGCCATGAGGGCAGGGGACTGGACTCTGACCTCTTGAGGTCCCTTCCAGTCCTAGTATTCTATGATTCTATGTTTTATAATAGCTAAATAATTATCTAACACCCTTTTCTCTTTGACATGATCCTTGGGAAAATCTGTGCTTCTTGCAGAATTACCTGCTGAAGAAGGTAAGAAAGATTGCACAATCTTTTGATGTTTCTTATCCATAATTTTGCCTCTTTCTGTGTATATTTAAAATGCAATATGTCTGCCTTTTTTATATTTTGCAGGAAAATCCTTACTTGAGCTTGTGATTGAACAATTTGAAGACTTACTAGTTAGAATTTTACTGTTGGCAGCTTGTATATCTTTTGTAAGTAAAATATTTTTCAGACTTTTCACACGTTGAACAAATGAGGATACTGTATGTGTATATAAAATATTGAAGGAAAGGGTTATTCCTTAATTTACACAAGTTCTACTATGAGGAAAAAAAATAAATTGCATGCAAGTTTTTAAATTGGTTATCCTGCTAAGGTTAACTTTTGCATGTTTTAGACATTAATTTTCTGTATACACTACATATATGTTGTATATAATTCTCTTCCATACAATTAAACCAGACCCAGAATTGTGAAAAGCATGTATAGATAAAAATCAATCCGATTTTTATACATACTTGAGATGGAATTTCCCAGTCCTTTTTTTTTGTTGGCTTTTAAAACCAACCATGATTATGAGTTTGGCTGGTCATTGTTTTTGCTGTTGATTTGATCCTAATCAGGCTTAATGAATGACCACTGGAAAGGTTTGTGGGTAAAGTGCAAACTGTAAATAGAATTTGCATCGGGAATATTTCAGTTGCCTTCTCTCCCTGATAATAGCAAGGTGACAGTTGTTGCTTTTGACAGTGACAAGAATGATGACAGCAATGATGGCACCATGGTTGACCAAATTTGGTAATTGACCTTTGGATAGTCTTTTTGTAAAGTAAACTCCTCATCTTGCATACAGAATTGAAAGGACAAAATATACTAAATTATTTTTTTTAAATATATGTTTGAGTAGGTTCTTTATGCAGTGTATATGGGATATATGGTTGCTAAGGAACTGGAAAAGAATTTAAACCTAAATACTGGAGGAAGGTGTTGGTGCTGCATATGTTCTTAACATGTTATAGAAAAGAATGATTGGTTTCTGTTTGTTTTTCTTAAATAATGTGCAAAATGCTAGAAATTGTTAGTTAAATCTGCCAAATAGACATTGACTTCCACCTGAGGAATTGTAGCTTAACTGTGATCAGAAAAATAGATGTTAGTCTTTTATTAGCTAAATTAATAAAGTGGAATTTGTGTTGATTTCTAGCAGTATAGCCCTCTGCCAAAGTTCAACAAATTATAAACAAAAACGGCCATACTGGGTCAGACCAAAGGCTAGCCCAGTATCCTGTCTGCCGACAGTGACTATGAAGATAGACTGAGGCAAATGATCAGCCTTAAACTGAGATGATTTTTAAGAACCTGTTTCTCTCCTGTTGTGCATTGCTGATTCTGGGCCAGTGAAGGCTTCTGATAATACAAAACTAATAACAGTTTCAAAAAAGAGGGTTTCAACAAGGATTCGCATTGAGTTTGCCTATGGAATAAGATACATTCTAATCAATTTGATATTTCTTGGGCGGAAATATGGCTGGCAGTAGCAATTTTGACAAATGGCTGAACTAGTGATCTAATTGTGTAGTTGATTAACTGATAAGCAAAAGCTTATAGGTTAATGGTATAGACTACATGCATTCTCTCCTCCCCACCCCTCGACCTCTCCACCAGTAAATTTTTTAGCAGGCTGGCCAGCAGCCTGGCGCAGTCCCAGCCTGCGCTGGGTCTGCGACCTACTCCTGTTGTGGCTCTGCATTTACAGTGTATTAGGAGCCAGGTGGTCAGGTAGCCTGGCTCAGTTCTTCATGCTGGGTCCAGGAGCTCAGACCTCCACCTGGACTGGGGCTGCTGCTGCCTCTGTATCAGAGGCAGTAGCATGGGGCAACAGGCAGATGGTCTGCAAGGGAAGCTGTTTCTTTTAAACTGGCTTGCCTCACGGACCAGCTCCCATCTGGCACCCTGTGCTGCTGCTGTGTAGCAGGGGGCTCCTCGGTAGTGGGGGCCGGAGCACACTGGCTGCCAACCTCACTAGTTGAATAACTGATAAGTATTCATGAGGTTAATCAACTCTTCAGTTAACCGATATTTAACATCCCTAGACTGAAAATCTAGTTTTTCAGTGGGAGGTAGGTAGGATTTTGTAAAGGGTATGAACGTTGCATCCATCAGAACTAGAGTGGGAAAGAGTGATTATTCTAAAAAGTAGTGGAATTTTATAATGCGTGAGTTACTACTAGTAATGTACATCCAGCTTCATTTCCAACATCAGGTTCACCAAAGTGGAAATTGTGTTGTGAGCTAACAGAGTATTCAAACACTGTGCTAAACTGACAAAGCTAAAATAATATACAAGGCCAAATGCAGTTTGCTAATATGTTTACTGAATTTATTAAACAACAAGATAAGCTTTCACCTTCTAGTTTGCTGAAGTAATTCTGCTCAGTTAGTGACTCTAGTACAGGATATAATGCTAGATATTTAGGTTCTTTCCTCAGTTTGATGTGACCTGTGGACTTTGGAAAGGATTACTTCAGATTTCTATGCCTGAAGTTTCCACTCCTTTAAAAGTGGGGAACATATACTTGTAAAACATATTAAGCACCTGGCCTGAAAATTGTTAGCTAAAATAGAAATACTTCTAGTAATATTTTTATTGGCATTATTCTATGACTACTTCACTCCCATTTTTGCTTGCTTCTGGTGTTTCTGTAAGAGTCAAAGATAATTTTATAAGTTCTTCTGTTTTGTTTTGTTTTGTTTTTTCTTGGGGCTTGATTTTTACTCTTTATAAAAGCTTTATTAGATTTTAATTGAGTTCTGGTATCTTTCAAGCAACTATGCTAAGTTCACACACATTTTTGTTCCATAAAATATTTGAGACAATCAAATAATTTTAACTCAGATACTAGTTCATTTCTAAGTATACAGCAGGTATGAAACTTATGGCCTTTAACTGCTACTGAGGGAATTTTAAATGTTACATGGAAAGATAAATTGTACATATTGTTGAGGTAAAATTTAATCTTTAGCATTGGATCACTATCCTGAGGATGATTTAGCACAATTTATAATATATGGTAATCATTGGTAACTAGATGGCCTAAGTCTTGAAAAATGAATGAGGGTTTGTAATACTACAATTACAATATTATGTGAAAACCACAAGCAGTTTTTTTAGGTGACAAGAAGTGTACACAGAGTATTAACTGATTTTTAGTTTTAAAATGAAGTGCATCAGGGTCACTTTGGTTACCTTAATCTGTAGGGGCTTTGCTTTTTGGAATCTAGTGATATAATTTTGGAGGGGGAGAGGCTTATTTTTAGCAATTTTTGAGCTTTATATAATATATAATGTCCAAAATTTAGATTTTGGAGAGCGGGGAGGAGGGGGGGGTGTTCCTCTTTGCTGGAATGAGTAATTTATGATGACCTGTACCGCTCTTTAATAGAATACTACTTTAAAATGGATTTGGGAATCTCTAGTACGCCCAAACAGATAGTCTACATGAACCAATTATTATGCAATACATTAATGCACTTTAGAAATCACACCTTTGTGGTAGCAAAATGCAGGACAATGTAGCACTTTAAAGACTAACAAGATGGTTTATTAGATGATGAGCTTTCGTGGGCCAGACCCACTTCCTCAGATCATACCTTTGTGGTATGCATTTCTGCTCCATGTAGGCAACTGTTTAAATACAAGGAACCATTTCTGGTGTTTTTTCTAGTGTGTGTTGGGTTAAACAAACTTCTTGTTGTCATGGATGCTTTAGACACCGTCTTTTTGGTTAAAACTGGGAATCCGAAGTCCTGGTTTATGTATTGTTAAGTCTTTGGCAGCACACAGAGTTTCTTTTGAAGTTAACGTACTTCAACGGGAGCAAGATCAGAAACAGATTTTACTAATTTGGATTAATATGTTGTCAGTAACCCTAAAATATTTTCTGTAATCTCGTTGATCA
The DNA here is from genome assembly GCF_052426305.1 of Pelodiscus sinensis. Taxonomy (NCBI): domain Eukaryota; kingdom Metazoa; phylum Chordata; order Testudines; family Trionychidae; genus Pelodiscus; species Pelodiscus sinensis. The sequence goes on along the minus strand of NC_143085.1, from coordinate 30,095,513 downwards.
GGGAGACAGCTATAACTAATTCTTGGATGATAACAAAGCCTTGTATAGCAGTAGCAGGAAGTAAAGTTGAAATTGCATAATAGCTGCTGTTGTCATCCTCATTTTCAGTTTGTAACTTTCTGAAACTTTCGCCTCAGCTGAAATTTTATGGACCTGGTCTTTGTCCAAAAATTAAACATTCAGAAAGTTTTGTAACAGAATGGTTCTAATGCCTTTGAGCATATGTATGAGGAGAAGGAGAAATATACTTTGCAACAACTTTTTTTTTTAATCTCTGAAAAGTATTTTTTGAACTGCATTATTGCTGAACCATCTTAAGAGGTTCAGTGTTGGAATTAGGCAAGGAAATACTCTTGATTGTGAAGTGTGTTTGAGTGTCCCAGTGAAAATTGGTTTTGTGTTGAGAGTTCAGTCTTTGAAAATCACACAGTGTCTTGGTCTGGCTCACGAAAGCTCATCACCTAATAAACCATCTTGTTAATCTTTAAAGTGCTAGTCCTGTTTTTTGTTTCCGTGTCTTCAAGGAGGCCTGTAAGACCCAGTGCATAGTTAAATTACTTGTGCTGTAAAAACCATAATGTTGGCAAGTATTAATTGTGCTAGATCTCTAGAGAGATCTTTGTTCTTTCATTGCTCATCTTGTAAGATTAAAAACTGCCCAACTCCTGAGGTTCCCCTGGTGGACTTTGCAAGGTATATGGAATAGGGGGTTCTGTATGGAATATTTTTCTTGCAAGAGAATGTCTTCTATATTGTGCAGGCATCCATTGTTTTAAAACTCCTTATGTTAATGTATGCATAAGCACTCAAGTAAGGAATTGAGAAAGTTAAGCTTGCACATGACACCTTGCCTCTCCATCTTTATTATTGTATTACATACTGTAAGATATGTAAGAATAAGTAATATTAGTGATTCTCAAGTTGTAGTTTGTACACCAACTGGAGTTATATGGATTGCAGTTTGGTAGTAGGCAGGTACTGTATAGTAGTGACATCGTAGCCCATTATATCTTTACTTATTTAAATTACTAAAATGATATGTTAAGTACCTATTGAGTTGTATATGTGGTATGTTGGATATTAAAGAGATTTGCTATTCTAAAGCCTTAGATGCATATACTTTTGTAACTTTTCATTCTTGCATTATGGACCATCTTCATTGTCCTGTTCCTCAAGTATATGACTTAACTTTTTTCTTCTCCCCGAGATACGTTTTTTTTAAGTAATTCACCTGACCCAACAAAAAAAATCTTGGGTAGGCATGGACTCTTCCCAAAATGTCTTACCAGAATCTATAGGACTTCACAGGAGTAAGTTTCAGCAAAGGGATCCACTTGTGCAACACCACTGCCTTAGTTAGCTCTCTCTTGGTTACAATTCAGAGAATGAGCCCGTTAGCAAGAATTTACAGGCAAGCTTATTTTCTTGAGTGCATTTAATCTAGAATATGTTGTAAGACTGACTTATTGTTTAATGTCAAAAATGTTTAATAAATAGTAAATCATTTAGTGTAGTATAATGCACGTATACCTACAAGAGAGCAGAGTTAAAAGTAACCTGCACTATCTGACTTTTGCACTTCGCCATGCAACCTTAATGTTTTCCTAATGCAATAGACTACACCGTGTCCAATATGAGAAACTAGGTAAAGTATTTCTAACTGGTTGCCTAAATTACAGGATCATAAAATGAGCGTTATTTACTACTGCTATTACCAACCCCTTTAAACCAAATCAGGCTTACAGATGGGAGCTCTGGAAATGTTCTAGTTATAGTGTTAGATTAAAATTGTATAAGTTGTACCTCCAAAAACCTGCATTCTCTGGTCTAGGGATGTAGTCAACTAGTTGCTTCCCGCCCTTGCTTCCTCTATTACAAAGAGGCAGCAAGTGGGGGAAGAAAGGGTGCTGGAGGGAGCCAGCTTAAAAGCTGGTTCCTTCCAGTTCTATGAGAGGGGGCAGGAGCTCAGCAGCGGCCAACTTTGAAATGTATAAGAGTCCCTGCTCGGGCTCCTGTACATTTCAAAGATGGAATGCCATGTGGAGCCCAGGGCCAAGTGGGGAGTCCTGCTGGCACCGGGCTCCAGGCAGTGGGCCAGCTTTGAAATGTACAAGCCCCACTGGGGCTCTTGTACATTTCAAACACAGAATGTGGAAGTTCTTAATCAACCCATCAAATAGTCAATGGAAATCCCATTAACTGTTCGATTAATCAAAATGTAATCCTTACTCTGGTCTGGTAACACCCATCATCTGGCAGGTCCACAGATGTTTCTGAACCAGACAGTCTAGGAGCCTAAGGGCTGGTGGGCCAGCCAGGGATGGCACAAGTTCAATAGCTTGGCTGAAGACAGTGTGATCTTTGCAGCAGCCTCCGACAGCATAGGGGCAGGGAACCATGGCAGGAGCCGGAACCTGTGCTGCCTAAAGAGTTGACAGCAGCTGGGCAAGCAGCCCAGCCAGATTGGGGGTGAGTGAGGGTTAGGCATTGGGCTTGGTAGCAGGAGACCTCCTCATGTCCATCAAATTCTTTCATTCGGTACCGGTCAGATCCCGATGATGCTGGACCAGAGAGGTCCAACCTGCACGTTGTTGTGAATGTAGCCCAGTAAAGACGTGCATTATACACAACCCTAATTGGTATGTATAGACTGATGTTTTAGTCCTCAAGTATGGAAAACTGCACCACTGAAGAGAATTTTCTATGCAAGGACTTCAGGATTGTCTTAAAACATCCTGAGAACAAGCTGATTATTAGATCTGGAATAATGAGTGCATGTTGCATAAGCTACCGATAATGTTGGTGTATAACGCTTGGTTAGCAAAACTCATATTATGCAGGTTCACCTAAGATATCAGATGATGATGAAAGATCAGAGCTTTCAAAAGTAATTTATGAACCTTTTAAAAATGTTCTCTTGTAGAAGTGTAAGAACTTAAATTGCCAAATGCTACTGCTTTTTTCTGCTGTCATTAAGTACATAGCAAAGCAATTGTATATTCAGAAACATGGGGTCACACATGCTGCATGTAGTTGCAGTCTGTTAACTCAATAACAAAAGTTTTCCTTTATAACAGTCGAGTTTTTTATTTTTCAGTAACAATTAGCAAGGAAAGTTTTGATCTCATCATAAGTAACAGAGTGAAACTTGTCAAATGAAAATCTTACTCTCTGGCAATTTTATGCGTAGAATCATTTCTTGTTACCACAAATAAAATGCCCCCTATTAATTTGTACATTAAATTGGTACTATCCAGTAAAATAGACTCATTTAAATAAAAACATGCACTATTCACATAGTCCAGACTGGACTCTAGAGAAATACAAAAAAGGTGATGGTTTTCAGGCACTGTTAGGTTTTTCCCCCTCAAAATATATTACATGTTAAAAATAAAAATGATCTGGGAAAATAAGCTTTCTGCTCCCTCCCATCTTCCTTATCAGAAGGTTGGAAAGGTAAAAGGAATCCATTTTAACTGGTCTAAGACCTTTTGTTGGTAGGGTGACATTGTTTTAATATTTTTGCATCTGAGGTAGACATTCTCAAGTGGGGGGGGAAAAACCCTCTGTTTCGCCCACTGCCAAGACTCCAGTTTTTCTAGTGGGTCAGTAGGTATCATTTCCTGGGTAATTGATTTCATTTCTGAACTTCCACTCTTTGTATACTGTATTCCAGCGTTTCCCAAACTGTGGTCCGCAGCCCAGTACTGGTCCGTAGGGGAAAAAATACTGGGCCTCAGGAAAATTTTCATGAGAGCCCGCCTCGCTGCCTGCAGCCCCCAAGATGAACGCCGCACTGAACTCCCAGTGTCAACGGAGGTAGCACAGGCTTCCTGCGGCATCGGGGCAGTTCTACAGCTGCACACCAGGTCCCAGAAGTGTGCGGGCTGCTCTCTCCTCTGCCCCAACAGCCGGCGCAGTACCTAAAATGCCGGTCAATCATGCACTGGGGACTTTGTTCCCCTGCTGCCCTTCTGCGCGCGGGACAATGGGTGGGGATCTGGGACTGCGCTGGCTCCAGCAGACCAGGGAGATGGGGAGCAAAGCCTCGGAGCACGCCAGCAGTGGGACAGCCGCGGTGCGCCTGGACTGTCCCGCTGCCCGCGTGCTCTGCGGCTTTGCTCCGCGTCTCCCAGGTCAGCAGACCAGGGAGACGGAGCAAAGCCGTGGAGGACTTGGGTGGTCCCGCCACCCCTGTCTCCCTGGTCTGCTGGGGGGGGGGGGGGGGTGCAGCTAGTGCCTCCCCCCAGCAGACCAGGCTTTTCTTGCCTACCCCTGGGGTAGAGCAGCTGGGGGCTGCCGGGTTGGTCCCGCAGCGCCGCTCCGGACCAACCCGGCAGCACCCCAGCTGCTCTGCCCTAGGCGTCCCCAAGTCAGCCGCTACTGGTCAGTTTCAGCAGCGGCTGAATCAGGACGCCTGGGGCAGAGCAGCTGGGGTGCTCTGCCCCAGGCGTCCCCAAGTCAGCCGCTGCTGAAACTGACCAGCGGCTGACTACAGGAAGCCCGAGGCAGAGTTGCTCTGCCCCAGGCTTCCTGGAATCAGCCGCTGATCAGTTTCAGCAGCAGCTGACTTGGGGACGCCTGGGTTTCTTAAGCTGAATCTGTATGTAAGTCAGAACTGGCGTCCAGATTCAGCCGCGGTTGAAACTGATCAGTTTCAGCAGCGGCTGATGCCAGTTCCGACTTACATACAGATTCAACTTAAGAACAAACCTACAGTCCCTATCTTGTACGTAACCCGGGGACTGCCTGTAATAATAGATTAGTCATTTGAGACCATATGACTGGTATTAAAAATTATTGAAAGTGAGGCTTTTTTTTTAGAAAATAAAAATACTTTTTTACTTTTTCTAACTGTTTTCATGATCATCCAGTTTATTGCTGGCTTGGTTACTGGTGCATACTTTGTACCCCTTTCTTAGTGTCTGGATGTCCACTTATAGGTGTGGCCAAGTTTCCCACAAGCTTATAAAGTTTGTTTACAGCCACCAGTCCTGGTACTTGGTGTTCTGCTGTTTAGCTCTAATTTACTTCTAATTGTATTAGAAGCCCAGTAAGCAGTGACAGTGCTGGTAATGCTGCTAGACTATACTGACCTTCTGTGGCCCAGCAAATTCTCTAGATTGTCACCTGTCAGGGCTAGCAGCCTGGCCTGAGGTAGGCATCAGTTCCCCACTGTGTTGTGGAGCAGTGGGGCCCCAGATCCAGAAGCAGATGCAAGGCTGGAGGCATCTGGATGGGAAGCAGTGGGGATGGGGGACCAGCATAACATCATTGCAGCTCTGTTGGGCTGAGACGGGGTTGAGGGGGAGCCACAGAGAAGGTTGGAAGAGAGCGGGCCCACCTTTGGGGGAAGGGAAGGGGCTGCCGCTCCCCAGGGAGTCACAGGGACAAGGTTGGGCAGCACTACCTCCCCTCAAACATAACATGTTGAGGAGCCTGATCCAGAACCCCCCATGGCTCCTTCCAACGGGTGTGCTCTGGGGAGGATGGGGCTATCAGAGGGTTCCTCTCAGTGGGGAATAAGCACCCCCTGTGGGGAGTCTAGTTGGAGCAGGGTGGGGGGAGACTCCTTTTACCATGGAGAGCAGGGTGGGAAGGGGGAAATTTCCCATCAGCCATGAAGAGGGCTGATGCATGCAGTGGCCATAGCATGGGGTTGGGGAGGGATTGGCGTGCATAGCAAACAGGGGCACAGCCCCCTAGTTTTCCTATAACATTTTAGTTTTTACTGAGGCAGCCACATCTATATGTGGCTAATCTAACATGCAGATATGTATGTTGGAAAAGCACTCGTGTTTCCAGTGCTTTATATATTCAAAGACAATTACCTATTCCTCATAGGACCTCGGGGTATGTCTAGACTACATGCCACCCGACATAGTGAAGCGGGGATTTAAATATCCTTGGCTTCATTAAAATAAAAATGGCTACCGTGCTGTGCCAGCTCAGCTGATAATCAGCACAGTACGCGAGTCAAGACGTGGATTGGTCGACACGGGAAGCCTTTGTCAACCACTCCTGTAAACCTTGTTTCACTAAGCATAAGGGAGCGGTTGACAAAGGCTTCCCCTGTTGACCGATCCGCATCTTGACTCGTGCTGTGCTGATGATCAGCTGAGCTGGCACAGCGTGGTGGCCATTTTAATTTTAATGAAGCCTATGACTATGTTGAGTAGCCTATTTTACATGCCTCTGCCGACAGAGGCATGTAGTCTAGACATACCCTCTGAAATGTGGCTTTTTTTTTTTTTTTCTCCATTGTGCATACAGTTAAGATTAGTCTTAGATGCAGCCAATGAGTCAATGAAAGATGCTGGTAGAACAGAAGCTAGAAACCTCTGTACTCTTCAACTATACTATACAACCACTCTAAACTGAGCCTAACACGAAGATGCCTTGCTTTTCATAATACTGAATGTTTTTTCTAGGCTCATACAATTTGCTCTCATTTTGGTGGTTCAGATTGTTTCCCTTCAAGGCTCTCATGCTGTTGCTCCTTCGTCCTTTTTAACATTTTAGCACATAACACAATTGAGCAATAGTTTTAATACAGTACGATAGTGGAATGATAGTGTCTTTAGTAACTGCTTGCTTTCTGGCCACTTGGTAAGGTGATTCTGAGTTTGTCAGTTATTTATAATGCTGTTGCTGGACTACTGGCACTAAGTAGTACTACACATTTTTCCCATTTGTCACTTAATGGGCTCTCTGTTCAGCATGTTAACTAAAGAATTAGACTGTCCCCTCGGTTATGGCAGAATTTCTGTCTCAACTTAATCAATGGATATGCCTTTGTGTGCCTGAAGTACTTCAGATTTGTATATGACCAAAAACCTGTACTATTTCCAAACTAGGGATGTAAAATCCTGTTTAAAAGGTTAAGTGGCTAAACTGTATGTTTAAGTGACATGTCACACTGAGGGTCGGGAGCTGCCCTGGCTGGGTCAGGTGCCAGTTACCCCAGCAAGCATGCCCTTTACGTCCCTACCACAAACCTCATCTGAAGCCTTACACGTATATAGTCATTAGGTGCCTTGTCCTACAGTGCAGAATAAAATTATCAGACACATGGATGAATATAATTTGTTGGAGGAAAGTCAACATGGTTTCTTTACAGGGAAATCATACCTTACTGATCTGCTAGAGTTCTTTGAGGTGGTCAACAAACATGTGGACAAGGGGATCCAGTGAATATAGTATACTTAGATTTCCAGAAAGACTTTGACAAGGTCCCTCACCAAAGGCTTTTAAGTAAGTTGTCGTGGGATAAGAGGGAAGGTCCTTTTGTGGATTGATAACCGATTAAAAGTCCGGAAACAAAGGGTAGGAATAAATGTTCCATTTTCAGAACTAATGGTGTCCCCCAAGGGTCTGTCCTGGGACTCATCCTATTTAACTTATTTATAAATGATCTAGAGAGAGGATCTAGTGAGGTGTCAACATTTGCAGATGATATCAAATTGCTCAGATAGTTAAGACCAAAGCAGACTGTGAAGAGCTTCAAAAAGATCTCACCAAACTGATTGGGCAACAAAATGGCAAATGAAATTTAATGTTGATAATTTTTCCATTGTACATTACTTTACATTTATCCCAACTATATATACGATATGATGGGGACTAATTTGGCTACAATTAGTCAAGGGAGAGATCTTGGAGTCCTTGTGGATAGTTCTCTGAAAACATCCACTCGGTGTGCAGCGGCTGTCAAAAAGCAAATAGATTGTTAGGACTCATTAAAAAAAGGATAGAGAATAAGACAAAATATATCTTATTGCCTCTATATAAACCATGGTACGACCATGTCTTGAGTACTGTGTGCAGATGTGGTCGTCTCATCTCAAAAAAGATATTTTGGCATTGGAAAAGGTTCAGACAAGGGCAACAAAAATGATTAGGGGTTTGGAACATGGCCCATATGAAGAGAGATTAAAAAGACTTGGACTTTTCAGCTTAGAAAAGAGGAGAGTGGGGGGGGGGAGGTATGATAGAGGTCTACAAAATCATGACTGGTATGGAGAAAGTGAATATGGAAAAGTTATTTACCTATTCTCACAATAAAAGATCTAGGTTTCACCAAATGAAATTAATACGCAGTAGGTTTAAAACAAACAATAGGACGTTTTTCTTCACTTAGCTCATAGTCAAGCTGTGGAACTCCTTGCCAGAGGATGCAGTGAAGGCTAGAACTATAACAGGGTTCAAAAAAGAGCTAGCTAGATTCATGGAGGTTCGGTCTATCAATGGCTATTAGCCAGAATTGGTAGGCATGATATCCCTAGCCTCTGCTTCTCTGGAGGTGGGTGACGGAGGAGGGATCATGTGACGATTACTTGTTGTGATCCCTCCCTCTGGGGCACCTGGTGCTGGCCACTGTCAGCAGACAGGATCCTGAGCTAGATGGACCTTTGGTCTGACCCAGTATGGCCATTCTGTTTGGGAATGAATTAAAGCTGAATGGAGGAAAAAACTGCATAGAACTCTCCAGGTTGACTTAGTGCTTTTTTTTATTTTCTATTGGGGAAACTTTTTTTTTTCTTCTGTGATCTGTTATTTTCGTGAGACTAACAAGTGCTCCTCCTGGACAGTTTAAGAGGAATGCTATCAGCAGCCATAATTGTATTTTGAGTTTAAACCACCAGATGTTGTGTTTTTCCAACTTTTTCCTGTTTTAAGCTTCTAAAGGTTTTAATGAAATTCATTTTGTTCACCTTTTATGTAGTCTCTTTTTTTTCTCAGTGGAGAAGAAAGGCATTTCACTTGGGAAGTATTTGTGGAAAATCCTCATCACCACACTGTCAGTATCAGTTGTAGGGGAAGCTGGACTAACCCATTCATTGATATTGTGAATTGATAACATTGTTCTGTGCCAGAATACAAACTAGAGGCCAGTTAGGAGAAACCTAAAGCTTTTTTTAAAAATTGTGACTTTATAATCTAATTGGACTTTTTTCGTGACTGGCCACTGGTTTGTAAAATCTGTTTTGTAATTGATTCATAGATACACAAACACTGGTAATTTTTCAGTGTACTTTCTTGCCATCGTGCTAATTTGCCTTATTTTTGCTTTGTTTTGCAAAGCCAATTTAGAATTTTATTCTGAAACAAATGCTTTAAAGCCAGTGTTTTAGACAAACATTTTAATGAGTTTGTAGTAGCATACAATTTTGTAGGGAGAGGGGAACATGGAAGAAGAAAAATAATTTTCAGTCTTCCAAGATGTGGTTCATAGATAGGGACCTACTACATTCAGGCATGAAAAATGCATCACGGACTATGCAATCTAATCTCTCCCTGTAAACTCTAGTCTGTGTGCTTTTCTGAAGGAGGGGAAGGGTCAAGCTGGAGATGGAGGTGGCAGAGACAGTGGTTTGGGGTGGAATTATTGGTTGTGGTAGGAATAAAATTGGGGTTCATGGTATTAGTGGAACTGGGGGTTGAGGTGAGGTTGGAGTTATGAGTCATATGGGAGTGGAATTGGAGGTTGATGTGGCACAGGAATTGCCAGTCATGGTGGACACTGTGTGCTATGTCGGGAAAATCTCGCTCCCCTGGGGTACAGAGCCCCCAGATGGGTCCGAGGCTGGAGGTCAAAGCAGTGAGGCAGGAGAGAAATCTAGAAGGAAAACTTTATTATGCAGGCTGACAGCTACCAATGTGAGCAGCAGCAGCCTTGAGACAGGGATCCTTTATACAGAATGCTCAGACAGTTTAGTTGTTGATTGTTTTCCTTAACATATCAAAGTCTCAGCAGAAGTACTGAGACATTTCTGTTCACACCAGGAGTGCTAGAAGTAAGTTTTACAGAACAAAGGCACATGAGAACTTGAGTGGAGGAGTCTACAAGGCAAACTGTGACAAAGATAAGGGTTTACATGACAAATTGTGACAGACTAGGAGTCTCCATGAAGTTGAGATAGGAGGCATTGTAAGGGTCTTGATTAGAGTTAAGATGATTTCTTTCTGTTACAGGGAGAGAGGTCTGGAAAACTTTTAACCCTGACAGCAGTTTTCTTTTAGAGAGTTTTGATTTCCTCCAGTGTTCCCCCCCTTAGACACAATTGGAGTTATTTGATTTTTTTCCCCCACAGCTATGCTATACAGACTTCATGTGGGAGACCAGGATTTCTCAAATGGGGGGGGCGGGGAGGTGTTCTACCAGGGATGTAAAAGTAGTTGATTAGTCGACTATTTGCATTTCTTCCTCCTCCCCACTCCACCCCTCCACTTGCTTCCTTTAAATCCGAGACAGTGCGGGGGAGAGGGGCCTGCTTAAAAGCCAGTTCCTCCCAGCACTTTCTCTGCCTCCTCCCCCCTGCTGCCTCTGTCAGAGGCATGTCCCAGGGGATAACAGCCCCGATCTGTGGGGGATCCCAACTTCCAGCTGGGACCCTCTGTGGACAGAGGCTGCTGCTGTAAAGCAGTCCCTGTCTTCAGGGGTCCCTGCAGGGAGCTGAAACCCCTCCCCCCCCACAGACAGGGGCTGCTACTGTCAGGGCAGGAAGCCCTGCTCAGTCCCAGCTTGCATCAGAACCAAACCCCACTGCAGCTCTGCAATTTAAAAGGCAGTAGGAGATCAGGAAGGGGGGGCAGGCTGCCTGGCTCCTACTACTTTTTAAATTGCAAAGATTCAGTGGGGTTTGGTCCCAGCGCAAGTCGGGACTGAGTGGAGTTACCGTCCCCTGTCGAGTAATTAGAAATTCTATTGACTACTCATTGACTAAAATTAACCTAAATTTAACATCCCTAGTCCTAACACAGAAGGGAGTTGCAGGGAGGTTGTAAGGCTGTTTTGGGGAGGGAAGAGGTTGTGGTATTGCCACCCTTACTTCTACACTGCTGTCTTCAGAGCTGAGTGGCCAGAGAGTGGTAGTTCCTGACTGAGGGGCCCCTCTTTACAGGCAGCAGCACAGAGTAAATATGGCAGTACCATACCATGCTGTCCTTACATCTGCACTATTACTGATAGCAGCTCTGCCTTCCGAGCTGGTCAGCTGAAGTCCAGCAGCTCTTGGCTGGGAGGCAAGTTCTGAAGGCAGCATTGTTGCCAGCAGCAGGGCAGAAGTGAGGTTAGCAGTATCAAAGCGTGCTTCCCTCCCTTTTCCTCCCTTCTCCCCCCCCCCCCCCCACCTTTTTGGGTAAGGACCTCTGCAATTACAACACCATGAAACTCCAGATTGAACTAGCTGTAATCATGAAATTCATTATTTTCAAAAGCCTGTGACCAAAATTGGCAAAAAAAGGACTGAATTTGGTACAGCCCAACAGAAAAATTAACTTGAAAATATATGTATGTCCTTAGGAATCTTGAAATTAACTGGGCCTTAAACAATAAATAAAAGTGTTAATGTCATAAATATTTGTTAAAGTTTTACAATGCTGAGTTTTGTGTTAGTGTGTGTGTGTGTGTATATCTGTTATATTTATTTAGATTAAGTGTGGTTTCTCTTTCAGGTTTTGGCCTGGTTTGAAGAAGGTGAAGAAACAATAACTGCATTTGTAGAACCTTTTGTAATCTTACTTATATTAGTAGCCAATGCAATTGTGGGTGTGTGGCAGGTAAGCAAACTTTTTTGTAATACCAAACGTCAGAAACCCTCTAAGCTCTTTATTATAAGAAGTAGATGTTTGTATAGTATGGATTTTTTTTTATAAATGGTATATACCTATACCAAAGAACTATATACATTTTTAACATTAAATTACTTGGAATTAGGTGTGTAGTCAACTACCCAATAACCTAGGCATATCAGGTAGTTGAGTCGATCATTCACTTCCCCCATCCTGGCTTAATCAGAAAGTGCAGTACTTTAGAATAAAGTATTTAAATATTTTAAACATTTTATTCTGAAGTATGACCTATGATTTAAAGCCAGCATAAAAGCAGCATAGAGACATTCATCTTGCCAGTTGATGGTTACATTTCCAGTGACTGATCATTTTATTTTGAAAAAATTTAATTTCTATGTCAAGAAATACCTTGCTTTGTCTTGTCTTTGAGCCTATTTGGCTGACCAAACTGGATGCAGTTCTCTGAAATATCTAGTATGTCTTTTGATAAGTCACTGTTAATACATAATAAGTTTGTTCTGGTAGACTAATGGAATGAATTTGCAATATAGCACTATAATTTAAACTCAGAAAGGATACATGCTTAATAATATAATAGCTTGTCTGAAAACTGGTTCTTTACTTGTTGTATTTTTATGCAATTTGGTACTCTTCTAAAATAAAAAAAATTCCAAACCCATAAACGACTAACCCCGCACACAAAAATTGGATTTTTTGTGGGGAGGGTAGGGGGACACAAATCTGTTTCTGGTTTCATTTAAATAGAAAAATCCTCATTAAGATTAGTTGTAATTCTAATTTTAGTGTGCCTTGACAGAATAGCTGAGAGAATCCCACAAAACTACTTGCTTTCCAGTAGTTTCACTTCTTCTAAACTCCATATTACAATGGGAAAACATCAAATGTTTTGGGTGTTTGCAAACTGAATCTAAAAGAATATTAAAATACCTTGTTTCAATTAGTTGATCTGAGGACAGTGATGGTCCTTAAGTTGCCCACACCTTGTATTTTGTGTTTTAAAGCACATTGAGCTATGATGTCACTTAAAAATGGAATCTAAATTCCAAGTGACTGAAGTTTCTAATTACTTGTAAAGTAAATACTTCTGTTGGTGCTTGTAGAGCAATTAGAATATACCTGATTCAAACCCACAAAAGCTTGCAAGAAAATGGGAAAAGCAAGAAAAGTAAGAAAATGAAAAAAATGAAAAATTAAGCCGTCATCAAACAATACATAGCCTCTTTAGCACAGGAAAGCCTTACTATAACTACAGTGTACTTCTGACCACACATCACTGCCTTAACTGACTCTTTTAATCTTTTATTTTCCTAAACTACACTTTCTAAGTAGTGTTAGGTGTAGTGTTTTGTCATGGGGATAGTATAATAACAAGTGTGGTGGAATGATGGTGTCCCTAATAAGAATGTAATAGTGTGGTCAATTAATCAATAAGCAAAAGCTTATAGGTTAATGCTGTAGACTACTCCTATTTCCCTCCCCACCCTCCCACCCCCCCATGCCAGTACATTTTTTAGCAGGCTGGCAAGCAGCTGGGCTCACTACTGACTAGCAATGTGTCCGGGACCTACCTCTGCTGTAGGTCTGCATTTAAAGTGTATTAGGAGCTGGACAGGCAGGCAGCCCGGATTAGTTCCAGTTTGGACCGGGAGCATAAATGCCCCTTAGACAAGGGCTGCTTTATCAGAGGCAACAGCACAGGGTGACAGCTAGCCAATCCGCATGGGGAGTTGGTTTTAAACCTGCTCCCCTCACAGTCCAGCTCCTGCCTGGCACCCTGCGCTGCTGTCTCTGATACAAAGGCACCAGCACAAAGTGGCAGGGCCCTCCTTGAGAGTGAGGCACACTGGCTGCTGGCCCCACCACCAGGAACTATAGAATAATCTACTAACTGATAAGAATTCTTGAGGTTACTCGACTATTCAATTAACTGGTATTTAACATTCCTACTTCCTGTTGGTGCAGAGTCAAGGGTGAGAGAGAGATATGGTAGCTACGGGAATGATAAAATGTGTCCCTGTGTATAAAAACTATGTTCTGTTAGTTGTCTTTTCCTGGCTTTAGTGGTTTGAATAAGGTTTGTTCTGAATGTAGCAATCAGAACTACTTCACAACAGTTGTTTGTTGATTTCCTGGTTCTTTAATGCCTTATTTGGGCTTGGCCTTGCACAAAAATGGCATGGTAGGGTGGGTGTAGAATACAGCTGTTTACAGAGGAGTTTTTTTTGTGCTTATAGTTGATTCACCAGAACCCTTACATGACAAGAATTTGCATGTAAATTCTTTGAACACTAGTTGTGTCTAAATGTTTGCTTAGAATGAGTTGCCAGAAATCACCTTAAATTAGGACTGGCTGAAAAAAAGAAATATCTTTCTGTGACATTTTAAGGTCTTCAGGGATCCCAAATCTGGATACAAATGTTGAAACTATTTTTTAATAGAAAGGGATTTAAAGATAAAAAAAGTTGGTCTTCCAGATGGCCCCTCATCTCAGCACCTTGTCATTTATGGGAACTGGGGGAAGATGGAGTCCTGACAGTGCTTTTTCTCCTCCTCTCTGACCTTGCCTTCCAGAATAATGAAATTGACAAGTGCCATCCTAGTGAACAGCCAGGGACAGTTACTTTCATTTTCCCAGAGGAAAATCAGTTTTTTTTATCTCTCTCCCTTCTCTCTACTCCTTCCACCCTCCAAGAAAAACTGAAATTTTCTTGTGGGATAACTTTTGGTTTTATGCAGTTAACATTTTTTTTTTATCAGCAAATCATTCTGACTGCTGGTCAAAATTTATATCTGAAACCAAAACTTTTTCCCTTAGAAAAATTACATTATACCAGATCTAATTAGGACAAGTTCCCCCCACCTCCCCTTAACAAATTGTGTAAATACATAACATTTGAAGACAAGTTGACAATGGATGGCTGTACTACAACATGAAAAATTAATCCAAAACCAGATTTGGAAACTTTTTTCTATTTAAGGGTATGTTACGAAGAAAAACCAAATCTACATATAAAATACACAGGGCCCAAATACTAACCCATAATGTAGTAGTTTAAAGCCCAGGCGGTTGGATAGTTTTGAGAATAGGACTAGGAATGTTAGCAAACATTTATTTTTGTCAAAGTTTAACCCCACAGAGGCATTGGAGTAGGGAGGGGAGGAAAGGGCAGGCAGCTCTGCAGAGCTGACTTGTGCAGTGAGCTGGCACAGCTGCCCCTCTATCAGCTCTGTGGGAAGCAGCAGTTGGGGGTGAAAACGGGGAGATGACTTCACAGGATCCAGTGCTCCCCTGGAGCACAAGCTTCCACCTGCTCCCTCCCTCTGCACTACTCCTCATAGGCATTGGCTCCTGTCTTCTTCCTCCCTTGCTGCCTCTGTAAGGCTGGGTGAGTGTAGTCTTTAGGATTAATTGATAAACCCTGAATTATCAGGTAATCGACTACACTAATATCCCTAAATTGGACTAAATTATCTATGTCATTTTTCTCATAAACTAATGAAATTGTTGCAAACAAATGAGATGTAGAGCAAAATTGTGGATTGTTACCTCTGATATCTCAATGGTCTAGGACTCTTAGCATGGCAAAGATATGCCTTGCCTTATTGCAGATATACATCACACTGGGTATAATTCATAAAGTCAAAATGGTTGAGAACTTAAAAATTTGACTGTAACAGACTGCAAAATTCAGTGATTCAACCTATTGCTATTCTGAACAAAGAGCTTTCACTCATTACTTCATACTATCTTAATCTACACTACAGAGTTTTTGCGCAAGAAGCTTTTTGCAGAAGCTTTTTTTTTTTTAAAGAGTTGAGAGGTAGAGAGTTGAGTAGTTACGAACATGAATTTAAAGTTGTAACTTGCTAATCTAAATTTACATAATTTTCAGGGTTTTGAACTAACTGTCCAAACTCTAATTATAGGTAATGACATTTAACCCAGAGGCAAAAAACCTGACTACTTAGTCAGGGACTTCAGTTGGCCACGCAATTCTAACTTTCTGGTTATATGCTGCACAAAGGAATTTATTTTATATTGCAATATTTTAATATATTACAAATGGGAAAGCTTTTATCAGGTACTCTTTTTTATATTTGAGAGGAATACTATAAATATTCCATATATAACTTTGCAGCTGAAAAAATGTTCAGCGGTGACTTGCCAATTGAAAGGAAATATTGGATGATGACATACAAATGCTGCCGCATATCTTATCTTATCTTTTATTCAGAATTTTCCCCACTTAAAGTAATTCTAAAGTTTTGTAAATGTAAAGTAGTTTATATTTAACAGCTGTAGAGAGACACTGTAGTTTTGAATGATTCAGCATCTCTTAGAAAATGCATATTCTTACATGTGTTTATTTTTATGCAATATCAGATTTTTCAAAATTTTGAATGTCACGAGTGCTACAAACAGTTGAGTAAATTACTTTGATGTTGCGTAATTATGGGAAATATAACAATAGAGCATTTCCTTACATTTTTTCCTCTCCTCAGAGTTGAAGTGATGTTAAACAGTGCCTAGTACTTGAACAAAGTTTCCAAAAGAACAAGTTTGTTAAAAATATAGGGTCTTTAGCATATTTATTAAAGTAGTACTCAGTTAGATTTGTGTAGGAATTTGGTCTACTTCTAATGTGGAGTGCCTGTCACATAAATCTTAGTCCTAAAAGTGTTCTTGGTCTCTTCTTTCTTTAAAACAACCTCCCCTCCCTTTCCCCCCAAAAAAGCACAAGAATATAAAAGCTCTTCCTTTGGTGTTGAATTGGAGTGAATTAACATTCATCACTAATTCTAGTGAAGATGGGGGAGAGGGGATTACTGCAGGCTAACAAGGCAACCATATTTATGCTTTGGATTTTATTCTATTGTAGAATGCATTCCTAAGTCTAATTTTAGCAAGAGAAAAAGCTAATGTACAGAAAACTTGTTCACTGAACCTTCTCTAACAGACCATCTTTTTCCTTTCAGTGTGCATTGCAGCAAGAACTCTTGCTATTAAGTGCTTGTTTGGAAAAAGTATGATAAAACCAATTCAAAGCAGGGGAAAAAATAAAGTGTATAATGAGCACTCAGCTGAAGGCTGTAGATGAGAAACCTACTGATTTCCATCCTGAAAAAATAAGGCATTTTTTGAGCTATACAGATGTATTTAAATGATTACATTTGCATGCTGATTTGTTTAAAACTATTAAAACACCAGGAGACTTGCACAGAAGCCAGTGCACACATAATGCCTTTTGACTTTGATTTGTGAATAACTTGTATATCTGGAAAATGCCTAAGAAAACTTAAATTCATATAATAGCTCTCCATTAAGAAAAGCATTTACACTAGTGGAAAGCAGCCAGTAAATTCCAAGTGCTTTGCCATTACTGCTGTATTCAGACTTTTCTGTGTGGTTTTAAACAAATAAGTAGAGTCCTGTGCAGATACAACACTAGTATCAGTATCTGCATCCAAATTTGCAAAAATGAGCCACAGATATCCTCATTCAGATCCCAGGATCTGGATACCTACATATTTAAAGTGGACATCTGTAAATGTGCTGGATCATATATACAAAATTTGTGTCCACATCTGCATCCATATCTGCGAAAATGAGCCAGAAGTACATGCAGACATCAACATTCTCTTAACCAAAAAACTCTTCTGATCTGCTCTGACAAAATAAAATCCTATACACTTTCCTGTGAAGAATTGTCTTTAAAATATTTTTCCCACTAAAATGTCTTTTCTCTAGAGCCCTTCAGAGTTCTTGTTTTCGGCAGTTGGTATTTTTACACCTTCACACCTCCCACTTAAAGTGTAGGGAACATCATGATGACTGCCATCGTGCTTTTTCCCCTTCAATTCCTGCGCTTGACTTCAGTAGCTCCTTGTGCATCACTGGAATAGAAGGTGGCAGACTCCTATTCCATGAGTGATGCAGTGATCAGGATAGAAAAAGCTGTATTCTTTTATGTTGAAAAGATAAAAATCTAGAAAGGCTTTTGCCCTGGAGAGCAGAAGTATAGAAGTTGCTTTCTCTAACTTCCTTCACCACTGACCAGTTTCTAATATGGGCCAACATCCTGAGGAATATAAACAGCAGGGAACAAAAAAAGCCCATCAAAAAGTGAGCCTCCTCTTTACCTCAGGGGGCTACAGAATCAAAACAGCCATTTCTCTCATGGCCAGTGCCGAGAACAGTCGCAGAAACATATGACATTCCAGGTGTCTTGGGAGTCGCCAGCACAGCGGACAAACAGACATGGGCTAAACCACACTCTCGATGTCAGGCTTCAAGTTGCCTGCCACATCAAATGCAGCACCACCTGGCACTGATAGTCTCATCGGCACTGTATAAGAGTGAAGCACCGACCATATCAGCAGGTTCCTCTGCCTCCACCACAGAGACTCCTAACGTGGTGCTAGCCGTCTTGGCACGGAGGCACGATTGAACACCTCAAATAGCGTCTGTGCATCCCACTACGGCACCGACAACACCAGACTACACTCAGCACAGAGACTTCTTAGTCTTCTCTACCTTTAATTTACCATTTTTAGAGTCTGATCGCTCTCCTGCCATGTTAATATCACAGAGATCATTTTCTCAGGAAAGATTTTATCGGAATCTGAAGATGAATTTTCTAGGGGTTTTTCCCCAGAAATTTTCCTTACACAGATCAGATTATTTACTCTTCCATATCTGACCAAGAATTTGATAATATGCCTTCATATTATGGCAGTCCCTGGGTACTCCTCCCATACTGGCAATAGTGGGACAAATGGCAATATTATGAAAAGCACCAGCATGGCCAGAAATGCAATATTCTCCTTCTAAACAAATAGATGAAGAGGACCCACCCACTCAAGAGGGGAGCCTCCCTGGACCTAAATGAACCCATCCCAGTGGAGGGAGCATCTGTGCCCCCAGCTCCAACTACCTCAGATGATGCTGCACACTTCCAAGACCTTTTTAAACATGTAGCTGCTGAATTAAATATTCCTGTCCATAAGTCTGTGGAGAATCAGCATGAGTTAATGGACATATTACACTTGGTAACACCATCTAAAATAGCACTGCCAGTTAATCCAGCAATAATGGAACCAGCAAAGACGGCATGGCAAACTCTGGCATCAATCTCGTCTACCACTAAGAGAATAGATAAGAATTAGTTCCACACAAGAGATCTGAATTTCTCTTTATACACCCAGTACCTAACTCCCTCATGGTGGAGGTTCCACAATAGAAATCCAAGCAGCAACAATTTCGGTCCACTCTATTGGACCGTGATAGCAAAAGACTGGATTCATTTGGATGCCAAATATACGTGTCTTCCACTTTACAATTTTGCATTTCTAACTACATTGCTTTATTAAGTAAATAGGACTTCAGGAATTACACCAAAATTAGCAACTTTATCACAGATATTCCTAAGACTAAAAGATAACAGTACAAAGCACTGGTATTGAAGGGTCACATGATTGACAGACCATCATTGAAAGCTGCGTTAGATGCTGCTGACATGGCTGTATGATCCACTGCAACAGCAGTAGTCATGAGAAGGGCATCATGGTCTAACTCCACTCCATTCCCCAGAGAGGTTCAGTGTACAGGGGAAGAACTTCCTTTCGATGGTCAGAAGCTGTTTGCAGCTAATACCAATGAAATTCTCCAATCCATGAAAGATTCCAGAGTAATGCTTAGGAATCCACAACCAGGTCCCTAGAGGAAGACAATATAGGTGTCAGCCCTACCCGAGACCTTGAATACTCTCCATATGTTCAACATTACAGCAGACAAGACCAACATCAACAAAATAGAGGTAGAAATAGAATCCAGCATTGGCACCCTTCCTCTACCACCTCCCAACATTTACAGCAGTCCCATAAGCAAACTTGAACATCAGGTCAAGGGTCATGAGAGCCTCTCACCTATTCCAACATCATCATTGCAAGTAAACCTGTTCCATCATTGACTGCTACCCTTCTTTAACAGCTGGCAATGTATAACCTCTGACAGCCTCTCAGTTATTTGGAGGACCTATCTTATTCCCTTCATGTTTCTACCCCTTCCCACCCCTCTTCCCGGGCCCTCTTCAGGAACTATTCTCATAAGATTCTACTTCAGCAAGAGGTAGAGCACCTTTTCCACATCAGTGCAATTTAGCCAGTCCCCACACAATTTAGGGGCAAAGGGTTCTACTCCCATTACTTCCTGACCAAAAAAATCGGGAGGTTGGAGACCCATCTTAGACCTCCAGGCCCTCAAATTAATCCAGAAACACTATTGCCAGCATTGGAATAGAATAATTGGTTCTTGTCCATTGACTTGCAAGATACATAATTTCACACTGCCATTCACCCTGCTTCCAGATGTTTTATTCATTTTGTAGATTTGCAATACTACTAATACATTTGGACTCTCCACAGCTCTGAGGATCTTTTTCAAAGGTTCTCATGGTTATCACAGTATCTCTGGGAAAGCAAAGCATTATCATATTTCCTTACCTCGATGACTGCCTCCTCCAAAGTATGCTTACACAATGATTCCTGCCGTTTTGTCAGTCACAAGACACTTATTCCGGTACCTGCATATGAATGAAGTCGAATCAACAATGTTTCCTGCACAAAAGATACAATTTATAGGATCTGCCTCAACTCAACAAAGACTACCAAATCCCTCCCTATGGACCATTTGAAAAAATTGTGGCCTCAGTAAACCCCCTCACAACAGCATTCAAATGTCTTCAGCTGTTGGGGCAAATGCCAGCGTGCAATTTCGTTGTCAACAACACTCGTCTTCACATCAGATGCTTACAGGACTGGCTGGGACATGTTTACAGAACCAATATCCACCCACTATCCAAATCCCTAGTCCTCTCAATGATAGTAAAAAAAATCCCTACACTGGTGGTTAAGTCCACAGAATCTTTGTTCTGGAGTCCACTTCCACTCATCAGAACCATCCATCTCCATGACAACAGATGCATCTTGGACAGGATGGAGTGCCCACCTACTACATCACACATCCCAGGGTCTGTTGTCCAGCAGCAACAAGAACCTACATAAACATTTCCTGGAACTCCGTGCAGTCAGGAATACATGCGCCAAATTCCTCCTGTTCATCGCCAACAGTCATGTCAGACTGTATATAGACAACATTGTAGCAATGTTTTATATAAATCATCAGGGCGGAACCCAATCTCGAGCACTTTGCACAGAGGCTATAACACTTTGGAACTGGTGCCTGAAATACAACATAAATATTACCACAGTGCACCTTCTGGGCACCCTGAACACAACGGCGGACACACTCAGCAGATCCCTTTTGACGGAACATGAGTGGCAAATGAATCTGCACATATTGCAGACCTCTTCCAACAGTGGGGTCACCCCACCACAGATCTGTTTGCCACACAATTCAACAAGAAATGTATTCTGTTCCAAGGCAGGTATTGGCAAGGGATCAATGGGAGATGCCTTCCTCATCAGTTGGTCAACCCATCTAATGTACATGTTTCCTCCCATACCCCTGTTGAACAGGGTAGTCCACAAGACAAGGAGAGACAAAGTCTATCTAGCCACATCAGCCATGGTTCCCATTTCTAAAGGCGATGTCCCGAGCATCACCAATCTGCCTACCTTACTGCGAGGATCTCCTTCATCCAGGCCTTGATGCCACCCCACCAAATCTCACTACACGTAAAGGCATGGCTCCTGGATAGTTCTCTGAACTAGAATTGACTTGCTCACAACAAGTATAAATGGTCTTTCTACAGTACACAGTAGGGCTTAGAGTATCTGTAAGACTTACCTTCAGAGATGGAAAAGATTCTCGACATGCATGTATGCACGCGTGTGTGTTTCACTGAGTAGCTCCTTCAACATCCTCCTTTCCTACTATCCTAGAATACCATCTGCACTTTTAAGCGGACCTTGAAATTAGTTCCATTAAAGTTCATCTTGCTGGTATTACTACCTTCTACTCTAAGAAAGATTTGTTCATATTTGCACATCCACTCACCAAGAGGTTTTTCAAGGGTCTTCAGACACTCTATCCAAGCATCAATCCACCAACACCACTGTGGGACCTGCATTTAGTATTGAATGCTTTAACTCAGCTGCCTTTTGAACTAATGGCCACACCTCACTATGACACTTATCCATGAAAACTGTTTTCCTCGTAGCCATTACCTCGGCGAGATGGGTGGGAGAGATTGTAGCCTTAATGGCTGATTCTCCATATACCACCTTTTTTGAAGACAAGGTCACTTTACATACCCACCACAAATTCCTCCCCAAGGTACACTAATCCTTCCACCGCTATCAGACAGTACACTTTCTCTAAACCACACACCAGTTCCTTCAAGATGAAAATGCACATCCTTGACCTGTACAGAGCACTTTTTACTTGCAATGAACAAAACCTTTTTGAGCATCTTAGAGACTGTTCATGTTGATGGCAAGCCACAATAAGGGCCAGGCCCTATTATCACAGACTCTCCTGCTGATTTCGGATTGTATCAAGCTCTGTTACTTGCAGTCAGATGTGCCCCCTCCATATAGTATAAGGGTTCACTCAACCAGTGCCATGGTTACCTCAATAGCATTCCTCCGTAAAGTACCCATAAGAGACTGTTGCACAGCTGCTACATAGTTGTTTGACCACATGTTTGCAAAGCATTACACACTTACAGAGGGACCTCTCTTCATCCTGAAATTTGCTGAGTCGTTCTTTTCCACTGTTTTCTGCCAGATCTGAAGTCCTTACCTCCCTAACCAGAAATAGCGTTGTAGCCACCTAATGTGAAGCACCTACAGGGACCCCTCTTCTCAAAGAGGAGGTTACTCTCCTTCATAGTAACTGTCATTCTTCCAGATGTGTCCCTGTGGGTGCTCCACAACCCTCCCTTCCTCCACTCTACTTCAGGATTCTCGCCTTCTTATAGGCATCATTTCAGGGTAGAGAAGGAACTGAGGAGCATTTGGGGGAGGGGGTAGCTTGTGCATGTGCGATGTCTACTATTTAAGAGCGTGTGGCTGCAGGTGTGTGCATGTGCAACCTCAGGGGACGCTGCTCTGAAATTTCCGATCTGAGGCTTGATGGCACCGCATCGACCTAATGTAGAGCACCCACGGGGACACTCATCTTGAAGAAAGTCTGTTACTGTCAAGATGAGTAACCTCCTCTCTCTGCACACATTTTCAGCCCAGGGAAACTGGTGTCAGATACGAGTGACACTCACATCCCTTCGTGTTCAGACCCCAGCCCCACAGATGATCCTTCCCTGGGGCCCACTCCCATCCATTCCTGCAGGGAAACAGGCCGGACTTCTCCAGGTGCAGGGAGCACAACAATAAAAGGAATGACAGGCGGCCTTCCTGCTCCTTGTCTGATCAGGGGTCGGGCCCCTTGAAAGCCCTAGGGCCCTAGGCTGAGCCTTTGAAGGTTCAAGTGAGGACAGTGTACCAACCACAGGTCAGTGTCCCTTTCAGCGTCCCTTTACCAACCATTTATCCCCTTTCCACTGTGCTAGGTCACCTATCACGATGGACTGCTTTGTCCCAGGCATAGTGCAAAGTGGATATTACATCCCATTCCACTCTTGCCCCCCTCTCTACTCTGTCTCTCTTCAGGAACCCCTCTCACAAGTATCTCTCCTAAGGCTGGAAGTTCAACAGCTCCTTGATATGGGGACTGTGGAGGAGGTTCCATTAAGGCAGGGGTATCTACTCCCGTTATTTCATGATACCAAAAGCCAAGGGCAGTTTTTACCCCATCCTAGACTTGAGGGGCCTCAATGCCTTTATAATAGTCAAAGTTCAAGATGATAATATTGGCCTCAATCATGCTGTGTCTAGCCACAGGGCACTGGTATGTTGCCCTCTGTCTCAAAGGTACCTATTTCCATATTTCAGTCGTGCCTTGTCACAGGTGTTTCCTATGATTCACAGTGGGCTGGGATCACTATCAGTTTATGACCCTACCCCTTGACCTTTCTGTGGTCCCCAAGGTGTTCACAAAATATATGGCAGTCGTTGTTGAATTCCTATGGAAAAGGAGGGTTCGGGTTTACCCATGCCTGGATGATTGGTTCATAAAGGGCTCTCAGGTTCTAGATCACATTCTTCATCAGGACACCTTTTTCAGGTTGGGCCTCATCTTGAACAAAGCCCAGTCTACTCTGATTCCCACCCAAAGGATAGAATTTGTAAGGATCTGTTTAGACACAATGCTGGCCAGTTCCTCCCTGCTGGTAGCCTGTTTTCTGGCAACTTCTGAGATTCCAGTCATTCCCCCACTACCATGGCATGGTGCAGCATAAGGCTGCTGGGGTTCATGGCGGCATGCACTTTTGTGGTACATCTCGCTAGGCTCGAGCTGCGACTGTTCCAACTCTGGCTGGCATGAGTCTGCAGCCGGACATTCTAGCCAATTGATATGGTGCTGACTGTGCCCATGGACATGCCGAGGTCCTTTAACTGGTAGCTGTACGAGGAGGTGGTCTGAGAGGAGATGTCATTCCACGGCCCTTCCCCCCACCACATAGTTGGTGATAGATGCCTCCAAAACAGGCTGGGGTGTCCATCTCGGGAAGCTACAGACTCAAGGTCTCCCATGGACCTCTCCCTCCACATCAATGTCAGGGAGCTGAGAGCTATTCATCTTGCATGTGGTGTTTTCTTTCCGCCTTTAGAGAAGACAGGTGTCAGTGTCAGTCCAACATATTTTATCCTGGATCACTTTCCGTATGAGGGCATGCTATGAGCTGGAGCAGGTTCCAGCCCTGCCTATCATGGCCCATTGGACCAGGGCCCATGCATCTTCTGCTATCTTCGTAGCTCAGATGCCCATCATAGAGATCTACAGGGCAGTCACCTGGTCATCTGGGCACACTTTTGTGAACCACTGTGTCATAGCGCAGCACGTCAGGGACAACACAGCGGTTGGCAGGGATGTATTGTGGTCTCTCTTTCACTGCCTTTGTAACTGTGTTTTTTGAGATGTGTTGCTCACGTCCATTTATAAAGGCACTGCCCTTTTTGTGAGTGCCCCTCTGTAGTTGAGGGGAGTCTTGTAGTCTGGCTGCCTGCAGGAGAGGAAATGTCCAGTATGTAGCCTAGGACCAGGCTTCTTCTTACCTCCTGTTACGGCTGCAGTGGGAGAGCCTGTGAAGTCTTTGCGCCTCCCCTCACCCCCAAGGTTCTCCCTAGGCACTCATGCTCCTGGCGGCGGGAGGCGACTTCATGTACTCTGCCTTATGCCCCCAGCCTGGTCAAAGCCTGGGGGTGGGGGAGAGTGTGAAGTCTCCTCCCACTGCCAGGAATGCATGGCGCTTCTAAGTACTGCATGCTCCATACAGAGCAGAGGAAACTTCATGCGCTTTCCTCCTCCTGGATGCAGCCCGCGGTGGCCTTTTTGCCCACCCCTGGCTTACAAGCTAATCTTCGCCTGTGGACCTGGTCCTGACCAGGTCTGAAGTTCATTTTCCATTCAGAGCTGTTCAGAGTGCTGCTGTTCTCCCAGTCAGCCCTTATGTCTGCCTGGTCAAGCTCCATCAGGGAACTGCCAGGCCTTGGCCCAACAGTTTATTTTATATTGGCCTGTTGTGCCCTGATTGGCTGCTGCAGACGCCACCACTCTGTCCTGCTTGGAGGACCTCTCTTCTGCTCCTGTCACTGGGCCTGAGGTTTCCCACCCCTGTTCTAATGGCTATGGGTCTGATAATCCAAAAATAAGAGTCTGCCTTTATAGGGTTCTGATAGAGAACTCTTGGCACCTGGTGTAAGTCTGGAACAATTGGTATAAGTTTGGTATACCTAAAAATCTTTGGAATTTCTGTACTCAACAGGGCAGACTTAAAATGTCTATAGTAATTTTTATGAAAACTTTTATTGTATCATTCCATTAGTATTGACCGTAGATCTTGGGGAGATAAGCTACTGGTATTTACTGGTTACCATCTAAATTTGGACAAGGCTATATTTTAGTTGTTAGTGGCCAGTCTGTGCTAGTACTTCTACTATAACTACCTCTTGCCTCTGGCTTTTTAAACCAATAGTGTTTTGATAGAATTTTAAAGGATAAATCCACTTTAGCCACATACTGCTTGGGAATTTTTAAATTCTAAACACAGTTTTGTCCCCTTGTAGCTAAAACTGAACCTTTAGGATACAATTGCTTTGCAGCTGGAGATAATTTCCAGTTTGGACAGGTATACACACGTTATTATGCTAAAAACAGCAATATGGCTGCAGTGACTTGGAATAGCCAACAGAGTACAACCCCCTCAGAGATATTTAGCACGTCTGAGGTCTGATGTTCTGTAACTTATTCGTAACTTAATTATGGAAAGAAGATTCAGGGTTGAGGCTAGGGATGTAAGCAAGTAGTCGACTACTCACATTCTCTCTCCCCAACCTTGCTGCCTCTGTATCAGAGGCAGTAAGGGTGGGGAGCAGGAGCTGGTGCTGGAGAAAATCAGTTTACAAGCCTGTTCCCTCAGCACTGTCTGTACAGTGCTACTTGTCCCCCCGCCCGCACTGCTGCCTCTATCAGAAAGCAGCATGAGGTGGATGGCAGAGGCAACAGCTGCGAAGTAGGGGCTCCCACTTATAGGGGCTGCTGGACCTGATGTGAGCCCGGACTGAGTGCTTTTCTTTATTGACTGTGTAGTTGATACAGTTCATATCGAGTACACGATTAGCCAATTACTGCCTTTTAACATGCTTAGTTGAGTGGGGTGGTTTTGAGGGTTTTTTCGTTTGTTTTTGCATAGACACTATAGTTACAATTTCTGTTTGTACTCTTTGAGTATGTTGGTCTTTTCTGGTTCCCTAGCTTTGGCACTGTATTTGGGAAGTTGTAGGTTGGCAAGTAATGCGTGTGAAATGTCATGTAGTATCACTACTTCACAAGTGCAAAGAAAAGAGCTTTTGGACAATAGTTATTTCCTAACTAGATGACAGAGAAGTTGTTGTAAGTGGATATGACCATTCCTCTTAATCTGACATGGCTTGAATGTGGAACAAAGACCTAAAGGAGGGATACAAAATAAGTATTGGAGGAAGCCAATGATTATAATTTATTGTTGTTTCTGTCAATAACTAGTGAAAACACCATACTGATGTGGGATAGAGGCGTTTTTTAATCAAAGGATGTGTTCCATACAGCCATGTGTGTGTGTAATCATTTTTGTAATAGATGTTTTTGCTGGAGTGTTGCTTTGCATCAGAAGCGACAAGGAGTCCTGTGGCACCTTATAGACTAACAGATGTATTGGAGCATAAGCTTTCATGGGCAAAGACCCACTTCGTCAGATGCATGTCATGTCATGACCTTCATCTGACGAAGTGGGTCTTTTCCCACGAAAGCTTATGCTCCAATACATCTGTTAGTCTGTAAGGTGCCACAGGACTCCTTGTTGCTTTTGCAGATCCAGACTAACACAGCTACTCCTCTGATGCTTTGCATGAAATATCTTTTTTTTTTTTTTAATTTAAATACCTAAATTAAAAAAATAGGTTTTCCTCCCATGTGACAGACTGTCAGTAGGCTCTCTAGCCATGAAAGTGACCAAAGAGAGAGGGGGCTTGGCGAGGATACAAGCAAGGGGGTGTTGTGGCCAGAGAGTCATGTGTTAGAGCAGGGGGCAACTCCCTATAATTCTTTAAGCTACAGCTTGCATGATCTCTAGCTACCAGAACATAATGGATATTCTGGAGTGGTCACTGCAAATTTCAAGACACTGGCTTCTAAACCTTTCAAGGGGCCCATTAATTCTGTTTGATGTGCTTTCCAGATTGCAATCTCATTTTGAAGTTGCAACCATATAACAGGGTGAGTTTAAATATCTCCATGAAAGAACATAGAATGAGTAAGTAGTATTCATGTAATGCTACGTGTGGGAAAATTAGAAAGAAGGGTGACCATTCTAGTCAGAATTGGCAGTACTTCTTGCTTTTAAAACTTCACATCTTGTTTTTGTTTTTGTTTTTTCCTTTCAGGAAAGAAATGCTGAAAATGCAATTGAAGCTCTTAAAGAATATGAACCTGAAATGGGCAAAGTATATCGACAAGACAGAAAAAGTGTACAAAGGATTAAAGCAAGAGATCTTGTCCCTGGTGATATTGTGGAAGTAGCTGGTGAGATGCCTTTTGATTAATAATATAGATTACATATGTCTAGTGCTTTATTTTTTGTTTTTCTTTGAACTGTTTTGAAGTGCTGGGCTGGATTATAAAGAAGCATAATAATGAAAGTTGACACCTCATTTATGCTTCATTGAAAATTCAGAATCCTCCATTGATATATAAATACCAAACATTAAATAGGTACTCGTGCCTTTGAATTGTCTTAGGTAACTATTATCTTTTAAATTAGTAGATATAAATGCAAAAGATGTCCTTGCAGCTAACTGATCTAGTGGGTTTTTTCATTTATTCATAGCTGTGTGAAAAACCTTTAAATGCAAATGAAAAATAACAATGTGCAAAGTAAATTAACAAAACTAAATTTTTCTCTGATCTTCTAAATGTCACAATTTAAAATGCTACTTGTAATAGTTAAACTTTTTTTTAATTGAGCAACCTGTATAAATGATTACAGCGCTACAGTATGGCTTTTATTGAAACACTTGTATTCAGATTCTAATCTTGCATTCTGTCCTAAAAAATCAAGTAACCTTCTCTAATACTTTGGAGAGACTGCCATCTTGAAAATGAAAATACATTGTGCTGTCTACTCCAAACTGGAGTGGTTTCTTTTCTGTTTTAAAGATTTTACTGCGTTAGTTTCTGTGCAAAGTCTGTAAGGTGAATCCTGTTAAAATCTGACGAAGTGGGTCTTTGCCCATGAAAGCTTATGCTCCTACACTTCAGTTAGTCTGTAAGGTACCACAGGACTCCTCGCCGCTTTTGCAGATTCAGACTAACACGGCTACCCCTCTGATACCTGTGAAAAATGTGTCTCAAACTTTTGTAGGCCTTACTGACAGTCAGATGATCCTTTTAAGATAATTTGAGCCGTACATCAATTTATTTCTTTTGAGCCTTCCTTCTTCCCACTTTGTATTTAATTATTATAGTAGCCATCCAGGGAGAGAGCAACATATACCTTAATGTGTATCCTGCTATTTTAGTATGCAGGGAAAGTTATGCTCTCACAGTGAAATTAGCATTGGCTCTTGGCCCAGATTTTACTCATTCAGAAACTTTAAAATTACCTAATACTGTCCTGAGCCTCTATCTTGTATGTAGTATGCAGTTAAAGTGGCCCTAATTAACAGTTATGCTTCTGGGGTATGCCAGAATCCCAGGTCTTTAAGTGCTGTCTTTCCTGTAGGGGGCCTTATCCTGGTCAGTGAATAGCATTCCTGGTGCTTCTGTTGGGGATATACCAATATAACAGCCAAGTGGTAAGATCATCTCTTTCAAGAGCAGATCTCATAAAACTAGTATACCCGTTTACAAAACCAGTACACCCATCTGCCTTTGCCTCAGGGATACAGACATTTCTTATGTTTTGTGGTAGGTAGAGACCATTGCCAGTATTACATCCTACCCTTTTGCTTCTCCACTGTGCCACGGGTCTTATCAAAATCCTCTTGGCGGTCACAACCAGTCTTTACCAAATGAGCACAGTTTTTCTCTACCTGGACAATGGGGTCCTGAAAGGTTGATCATTCTGGAGGTATAGATAGCAACTTGCATAACTCTATTTCTGTCCCTTTCCTTTACACCTGCGTGTCAATATGGAAAAGTCTACTTCTACTCCAGTTTAATAGACTTTTTCAGGGTCATTTGGGACTCTTAACATCTGAGCATTCAATCCCAAGACAGATTTGTCATTCTATCCATCCTCATCTCAACAACCGAGCCCAAAAAACCAAGCAAGTGAATTCCTGAAACTTCTGTGCCTTATGGCAACCTCTGTGTCTGTGACACTCAGGGTTGGCAACATACTTTACTTCACTTCAGTGTGTTGGGGGAGGGGGCCTTGGCTCCATTGCCCTCTGGAAGACCTAGTGCCTAGGGCAAAAGGGGCAGAGCTAATAGCTAGCCTCCAACAGCACCATCCAAGGCTCCAGAGGCAATTTGAAAGGCCCTGGGCTCTGGTAATTGCTGCTGCTGTGGTGGCAGCCCAGGTCCTTTTAAATCACCACACAAGAGGCAGTTTACTTCGTTGTTGTTTTGACCCCCACCCAACCTATTGACTACCCTAGCAACACTACACTCTTGGTATATTCAGGCCTATCTGAGAACTTTCTACTCCGACAGAGCCTGTCCAAGGAGTATCTATACTTCTAAGGGTCATTGGTTTTCTAACTTGGTATAAGAATTAGGGATGTGATAGTGTACATGTTTAAACAGTTAACCTAACCTTCACGATTACATGCAAGGCCCTTTACCCTATGTTACTGCCTCTGTAGCAGAGGTATCAGTGCGAGGAGGGGAGGGTGGCAGCAGGTGAGAGCTGGTGCTCGCAGGGAGCTGGCTTTTAAACAGGCTCCCCCCAAACAGTGGCTCCAAGGGAGCCTCATTTCCCCCTACACCCACGCTTCTGCCTCTTAAGCTGGCTCCCGCTTCAAAGACTTCGAATGCACCTTGACTAATAATTGGAGTTCTTTGAGATGTCCTTAGGGGCAACATTCTCTCTAATCTTTTCGATCCATTAGTGGATTTTTTCCATCCATCCACAGAATAATAACTTTTTTTATGTACACCAAAGCATGTGTGAATGTGCACTACCAGCAGAAACAAAAAGCCTAGCAGAAAGTAGGTGCTCTGCTAATCAGTTAGGTAGCATTTTAATCTCTCCTGAACAACTGCATGAGTGCCCAGCTTATAACACACACTGCTTATACGTGCTCCACTTCTTGCCCTCCTTCCCTTCTGCCTCAGAGTCTTTCACTGGACTTTCATGGTTGAGAGAGAACTGATGGGTCTGTCTCCCCTCTAAATACCGGTGGTAGACAACCTGCATTCCACAGACCTCCCAACTGCTCCACTCCCTCATGTGCTTCTCCCACAGTGAGGCTCCAGAGCCTTGCACTTCCTGTTTCTTTCCTCCCAGTCCCAGCACTTTCCAGGGAACCTCAAATCTCTTGATTCTCTCACTCTGTCCCTACTCCTCCCTCCCACAGCTGAAATGCCATAAACAGCTGATTTGTGTTGATCCAGCTTAGGGTGGGTGCAGGGCACTAGTGGCCTGATGCATGAGAGGCAGGTGGGAGGTAGAGTTAGAGGGGGGGCAAGGAGCCACCGGTGGAACCCCAATGGGTAATGGACTACTTGTGGCCCACTGATATGAAGGAGGGCCGGGCCACTCAGGCAACCCACGCACCATTTGTGGTTGCCCATCTCTATGTACCCTTGTGTCAGAACACAAGGATATCTTGGATGCAGGGGTGGACCCCTAGACACTGCTGAGCAAATCTGTAGCCTAAAATTCACAGACATGCACATTCCCTTATGTGGAGTATTTTGTAGGGACATTTAGCCAAAAGCAGATCTAAAAATGTAGTGCTGATTATATTAACTGCTTTACAAGATCATGAGGCAGCATACTATACTCTCTCTGGATTTCAGTTAGTGCCACGCTGCTTTGTCTGCTTCATACTCAGACTTAAACATAGGCCTTTTTTTAAGTTAACTTCTATTTTTTACAAACTTAGTTGGGAATGAAAAGTTCATGAAATTGAACATCTGAAAATTAATGGCAATATGGTGCACTACAAACTGGTATCCATATTCTTTGACGTTGCTTTCTTGATGACTTTTTTTATTCACTTTTGGGAAAAGTGTTACCCATATTATGAATGACAAATTACGTTATTTCTAAAATCTAGATTCTGCTGTACTTTACCTGTTTCAACAATAAAAAGTTTCTCCTTTTTAAAAAAATTTTCTTAAGAGGGAGTACACAAGTGATACAGCGTTGGGGCTAGAAGTTTACTGCAGCAATTTTGGACCTGACTTGAATTACGAGAAATAGAACAGTAATCTCTGAAAACAATTTTCTTTTTCAAGAGGACATATTTTGGTACATTATACTATAAAGAATTAATAGAATTGCTAGTGGATAATCAGCTTGAGGGTATGCATTTTAGTTTGAAGTATCTACATGTAGTGAGATGCTAACTGATTTTAATGCCAGTTCAGTGGCATTCAGGTGAAACTGACTTGTTTGTTTTTCAGCTGAGCAGCTTTTGTAAAATTAAAAAGATGGGGGTTGTTACTTGACCTCTTTTTGTCCTGTGGGGTGGTGGTGAGAAGAAGACACACTCTTAAACTACACATGGAATGCCTCAGAAGTCAGCAGGCTTTCCGCAGCACTACAAAATATCCTTTCTATGCCTCATTGACTCTAGTGGGGGATTTCTCTAAAGAAGGCAGTAGTTGCTAGATTTTTGCAGTTGTAACAATTAACTTTTCTGAATATGCCAACTGCTTGAGAATTCTTAAAAACGCATACTGCTCAAAGCAATTAGAATTAAAAACAAAATATCTTTGCTCCTTAAAAGTTAAGTTGTGCAATAATTTGGTTTTTATTGTAAATTTGATCTGACTGATTCATCTGACATTTGCAGGAAGGTTCACATGGGTTACATGAAATTGAAACAGATTATATTACAGCACATCAGTGTTCTGAGAATGTTTTCAATCCACTAGACTCACAACTGTTTGCCTTTTTTTTTTTCTTGTCCTCTTTTCTCATGACATTTTGAGGATTGTTGAAGACATATATTTAAGCAAAGGCATGTATCATCCAACATCTACCCTCAAAACTTTGAATTTGAAGTGAAAGTAATCTTGCTAAACTTGATGTTGCTCATTTCCTTGGCAATGATTGTTGTAGTCTGTCTGTTACAGAAATCTGACTGGAGAGTTGAGGCTGGGCTATAAGTGAAGTTCTCATTTATTCCCATTATTGTGGCTTGATAGAAGTACAACAGCTCGACTTTCTTAAATCTTTTATTTAATGAAGGACAGATTAAAGCTTTAAAGACTTTGCTTTCAAAGGGCACAATGTATATTTGCAGGTCTAATTAATGTGCAAAACTGGGTATTGTGGACATTTAGGGTCAGCTTTCCTAAAAGTGTAGCTATTCAGTGATTGTTCTTGATAGAGTTGCTGAGTGTTCAAATCCTTGAAAATCCAGCCCCGGTTATGGACTCTGAAAATCTGGTCTTAACAGGATAAATTTATAATTACTGGTGTAAACTAGGTGTGCAAGTACATATTTTTGCAGCTTTGGGTCTCAACTGTTGTACTTCTAGAGATGTATTTTTGTAGTAAAGTGGTTAATTAGTAAATATTGTCACTAGATTATTTGAAACTTTTTTGCGTGTATTAATGATACAAGATTACTGTAGTGAACGTTTCGGTAGGTGATTGTCTTTTTTTTTTTTCTTGGGAGGGCTTGAGAGCGAAGTGCATAATTTGGATTTTGGGAATAGGATCGTCTTTAGAATTTTTGCGAATAATCTGTTCAATTAATGTCACTTGATTATTGCAATAAATAGGAAAAATCCAACAGCTGTTTTGTATTGTCTATAGTTGGACACTGTGTAAAAGCCAAATATCAATTTAAGACCACTTCTTTAAGCTCCTTTTTAATGATCCAAGAGTCAAGTAGCTGCAAATGTCACCACTCAATGTGATGTTTTCCTTCATTAGTTAGTGAATAGCATGCATATATAGGTATCAGTTGAAATACAATTTTTAGTACCCCTTTACTTCAGAAACTCATGTTAAACTTCCTGGTATTAGTTTACAAAACAGCATATTCAGATATTAGCAAAACTTGATTTTTAGAATCAAATGTTTTAATTTATTTGCTTTATTGCATGATTGTTTACATTTGATATGCAGAAAAACCTTATAGATGGACTTAAGTACTGTGATTGCCTGTATTTTAAACTACCTGAACAAATAGGCATTAGATCCTGTGAACAAACTCTTGAGTAACACTGCTTTTCTTGGATATTTGCACAATTAGTGAATACATTTTGAATTCAGATTACTACAGTAGCTATAATAAACATCCAAAATTTCTTCTTGTAGAGCAGGAATGGGAAACTTCCAGCCTAGAGGCCGGATTCACCCCCTGCTTAATTTCATCTGGCTCATGGCAAGTTTCTGCATCTGAAATCTGAGTGCTGGCTTGCAGTAATCAGGAAAGCTGTGCATGCTGTGTTGAACTGCAGGCTCGGCCCTGCAGCTCCCATTGGCTAGGAACCACAATCAATGGGAACTGCAGAGGCAGTGTTTATAGGCTAGGGCAATGCGTGGAGCCACCTCTTTCCCTCCCAGGGACCACAGGAACATGCTAGCCATTTCCAGGAACTGTGTGGGATCAGGGGAGGTGAGGAGCCTGTTTTTTAGTCCTGCTGTGCCACCAATCAGAAGCCACCTAAGGTAAATACTCTGTACCCCAAGCCTCTGCACCAGTCCTGAGCCCTTCTAGCACCTTAACGCATACTGACACTCTAACACCCTGCCCTGAGCACACTCTTGCACTCCAAACCCCTTGGCCTTAGCCTCTCCCCTAATAAGAGCCCTCACCTCTTCCCGTACCCCAATCCTCTGTTGCCTCCTGCATCCTGATCCCTTCCTTTTTGGCCCCACACTAGAGCCTAGGGGAAGCCCCAAGTCTCTTCCCTTCTCCCTGCCTCCCCCTGGAGATATGTGGCCTGTGACTTTGCCGGGGGCGGGAATCAGTGGCTCCTGATGAGAGGTTCCCACCCCTACCTTAAGGCATGAGCTTTATTCAAAAACAATTTAAGAATATTATAAATGCTTTAGCATAATACAAATATCTGAATTTGTGATGCATTCTGTACTTTTAAATGGCTGAAAACAATGCATTAAATTGTCAAACAAGGGAAAGCTTCTGGATGGGTAGAGAAGAGCTGTACTGTAAGCCATAGTGTCAAGACTTGGAGGTGAGAGAAACTGTGTGCATGCCACTGTCTCAAGTGTGTAAGAGTATTTGGATGGCCTTTGACATGGTGTTTGCAAAAAGATGACCATGTAGGGAAGTGACAGAGCACTTCAAAATGGGATACATATCTGGGCATGGAATTCTAGGCAGAGTGCCAATGACATTTGTATGTCTAGGCAAATGTGTCTCACCATTGAATGTCGTAAATAACCAGGTGGTAGGTTTCTCCAATATGTCAGTGGCATCTAAGTTCAGGATACTTTCTACAGATCTTTCAGTGCAGAAGAGTAATATTGATCTAGTTAGCTTTGCATGGTAGCGACTAGCCCTGTAATATTCTTTTATCAAGAGGATTTCTGACTCTAAACAGTCAGTTTATATTTGGGCCTGACTTAGATAGAAGTGTTGTCAGGAAGCGTTAGACTAACAAACAGGATTTCTTTTTGAGTTATTTAAATGAACCATTCTCAAGGTTACCCTAAAGGCAATAAATAATGGATTAAATTACCAGTCTTGAATTAGACACACTTAGAAAATAGGTGGTTGAGGAGTCAACCTCCTCCCTCCCCCATCATTGGGTTGGATGGAGAGGTCATGCGCCTGTTCTTGTAATATTTTTCCCCGTTGGTGGATTTTTGTAGTTTAGATTAGGGATATTTAAATTGAGATTAACTGGCTAATTGAATCGTTGATGCAGTTTGCATTGACAATTTGATTAGGCGATAATGGTGCCTCTGCCTTTGAAATGTAGCAGCAGGCCCTGGGTGTTGCTGCAGTAAACTTCTAACCCCATCTGACCCCAGGCTCCAAGCAGCACTGCTCCTTTAAAGCACCCCCTCCTCTTCCCTCTCCCCCTTTGCTGCCTTTTTCTGATAGAAGCAGCAAATGCTTATCGACTAGTTGTTCACATTCCTAGTATGGATATGAATTTACAGTAGCAGAAATATATGTTGGTGTCTGCCAAGATGGGGGGAGGCACTGAGAGACAAGTTTAATAACATCCTTTCAAAATTAAATAAAGGGAGTTGAAGAAAAGGAGGGAAGCTGAATAAGTCAACTTAGAGGTCCAGTGAAGATACTCTTAATAGGTGAAACAGTGAAGACTGACTGACATTAAGTTTTTTAAAGCTGTATCTACTTCATGAAAACTACATCTTTCAGGAAGGGTTAAACAGAGTTAATGGAAAACAGACATAATTTTGTGACATGCATACGTTTTATACGGGAAGCTTTTAAAAGGTAATAAAACTTTATCTTGTTCATTACAGTAACTGAGTTAAAGGATTTGGGACATACGCCTCAAGGTTTATTCACTGACTTCTGATGGGCGCAGTTCTCAGTACTGTACTGTTGAAAACAAACTTGGTGTAACTTAGTAACCTAAAGTTGACCAACAGAACAAATATCCATATGTTATCCTCAAATGGCTTTTCAACTTTACTGCTATGTTATGTCAGTTTCAAGACAGGCAAGTTTCTTGGGAATTGCATCCCTCTTACTGGGAATTGCTGTTCATTTTAATAGATGAAAGTTTTCTAATCTTCTCTCTGTCCCTGTCTGCGTCTCAAAAGTGGCAGGCATAGCGCTCTGTCTCTCAAAAGTGGTAAGTATAGTGAGCAGGGAATGGCCCCTTTCATGGCCCCTGGGGAAGTTGGCAAGAAGAGCACAGCCCCCTAGTTTGTTTTCATTTTATCAGAATGTTAAACTTGAGTTTCAGAAAGTGAAACTTTAGTTTCATTCTAAGTCTAATGTTTAACCAGGTGCCTTTAGTCTTTGGTTGTTAGTTTGCCATACATGTAAGCAGAATCCTTAACTGGCCACAAGAGCACTGTAATCCATTTACCTCTTTTCTTGATGATCAGTGAACATCCACAGGTTGCAAATCTGCGTCCTTCACAAAGCCCTTGCATTCTCCCATACTTGGAATAACTTTGGCTTAACCGATCCCATCTTGTTTACTGTTGGGGATGAGCAGGTTGTATCCCTCAAAGTTTATTTCAGAATCAATGAAATGGATGAACTTACTCAGCTCTTTTAATCTTTTATCAAAATAAAGTGTAATGAATTTTATTTTTGTGCAGCAAACATGCCTTGTGTATCTATTCCAACATATTAAACCAGTCTTAATATTTAAGAAGTGGTTTAAATGTTAATTGTATAAATCCAATATTTTAAAAAGTTATTTCTGAAACCAATCAGATTACATTCTTCCATCTCAAAAAACTAAATAGCTAACAAAAAACTCTTGAAAATTGACTACTGCTTGTAGTGTATGTTTTAAAGCAGGGCTACTCAACTTTGGAAGCCCTGGGCGCCACAATGATATTCACAGCTCATGCCGAGGGCCGCAACTTAAGTATGGTTGCATATACAGGCAGTCCCTGAGTTACGCGGATCTGACTTACGTCGGATCCGCAGTTACGAACGGGGCCCTCTCCCTGGTCTCCAGCAGACCAGGGGGACGGGGAGCAAAGCGGCGGAACATGGCTTCAACTAGGGATGTTAATTTGTTTAACATTCATTTTTGTAAACTTATAACTGCTGAAATGTAAAGCAGTTACACACTTTACACGTGGGGTGGAGGGAAGGTAGAACAGGCAGGAGCTGGTACTCAAGGAGAGCCAGCTTTTAAGCTGACTCCTGCGAGCATGAGCTCGCACCATGAGGCAGGGAAGGCAGCTTTGCAGGAGCTGATAAGCACGGGAAGCTGCCTTAAAAGTGTACATGTTCACATCTCTAGCTTCAACCTCATAATTCAAATGACTTCAGTGGTGTTTACAATGAGGTTAGGTTCAAACCTCATGTCTCAGAACAGTCCCTGAAGTATTAGAGAACCTCTGACACAGCCAAAATATCCTGCTGAATAGTGTGCAGTAAGGCTGTAAGCAAGTAGTTGAGTTGAGTACTCTACTTCCTTCAACTCCCTTGCTGCCTTTTGTGTCAGCGGCAGCAGGGGGGTAACAGGAGCTGTTGCTTGGTGGAGCTGCCTTAAAAGCCGGCCCCTCTTCCCCCCCTGCCCTCAGCACACTGTGGTGCTGACTGTCCACTTGCTGCCTCTGATAGCGGAGAGGGGGGATAAGGAAGTTGCTGCAAATCAGTCTCTGTCCGCAGTGGGCCGAAACTCACTGTGGACAAAGGCTGCTCCAGCAGGAACTCCTGTTTGTGGTGGCCTAAGTTGGCCCTAGACAGGGGCTGCTGCTGGAGCAGAATATGCCCACAGCCTGCCCAGGCTACTATGATCAGGGGCTGCTGGTCCCAGCATGAGCCAGGACCAACCAGTCCCAGCTTGTCCTAGTCCAGGACTGTGGCAGCTCAGCATTTTAAATGTAGTAAGCCAGGCAGCTGCATTGCTCTTACTACATTTAAAATGCTGAGCTGCGACAGTCCCAGATCTCTCCTGGCTCATGCTGGTCCGGGATCTGCCGTCATTGGAGCTCTGCCACTTAAGTCTAGTGGGAGCCAGGATGCCTGCGTACCTGGCTCCTAGTACATTCAAACTGCAGAGTTGCAGCAGGAGTAGCTCCTGGACCGGTGTGAGATGGGGTGGAGCACCTTCCTTTATTGACTAATCGTGTAGTTGATACAAATTGCCTCTTAACATCCTTAGTGTGCAGACTGATATTCACTGGAAAATGTCTGTCAAATGTTAGTTATTTAGCTTCTGAAGA
Organism: Pelodiscus sinensis; assembly: GCF_052426305.1. Taxonomy (NCBI): domain Eukaryota; kingdom Metazoa; phylum Chordata; order Testudines; family Trionychidae; genus Pelodiscus; species Pelodiscus sinensis. The sequence continues at coordinate 30,057,306 of NC_143085.1, read as the reverse complement.
ATGAGGCAACTATAGTATTCAAGACCTAGGTGTACCATGGATTAATATAGAGGCGGTATGATATTTTCTGTCCTAGGCATCCCTTTCTTAATGATTGCCAACATTCCCTTTGGTTTTTTGACTGCCGCTGCACGTTGAATGAATGTTTTCAGAGAACTATCCGCAATGACTCCAAGATCTCTCTGGAATGCTAACAGCTAATTTAATCCCATCATTTTATAAATGTATAGTTGGGATTATGTTTTCCAATATGCATTATTTAGCATTTATCAACATTAAATTTAAGCTGCCACTGTTTTGCTCACTCACGTAGCTTTGTGAGATTCTTTTGATGCTCTTTTTAGTCTACTGTGGACTTAAAACATATTGATACCAAACTGCTTGATCTGCACATTTTGCTACCTCATTGGATTATGCTTTTCTCCAGTTTATTTATGAATATGTTGAATAGGACATTAGTCCTGGTAAAAACCCCTGGGGGGACACAACTAGTTGCTTCTCTCCATTCTGAAAACTGACCGCTTATTCCTATCACTATATTATATTAATGATTGCTTTGGGATTCCTGGTAATATGGGTTCTACCTCTTTCCCAAAAATCCCATCCCTCTAATATTAAAACACATTCACATAGGATAATCAAACTTGTGCGCATTGTACAAGTTTAATTGTAGTATAATTAATAAAAACACAGGTACAAAGCTTGTAGATGAAAATTATTTTAGTATCCCATCTTTAGAATTCAACCTAAATGTAGTAATCCATACCTCTATATCTCACAAACATATAGGCTGTGTCTAGACTGGCATGATTTTCCGCAAATGCTTTTAACAGAAAAGTTTTTCCGTTAAAAGCATTTGCGGAAAAGAGCATCTAGATTGGCACAGATGCTTTTGCGCAAAAGCACTTTTTGCGGAAAAGCATCCATGCCGATCTAGATGCGACTTTGCGCAAGAAAGCCCCGATCGCCATTTTCGCCATCGGGGCTTTTTTGCGCAAAACAGTTTTTACCTGTCTATACTGGCCCTCTTGCGCAAAAGCATTTGCACTTAGAGGGCTTATCCCTGAGTGGGAGCATCATAGTATTTGCGCAAGAACACTGACAATCTTACATTAGATCGTCAGTGTTCTTGCGGAAATTCAAGTGGCCAGTGTATACAGCTTGAAAGGTTTTCCGCAAAAGCAGCTGCTTTTGCGGAAAAACTTGCCAGTCTAGATGCAGCCATACTGTTATATTTGTCTTCGTGGCTAGTAATTGCAACAATATTAGCATAGTTAGAACTGAAGGGACTGCCATTGTTATAATCTTCTTCCTTCCTCAAAAGACCGTGTTATTGGTGGCCTTATTTATCATATATCATTTAGGATAAGTCTTGATTTTTCTCTCTGCTCAGACCTTGCATGGTCCGTGCATGACTATTCTCCTTAAGAATGAGGGGAAGAATTAAGTCCAGTCTCTTGTGAAAGTTTTGTTTTATAGGAGTGGGTATACATAAACTTTTGTTTTTGTAGTTTAACAGTATTCATTATTCTGTGTATAGAAGATATTTTGCAGACAGCTAGAATATGCAAACATGAAAAAAATTAAGGCTGTTCACTGTAGGCATAGAACTGCAATCATCAGGATTTTATTACTTCTAAAAGCATAAATATTCCCACGTATAGATTGTTAGGTTTGGTTGAAAACCTGTAACAGGGAATAACTTTCTTTTTTAATTGATAATATGGACACTTAACCTACCGTTCAGTAGAATTAATTTGGACCTACAATTGTTAACAAATATAAATATTTATGGTGATACTTGACATATTTGAGCTTCACTGAAGAGACTGAAATTATTAAATTATTTATACTTAGCACTGTAAACAAGATTCTTTCCAAAAAGCTTTTTTATTCCATATGAAATCAGTGTTGCTGCATCTTCAGGGATTTAGAATTCTGTTTTGTCACTAATGTGCTGAGGCTATCTACTCATTCAACTTTGAGGATTTGTATGGGGGGAGGGGGTTATGTTTGTATGAAGTACCTAGTAATATAATCCTTGACACTTCTTGGCAAGCTTTCGTTTCAGGAATTAGAAACATCTGGTTAACCAAACACCATTAACAGCTCTGACTATGTATCTTAAGGCTCCCTAATGTGTGAGGATTGTCTAAATACATAAAACAAAACTGCATTCTTGAGGAGCCATTATGTTGTCTAATGGTGGTGAAATGGCTTTTCCTAAGGTGTTCTGAATGTCTAAACTTTTCACTGTAAATCAATACTAAAAGTAGACTGTTTAAAATATGTAGAATTTGGGAGATAATCATGGCTCCCCCACAGCCTCGTCTAAGTTTATTAGCTTGACTCCACCAAATTCATTGTGGACCCCAAAAGTGTAATATGGATCTGGAATTCAAACTAAAGTCCAAGTGGTATTGGTTTTACCTTTTAGGCTCCAACTGGATTGAACTTTGAATGTTTACCAATCTACTTTTAAATCTGTTCAGACTAATGTTAAATACATGGTTTGTTGGGTGATATTCTAGCCTAAAGTACTATAATTAATCTTTTTACTTCTATTAGATAGGAATTAGGAACTTTTAAGTATTGCATCAATGAGAGGTGTCTTTCTGGGTAGTACATGAAAGTATGGTGATAGTGGGAACCTTCGACTGATGGTAGGGATATATAGCTCTTTGGTGCTAGCTTTACTGATATCCAATTCATACCAATATGACAAGGTTTGACTCACTACTGGAGCGCCTCCTGCCAACTGTTCTGGTGATTAGCTCTTATGCTGCTGTGCCCTCTTCTGGTGGTGATTTATTATCATCACTTCTGACTACATCTTTGCTAGGTGTCCGGTTTTGAACTGGACAGTCCAGTATTTGAGCTTTCTGTTCGGGAAACAAATTGAGAAAATAGAAATGTCCAGTCTTTTCTAAATAAGATGTAATGTTGATTGTGATGTAATGTCAAGTGTGTCTGGTATTTTTGTTGAAACAATCTGGCAACCCTAATCTTTGCCAGGACCACTGTGTTCTCTTCGTGACAGAGCCCTTTGGCTATGTCAGACTCCATGTGTGTGTCTGATAAAGGACAACATTTCAGTCCTTCAGTCCACCCACTTCCTCGATGGCAAGTGTGTGGCGGGGAGGGGATAGACCTGAGTCAATCCACTACACTAGATCCCAGCTACGGGAACCTTGTAGATGACAGCGTCTTGCTGTGTCCCCTCTGACCTCTTTACTCTCCCTGGGCCGCTGCAGCCCGAGCAACCTCTTTTCTTCTCCCCTTTCCCCAGGACTTAGCCTGCAGATATCTGCAGCCTGTTACAAATTGCCTTTAGTTCCCTCAGTCTCTGATTGCAGCACTGCTCTAGCCAGGATGCTTGCTGCCCTTCACCTGCAAGCTAACCATTTCCGCATCCCTCAAGCTGCTCTATACTGCAGTTCTTCTTACATAGTCCTGCCTGGCCCTAATTGTCTGCTCTTATAAACGCTTCTGTAATTGGCTGTCTCTGGCACAACCTCCCTAGGGGCTCTAAACCCTGAGATCCCAGTATGGGGCAGATGTCCCAACACACAACCTCCCCCTTTAGACTGCCCTGTCGTGAGGAGGAAAGTATTTCTGCTTTCCCAGATTCCCTTGCAGGTAGGGCCACAGGTTATCCCTCTCCTGTCTCAGGTTTTCTACTGAGAGGAGCAACCCACTTCTCTCTTCCAGTGTGTGGGTCTCCTGTTTATATCTACCACTTCACAATCACCACTTGCTGGTATGGGAGATGGCTCCCTGCCAGGCCCCTAGTCTTCATTGCTCCATCACTCTGGGCAGTCTGACCCAGCTTGGCACCCAGGCATCACTTGCCTATTCCTCTTTCTCTTAAGGAGGCGAGGCCTTTTTACATGACCCTCATGGAACCAGAAGCAAGTCCTGTACTTTCCCTTTGCCAGAGGCCTCCTATTGTCCTTTCCTTGCTTATCTCCTTCCTCTGAGCTAGCCTCGACTTTGCAACTTAGGTTCAGGTACTTCTACTGCAAGACCTACCCCCGCCCTCTTCTCACAGGTGGAGCTTTTTTGAATGAAGCTTTTGTTCCCCATCCCAATCAGTACGTTCTCCCTTCCAATGTCCTTTCACATGCAGATGTAACATTTGCACAGCCCTGCCACTAGCCTCCAAATCGTGGTGCCTGGTTTCCCTGCTTGTTCTTTGGCCTCTACCTACCCATTCCCAGGGCTCGACAAATCATGTAAACTACTCACCCGTGGCGAGTAGATTACAAGCCAGCACTGCGCGATCTGCACATGCGCAGCTCATAGAACCGTGCTGCTGGCGAGCGGGGCTCGCTGCTGCTTGGCGAGTGCTGCCCATTCCTATAGCAGTTTATTATAAAACTGTTGCTCAGCTAACTGAGACCTGTAGTTCCACAAGCACTCTTGTGTTTCCCACTGTCTCTGTTGGGGCCTGAGTACCTGAAGCTGCTTGTCAACCACATTGACAGGGGTTTCAGCCTTGGAATCCAGTCCAGCAGGACATAAACCTCAGCAAAATATGCTTCCACATATTATGGCTCCATTGTATCTCCATTCTTACTGTCTCTCAAACAGTCTTTCAAATTCCCTTTGTATTGAGGCAAAAGTCATACATTCTGAATCTGTCACTCAGTCCTTATCTATCAGGGGTGACTCAGGCTATGTCTACACTATAGAGTTTTTGCAGAGAAACAGCCATTTTTCTGCAAAAACTCGCAGAGCATTCACACCTCAAGCATGTTTTTGCTCAAGTAAATTGAAAGATGAGAGGGGTTTTTGTGCAATTGGTAATCCTCATTCTATGAGGAAGAATGTCTTTTTGCACAAGAAGGAAAAGGAAAAAGCACAGGTGCCCTGGTGGCCATTCTTTCCATAGCAATCACTGCTTACTTGTGAGAGTATCAAGCAGTCTGGAGTCTTTCACAAGTTTTTGTTGCACTTTTGCAGTGTGGACGCTCTCTTGTGCAAGAAGTTTTTGTGGAAGATCTCTTCCAACAAAAGCTTCTTGCGCAGAAAGCCTACAGTCTAGACATAGCCTGAATGTCTTCACCATTATGTTCTACAGGGTTTGATGCATCATTGTGCCACCTCCTGCTGGTTGTCAAGGGGGATAACTCTGTATGCCAGTGTACTTGCTTCTGGAGTTGTCTTGCTATGATGACTTTTACTTTTGGGACCCACATCACTCCCAAGGCCACTGCATCCTTTTCATGAGACAACTCTTTGGCTGTGCCACACTCCATGTTACTGTCCCCCAAAAAGCAGGGAGGAACACAATCAGTCTTTCAGTCCAGCCACTCTTTTAGTGTTGAGTGGGGGCATAGAGGAAACCCAGGCCTGCCCACTATATTCCAGATCCTGGTCCAGAGACCCTGTAGATCAAGGCTGCTCAACTTTGGAAGCCCAGGGGCCACAATGGTACTTGCAGCACATGTCGAGGGCCGCAACTAAAGTATATATGCAAATAGCTTCTTTCACACTGATGGGCATGAATACAAATATTAAGGCAAGACTACAGAACCTGAAGGTCCCATTTAAGTAAATTCTGCAGATATTAATAAAATGCAATATTTACTCTATTTCTACTCATATGACTACTTTTAATGAGCAATATGACAGACCAGGAGTTTAATTTCCAAAAAGCATATCAAATAGAAGACCATTCTATTGACTACTTTTTTGTTTTGGCTTCAACAGTCCAGGTAGTTAATTACTAAAACACATATCAACCCAAACAATACCGTAAAGCCAATCTGCAAACAGGTGTGTTGACTAGCCCTGCTGTAGATAGCCACGACTTGCTGTGTTCCCACTACCTCCTCTGTAGATTTTCCTGGGCCACTTCTCCATGGCTCTTGCACAGTCTTGGCTCTTGCCTCAAGTCCTCAGCCTGTATATCCCTGCAGCATTGCTCTATCCAGGGTGCTTGGTGTTCTCTACCTGCAAGGGAGCCAGTCTTCCCCTCTCATGCTCCAGGGAGTCACTCAGGCTGCTCTATACTGCAGCTCTTCTGATATGGGCCTGCCCGGCCTCGACTGTTTGCTCCTATAAACCCTTTTGTGACTGGCTGTCTCCTACACTGCCTCCTTAGGGTTTTGTTGACCCCTGAGAGCACTGTGTGGTGCAGACACTCTATCACAGTGACCTACAGATGTTAAAATTGGTGATCTAGTTTATGTCTGATTAATTGATGGTTTCCTTTATCAGAAAACAGATGTTGCATTGGTTGTGAACATATATGCCCATTCTGAATATTTGTGGAAATTGAAAAAACTCTCTCTTCCCACAAGGTGGTTCCATAGATTGAGGTACAGTGGTAGAGAAGTCAGTACACATAGTTGTGTTGTGCGTAGAGATGTTCACTCTTTAAGGTGACTGACATGGCATGTTTAGCTGCGTACATCTTTTAGTTTGTCTTTAAACAATACCCAAGATTTGTGGGGTTCAGACTTAAAAAACTGTCTGGTGTATTGTGGTAAAATTCTGGGTCCTGATTTGAATGTTTCTCTGAGCTTTTTTAACTATGAGGAAGATCACTGCTGCTGTAGTCAGTCTTCCAGAATTTGATTTAGCAAATCCAGTAAAGACCCGCTAAATCAGACTCAGAGGGAATGCCACTGTCAGCGCCAGTACTTCTGCTCCTCATGAGGACCAAAGAAGGCCAATAGGAGCATTTGCTCCCTTCAGTCTCCCGCTGTGGACATTGTGCAGAAACTTGAATTAAGGTACCACAACTACAGCTACATAATTAACATAGCTGGAGTTGCTATCTTAAATCAACCTTCCCACTGTAGTGTAGACCTGATCTTAGTGTAATAATGCTGCAGTCTTCAACCAGTAGGGCCTGCTTGAAAATAATAGGATATCTACCATTAACTTAAATGATACGGGATTGCAGCTTATATCTGTGATCACCCCCAAAGAACCTAGATATTACAATTGATTATAGTTCCCTTTCTATGGCCTCAAAATCAAAGATCCCAAACCTGCAAACGTTTATGTTCACATGTAACTTGAAATATGAATGTAATCCCCATTCACTGTAATGTTTAAAGTGAGAAATGTATAAAATGTTTGCAGGACTAGGCCCGAGTTACCAAATTTTGCATTGTGTGTTCATAGGGAGGGATGAGGGTGGAGATGCAAAACAAAATAGGTAACCTGAAAACCAATTCTAAACTTGAAAATAAAATACAGCAAAAATGAAATGAATAGAACTATAGAAAGAATTTAACTGTGGGGAAAAAATTACTGATAACCATCTTACCTTAATGAGTTTAAGTAATTTCAGATATTTAAAAGTTAGAACTAGATTCTGATTAAAGCTCCAGGATCTGCATATCTAATTGATCAATATTTTTGGTTGGAATATCAATTTGAAATTAAACTCAAAATTTTCATATTTAAATCTGAATGTTCTGAATTGTCCGCTTTGTTTCAAAATAGACTTCTCTCATACACAGTAGAACTAAAACCATTTATTATTTTAACTAATGAGATTTTTTTAACAAAACCCTTTATTGCATATCTAGATTTATATTGAAACTTTACTGAAAAGTATTCCATTTTTAGTAGCATGAAGAGGATATAAAGACTTATGGGTGAAATCCTGCTTTCTTTACTTTATAGTCTGTCCCCATTTTTAAATCTGTGGGATTGCTTGTATGAGCCAGGTAAGCAGGATTTGGCCCAAATCTGCACAAATCAGAACTTTATGTAAAACTGCAATCTAGGTAATCTTTCAGTCCTCTGAAGGGGAAGATACTGTAGATTGTAGGGTTGCTTTTAGAATTGAAAATCTCATACAATTGTAACTGGGTTTTTTTCCTGGGGAAAAATAATTGCATTTAAATATTTTAGATATTTGGAGAAAATATTTAGGAATTGCTCTCTCAGACACAAACCCTAGTCGTTTCTTTGTCATCTCATGTTGTAGCATATTTGCAGTCGCCAAAATGTGTTTCTAGTTTCAGATCATCCACAAAAACCATGCAGGTATTGCAGAAGGACCAAGCTATATCCTTAGGCCACATGCTAGAGTTTAAGCAAGCCAATGAGAACCGATCTGAAATATTAGAACTTGGTTTCTTTTCAGTGTTGAATGAAAGGAAGTGAGACCGGCTGAGTGGGAAATAGTGTTGTGTGCTGTCCATCAGATTAATTTTGTGTAAATTGCATTACATGTTTGAAAATGTGATTGTAGTCTTAAAGCTTGTTATATTTTGAATTACTTCTCCTTATAACCTAAACTCCTTCATTCAGGCCATAGTGTTGGGTTTGAATAGATGGAGGAGTAGACACTGAATTAGGTATTGAAGTCCTGAGTTTTAAAGTTGGCTCTGCAGTACTGGATTGTGACATAGAGCAAGTCTCTTCATTTTTTTCCTCTATTTTCCTATCTGTAAAATGAAAATAATACATAGTTACCTATTCATGTGGATGTGTGTGGTGCAGAACTTGGAATCTAGAAAGAATTATGTAAATTCTATTTCTTTAAAATCTTTTAGCTCATTTGCAGAATAGAGAAGTTTGTGCTCTATAGGAAGAGGAAGAATTAGAGGAATGGGTTGTGAATCTAGAGGAGGAAACAGAACTCTCCTAAAACAAAGTGATTTCTGAAATGTCAAAGCTGTCTGTGTACTGCATTGTGGCACTAGTACAACTTTAATGTTTGTGTACATGATGACTGTCTTAAATGTTTCATTTTGGACAATCTGGTAAACTGTAGAACAATGAAATGTTAACTTGGTCACAGTACCTTTTGCCTAAAACAATTGTTAGTGACTAAAGTAAATATTCATTCCATGGGCAAACAGATCATTAATCTAGCAGACCAAAGCTCTAGCAAAAATCCTGATGTTGAAATTTCATCAGCTTTCTGCGATCAGTTTTGCTGAACTTTATATAGAACTTCAGACCTAGTAGATGAAGATACTTCGTTAAGTATTCTTTCCTAAATGTTCTGTTCAATTAAAGTGTGTGCGCGCGCACAGTCACTATAAAGTTTCTGGGAAAGAGTTCAGCTTCTAATACAGTCTTGTCAAATGTATTGGTACATTTTGAGATCCTAATAGATGCTCAGCTGTTGAAAATACAGCAACAGTGTGCACATACAGATTAACAAGACCTGTACCACACTGTGCTGAGGTATTAGCCGTCTGCTCTTATGGAATTGTGATAGCTGAAAACCAGCTGCTATCATATGTCTACATATAAACCTCTTCACGACATCCGGGGAGCATATTCAAATAGTTTTCCCATTTTTGGCCTTGGTCATTGTTTGTCTAATGCTATTTTCTCTCACTGCTCAAGGGCACAGTATCTTAGATTAGTTTTCACATGCAACAATGGTACAAAATGGAAAAAGAATTTAGTTATGTATTGGCCTTTTATTTTTTTTACATACATACATACTTTTTATGCTTGTCACCAAAAGGGAGAATTTACAACCAATACTGTTCTTATTCTTGAGATCATGGAGCATATCGTGCAGAATTAATTTTTAAAAATTGGCTTTTTACAGGTAAAATAGTATTTAATTTATTCTCAGACCTCATCTCTCTCTTCTCCATAGTGTTTCTGCTTATTAACAGGACTACACTAAGGCTACGTCTACACTGGCCCCTTTTCCGAAAGGGGCATGCTAATTTTAAACTTCGTAATAGGGAAATCCGCGGGGGATTTAAATATCCCCCGCGGGATTTAAATAAAGATGTCCGCCGCTTTTTTCCGGCTTGTAGAAAAGCCGGAAAAGAGCGTCTACTTATTCAAAGTAGGAATAAGAGATCCTCCAGAATAGGGCTTTATTCCAGAGGATCGGGCCAGTCTAGACGCTCTTTTCCGGCTTTTCTACAAGCCGGAAAAAAGCGGCGGACATCTTTATTTAAATCCCGCGGGGGATATTTAAATCCCCCGCGGATTTCCCTATTACGAAGTTTAAAATTAGCATGCCCCTTTAGGAAAAGTGTAGACGTAGCCTTTGATTTTAACACTCTCCCTGGCTTACTTACACTGTTACTCTCTTTATGTGCACTATTGCTGCTAGTTGCATAAGCAGTTCCTTCAGGAATTACAGCTTGCTTTTTACTGCAGGGACATAGAGCGGGACTGTTGTAATGAATTACATCCACTGACAAGATCAGTTCTTACTAGCTAGTGATCCGAGTATTCAGATTCTTTGTTTCCTTCAGATCTTGTATGCTTTATTTCTCAATAATTGAAATTCAAAGACTTTTTCCTCATTAAGAATAGCAGTGGATTTTATATAGAGATTATACTTATTAATTATAAATTGTTAAATGGAGTGCATAAAGAGATGAATGGAAATGTGAATCAAAGTAACAAGTTTCTGTTGAAACTTGGTTTATTTGCCTCCCCAAACCAATTTCTTGGGGTGAGTCACTCAATGGTGTTGGTGACAACAGTTCATTTTTCTGTGACTTGAAAACCTGGAATAGCAGGATAAGAGGGTGTAACAAGAGGAATACATTTGAGATTTTAAAACAAATGAAGATGCTGGAGGAGGAAGGGAGTGAGCCAGTAAAGATGCTGGAGCATAACCAGGTACATAGTTCTGGGCATATGCTTATTACTTTCTAGCCTCTTCAGGAGCATCTTTTCTACTTACTCCCTCTCTTCAGCTACATTTTTAAAAAACTGTTCCTGGCATTTGATGGAAAGGACTTTCTCAAACTCAGTAACATCTAGTAGGTAGACCATATAAGGTCAATCCCAGGACAGAAAATATCTAATATGCCATCACAATTCACAAATGGGAATTCAGAATTTGGTATCTTAATGGTTAGCAGATTTTTTTTGAGGCAATATAGAAATTAAGCCATTATACTATTCAAATCTAAAATTGGCCTCAACTGCATGACAATGTTCAAAGTATAGCATTAAAACTTGCAGTAGTTAGCACATTCTAAAACTGCAAGACGCTCCCAATGTCTACAGCAGGGCGGGTAGAAGGAACTGTAGCCTTTGTATTTAAAAGAAAATATTTGATCATGTTGAAAATTCTCTTTCCCATCTTTGGATAGTTGAAGACTAACTTGAGTTATTTCATTTGTGCCAAATACGATATTGTGTAAGCAAAGAATTTTTACAGAGGGGAAATTCAAAGCCAGAAGCAAGTATTGGAAACCACAGTAGTTTGTGTTTTTTGGTATGTGGAAAAGTTTTGAAATATATATTCAATTGCTTCTACAACACATTCAGCTTCTAGTAGATCATGTTCTGTCCAAACTGTCTCAAGGTGTTCTAAGAAGTGATTTAATGGAAATATAAAATTTCTTTGAAGTGCTAAAATAATTCAGACTTGTATAAGCACTAATAAATAACCCTGTTTGGCAAAAATTTACAGATTTCTGAAAAACAAAAATGAAAACATTTTATAACACATTTGTAAAAATATTTCAAATTATTACAAGCACTTCCTATAGCTTTTGTCAACAATACACTTGGCAGTTACTCGATAAGCTCCCAAAAAGTTAATAAGATGGCACTTAAATCATTACTGAATAACTAAAATCTTTGTTTTGAATCCATAGTTGGTGACAAGGTTCCTGCTGATATAAGAATTACTTCTATCAAATCTACAACTCTAAGGGTAGACCAATCAATTCTGACAGGTAAGCTTTTTTCATATTTTGAGTTATGTACATACATGTTTGGAAGTGGTTTTGATTAACTGTTTGAAAAGTCCACTAGAAGCCAGATCCAAGTATCTTAAGTAATGTGGTTTGCTTGATAACTGTGTTACAATGGCTAATGAGTCTGTTGAACAATATGATCTTGCAATCGCGTATTGCAACAATGTACATATATTACTAACGACTTGCCTATATAGGCTCGGCTTTCTTGATGGTGATTGAAAGATTAATGCGCTTTCTTGATGGTGTGTTGAAGTTTTATTGAGCTTGTTGGTGGATACATTTATGTACAATGAAACTGCATACTAGGATTGGGGCTACTGATTGGTGGCCAATTTATCTCTATATAAAAATCTTTTCCTGCATGGTGACAGTGTGATCACACCATGTCACTCTGTATCATGCCCCCTCCCTTGAGCAGAGTCCCCAGAAGGGGAAGCGGTGGCCATGGCTCGTGGTTTTCCCCCCAACCACTCGTCAGGGGGGCACCCAGGACTCCCCATTGACCCCAAGTCCCCTTCAGGAGGGCCAGAGATTGGCAGCAGCAGCTCCTCGCTGTGTTCTAGGGCCTCGGCATTCCAGGACCCAGCAGAGAACCACTGCCTCCACCTGCCAATGGCCAACATCTCGGGCTGCCACCTGCCTGAGACTCCAGTCTCGTTTCCCTCCCACATGCACACAAAAATTAGAGCACCGGACTCAGTGTTTTCTCCCCTCCCTCCAGAAGGCTGGTGCTTTAATCTTTCTGGGCAGATTGAAGCTAGAGCACCAGGCAGATGGCAGCCTGAGAACCTGGCCCAAAGTTGGCAGAGGCGATGGTTCCTCAGTGGGCCTCAGAGTGCAGCAAGGAGCTGCTGCTGCCACCTCTGGTGGCCAAAGGGGGGCCAGCCCGGCACTGGCCATTCCCTTCCCTTTTCCAGTGGTGGGGGTATGAAAGGCTGGAGCTGGCCCTCCCCAGGAGTTAGGGGCTGAGAGGCCTGGCCTTGCCTGCCCCCAAAGATGGGTCATTGACGAATGTAGCAAGCAGGGGGCACAGCCCGCTAAGTCTGTTTTTAAAAAAATGAAATACAGGTTGACACTCTTTAATCTGGATTTCCCAAGTCTAGCAAAACACCTCAAATGAATTCATACAGGAAAATAAGAAAAACAAAAAAAATCTATCATCCATGAACATTTCTCACCAAAAAAGTGATCACTCTGTAACTGACTTGTCATCAAAGGAAACCTGTAGAGCACTTTCAAAACATAGGCCTGGGGTCTTAAATTCATAACTTTGCAGAAGATTAAAACTGATGGCCTGAACAGAGGTCCTGGATTTATGACTATTACAACAATTTGTAATAGAGATGTGATGGGTAAGCATCACCCTTAGCAAACAATGCTTATAAGAAGGGCTCACCGAGCGGTAGCGAGCCCTGCTCGCCAACCACACGGTTCTGCCCTCTACACATGTGCAGATTGTTCTGCATATGTGCAGATCGCTCCACGCCAGCTCTTCCGGGGTGTAATCGGCTCGCCTATTTGTCGAGCCCTGCTTATAAGTTCTGGTTAACTGGTAGGGACTGGAGCAGCACACTGCACTTCAGCCTAGCTAGAGCAGCCCCTTTCCACAGTGGGTCCAGGCACACCACAATCAAGAGCTCCTCCAGCCAGTCTGGAATAGCACCTTCCTACAGCTGGGAGGGCCATTTCAGCTCTGGCCTATTCCCCCTTTAATTGGTTAATCTGTCAAACATTATGTTTAACTAGTCAACCAATTAAATGGGATTTTATATCCCTAATCTGTAACCCGCTAACACCCTTCTCCCCCCGCCCCCTTTTCTCTGGAGGAATGCTAATGAGTCACCACCATGAATGGTCCATTTAAATCTGTTAACTATTTACACTAAATAGTCTGTTCAAATTTTCTGTTTCTGATACTGTGAGGAAAGGGTTTCTCAGACTTGGAAAAAAAAACTCTGGAAGCTCAAAAGCTTTTGTCTATGTGCAATAGAAGTTAGTTCAATAAAAGATACTCTCTCACCTATCTTGTCTCAGTAGCAATTGCTTGCCATTTGTGCAATCAGGCATTTTCTGTGTATTACCAAGTATAAGTGACAATTTTTTAAAAAGTTAGGGAAGGTACATTAAATGAAGTACATTATGCAGTATGCGACACTGTGGTACTCTGAAAATACCAAGTCTGCCATCAGTTCTCCCCCCCCCCCCCCTTTTTTTTGTAAACAACTTCAGGGGTTGTCTTGTTTCATGGTTTAATGAAATTTGTTTTATTTAACTTACGAAAGCAAACAAAAAATCAGAAAAATTTGGTCAACTTCCAGCTTTGGACTTGCAACACTCTGGTCATCTGAAGAAGAGGGCTGTGCCCATGAAAGCTCATGATACCATGTACATGTGGTGTTAGTCTTTAAAGTGCTACCAGGCTATTTTTAACTTTTTTCTGGGTTTGTAAATTATCATAGCAGCCAGACTAAGAGCGCGCACACACACACACACACACAGACAGACAGAGCTTGGAAGAGCTGTAAGCTACATAAACGGCTTTAAAACTTCCAAAATAAAACAGTCCATACAGTAGCATGTTTTATTTTGCAAACGTGCTGAACAGATAAACCTTACATAATAGATTACAGGCAGTCCCCGGGTTGCGTACAAGATAGGGACTGTAGGTTTGTTCTTAAGTTGAATCTGTATGTAAGTCGGAACTTGCGTCCAGATTCAGCCCCTGCTGAAACTGACCGCCAGTTCTGACTTACATACAGATTCAACTTAAGAACCCCAAGCTCCCCAAGTCAGCTGCTGCTGAAACTGATCAGTGGCTGATTCCAGGAAGCCTGGGGCAGAGCAACTCTGCCTGGGGCTTCCTGTAGTCAGTGCTGGTCAGTTTCAGTAGTGGCTGACTTGGGGACGCCTGGGGCAGAGCAGCTGGGGTGCTGCTGGTTTGCTCCAGTAGCACCGCTCCTCGCTCCTTGGCGCTACTGGACCAACCCAGCAGCACCCCAGCTGCTCTGTCCCAGGCGTCCTGATTCAGCCACTGCTGAAACTGACCAGCAGCGGCTGAATCAGGACCTGGGGCAGAGCAGCTGGGGTGCTGCCGGGTTGGTCCAGTAGTGCCCAGAACGGCGCTGCAGGACCAATCGGCAGCGCCCCGGCTGCTCTGCCCCAGGGTCCACAACAAAAGCCTGGTCTGTTGGGGGCGGGGGAGGGGAGCACACTAGCTGCGCCCCCCCCCCTGCAGCAGACCAGGGACATGGGGAGGAGAGCCGCAGCGGCAGCGGGGTGCCGCGCCTCTGAGGCTTTGCTCTGGCAAAGCCTCAGAGGCGAGGGACCCCGCCACGGCTGCGGCTTCAGTCCCGGTGCCTGTGGTCTGCTGGAGACGGTCTCCAGCAGACCAGGGGCACCGGGAGCAGCTTACGAACGGGGCTTTCTCGCCCCGGAGCTCGCAGGCAGCAATCCGCCACCTTGACCTCCGGGGCAAAAGAGCCCCATTCGTAAGTGCGGATCCGACATAAGTCGGATCCGCGTAAGTCGGGGACTGACTGTATAATCTGCTATTACTGTGAGCCTGGTATCCAGATATTACACACTCTACTTCCTGAGGCTTGTGAAAAGCTAGATTTCACATCTTAACATAACTGGTAACTCACTAAATGCAGTAGCAACCTGTGCCTTTTAAAAGTAATAAGTGAATCCAGGAAAAAAGGAGGCTGGGGCATTTGTTTCCAATAGATGTCTAGACATCTGGCCACCTTGCTCCACTTGTACAACATAGTGTATTCATGTAAAAATCATTGGACAGTGAATGATTAGACAAATTTAATAACGGGCTTGCAGGCTGAGAGTTGACAGCTTCGTGGGTGTGGGGGAGGGAAAGGACTACCTGCTCTCTTTTGCCACATAGCAGATGATTCCTAGCCCATGTGGCCTGATAGCCAACAACTCAGCATGGTCAGAAGAGGCTGGGCTGGAGAAGCGAGTCTGTAGCTGCCTCCTCTTCTCCCCTCTCCCATTGCCCCCAGCCCAGTCTGGCCCTATTTAATCAGTTAACTAATTAAATGGGATTTTACATCCCTAATAATGAGTATCATTGGGCAGCCTGGTAGTTTAATTGGTAATGCCTGAAAAGAGGGAGAAGACTACAGCCAGGAATATAGCTGTAACCAATTCACTGTTGCCGTTTTCCTCTTCAATTACCCTTTCCACTTATATCTAACATTTTATTTGATCGGTCTTTTTCAAATTTGAAGGCAACTAATATATCTTGTGTAATGATTCATACAAAAATTTGAAAATATTAGCTTTAAAGTCAGTCTGAAATATGGAGTAACAGTAATTCTCCTTAATTATCCTATTCCACCCAAGAAAAATATAGAAATAAAACCAGAACTTTACTAACATTTTGCTTTTTAAAAAAATAGAGCCTAGCTTAAACTCTAACTGTTAAGAGGTACTTATTCTGAAAGAAATTTCAGTTAGTAGATCTTTGACTCATTTTTGCAGTGTCCAGATTCATAGTGTGTATACTTTAAGAATGAAACCAACGAATATATTTCTAAAGAGACCAAGTTTTACTCTTTTCATCAGTAGAGGATTTATCATAGAAATAAGATGTTAAATGTAACTAGAAACCTGTTGTCTTGAGAGACTGTTCAGTACTTTAGTTTACTATCTAGAATTTCTGGGCACAAGATCACAATGTACTTTCCAAAGGTAGTAATGAATGGACTTGTATTTCTTGTTCTAGTTGGTGTCTTAGAGCTTTTCTTTGAAATAGTATGTAGGTAAGAATACGGTCAGACTAAACTTAGGGTTAAGAGAATGAACCTTAATCTTAAAGGGTCCAGTAAGGACTCTTACCTCCTAAATAGTTCCAGTAGAATTAATTTCTTAATATTCTCAGATTCTACCAAAAAAAAATCTTGTGTTGTGTAAACCCACTTCAGACATGGGGTCTGAATATTTTAAAGTCTTAAAAATGGGTGCTCTGCTGAAAGAAAACCTTGAACTCACTTAAATATAATATTTCTTCATTTCTAAAACAAAGTTTCAAAAAATCAAAAGGAAAATATAACCAGCTCTACCTTGTGAATTGTCAGACAGATTGAAATAAATATTTATCTTTGCTACTTAAATGTGTGTGCATTATTTGGGGCTTGCTGCAGCATATCTGGAGATAGCTGAAAATTGAACCAGAAGCATAACTTCCAAATAAGATGTAAATATGCCATTGCAATGTTTAAGCTGAGAGAAAAGTGAAAAATGCAAACTGTTTTAGTAGCACAAGCTGATCTAAGAATTTTCAAAAAATGTAAAACAATAAACTATATGATTCAGCAAGAATTTAGAATAGGAACTAGGATAAGTGGAACCCAAAGATTCCTTGCTTATAGCCTGCATAACATGGGGAGAATTATTATTATAATTCTGAGTAAGATCCCCAGGTTTGTCCACACATAGCATAAGAAAAATACATAATATTCCATGTTTGCTGTTAAGCAAGCTGAAGTCATTAGAGCTTCCAGCTGATGAGGAAATATCTGTGAATCTCTCTTTATAAAGCATACTGAAATCTGTGCCTCTTAACATTTGGTCACTGATGATTAATACTAAGGTAATCCAATAATGTACCATAAACTGACACCTGAAATTTACATTTTAAATCTCCTTGTTTTTCTTCCATATAACTTTAATGTAATATATGTTGGACCTCCCTCCAGTCCTAAACAAGGGAGTTTGCTGAACCAGGGGAGATCAGGACTCCCTAGAGTGTCCTCACTGACTCCCCTCCTGGCCACAGGCCCTGCTCCTGGCCTTGTTGGCTGCTGGCTTTACAGCGCACAGCTCAAGGGCTCTCTGGTCCAACCACATGAGGTTCAACCTGTAATATAAGAAAACATGTAAGATAAGCAAAATCATTCAGTCCACTTGACTTATCAAAACTTAAAAGCAAGAGAGCATAAGAATCTTGAGATGTTTGAGCTTGTATCTTAATTATTTCAGTGATTAGGTTATTTTATTCTCAAACCTTTTGATCAACTCTTCTCCTCTTACTGTATTTTAATGTGGGACAATCACAGTAAAAATCTGTTACTTGCTTACAGAACAGGAGCCTTTCCATTGTTAACTTCTACTACCATGTTCATCTAACATATTCCTATTTCACTGGTTTAATTTCAATTTTTAATTTTTCCAACTAAAGGAGTGAATTTAATGCAGTCTGCTATCAATTGTCAAGTTATCAATGAGTATTGTAGTTGCATGTCAGTAACACAGCAATAAGGTCTAATTCCATGAACACAAGAACAGCCATATTGAGTCAGATCAAAGGTCCACCTAGTCCAATATTTTGTCTTCGGACGGTGGCCAATGCCAGGTGCCCCAAAGAGAATGAACAGAAAAAGTAATCTCCCTGTCTCCCATTCCCAGCTTTTCAATGAGGCTATTCTGGCTAATAGCCATTGATGGACCCCATGAATTTATCTAGCTCTTTTTTAAAACCTGTTAGTCTTAGCCTTCACAACATCCTCTAGCAAGAGTTCCACAGGCTGATTATGCATTGTATGAGGAAATAATGTCTTGTTTGTTTTAAATCTGCTGCCTATTAACTTCATTTGGTGACCCCCAGTTCTTGTTTTATGGGAAGGAGTAAATAACTCTTCTTTATTCACTTGCTCCACACTGGTCATGATTTTATAGACCTTTATCATATTCCCCCACCCCACCCCCACCCCTTAGTTGTGTCTCTTCCAATCTGAAACAATAACATGGTCACTAATCACTTTAAAGAGAATAGAGACAGCAGAAGTGAATTCAATTCCATTATATAGGAAATGCTTTATAGCAAACAGTTTGCATTTGTTGACTGCCTTTCGGGAGGCAAAAGACCTCTTGTATTTGTATAGAACACCTTTGTTCATGGTGTTAGCCTATTTGTGCTATTAAGCCATTTCTGGGGCGCCAGATGTTAATGTCAGCTGTAGATCCCATTTTACATTACTATCACTTGCATGTCTGATCATAAAACCGGTGGTATAGTCTTCCAGTTCTAGTATACACCAAATACCTGTTTTCTAGGAAATCAACTTCAGCTTTTATGTGAATAGTAATGCTTCCCTTTGAAATCTAAGGCTTTCTTTAAAAGGACTTCTGATCCATCTTAAAAGAAACAGGAAGTATTGCTATGGAAACAGTTAAAACTTTATTGAAATGCTACTAGGGGCTGCGCCCTCTGCTTGCTGCACTCATCAACCCCCTGTCGCAGGGGATAGGCAACCCCAGCTCTCACCCTGGGAAGGCCTGGCTGTGCCTGTGTTGACCCCTCTCCCCCCACCCACTGTGCAGATCCCGCCACCAGCACAAAGGAACAGCTATTTTTAAAATACTGGCAGCTACATGCCACATAGTGACTATCGGAGCTTCAGACAGTGCACACACATACATGCACAGTGTTTCTTTCCCCCTCTCCCGTACAGGCAGGTCAGAGCAGCTGTTTTTTAAAAAACCAGCAGTTGCCAGAGCTTCAGCCAGCTGCTGAGGCAACTGAGGGAACCGGGGTGTACCCCAGTCCCAACCTCTCCTTTCCCCCCACATTGGTCTTGCCGCAGCCCCACCCACCCCCGCATAGATCCTGGTGCCCCAATCAGCTATTTTTAAAACAGCAGCCGCCCTCCACATGGCGGCTACTAGAACTTCAGCTAGCTGCTGTGCAGCAGCTCGGGGGGCAAGGGTGTTCTTCACTTCTGACCCTCTCTCCCTTCCCATGGGCCGCTTGCTCACTCACCAAGTGATCCTGCCCCCCTCTTCTCGTCCTTTTTCCACAACCCCAGTGGCAGCTTACCTTCAAGGTGCAAGGAAGGTGAGTGCTGCTGTTGAGGAGTCAGAGCCATATTTAGATCTCTCGAGTCATTATGGGGTTAGCAGCAGGAAGGTGAGAGGGAGGAGGCTGGGTGGCTGAGGTACACAGTGACATGATGACATCACTCAGTCATCACGCAGGAAAAACTTTTTAATAGGTATAATAAGATAGGTGTATGCAAATTGCTAAGACATAAGAAAAATATATATTAAGAAGTGTAAGTTTATACTGTGTTTCCTATTAGATCTGTTTACAAGTAAAGTTAAAATTATACATATAAGCTCCCATTAACAGTATAACCTTTATTTAGGTGAATCTGTCTCTGTTATTAAGCATACTGATCCTGTGCCTGATCCTCGTGCTGTGAACCAAGATAAGAAGAACATGCTTTTTTCTGTAAGTAACGTTTAAGTTATGAGTTAATAATATACAGAAATATGGAATTTCTATATTGAACATTTGTGGTGCTTTTAAAGTCTTAGAATTCAAGAATTATCCAGGTTAAATCTTCTATGTACAGTAAACTTCCGATAATCCAGCACCTTTAGGACCCAGGGGGTGCCAAATTATCAGCTATGCCAGACTATCAGAAGGGGGAACTATGAGGGGTCTGGAGTGGGGTGGGAGGGGATGCCACCTCAGACCCCTCATAGCCCCCCCCTTACGATAGTTTGGCTCTGCCCCAGGCGTCCCTGATTCAGCCGGTGCTGGTCAGTTTCAGCAGCAGCTGAATCGGGGATTCCTGCAATAGAGCAGCTGGGGTGCTGCCGGGTTGGTCTCGTAGCGCTGCTCCTCGGGGCTGCAGGACCAACCCAGCAGCACCCCAGCTGCTCTTGGGGACGCCTGGGACAGAGCAGTTGGGGTACTGCCCGGTTGGTCCCGTAGCTCTGCCCCTCGGGGCTGTGGGACCAACCCGGCAGCACCCCAGCTGCTCTGCCCCAGGCGTCCCCGATTCAGCCGCTGCTGAAACAGTTCAGCGGCTGATTCCAGGAAGCCCAGGGCAGAGCAGCTCTGCCCTGGGCTTCCTGGAATCAGCCGCTGATCTGTTTCAGCAGCAGCTGACTTGGGGACGCCTGGGGCAGAGCAGCTGGGGTGCTGCCGGGTTGGTCCCGCAGCCCCGAGGGGCAGAGCTACGGGACCAACCGGGCAGCACTCCAGTTGCTCTGCCCCAGGCATCCCCAAGAGCAGCTGGGGTGCTGCCGGGTTGGTCCTGCAGCCCCGAGGGGCAGCGCTACGAGACCAACCCGGCAGCACCCCAGCTGCTCTGCTCCCGGCTTCCCCGATTGAGCTGCTGGTCAGTTTCAGCAGCAGCTGAATGGGGGAAGCCTGTCCGGCTGCCCCAGCACTTCCAGGTTCCTGATGGTGCCAGACCATCAGAAGTCCCAGAGCATTGGCTGCCGGACTAATGGAGTTTTACTGTATTTAAAAGAGTCTGTCTGTGAGACTCTTTGTTCAAGTAATCCTCCTAAAGAGTTAGAACCACCAAATTTGGTATGCAGATTCTTCTTATCATAACTTACAGGAAGGTCAGGGTTTGGTTATGTCAGAACAATGGGATGTGCCTGGAATTCAATTGTTTCTAATCAAATGAAAAGGGAGGAGTCTGCCAACAGCCAGGCTCATGCTGCCCAATGATCATGGGAGACGGCTACACCGGGAACAGGGTATGTTAACTGGCGGAGGTTGGAAGTTAAGGTTAACCGCTGGAGTAACAGCCCATGCCTGTGGTGGGCCAGGGCACCCCAACAGGCAGAAGCTGTTTTGGTCAGGCTGGAGCAGCTCCTAGCTGCAGTGGAGGGAAAGGGGGACACTACTGCCCAGGGACAGATGGAGTACCCACTTGCTGCTCCCTTTTAATAATTAAACAATGTGTAGCCAGTTAAATGGGATTTTACATCCCTCTCGTGAACAGAGTGGCTGGCTGGGACGGGGCACTAGCTATTGCCAGCCACCATACTCTATGACCCCCACCACTCCAACCTGCCACAGAGAGGTACTGTACCCCGTGCCTCACTGATCAGAAAAATAGCTATTATAGATACAAATATATAATCTGGATATAGAAGTAGATTTTGATTCACAAGTGTTAAATAGTATTAAAATGATAACGTGGTTATTTATGGGTGGCAACATTTTGGTCTTGTCTGTTTAAGGTTTTAAGACTTACTGATGCTTGATATGTTTTGTAACATGTCAGACTTTATATTGAGTTAACATTACTTTTTTATGGTGTTAGGGTAATATGGATTTTAAATATTTATGTTCCTTAAGAAAACTCATGCCCCTTTTAAGGATTAATGTATACCCCCTTACTGACCTAACAAAGAATGGCTGTCAAAATAGAATCCAAAATAACTTATCAAGAACTGATAACAGTGAAATATGTGAACCACATGAGCATAGCATCTTAAATTAGACAAAATCAGAGAACAAACTTTCAAATGGGACTTAATGTCTTAGCAGGAAATGGTATCTGTGAATCTGGTTTGTAACAGACCTACTTCATTGTTGACACAGAAGAACTTAACAAAGCTTTTTCCCCCCCTTTTTTTAATTCCATTTTAGGGTACTAATATTGCTGCTGGTAAAGCTATGGGAGTGGTTGTAGCAACAGGCGTGAACACTGAAATTGGCAAAATTCGTGATGAGATGGTGGCTACTGAACAAGAGAGAACACCACTCCAACAGAAACTGGATGAGTTTGGAGAGCAGTTATCCAAAGTCATCTCACTCATTTGCATTGCTGTTTGGATAATCAACATAGGTCACTTCAACGATCCAGTTCATGGTGGTTCATGGATTCGAGGCGCTATCTACTACTTTAAAATTGCTGTTGCTCTCGCTGTTGCTGCTATCCCGGAGGGTCTGCCTGCAGTTATTACCACATGCTTGGCCCTAGGAACCCGCAGAATGGCCAAGAAGAATGCTATTGTTAGAAGTCTGCCATCCGTTGAAACATTGGGTTGCACATCTGTTATTTGTTCTGATAAGACTGGTACTCTCACAACCAACCAGATGTCAGTTTGCAGGGTATGGTGAATTGATTTAGTCCACATTTCCTCCCCACCCTACAGGCTCTCTTATTAAATATTGTCTAAATTCTTTTCTTATATGAAACAGTGTGATTAGCTTTGCTCTTATGCTGTCAGAATCTTGCTTTATTTGCTATATTGCTATTCCACTTTTAGTTTAGCTTTCACAGCCCATTATGTTTAAGATTTTAATCTTTTCTTTATTTTGTTATGGCCAAAGATAGCTGTACTTTCATTTGATGGTAACATTTTTCACCTGTGTCTCAACTGTTATGTGCCACACAGTTTTCCAGGCCATATTCATTAGGACAATCTCTCCACAGGTCCAGAAGTGTAGAATGGGTTGTATTTCAGAAGGAAAATGAATAGACATGTTGTTTTATGAAGGTGGGCAGTTGGAGATTGTATAGTGTGAGAGAGAGTGTTAAATATTGTCTTTGATGTATGCTGTTGTTTGTTTGTTTTTTTTTAATTTACTTCATGCTGAGCATCATTGCTTCCAACCCTGTCCTGACTCTCAAAATGTACACTCTAGTAGATAATCAAAGAAAATGAAGAGGAAAGGGGCAAGATCAGTGTGTGACCAAGCACAGTAACTTTGGTGTCCTATTAAAATTGTCCTTCATCCCCATTGTAGTTTTCACCCCCAATTCTGTAATTCATCAGCTCTTTCTCACTGAAGCTGTGTGCACTACTAGCAAAAATGGGATCCATAATTCACCACCATTGCAGCTCTAAAGTTGGAAGCTGTAGAATAATAAATGGGGAACAGGTGGGCACAGGAGTCTTCATTACCATATAGCATCCGATCCTATGGAAGGCTATCCTCCATCTATTTTATCCCACCTTCCTTAACTTTAAACTTGAATATTTCAAATCACTGCAGTATTGCAGGTACACCATATTATGAAAGTCATTTGGTAGACTAGAGTTCAAGTAATCCTTCACAGATTCAATTACCATTGTCACTTTTGATGCTAGACATAGCAGAGTAAAGCAACTGACAGGTTTTGTTCTTCAAAAAATAGTTTGTTGATTTAAAATAGTATATCATAGCTTTGGACTGTTGTGCTGCATGCTCAATTTCCAATCTTTTGTACAGCCCTATTGGAATTCTGAACAGAAATTTACTGGAAACAGTGTTTTCCAATTGGATACATTTCTGATCCTTAACTACCCTTTAAGAAGAAAAGTGATTATCTGATGTCAAGCCACTATGCTGGCTGTGTTACATGACCTCAAATACTATTCAAAGTTACAGTACAAGACGAGAATTTTAAATGTACAAATGTGCTATTAAGGATTTGGGGAACCTCTTCCCTTCCTGCCCCCCCAAAAAAGTCCAGAAACTCTTAAACATTGTTCTGTTGATTTATTCACTTGATTAATGGCAATTTTTTCCTTTTTTTAACCAGATTGTGTTCTACACAGTTAAGTATTGTAGTATTATACCTTAAAGACAAAACAGCTACTCATTAGTATTCTGGAGGTGGTTACTTGCAGTAGAATTGCATAACTGCCCTAGCCTTCAGGGGGATCATTTTATCACTCAGATGCCAAATATCTTTCTATAAAGATTTTTTTGATGCAATATTAGTCCTTTTTTATATTTAGAAAGCAAAGTGGTTTGGATCCTGTGCACGATGATTCGTTCATGTTTTCAGAAGAGTAAAAATCATTAGATTTTCCAACTGAAACTTGTCTACAAGTATGGCAAACAAGCTGTACAGCTACATCTGGCTTCATTTAAGGAGATACTGTGCTTAGCTTTTTCAAGAAGCCTTTCCCATGGTAATTCCATGTGAAATTTATAGCATGCTGTTTCTGAATTTGTAGCCTATATGTGTTTGTAGGAATGTAAAGGTTAATGTCACAACAATTTAGGACTTTTTCCAGACTGATGCCATTTCAAATTTGTTTACCCTTGATGTGCATCTTTGACTAGAATGCAATGGAAGTATTTATATTCTCTGAAGTGATTTTTCAATTCACCTACCTTCATTGCTTTCTGAATTTTAAGCGTTTTGTATAATTTTCAACCATCATGAAGAACATTTATTGACTATCTTATTAAGAC
Source organism: Pelodiscus sinensis (assembly GCF_052426305.1). NCBI lineage: Eukaryota > Metazoa > Chordata > Testudines > Trionychidae > Pelodiscus > Pelodiscus sinensis. The sequence continues at coordinate 30,032,670 of NC_143085.1, read as the reverse complement.
TTCAATTTTTTCTACAAATGAGGTTAGAGGCTTAACTAAAATGCAGTATAGAGTAGATATAGTGAAAGCAAGGCATTACTGAAACATGACTAATTTATTTAGAGTAAAAACAGTAAAGCCAGTCAGTGTCATGTTTCTATCATATGCAGCAGAAAAACTTAGTGGGAAAGTTGTCTGGTTCATATAATGCTGACAGTTATGCAATATATTATACAGGTTGAATCACCATAATCTAGCAACATCCCTGATCCAGTATTGATGGTGATTCTGTGGGAGCGCACACAGGGACAAACCAGGGGGCAGGAGCCAAGACTTAGGGGGCTGGACAAGAGTGGAGCCCCAGGCCAGCATTGACTTTCCTTAGTTCAGGATTGATCAAGTCCCGAGGGTGTCAGACCAGTGAGGTTCAACCTGTATAACCAATTAGGCACATTTTCCCACAATGCCATATTATTACTTGTTTCTCTATCATGAGGAGTCTTGTCAGCTGGGTAGCTTATAAAAAATCGTGTTATTTTGGAATATCAAACTCTAGGCATTCCATTTTTGACCCCTTGTCTGATGTTGTTATACCTGTGGCTTCTCTGCAGTGGTAACAAAAACAAAAGAGAATTAAAAGGGGCAGAAAACTGAGCTGGTGGTGTCTGCTTCCCTCAAATAATAGTTTATTCTCCTCTGTGAAACATACACTGGAATGTAATTACTAGCGGTTCTTGAGTTACCTAAATGCCCTGGAAACCACTTCCTTTAGTAAAAAGGGTCACTTCCTTTGAGTCAGACTTTACCTAAATTCTCTTGGTCTCTGATATCTAGAAGCAAATCTTACTGCTCTAAAGTACTTTGATTTTTTTTTTTTTTTTTTTTTTGTCTGTCTTGATATGGTCTGTACAGATAAATCCACCTTGGTCTTCAGACTGGTTATGGGTTTGGTTTTGCCTAGGGACTACTGTGCTTTTAATGCTCACAGAATATTTATTTCTAGTTTAATGTAAAACCTAGGAACATGCCTCCGGAAAGATCTTTTGTTAAAATTAGAAAGTTTACCTGTGCACATGACTAGGTCAGACAGTTCAGTTTTGTGAGTCACTTTTAGACGTTTGGATCGACTTGCTCCACTATTTCGAACAGCTGAAAGGCTAACAACTCTGACTTGCATAACAAAGTAGTGTTACATGCACACATGGTTAAATATTTACAGCAAATAAAAATTGTGGTTTAGGATGAATTTTAGAATAGATAGCTATCCTTTCTGCCTATCTCTTAGTTTTTCTGTTAACTGATTGCTCCTTCTTAAATTTTGTCTTGTGTGTGTATACGTTACAAATTCAAACTGATTTTAATCCATTAAGCTTTAGTGTTTGGTTATATTAAAACATTTTTTTTTGGTTATATTAAAACTTTTTTTTTCTTACAGATATTTATTCTGGATAGAATAGAAGGAGATAGCTGTTCTCTGAATGAATTTACTGTAACAGGGTCAACATATGCCCCAATGGGAGAAGTGTAAGTATTCACTTCATGTTAAATGTCTGCCAGTTTATCCACTGGTTGTACATGTACAGACTGATGGGCTACTCAGTGTATTCCAGTATCTAATAACATTTGTTACTGTAACAAAATTTCTCAACTATTGTGTATATAAATTTGTTTGCAGATAATTTGTTTTAGCCTAGAATGTAATTTCCTGAAAAGAAGTTAAATTCTCATGAAGCACCTTTAAAAAGAGCATTTTTGAAATTGTTCATTTGATAACAAATCTTCCAAAAATGATTGATTAGGGCTGTAAAAAGGCTTTTTAGATTTAGGTTTTTTGAACAGTTTTAGTTTAATTACCTTACAGTGATGTTACATGAGACCTATGAACCCATTCCTTTATGGAAGTTCTAGCTTTAAACTGGTGACTATATCTTAAATTCTTGTAACATTTCAAACATTATTAGCCCATATAAAGACAGTTGAGGAATTCACTGACTTCTTTTGATTTTTTTTTTTTTTTTTTAATCTAAATTTGCAAGTGTTTGGGTTGCACTCTGTTCTGGAATTCACCTTTTTCAAGCCAAATTTGAATAGATGCTGAAGACCTATCCTTTGAACTCTGTAGATGTATGTTTCAGGCTTGGTCCCTTCCTTTGTGTCTACAAGAGCTTTGTTTTCTCTTGCGTTGTGCATGACAAATCAGTATTTTTCAACAACTGATCCATGGACTGGTTCTTGTCCCTGAGATCTACCTGATAGTTTAGGAAGGAAACAAGCTGATCCCTGGTATAAAAAAATGTTTAAACAGTGCTCTATACGACTAACTTTTGAAAAGGTTGATAGCTTGTCTCCAGTGGAAATGTTAATAATCATAAGATTACACAAGTGGGATGGAACATTTTTTTTATATATATATTTAGAATTCTGAGAATCTTTGGGTCATGCCCCCAGAGAGAAAATACCTTTCATCAGAGAAAATTTGAGCAAAAGAGCTCTGATAAGAATCTCCTCCTTGGAGGGGAAAGTGTATGCTTTTTTGGATATATTTATGGAGATTTCATTATGCAACAAGAGGAAATACACACTTCATTAACATGCTAAACATCTCTTTAAAGTGTTTAAGGTTTGGCATACATTGCTCCAAAAAAGTCAGTAGGTGATTAGCAATGTCAGTAGTGAGAACACTCACAACAGTGAATAGTTTGCTAATATTTGAGTTCTTAATTTTGTAAATGTTGTGGGGGGTTTTATTTATTTAAAAGTTAATTGCAAATTGGACCTCAAATTTCCATGTCAAGAAACAGGTTATTCTTATGAGCCATCCAAAAGACTGTGGCTTCTTTCTTTCTTATATAAGAAATATCATGTGCATTTCTATTCTTATTTACCCTATATCAGTCGATCAGTATGAAGTGTTAGCATAAATTGATGACTAATTGTAAGACCTGACATTAAACAAAAATATAGTTGTCATTCTATATTGTGACAGTTTGCTGGTTAAGCCAAAACTCTGCCACTACAGCCTGGTTAAAAAGGGTAATGGAAGCCAGCTGACCAAACCCATGCTTGAGGGGCTAATGGGAAGCAGCTCTGAACCTCATTAGCCAGAAAGCTAGATAAGGCAGCCAGAGGGGAAGTGGAGGGGGAGGAGCAAGAGTGTGGCTGAGTGTGCTCCCCAGGCAGAAGGAGAGGCTGGCTGAGTTTGCTGTGAACAAAGCTCTGTAAATAGAAAGTGGTGGGAAAGTTCATGGACAATAAAAGGCATGGGTGATTGCACCAGAAAGTCTCTTCATCTGGGGATGAAGAAGGGGCCTCAGGGCAAAGAGCTTTGATGAGGACCTTGCCACAATATTTTGTTTATATAGAATCTGTGAGAAAGATCAAGTAGGCTTATCTGCTTGTGCATTTCATATTTCTTACAGTATGTCACCATGCCATAAAAATTTATATAGTTGAATCTTCAGACCCTTAAAGCAAATTGATCTTCATCTTTGGGATGGATTTCTTCATTCAGTCCACTGTGGATTTTTTGTTTGTTTGTATGGAAGATGTGGTTTATAACAACTTGGATTAATAACTGACTTTAAAAATATTTTTAATCCAAGGTAAAGCAAATAATATGAAAATAACAATCTTTCCTATATAGTCCCTTTTTAAAGGGGGGTTAAAAAAAATTCTGTTAGGGGGATGGAAAGTGGCACATATGAATGTTAATGTACACATAAACACAAATGACCCAAGTTTTAGTAAGTAACAAATGAGTCTTGGTATTTCATGGTGTTTCTCTAACACAGAAAACAAGTTAGTGCGGTCTGAAAGCTTCATTTTCTGATGAAACTTTTGTGTACACTTCACCCTGCACCTGTGTATATGGTCTATGTATATCATCACCATCCTTGAGGGAGGGCTTATGCTAAAAACTGTCACTTTGACTCTGAATTTGAAATTTTGCTCTAAAAATCTAAGAGCCTAAAGTCAAAAGTGAGAAATGTAAAGTGCTTTATGCTCTGGAAGATGGATACCATCACTGAGCCTTAAACACAGGAAGAGTAAGGCAAGAAAAAATGGTAGTTTAAATTACGTGGTTCCAGAGACTATTCAAACAGTTCTTCAAGGAGTGTCCCTGTGGGTGCTCCACCTTAGGTGTCTTGGGTGCCACTGCATGCCTAGTTGGAGATTTTTGGTAGCCGTGCTCTCCGATATGCTGTGCATGTGAAGCAGACTGCACACATGGTGCCTCTACCAGGCATGAGCAGCAACTGTCCCTTCAGTTCCTTCTCTGCTGGTGTCAGTCAGAACCGCTCTGCTCTCCAACTTACTCTTTCCCTTGTTAGCTTAGGATAGTTAGTTACCTGTTTATTCTCCAGTTAAATAGTTTCAAGTTTATTGTTAATGATAGTTGTAGTTTTAAAAAAACAAAACATTTTATTGGTTCTTTGATTACTTAGGGTTAGTTCTTTCTAGTAACGCTTACAATTTTTTACCTGGGATGCCAGGTTTCCCAAGTTTTAAATGGTGACTATCCAGTAGGCTTTCAATTCCTGTCTCCGGGCACTGTTAGTGTCTGGTGCCTAGGTCAGACACGCTACAGCGTATTGCAAACAGTTAACAGCCCACACACGGAAGGCCAGGGCACTACAATTGAATTTAATCTCCTTTGAAAACGCTGTAAGACCAGCAATCTACACCACCGCAGCAGCCCTAACCAGTGGCCATGTCAGAGAAGGCAGCCGTGTTGTCTGCCACATCTTCTCGGGACTCTTCCTTAGACCCTCTTAGGAAGAGATCTCACATGGTGGGAAGAGGTGACTCCCCATCAAAAAAGTGGGGGACAGCACCTAAAATAACCCCTGCACCAACCCATTTAGGGGTTCAGGACAGGGAGGTACTGGGACCATAGTTGGAACATGGCTCCCAAGGGTCTAAGGACCTAGCAATGCCATCAGACTGGACACCAAGTAAGTCCAAGTCAAAATAGGCACTGACTGCACCAACATCTACTGACTCAACACCCAGGAAGGCCAAGTCAAAGACGCACCGCGGACAGGCACCATCGGCACCGAAGCACACATCTTCTGTACCAATGCCTCCCATAGTACCGAAAATACAAAAGCATGCCTCACTTTTAGCACCACAGATTGCCATGGTACCACTGTCCTCTGCACCGCCGGTGCCACCTACATGAGTTGGGCTGTTGATAACACTTCAAAGGTGAAAGTGCCGCGTGGAGCCTGGGGTCACTTTCCTGCTGACCATGCGGTGCTGCCGCTTTGAAACACCATGGAGGGCCCAGCATCAAGCTCCTTCTGGCATTTCAAACTGGCAGCGCCCTATGGAGCCCGGGATCAGCTCGGGACTCCCCCACTGACCCTGGGCTCCATGCAGTGCTGCCACTTTGAAACACAATGGGGAGCCTAGTGTCATATGGATCCCAGGGGCTGGCCCCAGGCTCCATGCAGTGCTGCCACTTTGAAGTACTCCCTTCTCGTCTCTGCTACCCCTTTCTGATAGAGAAAGCAAGATGGGGGGGGGGGGGGAGTGACTAGTCAACTAGCCTGTCGACTGTCTGATAAGCATTTGCTTATCCGATAGTCAACTAGTTGTTCATATCCCTAGTCCAGGTCACAACCCCCTTCAAAACCTCATACCCATCCTATAGATCAGACTCCTCTCCTGCACGTATACTCCCTTGAGAATCCTGCACTTAGGATGTTAAGAGGTGGGTAATTAACTGAGTAGTCAATAGAATTTTATCGACTACTTGATTAGTCGATAGGCAGCCCAGCGCAATCCAGGTGTGAGATCAGCATCTACTGCCTTTTAAATTGCAGAGCTGCAGCAGGGTTTGGTCCTGTATCTTGTGCAAGCTGGGACTGAACTGGGCTGCCTGCCCAGCTGGCGGCAGCAGCCCCCTGTGTGCAGGGGTCCCAACTCCACGCTGGGACCCTTCACAGACAGGCTTCAGCACAGCAGAATCTCTGGGCCTCTCTCCTGCCCCTCCCCACTGCTGCCTCTGATAGAGATAACAACGAATGGGGGAATGGGCAGCTCCACAGAAATCGTGCTTGGAGGGGGAACAGGATTTTTAGCCAGCTCCCCCCAACACTGGCTTCTGCTCCCTCTCCCCCTTCTGCATTTGATACAGAGGCAGCGAGGGAGGGAATTAGAATAGTTCACTCAACTACCCAGTAATCTCTGAAAACTTCCACGCAGTGTGCAGTGGCGGTCAAAAAGGCAAATAGGATGCTAGGAATTACTAGGAAAGGGATAGAAAATAAGACCCAGAATATCTTACTGCCCCTGTATAAAACTATGGTACGCCCACATCTTGAATACTGTGTACAGATGTGGTCTCCTCACCTCAAAAAAGATATTTTGGCCTTGGAAAGGGTTCAGAAAAGGGCAACTAAAATGATTAGGGGTTTGGAGCGGGTCCCATATGAGGAGAGGTTAAAGAGACTGGGACTTTTCAGTTTAGAAAAGAGGAGACTGAGGGGGGATATGATAGAGGTATATAAAATCACAAGTGGTGTGGAGAGGGCCGATAAAGAAAAGTTATTTGTTAGTTCCCTAAATAGAAGAACTAGAGGACACCAAATGAAATCAATGGGTAGCAGGTTTAAAACGAATAAAAGAAAGTAGTTCTTCACACAGCATGTAGTCAACCTATGGAACTCCTTGCCCAGAGGAGGCTGTGAAGGCTAGGACTATAATAGAGTTTAAAGAGAAGCTGGATCATTTCATGGAGGTTAGCTCCATAAAAGGCTTTTAGCCAGGGGATAAAATGGTGTCCTTGGCCTCTGTTTGTCAGAGGCTGGAGAGGGATGGCAGGAGACAAATCGCTTGATCATTGTCTTTGGTCTACCCTCTCTGGGGCACCTGGTGCTGGCCACTGTCAGTAGACAGGATACTGGGCTAGAAGGACCTTTGGTCTGACCCAGTACGGCCGTTCTTATGTTCTTATATAGGCTTATTGGGTAGTTGACTATTCAAATACTCCCTTACATCCATATCCTGCACCCCAGTCCTTTACCCTGAGCTCCCTTCTCTACCTCCCAGATTCCACACCACATCCATTAATATCATGAAATTGTGATATTGACCACTTTCCAAATTCTTGGAGTGGCCACCCATTAAAAATTATTTTCCACACCCAGTTTAGAATGTAGCCAGTATTCACTGGCTTACCAGAAAGAGAGTACTAGCAGCATTTCTCATAATGCCTCAATGTTTCATGCTAACCTTGAGATATGCTGATGTCTGTAAGTAATACCACTGTCATAATTATCTGATTATGAAGAGGGAATGTCGCTCTAATGTATGAAGTTAAGATTGCATTTTTAAAATCTTATCGTCATCTACTACTCTGAAACTCAGTGCTAATGTCTGTAATCTTGAGTGGGTCACTCCTGGAGAAGAAGAAATTTCTCTAGTGGAAACTAGAAAGAGCATAGACTTGTGATTTAAAGAACTGACCGGACTGAGTCCAAGCCCAACGTGTGTTCTGTTCCCAGCACTGCTATAGACTGCTATTCTACCTCCTATAATCGCTTAAACTCGGTTCCTCTATTTTCTTATCTGTTAAATTGAGATAATGTTTGTAAAGGTAAATCCATTAATATATATGAAGTGTTTAGATCCTCTAAAAGCCATTGTAAAAACTTGCTGATAATCATTCTCTTTTCCTCTTTTTGCTTATTTCCTTCTCAAACTCACCTCTTTTAGTGATAGAAACATAGCCGTGTTAGTCTGGTGTAGCTGAAACAAAAAACAGGACTGTGTAGCACTTCAAAGACTAACAAGATGGTTTATTAGGTGATGAGTTTTCGTGGGCCAGACCCACTTCCTCAGATCAAATAGTGGAAGAAAATTGGCACAACCTTTGGTATATATGGTTGTGCCAATTTTCTTCCACTATTTGATCTGTGGAAGTGGGTCTGGCCCACAAAAGCTCATCGCCTAATAAACTATCTTGTTAAAATCTTTGACCTGCTACATAGTCCTGTTTTTTGTTTCACCTTTTTTACTTTCACTTTTTTAGCCCTTTCAGATCTCCTCCCTTTTCTGTTTCTCAGGAGTACCCTGTCTTCTCCTTCAAAGTTGTTCCTTAAAACAATACTTCTAAGAATCCTACCAATACTTGTTTTCATCAATACTCCCACACCTTTTATCTGAACTTTTGCTGCACAACTGTTGTTGTTTTCAGCTTTGACTATCTTAAGTTATGCACTCTTAGAAGCAAAGAATGGCTCTATCTTATTTAGCTCTGTAAATGTTGATTATATCTTAAACAGAGTGACGTGGGGAAGAAACAACAATAAACAAATATATTGCTATAGTTCCCATAAGGACTCATATATTGAAATATATCACTAAAACGTGAGTCATTTGATGGAGGATAAAGTAAAATCAAGAAATTTGTACTCGTACTCCTTATTTAAAATCCAGTTTAAAAGTACAGTGCTCTCATTTTTAACTTTGCTTTCTATTTTTCAGAACAGAATGTTACTTTGGTACAAATTATGTAACCTCATGTGTTATAACTCAGAAAGAACCATGCTTTAGAATCTTTACTAAAGCATGGTTCATTATATAGAGGGATTATCAAAGGAGTATCTGGGTGAAATGTTAAGTACATAGTTAATTGGCTCGATAACCTTTCACTAAAGTTTTTATTTTTTTTAATTTTTGAACAGGCATAAAGATGACAAACTTGTTAAATGTCATCAGTATGATGGCCTTATAGAACTAGCAACGATCTGTGCACTTTGTAATGATTCTTCCTTGGATTACAATGAAGTAAGTAACATCTTTGTTTTACAGTACCAGAGGAAACTAAAATTAAGTTAAATGTTTGTTCTTGTATAATTTTACTTTGTATCTTCACCTAAATTTGGAAGTTGGCTCACGTTTTTGAGCAAGCTTTTAGAGTGTGGGACTTTATCTTCTATTTCCCAGTAGGGATGTGAGCGTGTAACTGTTTAAACTTCAACAGATAAGCCTTAGTTTCTTGGTTAATATTCATGGTTCCACTCAGGCTCTCATCCTGCTCCGGGGGAGCTGGCTTCCAACCAAGCAGCAGCATGGGGACAGCAGATCATTAATTCACAAGGGGGCAGCTGGCTCCTTGTGGGAGCAGTATGTACCAGCTCCCAGGGAGCTGGCCAGAGGTGCATGTAACGACTGACTTTTTTAGTAGTTACACATTTACATAATTACCTGCATTTTAATATCCCTATTTCCCACACAAACACTTATAAAGCACAGTATTATAACCACTGTTCTTCTGGTTAAGGGAGACCAGGTAGTCTCTTACGAACCAAATAACGCCATTCCTTATTTGGCTGGAAAGGACATTGTTGAGCAACTTGAGTCCAAAGAGTGACTTCCAGAATAGTCTCAGACCTATCTCCTCCTTAACAATGTAGAAAGCGCTTTTGCTGCTGCAAAGCTTTCCTTCTAGTCCTGAATCTGTCTGAAATAGTCAATTGCAGATACAAATTAGGAAAGTGGGGAAAAAAAATTTTCCTTTAAAAATGAGTAAAAAAAATTGGTGAAATCTGATATTTTTGAGGGATTCATTTTAGTATGTTTTTTTCATTATGAACGCCAACAAAATCTAAGTATTGTTTCCATTCATTGTATCACTTGAAATTTCATTGTCCTATCAAAGTCCAAGTTTTTTATAGCAGTAATAATAACTCCTTTTTTTTTTTAATGAATTGAAGGCTAAGGGAGTGTATGAAAAAGTTGGAGAAGCTACGGAGACTGCACTCACCTGCCTGGTTGAAAAGATGAATGTATTTGACACCGAATTAAAAGGTCTCTCCAGAATTGAACGTGCAAATGTTTGCAATTCGGTCAGTACTTCCACAATACTGTAAATATTATTATATGTATGTTTGTTGCAGTCTGAATGCAATGTTACTATTAATGTCTCCATCATAGGTCATAAAACAACTCATGAAGAAAGAATTCACTCTGGAATTCTCACGGGACAGAAAGTCTATGTCTGTCTACTGTACTCCAAATAAACCAAGCCGGACCTCCATGAGCAAGATGTTTGTTAAGGCAAGTTCAACATGTGAGAAGTATAGTTTTGAAATGGCTACAACGCAATATAATTCTTGAAGTTGTGCCTAGACTAGTTGCATATATCTAGTATTATCAGTTTTGGAGATGGAGTACTTTCTTATCTGGTGTTAAATGGTTCTGTAATGGAAAGCAACTTTGCTCATTTCTTGTTTTGTTCCTGTAGGGTGCTCCTGAAGGTGTACTAGACAGGTGTACACATGTTCGTGTTGGAAGCACTAAAGTACCATTAACAACAGGAATTAAGCAGAAGATCATGACGGTCATTCGAGAGTGGGGTACTGGTAGAGACACATTGCGTTGCTTGGCTCTAGCAACACATGACAATCCACCAAGAAGAGAAGAAATGAACCTTGAGGAATCTGCAAACTTTATTAATTATGAGGTTAGTTTAGTACAAGGTTTGTCCCTCTTTCGTTGCAATAGCTCTTTTGTACAAGTGCTAAATTTATTAAGCTTAAGTTAAAAAATTTTCAGAAGACAAAATAGTAAAGAGCAATGCTTGCAACAAGTTAGTCTTTCAAAACAGAAATATAACACTTTAGAAGCTTTTACTGAATAAATAGATGTGGTCTGGCTTAATGGCTTAGCAACAACAAACTGTACATGCTATACAGGGGACCAAACTTGATTTCTTTCATGGTTTCCCCTCCATATAACTCTCTGAGCAGAGCTCGGACTAAAAGTTTACATCCTTTCTATTTGTTCTCAGTGCTTCTAGTGGCTCGCACACACGACAAGCACCACAGGTTAGGGACTACTTCTTTAAGATCTTATTTTCTCAAATTAATTTTCCTAATACCTTGTCCTGCAAACTCACCTTGGAATCTTGAGGATCAAACTGGATTCGGTCCCTCCTCTTGTATTTTTGTTAGTAAAAATTCTGCGCTCAACTGGCTGAACAACTCCATTTTATTTCAGTACAATTACATGAATAACTAGGACTTCATTTTTTAAGACAATGGAAGTTGCACATCAGTTGGTCTGGAGAATCACTTGCTACCAGTATGCATGAGAGAGAGAAATTTAACTCGAGTGCAGGTAGAATCTGCAAGGCTGGTAATTAGATCACCTTATAGCTTGTGAACTGAGTGCATAATACATTTGGAAACCCAGAATTCATTTATATAGTCACTTCTCAGGGGAGAACCACACTTCAAATTGTTCCACATGCTTAACTCATTGAGACTTTTCACAGTATTATGCAGCATCCTCACATTCTGAAATACAACATACTGCACTAGCACAAAGTCAGAATTAGAGAGACCGAATGTTCCCAGTTCCATTTCAGTTTTTCTCCTTTGTCAGTGTATGCGTAGTCTGCTTTTTCAAGTGGTCTAGATTCAGACTATTGTGTAAGAGGTGAACATATGAGTCAAGTACCATGAAGGTAGAAAATATTGAAAAACAGAGATGAGTCTGGAAGAGTCTGTTAAGTGGGGAAGAATCTGACTTGATATGCCTAGCATACATGCTGAACCTTGCCGTATTAGATTTAAACAAACTACTATGGAAGAAGGGGAAAGTTGGCAAGGCCTGGCATGCAAGTTTATAGAGGCCTAAATTTTGTATAAAATTATTTGATACTGTGAAATGAAAATGCATTTTTTTCTTATAAACTAATGTTTGGAGCTACTTTGGCTTGTGAGGAAAAATTATTTGTGTACTATGCTACCGAAGAAGTAAAAGCATCTCTTAATATTTTGTGCTAAAGCTCAATGTCCTCTTGTTTCAGACCAATTTGACCTTTGTTGGCTGTGTGGGTATGCTTGATCCACCAAGAACTGAAGTAGCCTCATCTATAAAATTGTGTAAGAAAGCTGGTATTCGTGTCATTATGATTACCGGTGACAATAAGGGTACAGCAGTAGCCATCTGTCGTCGTATTGGTATCTTTGGAGAAGATGAGGATGTTTCTTCAAAAGCCTTTACTGGACGTGAGTTTGATGAACTTTCCCCAGCTGTCCAGAGAGATGCTTGCCTACATGCTCGTTGCTTTGCCCGTGTAGAGCCTTCCCATAAGTCTAAGATTGTTGAGTTCCTCCAGTCTTTCGATGAGATCACAGCTATGGTAAGTAATTGGAAGCCTGTATGGCCAAGAGATTTTACAAATTAAAACAAATTTTATATCCTGTCAACTTAATGGCGGAATCTGATAACATTCTCTCTTTTTTTTTTTTTCTTTTTTTTTTTTTAATTAAATACCTTGGAGGGATCTTCCTTGTATTTTTTTTTCTCTTAAGACAATAGGTAAATAATTAGAATCATTTTATACCCAATTAATAATAGCTTTCATCAATCACTTTTTCCACTTTTTAGGAGTATGTACTGCAGTGCATTACTCAGAAAATCACGTAAATAATGTATGAATTGGATACAGTTCAGCCTCAGAAATACCTTGCTGGATCACAGCAAAGCCTTGACAAGATGTTATTTGAGCTTTTTCCTTCCTTTTCCCCAAAGCATCTGAGCTCATCTCTGGTCACATGAGGCTATAAGTCAACAGGCACTGCCATCTCCCTAAGGCAGAATTTTTTAGCCTTTTCAGAGTAAAAGGTAGAAAATGAGCAAACTGTCTTTTGTTTTAAGTATATGACCTGAAAAATTAAAATAGCTGACTTCTGAAACAATTTTGTTAGACAAACAATGATTATCATGTAATGGTCCCCTTCACTGTGGATGTTTGGGTGGAGTAACTGGAGAGGTTTCTTTTGAATCCAGTTTCCTCACAATTCAGCAGTCAAAGGCTTAACTCGTTACATTGTAAAAAGTCTGAGGGGTAGCTGTGTTAGTCTGTAACTTTAAAAAGGAGTAGTCCTATGGCACCTTAGAGACTAACAAATATATTAAGTTATCAGCTTTTGTGGTATAAAACCTTTCTCCAGATGAGTTGAAATGAAAATTACGAAATCTAGGGCATAATAACAGCAAAAGTAGTTATTACTTGTAGGACCAAAGGCAATTTCTCCTCCTTACTCACATTTCTACATCAAATGCTATGAATGAGATAACGATGTTAGGACTAATCAGCTATCCAATAAGCAAATGCTTATCGGATAGTCGACTTGTCATTTCTCCCTCTCCCCCCTTGCTGCCTCTGTCACGGAGCCTGGGGTCAGCTGCTCTGTGCGGCGCTGCCACTTTGAATGCATCCGGCTTCTTGCAGCATTTCAAAATGGCAGCGTCGCATGGAGCCCGAGATCAGCTGGGAACTCCCCTGCTGATCCCAGGCTCTGTGTGGAAGTGGTGCAGGGAGCCATCCCAGTGTTAGGCTTCTTGCAGCATTTCAAAGTGGCAGTGCCACGGGGAGCCCAGAATTAGCTGGGGACCCTCAGCTGACCCCAGGCTGGCATGTTTGTCTTTGAAGTGTAACAGCCCTAAATACATCAACTATTCTATTAGTCAATTACATGATAATTAACATCCTTAGAATAAGACACATCTAGCCTGACTTAATTAGCTTCATTAACACTGGTCCTACAATTAACCGGAAAATAAGTTGTGTTATACACAGGGCTCTGTCCGGCGATCTGTGCAGATCGCCCGAACCCGGCTCTTCCGGGCTGCTGTCTACTCGCCACAGGTGAGTAGATTATATTTGTCAAGCTCTGGATATACTTATATCCCAGGTTCCGAACTCATTTAATGAACTGTTTCACCCACAAAAGTTAATATATTTGTTCGTCTCTAAGGTGCCATAGGACCACTCGTTTTTAAAGTTACTGTGTGTGTGTGTGTTGTAATGTTTACACACTGATTATAGGCGTAATCACAAAAAAATTGGAAATAGACGGTTGCTACTCAAATCATTTTCTGTGTGTTTCAGTTCAAGTTTAAACTTCCTGTCCTTAACCTTAAAGCTCCATCTCAATTCTGCACCTCTTTTCTCACCCTCTTTCAATTTTTGCCTCTATGTAAAATCCTCTCTAATCTCTATATACAAGTTCTCAGGTTTTCTGATACTTTGTATTGTAGACTGGTGATGGTGTAAATGATGCCCCTGCACTGAAGAAAGCAGAAATTGGGATTGCTATGGGGTCAGGCACTGCAGTAGCTAAAACTGCTTCTGAAATGGTTTTAGCTGATGACAACTTCTCAACCATCGTAGCTGCTGTAGAAGAAGGGCGTGCAATCTACAACAACATGAAACAGTTCATCCGTTATCTCATCTCTTCAAATGTTGGAGAAGTTGTTTGGTAAGTTTCAGAAGTGATAAGATTTGGGTTAGTTTGGTAAGATTTCCATTTTGCATGTGTAATAGAAGTAGATCATTTTAACTTCTGTTCTCCAAAAATCTGGTAATATTAGAAGTTTGTTAAAAGTAATAATTTTAGGAGATCAGCACTTTAGGAGATTACTTATATGTTCAGTAAGTTTTAAGAAACTTTTCAGAGAAATTTCTGTTCAGATGTTAAATACATATATTTGGACTGCGTTTGAGATGGAAGTAAGAGACAGACACTTACCCTGGAAGAATTGGATGAGGCTTTCTTTAAACAGCTAGTAAAATCATCCAAAGCACAGGACTTGGCGGTTTATCCGTACTTCACCTACCTAGATAACTGTTGGAAAAATAACACTTCATTTCAGAAGGTGGAGAAAGCTATTGGGGCGGAAGACTGTTACAGATGGATTTTGACAAATAGTGACTGGTTGAGAATTTGAGTGAAAGACATCTTGGGTGAAAGTGATCATAAAATGATAGCTTGTGCTTCTAAGGAATGGTAGGAAAGACAATAGCAAAATAAAGAAAATGGATTTCAAGAAGGCAGACTTTAGCAATCTTGGGGAGTTAGTGGGTAAGATCCTATGGGAAGTAAGTCTAAAGGAAAACAATTGAAGACAGTTTGCAGTTTTTCAGAGAAACATTATTAAAGGTACAAGAGCAAACAATTCCACTGTAGGAAAATAGGAAGTATAACAAGAAATCCCCCTGGCTTAACCAGGAGCTCTTGAAAGATTTAAAAATAAGAGTCCTACAAAAGTAGAAATGGGGCCAAATTACAAAAGATGACCATAAACAAACTAGAAGACTTACCTGGTGTTGCTCAGGTCCTGCAGTGCAGGATGTGTGTGGGGTTTTTTTTTTTTCCAGGAGTCAGGGTTGGGCGTAAGTAGGAGCTGAGCGTGAAGGGTGGGTGCAGGTATCAGCACAGGAAGTGGGTGCAGGACATAATGCGGGGGGGGGGGGGCGCTCAAGATTGGGAGGAGCGGAGGGGCTCTGGGGAAAGGGTGGGGGGTGGCCAGCAGCTTCTCCCTAGGGTCTATAAAAAGGGAAATAAGGACAATCCAGGAACTACAGACCAGGCAGCTTAACTTCTTCTGTATCCAGAAATATAGTGGAACAAATAATTAAACAATTTGCAGACATCTAGAAGATAAGGTGATAAGTAAAGCATGCATTTGTCAAGAACAAATCATGTCAAATCAACTTGATAGCTTTGTTTGACATGGGACTATTCCCCCTCCTGGATGGGGGAAGCAGTAGACATGGTATAGCTTTACTTTACTAAAGCTTTTGATACTGTCCTCATAACTAAATTAGGGAAATGCAGTCTAGATGAAGCCACTATAAGATGGGTGGAAAACTATTCCCAGAGGGGTTTGCAAGTGGGGTTGCATGTCGAGCAGTTCTGATCTTCATCAGTGATTTAGATAATGGTTTAGAAGAAAGTACACTTACAAAGTTTTTGGATGGGGAGGCTTAGGTTAGACATTGGAAAAAACTTTGTCAAGGTGGTTAAGCACTGCAATGAATTGCCTAGGGAGATTATGGAACCACCATCATTAGACATTAAGAGATGTAGGTCTAATCTGCTGTCAGATCTTCTAGATAATACTTAGTCATGCCATGACTGCAGGGGACTGGACTAGATGACTTCTCAAGGACCTTTCCAGTTCTGTTTCAAAGAAACAATGATTTTTTCCCAAATTCTAATTTTGAGATTATAGTGTTCACTAATATAGGTCCTTAATGCTTCATTCTGGCAAGACTCCTATAAAAGACACATGGGAAGTCTTACAAAGGAGTGACTCCTTTCTCAAGACTACAGAGTGAGTTGATGGCAGAGGAATAAAGCCCAGATCTCTTACATCCCGTTTCTGTACCTACTTCAGAACTTTAAATGTTGTTGTTGTAATTGCTGGCTATAAATTGGCCTGTACATTTAGCTCCCAATATTAAATAGATGTTGCAACGAGACTTAGCATAAATTTCCCTTGCCAGTTAAGGCACAGTTATTTAACTACTAATCTATTATTAGTTTATTTATAATGTGTTTGATTTAACATGGCCCTGGGCAATTTTGTACTTGTTCTTTTTGTAGTATCTTCTTGACTGCTGCTCTGGGTTTTCCTGAAGCGTTAATACCTGTCCAGCTGTTATGGGTAAATCTTGTAACTGATGGTCTCCCTGCTACTGCTCTGGGCTTCAATCCTCCTGATTTAGACATCATGGATAAACCACCGCGTAATCCTAAAGAGCCTCTGATCAGTGGGTGGCTCTTCTTCCGTTACCTCACTATTGGATGTGAGTATCACTCCTTTTATTTGTAACTATTTATTCATGTAGAATGACTTAAAGAAACTTGATTTAGAAGTCACTGATGGTCTTCAGTTATGTTTAAGGGCCTTGAAGGCTAGCAGTGTTCTGCTGAACTGGCACACTCCTTTTAATCTTGGTTCAAGACAGTCACTTTTTATCATTGCATCTAATAGCTGTACCAATATTTTCAGTACACCTCCTGTAATCATAGTGCTCTCATCAACCCCAAGTCTACACTATGGGGGAAGATCAAATTAAGATACACGTAGCTGGAGTTGACACACCTTAATTTGGGTTTCCACGCAGTCTCCACAGCAGAAGGTTGGTGGGAGAAAATGTTCCCATTAACTTCCCTTACTCCTCAGCAGGAGCAGAAGTGCCAGCACTAACAAGTGCACCCTCTGAATTCAGTTTAGTGGGTCTTAAATAAGCCCACTAAATCTAACTCTGGAAGATCGATTGCGTTGGTATCACTCTTTCAAGTAGTGAAGATATGGCCTAAGTCTTGGCAGTATCAGGCCTAAGTCTTACCAGCAATGCATGGGTGTGCTCCTTACCACTGTTATTTCAGTGGTTATTGCTGTTTCTAACTTAAACCTTTTATAATATAAAGTTTGAGAAATTCAGGATACCTGTTGATGAATCCAAATCTGTCTGGAGCAGGTGGCTATCCACCTGCTAAATAGAACCTTCTTTTAATCAGCAAATGATAAAGGTTTTGACTCAGTCCGTCAAAATTTTAACAAAACTGTTCTGCAGCACATTCACATTTGCACTTTGTCTCTTCAGAACAGTTAGATTACTCATATTTGTATTAGAAAGTGAGAAGTTAGGATGTATTGTCTGCTAAACAGATTCATGTGTTTATTGATCCCTTTCCAGAGCCATATAACCATGGTTTAATTCTGTGTATGCCCCAAATTATAACAAACACACGAGATCTATACAGTTGGACAGATACCAATTATGGTGACTTGGCAATTTAAAAGCAGATCCTCTCTACAGGAAATGGGCACAGGTTACATTATATGTGTGCGCCCAACTGGTGGTAAAGGAAGTTTAACAAAACTGTCATATATACTATTCATGATATAGAAAAATAAAATTGTATCTTTTTTTCTTTAAGGCTATGTTGGAGCTGCGACAGTGGGTGCTGCTGCTTGGTGGTTCATTGCTGCTGATGGTGGCCCAAGAGTTACCTATTACCAGCTGGTATTCCATTTAATTTACTTTAGAAAGCCTGCAAAAATATATAAACTCCTACCAAGTGTAATATAATATGTTGCTACTTACTTTATGCTCTACATTTTCATTTCAAAGAACAGCTGTAGAACAACCATTTTTACTTGCATTAAATCTGCTTATTCAGATTTAATAGAATACCAAAGACTTTCTTTAAACTGTTTTTGAAGGACCATTTTTCTATACATATCAAATTATAACGTGAATTGTTGAAATCTGAGATTAAGTAGTCAAAAGTAACTCTTCCTGATGTTGGCCTCTCTAGACACAAGCTTTTATCATAATGCTGGACTAAGATTTACTTCAATTTTTTTTGTAAATAAATAATCATCATTGAAATAATGAGGTGCATGCTTTATTCTGTTGTAGAGTCACTTCCTGCAGTGCAATGAGGACAACCCAGACTTCACAGATGTAGACTGTGTAGTCTTTGAGTCGCCATATCCAATGACAATGGCACTTTCTGTTCTGGTCACCATAGAGATGTGTAATGCTCTCAACAGGTTAGTGTGTCTGAAGTAAAAAGCTAAAAGAATGAAGTTGTCCTTTCTGAATGCATTTTCAGTTCAAGTAATAAATAATGCAACGGTGAATTCAGTTTTTATATAGAAGGCCAAAGGGTTGTTTTTCCTAGATAACATTTAAGATCTCATGCTATAAACAAGGAGACATCACTTTAAATCCTTCAGTTTACTCTTGGGACTTTGTTATTAGACTGCTAGGATATTTTCCACTGTGTAAGCCTCATCAATCAGATTATCCCTCATACTTCTGCTTTAAAGTGATATCAAGGAGGCCTAAAATAAGACTGTTAAATAAATGGAAAATAGTTTTTCCTGCCCTAAGGGAGATACCTCAGCTAATTAATATTAAATTATAAATGGAAATCTAAATAGCACAATATGCCAAGGGTATTTGAAGAAATATAGATTGGAGGTCAGTTACGTTTTTTTAAAAACTTGAAAATTAAGGCATGGTGCATTAGCTCTACATTTAAAATACTCTACATCTGAGATCTTACATAGACTGAACCTTACATAGATTGAACCTGCACTAAAAACTGATTTAAGATGTACACTAATTTATTATTTTAAATGTGGTTTAATACTCAAAGCAGAATAACTGGATTTGCTCTTTGAAGTATATTAGTGTATTGCTATTATACACCATTAGTCTAATAAACTGTTCTAAGAAGAGTTTAGTAGCACTGCATAACATCTTTTTAATGAAACTAGTTGCTGTATTAAATAAAAACAGACTTTCAGACTCCAAACAAGAGTTACTAAGTGTCAGCAGCCCCCTAACTGTCTTGTTATTAAATACTCTTTCCTTGTAAGGCATAGGATATAGAGTGGTACGGTGCCTAAAATGTCTTGGGGTATGTCTAATCTGACAAGTTTTGTCAATAAAACTTATGTTGACAACCAAAAGTTGACACAGCAAAAATCTCTGATGGTCTCACACTTGCTCTATTTGTATAAAATTATGCCCATACTAGGGACGTAATAGGGTATCTGATTAAACAGTTAACCAATAAGCAAATGCTTATTGGTTAACTCTAAATGCAGAGTTGCATGTAGCTGGTAAAGTATTTTGGGAGCCAGCACACAGGCTGGCTCAGATCCTGCTCCCCCTTGGTCCAGCAGCTACCCTAGCTTTGGCTCCCAAAATACTTAAAATGTAGAGCCACAGCAGGGCTAGCTGCTGGGCCCTGGCATGAGCCAGGAATGATCCAGCTTGCCTGCCTACCTGATGTATGCCACAGTGCCTTAATGTGACAGTGCCGTATTGTGGGAAGGTAGAGCTGATTCCTGCACATCTTGTGATTTCCCCCTCATTTCTCCCACAGCCCTATTGCTGCCAGGAGCTGCATCATGAGGAGCTCTGGTAGCCCTGTGCTGAGGAATGTCAAAGCAGCACTGCAGCCTGTCCTCTCCCTGCAACTGCAGTTGCCTGCTGCTATGTTCCTAGAGCCTGGAAGAACAGCATTCCAATGATTTGCTCTTTGTCCCCCAAAAGGAGCAGCTCACTCAGCTACCACATGCTTCCTTCCCTTTCCCCAGCTTTGAAAGGGGAATGAGGCATGCCTGCAGGGCAGCAGAGATCAAAGCTATCCAAGCAGACATTGTGGGATACTGGAAGAAGCCAGCTCTGTCAAGAAAACAAACAGCAGAGTCTCTTATTGTCTCTCTTTTAGGGGTGGAAAGTCTATTTGTTGTGGAAAATGGGCACTCACTCTCCCATCCCCTGACACCTCCTCTCCCTGGGCAAAAGTCCCATTGCAGTGTGTTTGCTTTCACTGTTTTGTCTCCAAAAGGCAGGTTTCAACATCAAAAATTTGTAGTGTAAACAAAGCATTACTGAATATCCTTTTGTGATGTTTTAAGTATGCATTCCAGCTCATCTGAAGAAGTGGGTTTTGCCCACAAAAGCTCTTGATCCTATATATATTTTCATTAAAGATGCCAGAGACTACTCGTTTTTACAGTATAGACTAATACGGCTACCCCTTTTGAGACTTTTTATGTTTGCATTGTTTTTGTTACAGTTTATCTGAAAACCAGTCCTTACTAAGGATGCCTCCCTGGGAGAATATCTGGCTGCTGGGTTCTATTTGTTTGTCCATGTCGCTCCATTTTCTTATCCTTTATGTAGAACCACTGCCGGTAAGTAAAACATGTCTTATATAGCTTGCACCCGTTAACAAGAGTGGCAAAACTATTGGCCTGTAAAAATGTCTTAAGTTTCAAAGAAGAAAAAACAGACTTCTATTTATTTTGTGAGTGTGTGTAAGTACAATAACTCCTTGCTTAATATTGTAGCTGTGTTCCTGAAAAGTGCAACTTTAGGCAAAATGTTGTTAAGCGAATCCAATTTCCTCATAACAATTAATGTAAATAGGATAGATTTTAGGGAATTTTGCCAGACAAAACACATTATAGACATACAGTATACATTTAAAATACTGTACTCACCAGTGAAGACCGTGACTTTGGGTATGTCTAGACTACGTGCCCCTGGCAACAGAGGCATGTAGAATAGACTACCCGGCATAGGAAAATGAAGCAGCGATTTAAATAATCACCGCTTCATTTAAATTTAAATGGCTGCCGCGCTGAGCCGATCAGCTGTTTGTCGGCTCAGCGCGGTAGTCTGGACGCTCCGCGATCGACATCAAAGGCATTTGTCGACCTCCCAGATATGCCTCCTGGGATAAGGTTTACCTGGAAGGTGGAGAAATGCCTTTGATGTCGACCACGGAGCGTCCAGACTACCGCATTGAGCTGACAAACAGCTGATCGGCTCAGCGCGGCAGCCATTTAAATTTAAACGAAGCGGTGATTATTTAAATCACCGCTTCATTTTCCTATGCCGAGTAGCCTAATCTACATGCCTCTGTCGCCAGAGGCATGTAGTTTAGAAGTGCCCTTTTGCTTGAGGTAAGGGCATAACAGAGTCAGGGCATGGGGGCTTACCTTGTTGAGTCTACCCAGTTCTTCTGACGGAGAGTGGGGTCAGAGGGGCTTGCTTACTCCCTGGCTGGAATGCTGGGCATGCAGGCAGGAGCCAAATAACCTTATAACACAGAGTAAACAATAAGGCTACGTCTACACTGGCCCCTTTTCCAGAAGGGGCATGTAAATTTCACCAGTCGTCGTAGGGAAATCCGCGGGGGATTTAAATATCCCCCGCGGCATTTAAATAAAAATGTCCGCCGCTTTTTTCCGGCTTTTAAAAAAGCCGGAAAAGAGCGTCTACACTGGCCCCGATCCTCCGGAAAAAGTGCCCTTATAAGACCCTCCGGAAAAGGGCACTTTTTCCGGAGGATCGGGGCCAGTGTAGACGCTCTTTTCCGGCTTTTTTAAAAGCCGGAAAAAAGCGGCGGACATTTTTATTTAAATGCCGCGGGGGATATTTAAATCCCCCGCGGATTTCCCTACGACGACTGGTGAAATTTACATGCCCCTTCTGGAAAAGGGGCCAGTGTAGACGAGCCCTAATTGTTGATGGGATGGTAGCACTTCAATATTTTGGTAAGTAGTCAAGGGTTATGCTTTTTCTAGGGAGGAAGTGTAGGTTCTGGGATAGAGATTGTATGAAGAATCATAGAATACTAGGACTGGAAGGGACCTCGAGAGGTTATCGAGTCCAGTCCCCTGCCCTCATGGCAGGACCAAATACTGTCTAGACCATCCCTGATAGACATTTATCTAACCTACTCTTAAATATCTCCACAGATGGAGATTCCACAACCTCCCTGGGCAATTTATTCCAGTGTTTGACTACCCTGACAGGAACTTTTTCCTAATGTCCAACCTAAACTTCCCTTGCTGCAGTTTAAGCCCATTGCTTCTTGTTCTATCTCCAGGGGCCAAGATGGGGATAGAACAAGTTTTCTCCCTCCTCCTTATGACACCCTTTTAGATATCTGAGAACTGCTATCATGTCCCCTCTCAATCTTCTCTTTTCTAAACTAAACAAACCTATTTCCTTCAGCCTTCCCTCATAGGTCATATTCTCTACCTTTAATCCTTCTCGTTGCTCTTCTCTGGACCCTCTCCACTTTCTTCACATCTTTCTTGAAATGCGGTGCCCAGAACTGAACACAATACTCCAATTGAGGCCTAACCAGTGCAGAGTAGAGCGGAAGAATGACTTCTCGTGTCTTGCTCACAACACACCTGTTAATGCATCCCAGAATCATGTTTGCTTTCTTTGCAACGGCATCACACTGCTGACTCATATTCAGCTTGTGGTCCACTATAACCCCTAGATCCCTTTCTGCCGTACTCCTTCCCAGACAGTCGCTTCCCATTCTGTATGTATGAAACTGATTGTTCCTTCCTAAGTGGAGCACTTTGCATTTGTCTTTATTAAACTTCATCCTATTTACCTCAGACCATTTCTCCAATTTGTCCCGGTCATTTTGAATTATGATCCTATCCTGCTGATTAGTGTCAACCCCTCCCAGCTTGGTATCATCTGCAAACTTAATAAGCGTACTTTTTATACCAATATCTAAATTGTTGATGAAGATATTGAACAGAGCCGGTCCCAAAACAGACCCCTGCAGAACCTCACTTGTTATGCCTTTCCAGCAGGATTGTGAACCATTAATAACTACTCTCTGAATGTGGTTATCCAGCCAGTTATGCACCCACCTTATAAGTAGCCCCATCTAAGTTGTATTTACCTACTTTATTGATAAGAATATCATGCGAGACCATATCAAATGCCTTACTAAAGTCTAGGTATATCACATCCACCGCTTCTCCCTTATCCACAAGTTTCGTTATCCTATCAAAGAAAGCTATCAGATTGGTTTGACATGATTTGTCCTTTACAAATCCATGCTGGCTGTTCCCTATCATCTTGCCACTTTCCAAATGTTTACAGATGATTTCCTTAATTACTTGCTCCATTATCTTCCCTGGCACAGAAGTTAAACTAACTGGTCTGTAGTTTCCTGGGTTGTTCTTATTTCCCTTTTTATAAATGGGCATTATATTTGCCCTTTTCCAGTCTTCTGGAATCTCTCCTGTCTCCCATGATTTTCCAAAGATGATAGCTAGAGGCTCAGATACCTCCTCTATCAGCTCCTTGAGTATTCTAGGATGCATTTCATCAGGCCCTGGTTATTTGCAGGCATCTAACTTGTCTAGGTGATTTTTAAATTGTTCTTTTTTTATTTTACCTTCTAAAACTAGCCCCTTCCCACTAGCATTCACTATGTTAGGCGTTCCTTCAGACTTCTCGGTGAAGACCAAAACACAGTCATTGAGCATCTCTGCCATTTCCAAGTTTCCTGTTACTGTTTCTCCCTCCTCACTGACCAGTGGGCCTACCCTCTCCTTGGTCGTCGTCTTGCTTCTAATGTATTTATAAAAAGTCTTCTTGTTTCACTTTATTCTGGTAGCTAGTTTGAGCTCATTCTGTGCCTTTGCCTTTCTAATCTTGCCCCTGCATTCCTGTGCTGTTTGCCTATATTCATCCTTTGTAATTTGTCCTACTTTCCATTTTTTATATGACTCCTTTTTTATTTTTAGATCATGCAAGGTCCCATGGTTAAGCCAAGGCGGTCTTTTGCCATATTTTCTATCTTTCCGACACATCGGAATAGCTTGCTTTTGGGTCCTTAACAATGTCCCTTTGAAAAACTGCCAACTCTCCTCAGCTGTTTTTCCTCTGAGTCTTGATTCCCATGGGACCTTACCTATCAGCTCTCTGACCTTACCAAAATCCGCCTTCTTGAAATCCATTGTCTCTATTTTGCTGTTCTCCCTTATACCCTTCCGTAGAATTGTGAACTCGATGATTTCATGATCACTTTCACCCAAGCTGCCTTCCACTTTCAGATTCTCAACTAGTTCCTCCCTATTTGTTAGGATCAAATCCAGAACAGTTCCCCCCCCCTGTAGCTTTTTCAACCTTCTGAAATAAAAAGTTGTCTCCAATGCAGTCCAAGAACTTATTGGATAGTCTGTGCCCCGCAGTGTTATTTTC
Source organism: Pelodiscus sinensis (assembly GCF_052426305.1). Classification (NCBI taxonomy): domain Eukaryota; kingdom Metazoa; phylum Chordata; order Testudines; family Trionychidae; genus Pelodiscus; species Pelodiscus sinensis. The sequence continues at coordinate 30,008,312 of NC_143085.1, read as the reverse complement.
CCAACATATATCTGGATAGTTGAAGTCCCCCAACACCACCAAATCTTGGGCTTTGGACGATTTTGTTAGTTGTTTAAAAAAAGCCTCATCCACTTCTTCCACCTGGGTAGGTGGCCTGTAGTAGACTCCTAGCATGACATCACCTTTGTTTTAATCCCTTTTAGCCTAACCCAGAGACTCTCAACACTTCCGTCTATGTCCATCTCCACCTCACACCAAGTGTGTTCATTTTTAATGTATAAGGCAACACCTCCTCCCTTTTTCCCCTGTCTATCCTTCCTGAGCAAGCTGTACCCTTCCATACAAATATTCCAATCGTGTGTATTATCCCACCAAGTTTCTGTGATGCCAACGTCATAATTGTACTTCCAGTTCTTCCTGCTTATTTCCCATACTTCTCACATTTGTATATAGGCATCTAAGATCCCGATTTGACCTTGCCTCCCATTTTTGCCCTGATCCTCCTTTCTCTCTGCCATTGTAGCCCACGCTCCCTCCCATTTCCGACCCATCTCCCAGGTCTCCATGTTCTCCATTTACCTGTGGGCTTTGCTCACCTGTCCCCGTCGAATCTAGTTTAAAGCCCTCCTCACTAGGTTAGCCATTCTGTGTCCAAATAGTCTTCCCCCTCCTCGAAAGGTGGACGCCATCCCTGCTTAGCAGTCCTTCCTGGAATAGCATCCCATGGTTGAGGAAGCCAAAGCCTTCCTGGCTCCAAGAAGAGAGCTTGGAACTATGGTGCACTAAAGGGTGTGGGTTCAGAGAGTTTGAGTGAATGAGAGGATTGTGACTTGGGGCAGAGAATTGGGGTGTAGGATCCAGGAGGAGGTTTGGGTGCTGGAGAGGATTCTGGCCTGGGAGAAAAGAGTAGGAGGAGCAGAGTCTGAAGAATTGCTGTAAAAGGATCTAATGTTTGGCTTCTTTTCCACAGCTAATCTTCCAAATCACACCTCTGAATGTGACACAGTGGTTGATGGTGTTGAAAATCTCACTACCTGTAATTCTGCTGGATGAGACTCTTAAGTTTGCGGCCCGTAACTACCTGGAACCTGGTAAAGATTGTGTGAAGCCTGCCACCAAACCATGTTCTTTATCAGCATGCACCGAGGGGATTTCCTGGCCATTTGTACTTATTACTATGCCCTTGCTTATCTGGCTTTATAGTACAGACACTAACTTTAGTGATATGTTCTGGTCTTGACTGACATAGTGACAATTTTACATAAAGATGTTTAACTTAAATCAATTTTTTATTGTTTAAAGCAACTGTCGATTTCTGCTGAATTTTCACATGAACATATTTGCCGGTGATGGAGGTTTCATACTCTAGATTTTGTGTTTTTTGCTTTTTCTGACTCCAGTGGGGGGCAATATTTTTCCTCTTTTATACACAACTGAAGTGTCCATTGACATGTACAGAGAACTAACACTATTTTATGCAAATATTTTTTTGTAGATGAAAAGCATGTACAGTGTTCTGTTGAATAGTCTATTCATCCTTGTTAAAAAAAAAAAAAAATTTTTTTTTTTTTTTTTTTTTTTGAGCCAGCGGACACTATCAAAATAAATTGGCAGCAGATTTTAGGGAATGAATGTGTTTTCTAAAACTAAAAGCATGTAACTGTCTCTTTGCATGATGATCTGAATTTAAGTTGATGTCAGTTTATTTTTTATTCATAAGCCGATTTTTCTGCACTAGGCAGAGTGTACTGCTACCTCAGTCAGTATTTTTTTTTGTTTGCCCCTTCCTGTGCCCCCTCATCTTGAATTCCTGACTGTCTTGTTTACACCAGTCTTTGTAAGAGGTAGAGTATGCCTATTAATGCTTGTGCAGAAACCACAATTCCAGGTGGAACCTGCTGGGTTCTTCTACCATCCCTTCAACACACGTAGGTTTTTTTTTTTTTAAGGTTATTTATTTAAATGTCTAATGTATTTTATTATAACAAACCTTGTTTTGCCAGTTTTTCCCACTTTACATGGGGGAGGGGGCACTACTTCAGTCTAGCTTAAACTTTTAAATGGGCAAAGAAAATTGTCTTTTTAACTCTAAAGATGGCTTAAGTTCCGTTTTTTAATACCTTATTTACGTGTGTCAGATGTTTTTTCAGTCTCTTAGATCAGGGCTTTTGTAATGTGACCTGGAAAAATAACTTGCACTGCATAGTTAGAAATTGGATTTCTTACACGTTTAGTTAGGGCACTAATGATCAGTTACACATTTTGAGTTACTCTGCTGGCCTTGTTTTAGCCTGACTTAGAAGTAACAAGCTCGTGTGTGTGTTTTGTAAAATCTGTAAATAGCACATGACCAAATGAACATATTGTATAGAACTATTTTTATTTTAATGTGGCACTAACCACCTTCATTATATTATGATTAATGTTAGAGCATGTTTTCAAATTCAGTCCTGTATCAACAATGTGTAAGTCATTAACAGTCCTAACTGTGGTGTTTTTCTCCAATGCCTTCCAACATTCATCGACTAAAGTGAGTATTTCTCTTCCATTTCACCGTCTCAGTGGTGACTTGCTGTAAAATGGCATATACTGTATACCTGTCAACGAATAAATAGTAATTTCCTTCATTCCATGCTGTGTCTTGTCGGATTCTGCTGTGCTGTATTATCATCACTTTAGACCATGCATCCTATAGTACGAGGCCCAAATTACTGAAGCAAATTGCTTTGGATTCAGGATCACAGTACTACTTGGGGCCAGTAGCTTCAATGCATCAAGAAATTAGAACTCTTGCCTAATTTTACACTGCTGTTGGGTTAAGTCAACAGTAAACTTTTTCAAATTTATTGATAGCTGCTGTCTGAATTTGATGACCAAGCATTACATTGATGCTTGTGATCAAATATTTTTGTTCTGAAAGACCTATACCCACTATAGAAAATGCAGGATGCTGCTTCCAAGCAGATGATGTCCATTCTAGTTATATGCTCAGGTACCTAGAGTGCTCACACTGCAACAGTTCCTTTGATAGAACAATCCATTGATTGTTTCCATTGAATGGAAATGCTTTCTTTTGTATAAAGTTTATATGAAAAGAGAAAAAGAAACATTCCTGTTCACCTCACCCAGATTAGTACAGAGCCTTTTAGAGCCACACGAGGGCCCAGTGGATTCATAAAATTGAGGGAGAGGAGTGTTGGTTTCAAATTGAATTTAACAGCAGCAGGGGCCACTTCTTTCAATTTAGTTTGAAGATAACTGATGGATACATCAAGGCACCAAAGAACACTGCTAAAGCTCTGAGCTATTACAGATGGACATGGATCATGTAGGTTCTATACTTTCACCTGGCTTCAGATATAGAAGCTTAAATTCTCAAAATACAATACATATGTAATAAAACCTCTCTGAAATCTTAGTATGAATCCCCACTATTTGTTGTCTCTCCTATTTGCAGACCAAGGACTTGTCTACACAGTGTGGCAATATACCACCGGGGGTATAAATTCCAGAGCACTATGTACTGTTATGCTCAACTACTGCTGTAGACTTTGATACCTTCTAAAAAGTTCCTAGTGCACAATAAAGCCCCATTTGAAATCTTACTCTTTAACATTCACTAGGAATGTCCTAGAGTGTGTCAGTAGCATTTGGACAGGACAGTTAGACTGCAGCACTATAGCTCACTCTATATTTTACCACCTTCTAATGTGCACTGATATGCCCTGGAAGCCACTTGAGTGCATCAGAAAGCCTCTTCTGTTTAGTTCAAAGTGGCTTACAGTGGGGTAAACTGTTCTTGCTTCCACAGCAGTCTCCTTAACATAGTAGAGGATATTCTCTGGATTGGGCCTTTTAAGACCTACAGTGTCATTTAAACCACTGATATGTATGGTCTGGCTTATTAAAACAATTAACCCAATTTGCTGAAGTTGAACTTTATAACAGCAAGGTATTTAGATATAGAGACAGGGCCTCTTCCCAGAAATGTTATCTGCCTGCAGAGTTTCAGGGGTAGTTAGTTGTAGGTGTTTAAACTAGGGATGTAATAGTGTAATTGATTAACCGATAAGCAAAAGCTTATAGGTTATTTCTGTAGACTACACACATTTCCCTCCTTGCCGGTACATTTTTTAGCAGGCTGGGTGCAGCCCAGCTCTGTTTTGGCTTCTGAAAGCTCTCAGACCTACCCCTGCTGTGGCTCTGCATTTAAATTGTATTAGGAGCCAGCCAGGAAGGCAGCCCAGCCCAGTTCCAGGTCACAGTGGGTCTGAGAGCTCAGTCGCCACCCAGACACAGGAGCTGGTGCCACCCTGCACTGCTGCCTCTTTATCAGAGGCAGTAGCGCCAGGCAGCTGGTATACGATGGGAGCTAGTTTTTAAACTGTCCCCTCTTTGTAGACCAGCTCCTGCCTGGCACCAATGTTAGAAGATTCCTCAGGAGTGGGGTCAGAGTGCACTGGCTGCTGGCCACACCCATGGGAACTATAGAATAGTCGACTGATAAAAATTCATGAGGTTACTCAACTATTCAATTAACCAATATTTAAAATCCCTAGTTTAAACTCTACAGAATATCAGACCCACAAATCCTGGAACAAAATCCACATACAATCCAAATATTTTAAGTACAAGCCAGGGCCAGTAGATTGTGGTTACATGTGTAAACTTCAGGAATACTATCTATAACAAAACTTAACTTGCTTTTTGGACTTTCCCTCTATTTCACTAAACCATTCTCTGAGTGACTTACTTTTACAGAAGTTATTAAACTGTTCTAATTGGCTAAAACCTCAAATGGATTTACTTTTACCTATAGGCTACATCTAGACTAAAAGCGGCAGCCATTTTTATGCTAATGAAGCGTGGGAGATTTAAATCCCTGCTTCATTAGCAATTGCGATACATCTCATTTACATCCCTTTTCCGAAAAAGGGATGTAGTCTAGACGTAGCCATAGAGTTTTGTGGAGGTGTGTTTGCTGGTTTGGTTTTTTGGGGTAACTTAATATTTCAGGCTTTCTGTGGTATCAGCTTCTTAATATTTAGAAATTAATAGCAAAATTTGCCCTTTTTCCTGTAAACAATATGCATTTAAATCCTGGGTCAAATGGAATTTTTCTAGATCTGCAAAGATTGTCCAGTTCAAAACAAGGACTTTAAAAGATTGGTTTGGGGGGGTTGGAAGCTTTTTGTCCAAAGCAGACTGTCCATCATGTTAAGTGAGTTTCATGCATTCCTAGTGACCTACTTGCCTGACTTTGGAAGCAGTATGCAGCTCCATTCCTACAAAGAACAGAATATAAAACTGAGCACTTAAGTGTGAAGGCAGGATTGTGGGGCAGAGTGACCTGAACAGAGGAAAAAGCCTATTCTGGCTTCAAATTTTTCTTTAAACCAGAGGTTCTGAGTTCTGACTATGTTACTTGTTAGGGGCATCATCTAAAGTTGGAGCATGAAAGAGCTAGATAAATTCATGGAGGTTAGGTCCATAAAAGTATATTAGCCAGGGGGTAAGATTGGTTCCCTTGGCCTCTGTATGTCAAAGGCTGGAGAAGGGTGGCAGGAGACAATGATCAAGCAATTTGTCTTCAGTCCACCCCTTCTGGGGCACCTGGTGCTGGCCACTGTCGGAAGACAGGATACTGGGCTAGATGGACTTTTGGCCATTCTTATGTTCTTAATTCAGTGAGTAGTAAGAATTAATTGCTTAAAACTTGGACTTAAGGCAAGTGCAGATTCTGCCCCATCTCTATTTCAAAAGTAGCTGTTTTTATTAAATGCTCTTACCCGCTGTCCTCCCAGTTGCTGTCACTAGAGATGGATTTATGCTGTATGAGATCTAGATGTGCCAAGCTTTAGCAGATGCTCAGTATAGTGTTGCTGAATGTACATGCTCCACAGCCTCTGATCCTGGGCTTCAATTTTATGGATGAAGGAAGCATCCTCACTTGACAATGCACAAGTTAATCTTAAAATGAGAGGCTGCTCAAAAGTTACTGAAACAACCTATAGGATGGCTCAAAGCCACTTGAATGCTGAATTAGAAAAGGAGATTTTAGTGAACTAGTCTGCCCTGCTGGTGGCCCAATTCCCATTTGCAACTGTCACATTGGAAGCAAAAGTGTAACATAAGTAATCAATGATGCAGAAAGCAACTTTGCTTCTCAGGAGGAAAGATTCACATGACTACAGCGTTTCCCTCTAGCTGAATAAAAATCAGCAGTGATATGCTTAGATCTTGTCTCTAACCAAAAGAATCATGGATACACTGCTAGACATACAGGATGAGAAGTGGAGAGGGTCTGATAACCACAAAAGGAGGACTGGAGTAAAACTAAATTGCATTACTTCTAAGTAGAATTTGTTGCTAAAATTTTTGCTTCCATGTTAGAAGAATGCCTTTTGCTTTCCAATTATCAGTGTCATCCTGAGGAGGCTGCATGTTTACGTTGGTGTGTTTTGGAAGAGAAATTTCCACATTCTTTCTAACAGAGTGTGGTAGGTTATGTAGCCAAGAGAGGGCAAAAAATATAGACTAGACTGGAGCGTTCCATCATAAGAGATGCAGTTATCTTGTTAGTTGCAAAATGACTTGTATTTCCCCTTTCCAGACTCGGCGCCAGTGTTTCTTTGGATAATTCTGTGCCTTTTGATGCTGCTTCCATTTTCCTTTTCACATTTCTGAGCTTTCTCTATTGTCAGCTATTGCACCATGGGTTCTTTAACTCTCTCCTCTGGAAATCTTAATTTTTTTGATCCCCTATGAGTGAGGGGTGCAAGAGAACCCAGGTTTGTAGCAGACTAGGTGAGAGCCTTTCTAAGGTTTATGCTGGAAAAAAGTCTTTCAAGATTTGAAAGCATCTCTTTTGGTTGAATGAGAGCACCTTCTGTGGGATGCTGAAATCTTACCTAATGCTGCTTCTATCTAGACAAAAAATATTGCTGAAGTGACTTATTTGGATGCATCTAGTCTTGGACTTCAGATATGGTGATAGTGTAGATTCATGTCATTGTTTCCTCTCAATAGTATCTGCTACCCAAAAGATCTATTCCTGAGCTATATTTTAAATGGCAGTTCTATTTTACCTACATAAATGCAAGTTGAACAGTACCTGATTTCTTTAGATAACACTTCAGGAGAACAAATATGACAGAGTCTGTGTAAAACTAAATAGTTTTATAACATTGTTATATGGATAAGTTGTGGAAGGCTGTTGGAAAATTTAAATCCCAGAAAATGAAGTTTTAATCTGTGATGATAAAATGCAGTACAGCAGTCCTCTAGCTTCTTCCAAGAACACAGCTGATAAGAGGAATATATTGACAAACAGGAAGAATTATGGAATTTGTTGAGATGGGAGGGAGGAAAATCTCATACAAAACTGTCCATTTCTCTTGCACTTGTTTTGTTTACCTTTTGCATTTCTAACCATTGTTTCCCTAATCTCTGCTAATCACAGCTTTTAGTTGCATTAATATTGAGCATATTCTGAAAAATTTTAGCTCCGTAGCCCACAATGTCAAGGGGGCAAAGGGCAGTGTTTTACAACATAGTCATAAGAACTCAGTAGGGAATTGGAATAAAATGTGTGTATCCTTAAATGCAGAATAAAGTGTCATTTTATTACAAACTCTCTTGTCTATAAAATTTAACTACTACTTCCAGAACCAGTTGCATAACCTGGATAATTAAAGGGACACTTAGGTCAACCCTGAGCTAAAACTTCCTTTAAAAACTTTTTTTTTCAAAAAGCTGCTAGACATTTTTATGATACTTAAAAAAAACTTTTAAAATTCATGCAGAGGTTCAACTATTAAAAGCTTGTCAGTGCATAAGAAGCTGAAAGTGAGAAGAGCCTTGTCTATTTCCATTGGCTAGACACAGGAATACAAAACTACACAAAGGCAAATTAAGTTTGAATTCTTTTACTTTGAATCTCTTGGTGATTAAATCCTGGCCCTATTGAACTCAGTAGGAGTCTTGTCACTGATTTCAGTAAGGACCAGATTGCACCCAAGGAGTTCAAGCTTAGGGATTTTTTAAACCTGACTGTGTCCTTTCAATTAAAACATCCGTTATCCAACTTAACATTCTCTCTTCTGTCACTATTGATCTTACAAGTCTTGCTTTTATAATGATATAGCAATATTCATCCTTTCACTAATTGGTTCCTTTTTCTTTCCTTTTCAGCAATGCTGGAGTAATCGCTTCCTAAACAATTTTGCAGAAATGTAAGGTTGTTTTGTTGCGTGCATGTGTTTTAGCAACACATCTGGCAAAACCTCTGCATGTATCATGTAGAAAAAACAAACAAACTTGCTTTCCCTAAAACAAAATTCATTGTGAGCTCTGTGGAGAAAATGTGTGGTATCATTAGGGCTTCAGTTATACAAATGTACAAACATGCAATATAGCTTAACAAATCAGGAAACAATTCTTCAGAGAAGTTTGGTTTCTTTGTTGCATAGAGAAGACTGTTTGTTTATTCTTAAACAGTAGGCCAGAATTAAGAAGCTGTCAGCCAAGTTTCCATATTTCTCTGTATAAAATGTATAATAGATAATGCATGCCTTCAGTTGTAAGTAGCCAAATCTTTCTGTATTGTATCATCTAATCATACTAGTTATGAACAGCTATGTACAATATGCTATACTATTTATAAATTCAGTAAAAGAACAACAGATGTTGAATGTTTAAACTGTAAGCCTCCAGTTCATGACTTCAGATTTTTTTTATTTTTTGTGTGCAAAGATACCTCTCTTGCACTAATGTAACTTATTTAAATCTAAAGCAGTAGACAGATAATGGTGCAATACAAGTGTTTGTGTGATGCATTTCTCTAAAAATGAAAGTGTCAGTTATAACAACTGCATGTGACCTTTAGGAGGAGTTAATAAGATCAATTGTCTAGTTCAATGCTGACAATAATAAGCATCACACCTAACTTCATTGTTTCAGGGTAAATAAATTAATTCTACAATACCTACTTGGTGTGTTATTTTATGCACTTTGTTTTCTGCAGGTGTAAGTGTACATACTTCAGCACTGTCTTATATTAATTCCAGGATGACAGTTACTAGCAGCAACAGCATTGCAATCTTTCCTACTAGAACTATGCAGGTGCCAGCTGCTCTTCCTGCAGCATTGACCTCCTTGCTGGTGATTTTCTTTCTTCTCTCCAGGGGCTTGCATGTAGCTAAGGGACACTGTCAAGTACTTGGATCACTTAATTTTTTTAAAAACTCTCTCCATTGTTTGTAAAATCCCTCTGGAAAAACTTCAAAATAAACATTTTTCCCAACTCATTTTTTTTTCTTGCTGGTCCTTTTCTATCTTGCAATTAAAGATTGTTACCTCCAAAATCATCTGGGGCCACTAATATTCTCTGTGATCCAGAGATTAAGGCCAAAAGGAACCCCTGTGATCAATTGTACTAGCTCTCAGTGGACTACTTTTGGTGGGTTACTCAAGGCTAAGGAAACAATTTTATGGGTCATGCACTCGGGCTACATTGGAGAGGACTGCCTGTTCTCAAAGGCCATGTTGTCAAATGCTTTGTAGCAGTGGGGCAAATACTCATCACAAAATACATTGAGGTAGGCAAGATTTATTATCCCCATGATACAAGACAGGGAACAGGCACAGAAAACATGCTCAATGTAAGAGGGCAAAAAGTAGACCTATTTACTTTAGAGAAGACAACATGAGTATATAAAAACAATGAATGGGAAAGGAACGGTCACTGAGATGCTCATTCTTGTAACAAGGGGATGCTCATTTAAATTAAAAGGAAGCAAATCTCAAGATCAGGAGAGACATTTACATACATGTACGTTGAATTAAGTGTTAAGATGATTGTATGTGTACAACTTATGGATGTAATACTGTACTCGACTAAACAATTAATGGTTAACACTATTAACTAAATGCAACACTCCTATCTTACACACACACATGCACATGAGCGTGTGCAAGTACATTTTTTAGTGGCCTGGCTAACAGGCTGACTCTGTTCAGGCTTGTGCTGGATCCCGGCATCAACCCCCACTGCGGCTCTGCAGTACACATACTAAGAGCCAGCACAGGGGTTGACACTGGATCCCAGATGGAGCCAGAATTGAACCAGCCTGCTTGCAGCTGGCTCTTAGTGCTTTTACTACCCCTGCTGTGGCTCTGCAGTATAAGCACTAAAAGCTGGCACACAGGCAAGCTGGCTCAGAAATGACTTGGGCCAGGACCAAGCATCAACCCTTGCTGCAGCTCTGCAGTACAAAAGCTTGTAGTGCAGAGCAGCAGCGGGGGTAGTTTCCAGGACCTGGCACAAGCAGGGTTTGCAATGCTAACCCTTACAGATTAAACATGTAATTGACTACATGACTAATAAATTACACTCCCAAACATCCCTAGTACAACTAAGCTCAAGCCATAGTTAAACTCTGATAAACAGTTGAAAGGGATCTCACCTGTACATTGGGGCATAAACTGGACTCGTGGTTCAGGAAGGAACTCTAACTTTGAAGTGCTGCATGCTCCTCATGGGGGGGGGGCGAAGACAGAGGAAACTTTGTGCACCCCTCCTGCCCCCAGGCCAATCAGGGCTTGCGTGTGGGGGAGCACGTGACATCTCCACCCACCCTGTGAGTGAGGAGCGCACGGCACTTCAAACCACTGCATGCTCCAGGCAGGGTGGGAGGAAGCTTTGCACTCTCCCACCCCAAGGCCTTAATGGGGCGGGGGAGCAGCAGGGCCTCTGTGGGCTGGATCCAGCCTGCAGAGGCCCTTTTGCCCACCCCTGGGTTAGGAGGAGTGCTTGAACAAATGGACACTCAGCCAGATGCACAAACTCATATATATATATATATATACACAATTTCAGAGCACATGCCAGCTAAGAAGATGCGTGCCACTTGCTACATTTTTCATACATTGCATTTTCAGGATACCTTTCAATTAAGAATCCCCAAAGGCAAACCTAGAGCAAAATGGCTACATTACTTGGTAATAGTGTGCACCTAGAACACACTTGAAAAGCCAGTTGCCAGTACTACAGTGGGTGGTGCATAGAAGTCCTTAAACCAAAGACAACTGGTTCAAACTCTGTACTGCTATTGTTAACAAGTTACATTCCAAACATCACATCGACATTCTCACCTCCAGACACATATCTGGTGACAGAACAATGTTGTCAAAGACTTAAATATTTTCTGTAGCCATCACATTCTGAGTCCCAACTAGTGCTAACTCATTAGACATGAGTCGTGATGAACAGATGTACAAAATAAGGATGTGAAATCCAGAGCAGCAACCCAGGCCTACTGAGAACTAGGATTGCTCCATGGGGTCTAGGAGCCAGTGGGCTGCAGCGGTCCCCCGCCCAGATCCCACTTAATCAGTTAAGCAGTTAACTGCTTGGCAAACTTAACATTTGACTGGTTAACTAACTAATGAGATTTTACATCCCTAATAGAGAATCCACTGACACATGCTACCAAAAGGCTAATGGGCTGCTGGGTTCCTAGTATGCAGAGTTGTGCCTGAAGTGTGTTATGAGATGCTTACATAACAGCCAGACTTCTTCCAGTAGTGGACCCTAGGACATGCTGCCATTAGCATGGGTTTTACAGTTTTGGTCAGATGAGACACAATAGAAGCTGAGCAATAATGCTCTGTAAAACAGTCTGAAGTTAATTCCAGTGCAGAGCTCAATGTCCTAATGGACAAACAACAGTCTGGTGTGTCCTCTCTATAGATATGAGTTTCACTTTATAGCACTGGTTCTCCCCCATGTACCCCCTTAGGTTACTCACAGGTCTTCCAGGGGGTACATTAACTCAGTTTTTCCAACAGGCTACATTAAAAAACACAAGCGACATCAGTGCAATCTAAAATGTACAATTATTTATATTGCACTCTATACTATACATTGAAAAGAACAATATTTATATTCCAATTTTATAATAATATGGTAAAAATGAGAGTGAGCAAGTTTTCAATAACAGAGTACAGCAACACTTCTATGTCTGGTTCTGTACGTGAATAATTTAAGTGACATGAAACTTGAGGGTCTGGAAGACCATCAGACACCTGAAAGGGGAGCAGTAGTCTGGAAAGGTTCAGCACCATTGCTTTCTAAAACTGAAAGTCACACATGATGCTTAGATGTTTGTGGCAGGGGAGGGGAAGCAAAGTTTTGCAAATGTCTCAGACCTCAACCAACCAAAATGCAGTCAGAATTTCCCTGGAGAGGTCAAGAGAGGAGAAAGCAGTACGCCCCCTTGGTGCATTTAGCTTTGCTCATGGTGCTAAATCAGGCGTGGGCAATACTTTTTTACCAGGGGCCACTTCAGAAATTTTTTAAGTGGCCCCAGACCACACTGGAAAGGGCGAAGCCTCAAGTAGAAAGGGTGGGGCCAGGATACTTCCTCACTTCCTCCTGCTCCTAGGGCCTGGGGGGGTGAGGGAATAGCAGGGCCTTTGCGGACCAGATCAACCCACTTGGCAGGCCAGATCCAGCCTGTGGAGGCCCTTTTGCCCACCCCGTGATAAATAAATTAGAAATCTTTAGCATTTCACCTCGGTTAATCATTAACATCGGACACAAAAAATAACTAGCACAGCTGTATGAGCCGGCCCCAATGAAGGGCTCTCCCTGTATCATCAGGCTGCCTTACAGAGCAAAGATTCACCATCTCTGATTATCAAGGGCCTGCTGCCACAGCATTTAAACCCCAAGCCAGTTCTCCACATCATTTGCTCCCTGTGCTAGTTTCAGTTGAGGCTCTGTTCTCAGGCAACACTATCAGTAATGTGGAACTGCTGCTTTACATTGGCATAGGGACTTTTAGTACAAGTGATAATCAGCAGTTAAAACGAGCTAGGTGAAGGGTTGGCTTTTGGTTGTTGTTTTTTTTTACAAGTTGCGTAACTGCATTTTTTGGCAGCTAGACAAGGTGGGTGAGGTAATAGCTTTTGTTGGCCAGCGTCTGTTGATGAAAGAGACAAGCTTTATAATTCAAGAGCAGCTCTGTACAGCTTGAAAACTTGTCTCTTTCACCAACAGAAGTAACTTCAATAGAATACTACCTCACCCACCTTGTGTCTCTAATATCCTGGGACCAACACGACCAAGGATGAATGCAGCTGTCAACCAAATCATCACAAATTCTACACAAAGGCACCACATATTTCCATCCAAAAAAGCAGACGAAGGCTTAGATTCAGAGGGAGAGATACATGCCGTTCCATGAATGTGGTAGTAGGGCCCTCTGTCCAGCCCAGTGGTTGGAGCACTCATGCAGGACCTGAGTTCAAGTCACCAGGGTGTGAACTGGAGCAAGGATATTTATTTGGATTTTCCACATCCTAGGCCAGGGCTACGCAACTTTGGAAGCCCTGAGAGTCACAATGATACTCACAGCTCATGCCAAGGGACGCAACTTAAGTGTGGTTGCATATACATACAAATATATATGCAAATGTATGCAAACAAACAGCTTTTTTTGCACTAATGGGCATGAATACAAAGATTAAGGCAAGACTACACAACACACAGGCCCTATTTCAGTCAGTCCTGCTGATATTAATAAAATGCAATATTTACCCAATTTCCACCCATATGACAGCACTTTTAATGAGCAACAAGAGTCCAGGAATTTAACTACTAAAATGCATCGCAACAGAAAATAAAACACGTATCAACCATTATATTAACACTTTTTTGTTTTGGCTCCCACCCATGGGCCACGTGTTGAGCCCCGCGTAAAACCCAACTGCACAGAGGGCCGCAAACAAACATGCCACATGTTGAGTAGCCCTGTCTTAGGCAAACCACAAGGCCATGCAGTACTCGGGTGGATCTCAGTCTTTCCTGGTGAAGATGTTTGATGTTACAATTAATACAACAGGGACAGGAACCAGTGTTTCCTCATCCTCACAAGTGCCCTGCCACCAGGTTAGAGTCTCTTTCTCCCCCAACTAATATTTATTTAACTATTCATGTGGCGCAGAATAGTTTCCCCAGCAGAGATTAAGAGCCCACCTTGAGAGTAAACTATTGCCCAGTGGGTAGGGCACTCACCCACAACAGTGAGCTCAAGTCTCTGTTCCCAAGTAGACAGAGTAGGAACTTGAAGCGGGATAAAGTTAAGTAGAAGAAACAGGCAGCACCTCCACTTACTGAACATGGAAAAATCACTTTGTTGTGACTTGCTGTGAGAAACCAGTTTAAATTTTGAACCAATCCAAGGGCAGCCAGCAAGCTGAAAACATTATTCTTCCAAGAAAAAGCTCTAGTTAAGACCACGGGGAGTGGGGGGAAAGAGACGTAGGGAGGGAAGGGAGAAAGGAGAGGGAGATATGTTAGGGATTCTGACTAGAAAAATGGACACAAGGGTTATTGGGATAAAAGGGGCAGTTTCAAGACTGGCCACAGGAGACATTAACTAACATCCTTAACCCTGCTGAAAGAGATCTGACGCTTTACCGGAGTCACCTTAAAAAGAAGCACTACCGCATGTTCTCTTTTTAGAACCTCCTGCTGCAGGATCTGTGCCACACTGTGTCCTGGTTTGCTACTGCAGAAACAAGCTGCATGTAGTGCCAGATTGTCTCCTTTAATCCTGTTCCTCACCCCGTGCTTGCACACAGTAGGTTAAAACGGGGACAGAGAACTGACTAGATCAGAGGACTTGGAATGGAACACTAGATCCCTTCCACGTCTAACTTGCCAGCTCAAACACAAACTATCTTGGTGGAGACAGCTATTCCCATTGTAGCAGAGGGATGTTCAGTTGCTTTTGTGAAAGTCATATGGTGCGGCACAGCCAGTTCCCAGCTAACAGGTGCCTGCATCATAAATTGGCTTCCTTGGTATTGGTCTCAGTAGCGGCGCCAAGGACTGGACAAGTTGTGGTGAGAGAACTATCCTCCCCCCTGGAGCAGTTTGAGGAGAAAGGAGGGGACACTCTCTCTGCTGCAGCTTGTGCTTGGACCTACTCTAAAGAGAGGAGTGCTCCAAATAACAAAAAGGAACAGGTGGCATTTACCAGACTCTTGCCCTTTGGAGCTGGCTAAAGGACTGAATCTGTGAGAAATTTATTCCATTGCCTTTAAAAGCCTAACAGCTGAGCAACTTACTGCACAGGCAATGTGAGCTCCCCCTGTCACATGTGCATAGGTCACAATTGTGAGGCTGCAGGAGTCATCTGTGCCCCTGCAAATTCAGAGCATAACTCTGATGATAGACAGATAGGCCAGTGCCAAAGAAATGCTTCACATTGTCCAGTTCATTATAGTCTCTCTGGGTTGGGTTAGTTACTGGAGGCAAGTTGAGAAACAACCCTAATAAATGGAAAACAAATTTGGGAAGCACAACAAACGCCATAAGCCTCATGCTATGTACGCAGGCGGCAGGATCACTTTTTCCTACACAATGAAGTCAAAGAATATTGCTTAATAATGGAGCAAGATAATATCACAGGCACGCCATGGAACACGCAGCAGCCTGGCGTTTTAGTAGCCAAGTCACACACATTCAGCAGGTTGGGATGTCAGAAGACTGAGCAGTTCTGTCTCGCTCCTGTGCCCTGCCCAATGATCATTAGGGCAGGACACCCTACACTGAGTTGTTAAACTTTGAAGAACATTCCCCACTGCCCATGTGACTTGTATGATGGTAAACATTTCCAGATTACAGCTACGCACCTCCTAAACACACCCATGCACATAAGGAGTCTCCCCCAATCACCATCTCTCTCTCCAACAGGTCTCCACCCTGACCTGGAGAGACAATTTCCAGTGCAGACCCCTGGAACTAAGCCAACCACAGAGCCAAGTTGGGGTGAGGTTCCTTAACTTCCCAGGAGGTACTGGGACTTGCTGTGAAGGCAGGGGACTGGACTCAATGACCTTGTAAACTCTCTTCTTGTTTTAGTGTCCTAGGATTCTATGAGGTCCTGCCAATGATTCTATCTTACCACATTTCCATTAGCAATTTCAGTACTGCATTTTTATAGTGGCTACCACACCGGACGATGGGAGCAGCAAAGGGGACAACTGCCCAATAGCCTGGGTGATTTAAAAGGGTACAGAAAGACCCAGGCACTGACAGGAGTGCAGTGTGACTAAAGGGGGCTGCCTGGCCATCCTCACTCTGTGCCACTCCTAGAAGTGGCTAGCACCATACCTACAGCCCCACCCCCACTTCTGCAGTGCCCATTGGCCAAGATCTGTGGACAATGGGAGCTGTGGGGGCAATGCCTGCAGACAGCAGTACACAGAGATCCCCTGCCCACCTCCCCATTTAGGAGCTACTGCCAGAGATGTGTGATGCTTGTGTAAGTCTCTTTTGGGAGTCACCCAAGGTAACTGCCAATCCTCTGACACTCTCCTGCACCCCGACCCTGCTGCCTCAGCTCAGAACCCACAGTTCATACTTCTCCTTCATCCCACTGCTCCAGCCTCCGTTGCCAGGGATTGCCCCCACCCATATGCCTTCCCAGAGCTTGCAACCTGCACTCCCTCCCACAACTAAACTCCCTGCCCCAGTCTGGTGAAAGTGAGTGAGGATGGGAAAGAGCCAGGGATGGAGGAAGAGAGAATAGAGTGAGTGGGGGCAGAGTCTTGGAGACAGGGCAGAACAAAGCATGACCTAAGGAAAGGGGTAGGGTAGAGGCAGGCCAAGTATCTTTGGATCTGCATGATTAAACACTTGGAAACCCTGCTGGGTGGTCAGATGGAAGCCCTGGTTGCGCTAGGAGAGTATACCCAGCAGCACAGACGGCAGCTTGTTGGGCACCAGCCAGCACAGGAACAGCACTGACCAAATGTCAGGTGAGCTGAGTCCATGCAGGCATGGCTTGTACATGTGAGGGAGGCCTCCTCCCCATCAGCTGTTCTGCCCTGGGGACCAGAAATGTTGTCAGAGGGCCTGGTGGCCACCTTGCTGCAATGCAATTTTATTCTAGGCCTAACTCACAGGCACAAGCCTTACAGTTAAGAAATCCTGCTCTCAAGTTTGTATGCACAATGTTGGTCCGTTTTCAACATCACAGTGGGAGGGTGAGCACCCACAATGGTTGGCAGGGACAAAACTACAATTATGCTTCATTGCAGGCACAAACCTACAAGAAAGGGGGCAGGTAGGGTACTTGGAAGCTTGGCTCCTAATGCAGAAGGATTACTGTGAGTGCAGAAAAAACAGCCCACCTTTTGATCGCTTTCCTTGAGATCCAGTGACCTTTACTCCTCTCAGCCCCCTGAGGAAGTTCAATGTAGCAATTTAGAAGTGATGCACTGAGAGTCTCTATGCTTCAGTTTATAATACCAGCACTATGCTCAGACTATAGGAATTTAAATTGCCTTAGCCCTTGCCCTCTTGTATGCACGTTGGCAAGCGTGTTATTAAAGGTGCTTAACAAGTGCTGCTTGTGGATAAGGGAGGTTCTAGTTCCAAAGTCCAAACTCCCCTTGTGCAAATTAGTCATGAAAATCTTTCACTGTATAAATGAAAATCAGATCAGTTAAAAATTCACTGCAGCTCAGACTCTGTCCATTTGTTAATACCTGCAGCAAGAGGAGTGTAAAAATGAGGCCAGGTTTCCAAAGCACATAAGTCCTGTTACAGCTTGT
The DNA here is from genome assembly GCF_052426305.1 of Pelodiscus sinensis. Taxonomy (NCBI): domain Eukaryota; kingdom Metazoa; phylum Chordata; order Testudines; family Trionychidae; genus Pelodiscus; species Pelodiscus sinensis. The sequence goes on along the minus strand of NC_143085.1, from coordinate 29,990,720 downwards.
CCAGTAACTGATGCGTTTACTGCAACTGACTGAACTAGGGAGCTTTGTGTTGGGAGGCTGCACATTTACCAGCCACACCCAACTGTTACATCATGCAGGCTCTGCCTTAATGCAAGACTAGATACACATGACTGAGCAGGCCCTGGAAATTCCCATGTGGGGGCAGCTTGGAGCCATTTCCCACTTGGATCACTTAATACTTGGCACTCGGGACACAGTGAAAGCAAACACACTCTCCTGAAGCTGAAGATAGGTGACTTTCCCTGTGCAATAGACAGAGCCAAATCTAGATTTACTAGGTTGGGGGGAGAGGAGTGTTTCTGAATGGGCCCATTACAAAGGTAAGTTTGGCTCTTGGAACTTAACCAACCCCACAGAGAAGTTTCTCCAATTAACTTGATTCATTGCATCCCCTCTCCTCTGGGTATTGGAGTGTCACTGAAGCAAAGCAGGAGTTACACACAACGGATTTACTGAAAGTTGTATCAGTTTAGCACCTGTGAAGAACGACATCCCGACAGCACTGCATCCTGAGGAGGCCTCCCTCTGACTCTTAAGTCTTCAGCCACAGGGAGCACCTCCAGGCTACATCTACACAGCTTCCCTCTTCCGCAAAAGCCTAAGCAAATGAAGCACAGATTAGCATACTGCCGTGCTTCATTTGCGTAATTATTTAGGAGCCTTTTTTTGCAAGAGGTTTTTGCGCAAAAAGGCGCCATCTAAACAGCACCTTTTTGCACAAAACCCTTCTCTTGCTCATAAGCTGTTCTTCCTGAAAAAAATTAGGAAACCTCTTGCACAAAAGCAGCTCCTAATTAATTATGCAAATGAAGCATGGCAATATGCTAATCTGTGCTTCATTTGCATAGGCTTTTGTGGAAGAGGGAAGCTGTGTAGAAGTAGCTCCAGAGTGGAAAAAGATCATTAGATCTCACTGGTCAATTTATTCTGCAGCCTCTCCAGGGAGACTACCAGCAGCCAGGGCAGTCCATGGCAGTGGGATTAGAATGAAAGTTTGAACTAGAAGCTGGTCTAAGAACCCACCAACTCATTTCACAGGCTTCTGAAAAGCCACTAGGCTTGGATTTGCTATGGGTCTCAAACTACCAGAGGCCCAATTGGCCATCCCCAGCTGGAACAATTGTACAATCCAGGCCAGGTCTCCCAGAAGACTGTGGGGAGGAGGGAGCACAGTCTGTTATTGGCCCCCAAAACCCACCCCTTCTTATCATCCACCCACCATCCGTCCCCCATGGCACCTTGTCTCCAGAGGAGGTGGCTGCAGGGACGATGGGGTGGGCGGGCCCTGTCGTGCTGTGCCCCGCCCCAGCGACAAGAGGCATGGGTGCACTTGCCCAGTATGCATTGTTTCCCCCACAGCTCCTGCTGCTGCAGGGAGTGCAGGGGGGCACAACTGCTGCCACCGCCACAGGTCTCCTCACCCCTGCTGACCCGTCCCCAAGCTTCAGGAGAGAGGGCAGGATGACAGCAAGAAGGGGCGGGGCTTAGGGACCAGTAACAGAGAGCCCCCTGCTGGGTGGGGATGCTTTGGCTGGGGATGGCCTATAGCAGGGCTACTCAACTTTGGAAGCCCCGGGGGCCACACTGATACTCACAGCACATGCCGAGGGCCGCAACTTAAGTGTGGTTACATATACATGCAAATATATATGCAAATATATGCAAATAGCTCCTTTCACACTGACGGGCATAAATACAAAGCACTTCCCACAATGCCCCGGTGCTCCCTGCACCTCCCCCCTGGGGTCTAGAAACCCCGACACCCTGTACCCGTCTGTTCCAGCCAGCCCGCCCGCCCGCTTGCATCTTTCAATGCTCACCCCACCTAGGAGATGCTTCTCTGTTGTGGAGCGTGTTCCCTGTGGAGGCCATGTTCAAAGGATCCCACCTGTGGGCTACATGTTGAGCCCCACATAAACCCAAACCACACCATGGGCTGCAAACAAACGAGCTGCAGGCTGTATGCAGCCCATGGGCCACACGTTGAGTAGCCCTGGCCTATGGACTGGGAGTTTGAGACCCCTGGATTTGATCCTATACCATTCAGGGAGGAGGGGACTGTTTTTCCCATCTCCAGTCTTCTGAGCCATCCAGCCTCCAAGCACCACAAGCAGTAGGAGGAGCAATGGATAACTCCTGGCAACCTTTCAGGCAGACACACCTCTTCCCCTGCCACTAGGAAATCTGGGCCTTGCTCATGGTGGCACTTCTCCTGGGGAGAGCTGCATGGATCACTTGATTACCTTGTTCACTCCCTCTGGGGCTCCTGGCACTGGCCTGTTGGAAGATAGGGTCCTGGGCTAGATGGGATCTTTGGTCTGATGCAAGAGGGCTGTTCTTGTGCATGTGCACCAGGGGGCTGGCAGCTGCAAACCCTGGTCTGTTAACAGTTTGGAGTATCCCTGTCTTTCTACTGCTTGCTGGCAATGGGAGCAACCAATCCATGAGGAGAGGTTACATAGGACAAACAGAAAAAAAAAAAAAAGAGGGGTAGCTGCCTCAATGGGGACTGATGTAGAAGTAGTGCAGAAAGAACAATATCTCAGTAGAGTCACTGCTTAGCTGTCCCAGCATTTATCACCCCTGTGCCATAACAACCATCCTCGGTCATAACCCACAGATGCCTGACCCTGCTTGTGGCCCTAGACGGGAACACTCACCAGTGAGCAACCCCTGCAAATGGACTGGGCTGAGGCAGGTCACTTCCTTTTCTTTCTCCCCAGAGTGAGCACAGATCCGAGGCTCTATGCCTGTGAGAGGGAATGGTTCATTTCACGTAATGACCACATGCCCAAGAACATCGTTGCCTCTATGAAGCTAAGAAATCTACTCATAATAGCAGAGTTAGCCATCATAAATGTCTCTTCCCCTGTGTAGGGCCAGACGATAGATGCAGTAACATTACTACGGAAAGCTTCTCTGAATTTACAGACTAGACAGTGAATCACCAGGACTAAAACTAGGTTAACAGCTCACCCTGCTTCCTGCAATACTTTCCAGGCCATGGGACAGCCAGAAAGAGGCGGGCAGTAATCAGGATGCAGCAGAGGAAGAACTAACCCTCTTTCTCACTCCCACTCCCCCCAGCATTCTCAGGGTTTGTTATTGGCAGAAGCTCCCCACCATTGAGAAAGGAAAAGAAACAAAATCAGCATTGCCATTGGAGCAAGAAAAGCCTTCAGAATCCTCAAGCCACAGCTGGCAGGCTAGATGCATTTATTGCTTTTTCACAGGTAGGGAAACTAAACGCATGCCTCACAGAAAGGGCAGGTGACAGACTGGGATTATAGTGCAGCCCACACACCTGAAAGCAAACCTTAGCAGTGTGTAATTCTCCTTTAAGAACTATCATTGTAAGTTGACTTGGCGTTAGCTTCCCACGCACTTATTGAAAGCCTCACTTCAGAGCTGGAGAAAGGATCTGAGTTCCAGCTCCACATTCTGCCCTGCACCTGGTCGTAGTTCTGGGCACTCAGGCAGCAGTGGGCCTGGAATTCAGATCCAGCTGTTCCTTCCAGGCCACTTAGCTCCTGTACTAATGGGATAATCCCAATTTCCCAGAGTAATACCAGGGTTTATGCCTTCAATAAGCCTCCAGCACCACCAGAGGGACAAGTCACTTCAAGAGGCTATATGTGCTGGCAAGTAAATATCATCAATACATACACACTCTCTGACCAAGTTCTGAATGGACCTTACACAACTCCATTGAAGAGTAGATTTGCATAGATAATTATCTATCCTTACATAGTACAACCTTCCAATTAGGAAAGAAATCCCAGTAGAGGTTAACTGTGTTACCCCTAGAGATGTAAGTGACTAGTCAACTAGCTGATAAGCAGAAGCTTATTGGATAGTCAACTAGTCACTTCACCACCCTTGCTGCCTCTATCAGAAAGAGCAGGTGCTGGTGCTGGTGAGAGAACTGGTTTAAAAGCCAGTCCCCCCCCCCCCAGCACCATCTTTGGGGAGGGGGACAGGAGAGGTAGAGGAACAGCAGAAACGGTTCCTGTGGGGACTGAAGCAGTCTCTGCTGCGCAGCTTCTGCTGTGATTCTGCTTTTGAAATGTACAAGAACCCTAATAAGGCTCTTGTACATTTCAAAGGTCTAGCAGTACTCTTGCTACAGTTCAAAGGCAGAGGTGCCTTTATAGACCAATTGAATAGTTGGAGGAAATCCCATCAACTATGCAATTAGTTAATTCATCTAAATTTAACATCTCTAGTTACCCCCCTACTCATCAGACAATACATTGACAAAGGACTCTGTTAAAAATCGTAAGTTGACAAAGTCTGAGGAGTAATTTCTTACCAGTTTTCTGATACAAGTTTGCAAAGCTGCCTAATCTCTGGCTGGGGCTACACTGGCAGCATCTTACCATGCACCGGCACAAGGAGGAGATTTTCTAACATTTACAGGCACATGCTGGGATCCATCTTGCTCCCAAGTTATCAGCTTTACCCCCTCAACCAATCCAGTGTCTCAAGGGAACCTCTCTACCTACATTATAACACAAGGAGGGGAAAAAATCATTCAGATGAAGAGCTGAAATGAAAAGGTGACATTTTCACAAGCAGCATGGCAACTGCTGCTATACCTCAATCCAGCATGGCAATTGCTGACTATACCTCAATCCAGAATGGGAAGAGGGCCTTGGGTTGACACAGGCAGCATAAAGTTCTTGCATCAGCTACCAACAGAAGTCTCTCACTTCTGCCAACTGTTAAACTCTTCCCAGCTGGGAGCATTCCAAGTTTCTAAGCCCCAGTGAGCAAAGCAGCATCCTGCTGCTACTTCCTGGTCAAACCAGCTTTGATGTAAATAGGACTTTTTGTTCTTTGGCTCTATTTTAAGATTGAGATCAAGTCCTTGTCTCAAGACAGGCTATTTTTCTCTCTGCCTATTCCCTCCTTCCCCTTGCCCCCACGTTAGGCACATTCTAATGCACATGGGGTCCTGGAACACACAGCTGGCAAGCTGGAATAGTTCAAGACAGTTTTAAGGCTGAGTCTGAAACACAAGGTCATTGCTTCCCTTTGTGCCGCACACTGACCAAACAAACCTCTCACATTCTGTGAGCAAAACAGCCTCCAGAACATCTGATCCAGGGGACATTAAATCAACTTCTCTCTATTTACAAAGATTACAGCCAGTGAAAGGACTGGTTTGTGTAACAGTCTTTCAGTACCACAGATCAGATACAGCAGCAGAGCAAGCTCCTACTGGCATTCCTCTTGAAAGCACAACCTAGAGAGACTAAGATGAGGTTGGGGCGGAGGGAGGAAGGGGAGGAAGCTGGTTCTCAAAACCCTTTCAATTCTCAATCTCTCATGAGCTTACTAACAAAGCTGAGGAGCAGTTTTAATAGAGGATTTCACAATGCAAACAGCTGTCAGTGGCTCACCGCACTGAAACTGCCAACATTCATTCCTCAGAGAGCACAAATGCATTAGGGTTAGGGCTAGCGTTAGATATGCAAGGGTCAACAAGATCATCTGCACAGAGCACCCAGTTTCCATATTTTATTGCCACCTGGTATGTTAACAATAAGGGGAATGATATGGACTAGCATAGCCAAAAATAATTCTACAAATTTCAAATGGTTTTACAAACTGTCCCTCTTTTCCAACTTGAATATTTCCCATGCTTTTTGCAGTGGGCTTCCTCTAGGAGTTTGAGGCGTATCAATCATCCCCCTCTCCCTTCTGTCAATAGCCAAACCGCATTCATAATCTCCCATTTTACACATCACTAACTGCAATTTGCCCAATTCGCCTGCATCTCATGGTGTTTTGGTGCTGCATTACCTAGATCTGCACTAAGCAAGATTAGGCCTGATCTGTGGAGTTATTCCAATCTAACTAAGGAGTATGAACCTAGTGAAAACATTTCCATTCTCTTTGATTTAAACTTGGCATATAGCTGTTTAACTTGTGTTGGTAAATTTATAAATTCAGATATAGACCTGGATAAGTGTCCACACTGGGGTTTGCCGCCAACAGGTTTGAATTAAACTGCTGCAATTTAGGTTTAGGCAAAGAAATTAAATTGTTCTCATTATACACAGAAGGGCAATGCAAAGAGCAGATAGGATTCCCTTTGAGGCCACATCTAGGGTTTTCTGTGTAACAAGTATCACTGCTGCCACTCAGATGATTTAACTGTCCACTCCAGAGAGTCCTGAAAAGGAAGGCTGTAACCATCACTATGTGAAACAAGCCTGTGGAGGAAGCTGATTAATAAGTAGAAAGCTACCAATTACACAGATCTCTCCATAATCTTGAACGACAGCAAAGGAAAGGTAGAAAGAATTTGACACTTTAATTGGGTAAATAGTACTGACAGCACCTTATGATTTCCTTATTGTATAATCTTTGCTAAAAATTCCCTCATCCCTCTGAGTCAGAGAAATTAGCACTATCCCCATTTCACAGACAGGGACATTTGGCAAGATGTTAAGTAACTTGCCGCAGGATTTGCTATTTGTTAGCTCCAGGACTGCCTGACTCCAACACAAATTGCCTTGAGGTGCTGGAAAAATAGACTTGTAATGCTTACATGACTGTAAGGAGGCACTCTATGGCTAAAGGAACGTTGATCTCCTCACACAATGGCAGGGCCCTTTCACCATCGCAAAAGCTGATGTTAAGGAAGTTTGTAACTGAAAGTCTAACAGCAAGGAATTTACCGTTGGATGTGGATTTTGTCCTTGCCCTTTACCGAAGACTAGGAACTGCAGGCCATCTGAAAGATGCTATTTGTATTGCAAAAACACAGTTGGGTAGCTATGACATTCCAACCTCACCTAAGAACTGTATCACTTCAGGGAGTTTATATCATGCTCTTGACACAGTTTTAGTTTAAGTTTGGGGTTTCATTATTTTTTCTAGTGTGCACCCCCAAAGGATTACGGTACAGAACGAGGACAGCTAATGGGCTAATTGGATTAGCCATGTTCTCTAAACTAGGAACAAATCAGATTTCAGGAGCACAAGATTAAAACCGCTCACCTTCTAAAATTAGACTATTAATGAAGAGTTTTTAATAGTCCACTAATGTTCTCAGAATTGAGACAAACATTAAAATATTCCATATTCATTCATGGTACATTCACTAGGCAAATCATATACATATGGTCAATTCAGCTCTAGCATTATTTCATGCATTGATAGATGAATGGATTACCACAGAATCTGGCTGAGGTTTCTGTTTTAGATAATGAACACAGCTCTCAAAAAAACCAACAACCACATAGAAGCCATATTCTTGGATAAGGGAGAGCAAATACTGGCCAGACCCCGTCTGCCAGGGTAGGTCCCCAGCTCTCTGTTTACTAGCTCCTCTGCAGGTATCATGTGATTGCAGATCTTGGCCACAGATGACCATTTGTCACCAGTGGGAAGCAATAGCCTGCTCTGTGCCGCTTCCTGCCGCTCCCTTGGCCACGAACGGCAATGCATGAGCAAGAGCTGTAATGGCCTGATACCTGTGCAGGTAAATATAGCACCAGCAGTCTGCCAGGCCACCACTTTTTTACTGCCCACTCCAGATGTTAAAATGAGTTTATTAAGCCAGTTAAAGTAATCTTGCAACCACTGAAATTGTCATTGTTTACACATTTACATGGTGGGAATTGCAGGAGGTAGAGGAGGAGGGGGAGAATTACCTGTAACCATGATGGTTAACCAGTAAGTCCAGGTTCATCGGTTAACCATTTACACTATTGCCCACCCCTGTTCTTGGATGCTGACCTTGTTTTATATCCTACAGTAAAACAGGATCTAAATTAAGTTTTCCAGTTTCCCATACAGAAAATCTACAAGGAAACTTCTCATAGCAGGAAATTCCTCTTGAAGTGTGACCTCCATTCTTATAAGAGACAATCTTAACATAAGTCTTACCCAATAACAATTTGCTTGCACATGGATGCCAAGATCTTACTTGGAAATGAGCAACACTGCAATGCAATTTACCCATCCCAACATATAATCGAATGCTTTCTATCACTGCAGTGAAACAACCATCCAGCAGGAGCTGTTTTATGATACTATTAGGGTCTAAGGAAATAGGCCAACTTATTACACACTAGAAGACTTACTTGATGTTACCTGGATCCTTCAGGGCAGGCAGCTGACAGTGTGGGGGTGCAGGAGTAGGGCAGGGCCTTGTGTATATATGCCTGGGGGGGGGGAGCTAGAGTCTGAAGGCATGGGGGTGCAAGTGTAAGGGTTGGGGAGTGAAGAGGGGCTATGGGCAGGTGGTCCCATCTAGTGGGGATTTTCCCCCTCCCCCCAGCTGCCAGAGGCCTTCCTTTCTCCCACAGCCCTCTCAGCAGGCAGGGACCTTCCATCTCCCCTCTGGCCAGCAGGAGCTTTTCTCCCTCCCCCTTCCGGAGCTATGGCCAAGAGGTGGGGAGGAAGGGTTTGTGGTGGGGGGCTACTTACCTGGTCTGGTAGCAGGAAAGATGGCAGAGTCCCAGCCCTTCTGGCCACTTTCTTGGTGGTGGTGCGGTTGTCCCCAGTGGCCACTCTGCATATAGCCCTTCCCTGCATTTGCTGCCCCCAGTGGCCACTCTCAGTATTGTGCTCCTCCTTTCTGTGCCCTTCCCTTTCACATCCTTCCTCTCCCTGTCCCCTCCTTTTTCTTTGTTATGGAAAACAGGCCCATGCCCAGCACTTCCCGTTTTCTTGGCACAACCAAACCGCAACTTGCTTTAAGTTAGAAGAGAAAGCTGCATAACAAATTTGGTGGTCCTAGCTCTGAACAAATAGTCTCAGACAGACTGTCAGATGTCCATTTCTAAAATGTATAGATACACTGTGGGCTGCATATGCCGCTCACATGTTACCTAGGCCACACAAGGCAGCTGGTAAAGCAGCAGCAACCTGGTCCCAACCCTGGCCCCCCACTGTGTTGCAGGCCAGCCTCCCCAGCTGCCATGGGCCAATTGCCCTGGGACCTCCAACCATGTGGGGCAGGTCAGCTGCACATTATGGTCCCCCATTGTGCAACTGTCCAAGATCTTGTGGGGCAGGCTGGCTGCCCTGGCCCCTAGAGCTTCCAGTTCCAAGTGGCTGCCTGGACCACCCAGTCCTAGTACTCTGGACAACAGGGCAGCCTGGACCCCTCTGCTCTAGGCAGGCAGGAACCTGGGATCCCAGGACCTTGGCACTGGGCTGGCCTTTAATAGTCAGCTGGGCTGGAGCTGTGTGTTAACTGGACCACATGCAGCCCTGGGCCACATGTCAAGAATCACTGATCTAAAGTGACAAAATTAACAGACATGTTCACACTTTCCCACCTGGAAATACTCTGAACCATTCTATGACTGGGCTCCGACTTCAGGTTTCTTGTGCCACGTAAACCTTGCTTTAGGGGAAAGTGTTGCAATGCATGGTGCTAACGCAGCTGAATGATGTAAGAGCAGCTCCAATCAGGGACATCTGAATGAGTCATTTGATGTAAAAACCCTCAGCTGAACAACTGCCAATTTAAAACATACACCATACACTCCCACATTCTCTCAGCTTTTAGAACACACAAAAGCCTTTTTGCTTTACTTCAGGTTACAATTATTAAACACTCCCTTATGATCTTCATAACCAAGATCTGACATACAATTAGAAGGCTTGCATCAGCTTACGTAGGTTAACTTTCAGAAACAGAATAGAATTTGAGGTTTATTGCAGAGAAAGGAAAAAATGGACAGTCTGCAAAAGAAATAACTGGGTTTTTACTTGAATGTATTTACAGTTTCCTTCTGTAACAAATTAATAGCATGCAGGAGTTGAACTCTACTCACCATTCACTGCTGAATGACAAATCTCTGAATTCTTCATGAAGTAGACTAGCGCCAGGAAGGGTACAGATCACAATCTCAGAGAGCACTACTTAAATATGATTTTAGTTTAAACGTAACCCACTTAAATTGCACACTATTTAGTGAAATCAACAAAATTCTCAAATGAAACCCCTTCTCAATAAAAAGGGCAATAAGGCAGGCTACCTGCTTGCTTAGTTTTCAATTACTTTAGTACAATTCAATTGACACTAGAGAAAAGTTAGTGGTTTCCCCCACTCTCAAGCATCACTAAAAGATTGGAAAGAAGAAAATATTTATTACAGGTAGCTATCCATCTACAAACAGGAAGAAGCTATCCAGATTCAGTAATGCAATGATATGGTAAACATCCCAAAACAGGCTATAATGTGTGTTATAGGACTAAGTGTCTCTCCCAACTTTATTATGTACTTTTATAGTTCATACCCATTGCTTTTGGGAATGAAAGGATTTAATGTATTTTACTTTTATATCTGCTATGCAACATTAGTGAGTGAAAAGCTTGTTTTCTTTTGTCTGTATCAAGTATTCGCTCTAGGGCACAAAGAAGTGCCAGTACAAAAAACTGTTTACTTCTGCTTAAACTGCTATGACAGCACTGAAGAGTACAACTGACTTGAGCAGCCACAGGAAGAATTACAAGGCCATGCAGGACCATAGACTAAAGACAGTGAGAACTATAGCACGATTAGAAAGAGTTAAAGACATATGTTTTAGCACAAAGCAAGTAAATCAAGAGCAAAACACTACGTCAAGGATAGTTCTTTTGCAAAAATCTCAGTGTTATTGATACAATTTTGTTTGGTTTTCTGGTCTGAGTAAAAGATTTACTTTCAACAAGAGATGCTGCTGTGAAAACTTCCACCATTTCAGGAGAAGATAGCATAAGGTAGCAATAACTAAAGCTAAATTTTAAATGTAACATATAAAGAAAGCCAAGACAGACACAGCCATTCTAATTTAAAATTTCTATTAGTGATGCATGGGAGAAGTTAATTTCTTTAACTGACAATGCGACGCATAGGATGTGAAGTGCCTTTGTGTAATTGCTGCGGTGGGCCTTTTAGTAACTTACCTAAATAAAATTGAATTCCATTTAGAAATAAATGTTCACATACAGGTTTTAAATGATTAAAGGGCTTTGTATGGATTGGAGAAATTACAATAATTCTAACATTCATGAGCAAAGAATACTACAAATTGATTAGTTACAAAGCATCCTACAAGTCAGAGATGCCTGAAATACAAACTCCACTATTAGCGCTAGTGCAATCTCTTACACAAAACACAGGTTAATTGGCTGAAGTAGAAAAATAACTCCCTTCAAATACATATGAATGACTCCTTCAAGCTTTCACAAGAATTCATGCATGAGCCCAGACAAAAGAATAATGGCTTTCACAATGGAATAAAAAACTCTTATATTTACATTTTATAGCTAAGGATCAAGAATACTTAGTTGCAAACACAATTTTGACATTTTAGTCACTAGTAGTACGTATATTATTTAAAATGCTTTATACTCAAGATTCTAGCTTCAGCGAGTAAAGATTGAACCACTTTTACAAATAATTTCCAACATGGTTCAGGCTCATTCTAATAATTGATAAATAGGAAGCATCACTAACATGAACATAACTGTAATGGAAAACTATTAAATTGTTTCAGAGTCATTTGTTTTATAAAGAAATCCAGTGCATTAGTACAAAAGTTGCGCTGATATTTTTCCTTTAGAGAACTATGGACCTCATGGCACGTTTAAAAACTGAAACCCATATCAGTTTGAGTAAAGCCTTCATTGCATGCCAAACCATTGCTCTTGATCTGCCCACTGTGCTGCTTCGCTATCACTCCCTTCCAAATCCCCTTCTTCTCCACTTCCCTCCATGTCATCCACATCCTCCTCCTGGGTTGCATCTGTTGGACTCTCCTCCTTTTCCATTTTCTGCATTCCTTCTAAAGACTTCTGATCGTTGGGATCCAAACTGGAGAAGGAAAAACATTTATCATCTTAAGAGTAACCCATTGTAAATATGTCTAAACAAAACATTTCCCACTTGCTTGCTCCCTCCACTTCCTGTTTACTGCTACCGATATTTGAACTCAGCAAAGATGTTGTAACTTTACCTCAGACTGACGTTATACCATTTGGCAAAAATAGGAAGTGCAGGAACACTGTGAAACCCCCTCCCCCATGCAATGATGCTTACACAATTCTTCCAAGCAGCATTAACTAAAGCATCAGAGGCAGCTAGCACTAAAAAAACCCTGCTCTTCAGCCTGGCAAAACTAGACAGTCCACACAGGGCCGGATTGAGGCATGGACTAGCCAGGCAGCTGCCCAGGGTGCCAACCCATGGCATAGCGCCCCTTATAGCTTTCATAAGGCACCATGTGCCTGGCTCCCGGGTTGCAGCAGCTCCCAGCATCCACCCTGCAGCGGCTGCCTGGGGCAGGGGCCGTGTTAACCCCCGCAGCACTGGCCAGCAGTGCCCTTCCCCCTGCAGCTGCAGGGCTCTGCACGGCCAGGCTCAACCTGCCCTGGGCTGCGCGCCAGTAGCTGGGCCGGGCACATGCATTCTGCCACTGCCAGCTCTGCGCGCCCTCCCCCATGCACCGGCATGGGGGCAGGGACACGCATGCACACTCCCCCACATGCTGGTGCGGGGGCGGGGCCGCACATGCACCATCCCTACCAGGGCACAATTAGACTGTCTGCTCGAGGCGCCAGAATGGCTTGGTCTAGCCCTGAGTCCACATGACCTTACACTTTACTATGGATATAACCAGGTGTTGCATTCAAGATCAGTTTTTCACTTTAAAAAATGCACAGAACATAAGATTTGTTCATTAGACTATATTCCATCTTATTCGGAAAGTTTCTAAATTTTACCCAAGTTTGAAATAATTCTTTTATATCTGAGTTTATCGTAAGAAGAAATGTTGATTCAGTTAAAAAGCAAAACCTTTCTGTTTGAACTTAGTTAATCCCTTACATTTATATGGCACCTGGTAGCCTGAGGGTGGAGCTCAAGGTGTTTGATAGAGTATGTACTGTAATTTAGTGGATATACCCCGCACCCAAATATAACCTACACCCAAATATAACCTACACCCAAATATACACTGCGTTTTTTTCTATTTCAGTAAAAAAAAAAAAAAAACCTTGTATACCCCGCGCACAAATATAACCTGCGGGGTATACAAGACTCTTCTGTGCCGGGGGTATATTCGCTAATTTACGGTGTGGGTGAAGGGGGAGCCGCCAGCCTCTGGGTGGGGGAGTGCTTATCCCCCTGGTTCCTCCACAGTTGCAGGAAGGGGCGGTAGAGCAGGAACTACCATCCTCCGGGCGAAGGAGCACTCACCGCCCCATTCCTGCACAGCCGCAGGAACCACCAGCCTCCCGTGAGTTAAAAATACCCGCTAATGAGTGAAAAAAACCCTATATACCCCGCACCCGAATATACCCTGAGGCGGGGGCGGGGTTTGTAAAAACAAATATAACCCATGGGTTATATTCGCTACATTACGGTAATAGTTCAAGAATTATTTTTTTAAAAATCCATGTCCTAATCTTTTTTACTGGTCTAGTAACTGCCTGGCAAAGTCTTTAATATTGACACAAGTTTAAAATCGTAAATATTTGTCCCTGAGGCTCTGAATTGGGAAATGCAGTGTATAAAACCAAGAGTAAGGCATGGTTTATGTTTGAAAATCAGGTCAATTTAACTACATCCTTGAGGGGTGTGACGTTGCGTCGGGGTTCCCCCGCCTCCTGCACCCCGTAGTGGCATGAACAGACTCCAGCAGCCAGTAGAATAAAGGGAGTTTATTGCTTTTCCAGGATACAGCACAGCATAGATGTAATCCGGTTACAGGGCTAGGCCTATGATGCCTCAGCCCCCCTTGAGATGGGGGAGGCTGGGCCCTTAAATCCCAGCCCCTTGCTCAGGCTGCTTCCTCCATGATTCTAGACAGAAACTAAAAAACTCTCTTCCAAGCCCTGCCCGCCCCCCCCCCTCCCCCCCCAGCCAGGTGCTGGTCTCCGCCTTCCTTCCTTTGTCCCCCTCCCTGGGAGGCTGAGCCTGGGTGTTTGGGTTAATACACATTTGGGAGAGACAGTGAGAATCTCCCATCACAGCGCAGGGGGACCCCGGGTCACAGAGCAGACAGCACCCCCACTACAGCACCCCCACAGCTGTCCCTCCTCCAAGAGCAAACTGAGCAGGATCGCTCTGTGACCTGGAAAAGTTCGGGTCCCCTGCCGGGAAAGCCGCTGCGGTGACATTGGCGCTCCCCTTGGCTTGGGCTGGCTGCAGTGATGCCCTGCAGGAGCCAGCTCTCCCCTGTCCAGTTGATGCACAGCTCCAAGGGGACTGGCAGGGGCCTGTTTTTGGTGGCCGTGCCAGCCCTTCCACTGCCCTTGATCTCTGGCCCGGGTCTCTCTGGCCGGGCCCATGAGCCTTTCCCAGAAAGCCAGGACGTCTTCCACCCCCAATGCTCCATCCAGGGAGGTCTTCCCCTCCCGTAACTCTCTCAGCAAGCCCAGGGGGTCCTTCCCCCTTCTGCACCCCAGCTCAGTCTGGGAGAGCCTGGCAGAACCTCAGGGTGCCTCCCCGTGTGCAGACAGCAGATGGGGCAGGTACATGTCCCAGTCCTGCAGGTGCCGGAGCATAAAGACCTCCAGCATCTGCTTCAGGGTCCCCTGGAACCTGCTCACCAGCTCGCTTTGCCAAACGCTGGGGCCCAGGTAAGCCGGGCCCCGTGCTTCTCCCACAAGCACCAGAGCGGCCAACATGAAGTTGGATCCCTGGTCCGGGAGGACCTCCTGCGGGAACCACACCCTGCTGAAAAGGGCCAGCAGTGCATCTGCCACCATGTCTGCCTCGATAGACGGCAGAGCCAAGGCCTCGGGGCAGTTGGTAGCTGTGGATACGGCTACCAGGATGTATTTATTCCTCATCTGGGTCGCCAGGCCGCCAGGCCCCACTATCTCTAATGCTGCCTTCCGGAACCGCTCCTCTATAAGGGGTAGGGGCCCCCAAGCAGCTTTCCTCCCATCTTGGGCCTTCCCGCCCCTCTTGCAGGAGTCACAGGACCGGCAATATTGCTGCACAGCTGCAAATATCCCCGGCTAGTAGAAGTGTTGAACCAGCCTCAGCCAGGTGTGCTGGATCCCCCGGTGGCCCGCCACGGGGACATTGTGGGCCAAATACAGCACCTTGTGGTGATACTTTTGGGGGACTACCAGCTGCTGCTGGACCCCCCCACGCCCTCACCTTCCTGAGGGGAAGCCATTCCCGGAACAGGAATCCCTGCTCCCAAAGGAATCTCTCCTGGCCACCTCTCCCCAGAGGCTGAGCTGCATGGAGGCCAGCCTGGTCCCTCAGCCTCTGCAAGGAGAGGTCTGCCTGAACCTCAGCCTGGAATTCAGCCGCCGGGGCAGGGATCGGGACCTGTTCCCCACCTATGCCTAGGTCCAGAGTCCCAGCCTGGCTGGACCCCGTGTCCACTGGGATGGGACCCTGAGCCCCCTGCAGGGGGCCCTCCCCTGGGTCAGGGTCGCCAGCCCCTCTCTGGCTTCGGCTACGGGTGGTGACCAGGGTCCTGTGGGGTCCGTCTGGCCACTCCTCTAGGTCACCCCCCCATCAGCACCACCTTGGGCAAGTGCTGGTGCACCCCCACTTCCTTGGGGCCTTCCTTGGCCCACCATTTCAGATGCACCTGGGCTACGGGCACCTTAAACAGGGTCCCATCTATGCCCCTCAGGGTCAGCTGAGTGTTAGGTACCATGTGGTCTGGGGCTATGACCTCATGCTGGGCCAGCGTCACCTCCGCCCCCGTGTCCCAGTAGCCCGTCACCTCCCTGCCATCCACCTGCAGGGGCACGAGGCACTCGCTCAGCAGGGGCCGCCCTGCCCCCACCTGGTACACAGAGAAATCCGCCTCCCGAGGGTCGGACCTCCCAGGGCAGGGGCACTGAGCATCATTCCTTCCACTATGAGCTGAGGTTTGCCTGCTAGCCCCAGACTCTGGGGCAGCCTGCCCTTCCCCCAGCCAATTAACCCTGGGAAATCCCAGGTCTTGGTGCCTGGTGCACTGAGCCCTCTTGTGGCCTTTTTGCCTGCAGTGATGGCAAGTTAGGTACTGCGGGCCCCTTTGGGCCGGCTCTGTCCGGGCCCTGGCTGGTTCTCTGGGGCGCAGATGGCTGGTCCTTGTCTCTTGGGCTCGCCTCATAGAGGATTCTCTCCGTCGCTCAGCCGAGATCCGGTCTTTGCGCGATTCCCTTTCTCTCCGGGACTCCTGTTCACACCTGGACCAGCTCTCTGTGAACTCGTCTGCCAGCCTCCCAGCTTCCTGGGGGTTCTCTGGACTTTGGTCCTTGAGCCACAGCCTCAGGGTGGGTGTGCATGCTTCATAGAACTGCTCCATCATGATCAGCTTAAGCAGGTCCTTTGTGGTCTGGGCTCTGACCCCGGACACCCACTTGCGGCAGTACTGTACCAGGCAGCAGGCCATATCCACATAGGTCTCCTGTGGCTCCTTCTGCATCCCCCAGAATGTCTCAGGGGACAGGGCAGCAGGGCCTCCTTGACCCGCTGGTAATCACCTGGCTGTAGGTCTTCCAGCTGATTGAGCACCCTGACAGCCTCCTGGTTCAGTGCGGGGATGAGCTCCTGCAGCCAGTCAGCCAGGGGGACCTGTTGCAGTTCACAGGCCCTCTCAAAGGAGCTGAGGAACTCGTCTGTCACCCACGTTCTTCAACTGGGCCACCACGAGCTTCTCCAAGCATCTGGCTGCCCTGGGCTCTTGGGGCCCGTCCACACTCGGTGCCGCCAGGGCCCTACCGCTTTTCCGCTCTGCCATGGCCAGCTCATACTGTCGCTGCTCTCTACGGTGCTGGACTTCCAATTCCTTCATCTGCAGCTGGATCTCCAGCCGCCGCAGCTCTGCTGGGCTGGCCCCTGCCCTGGACGAACAATGGTTTTCAGGGCTTCCCTGGGAGGCCGTCCCTTCTCTCCAGCGGGCTCCAGTGCTCCGCCCCCTGTTGGAGCCTGAGACGTTTCTGGGGGGGTCTGGCTGCTCCCCACGGGGACAGGGTCCCGGCCCAGTGACTAGTCATTCTCTTCCAGCCAGGCAATCAGCTGGGCCTTGGTTGCTTTTCCCACAGGCAGGCCCCTCTTTCTGTAAAGCCTCACCAGCTCTGCCTTCAGGATCGGGCGTAGGTCATCTCCCCGCCGGTCCCTTCGGTGCGGACTCACCGGTCTAGTGCTACAGCACCCACGATTCCCAGGAACCGCTTCACTCTGTCTCCAGCACTCCTGGCTCCAAGCCCTTTCCTTCAACTGCGCCTTGTCACTCGCTGCTGGAAACTCCATCCACGGGGTGCAGTGCATCCCACTACTGACACCACTGTGATGTCATGTCGGGGTTCCCCCGCCTCTTGCACCCCTAGTGGCACGAACCGGTTCCACCAGCCAGTAGAATAGAGGGAGTTTATTGCTTTTCCAGGATACAGCACAGCACAGATGTAATCCTTGAGATGGGGGAGGCTGGGCCCTTAAATCTCAGCCCTCTTGCTCAGGCTGCTTCCTCCATGATTCCAGACAGAAACTAAAAAAACTCTCTTCCAAGCCCTGCCCCCCCAGCCAGGTGCTGGTCTCCGCCTTCCTTCCTTTGTCCTCCTCCCTGGAAGGCTGAGCCTAGGTGTCTGGGTTAATACACATTTGGGAGAGTCAGTGAGAATCTCCCATCACAGCGCAGGGGGACACCGGGTCACAGAGCAGACAGCACCCCCACTAGGCCACAAGGGGTATGAAAAATCCCCATCTCTGACTGGAGTTTAGCTGAGCTAATCCCATGTGTACACACTGTAGACTGACATACAGCATACGTAAAGCTTCAGTGTAGACACTCCTGCTACAGCAGTACAGTCGTAGCACTTCAATTATAGATAAACCTTAAGTCACAGATAGCATGGGCTAGGAATGTTATAGTGCAACTGAACAGTTGTGTAACTGTATGAAATCTTATCAGTTATACGCTCTCAGCCTCACTCAAAAGGGAACCCCCTGCCTGTATCAGAGGCAACAGCAAGGGATGGCAGGCGGGAGCCGGTCTGCAAAAGGAGCCAGTTTAAAAACCAGCTCTCCACGCACACGGGCTGCCTGTCGCCCTGCACTGCTGCCTCTGATACAGTAGCCCGTATATGGGGGTCTGAGCTCACTGCAGAAAGAGGCTGCTTCACAGCAGCCTTCCCCACACTCACGCTGCTGCCTCTATCAGAGGCAACAGTGCAGAGGAAAAGAGGTGAGAGGCAGCACCGTGGAGCTGGTGCTGGGGGGAACAACTTCAAAGCTTATTGGTTTAATGGTGCAGTGGACTACACGTTGATCTCAATGTGAGTGCTATTGGGCAGGGGACAAAAAAAATACAACCAAGCTTCCTCCAACTCCCAGAAGTGACTGAAGATATGCTACAATAAAGCCATCTTACAGCAACTATGAAATTCTTAGTTTCTAGGAATCATACAGTAAACTCAAGGATCTACAAGGTTTACCTTAGAGCAATACTGTACTGGTCCATGGCTTCTTGATATTCACTGACAGCTACAAGAAAGTCACCCAGTATTCGATGCAGAACACAGTCACTCTGATTAGCCAGTGCATTCCTCAACAAAGCAATACCATCTTCATATTTCTGTTCTCTACCTGTTGACACACAGAGCTACAGTTCTACTAGTAGTTTAGATAGATCTTCTATAAAATAATTTGAGGAATATGTAGAACATCTTCATAATCCTCATCTTTATTGCTAAAACTATCTCTAGTTGGTGATAATTAAATCTTCTGAAAACTTAATTGTTGATCTAGTATATTTTAAAGCAAATTATTGCATACATGATTATCTCTTAAATAATTAGTAAATTATAATTTTTTTTATCTGAAGGATTACTTTAGTGCCAATTGTGGGTTAGAAGTTACCAGTGTGGTGTCCCTACAAGTATCATCTCCATAATATCAAAGCAATTAATCTCTTATGGCATTCTGTAATTTTACTTTTACACAAAACCAAATGGTCTTTGGCTGTAAATTTGTAAACAGGAGGCCCTTGCGAATCATAGAATGGCCACTTGCAGTTCTGCATAACCATGGCTCTCCTGCCCCGGCACAGGGGAGCAGGAGGATGGCAGTTCCCAGCACCCGCAGCAAGTTCAGGAGCCACAAGGAGCTCACTGCAGGGACCAGGGGCCATGTCTCCCAGTATTCACAAAGGGCAAAAATTTCCTGTAGCGAATTTCATATTACTTTGTGGAATACTCACTTTCATATCAGAAAACTATTCAAATAAACTGGACAGGAAGACACATCTAAAAAAAACCCCAAAAAACAAAACAAAAAAACCCACTTACTAAGAAGCTCTGCTTTTTTTACCACAGCTTTAATATAATCTGGTCTCTGTGTCAGTGCCTTATCTAATAAAGTTTTTGCTTTCTCTTGTGTGACTGGATCTTCAAGACAGACTGTTGCTAACAGAGTAAGAGTCTGTGCATTTGCTCCCAGGGTTTTGTACACGTTGTTAGCCATGACCATTGCTTCACGGATACTGTTGGATGCCAGGTAACAATCAATGAGGCCTAAAGACCAAAAGGAAGATGTTAATGTGCATTAATATTTATATACACTTATTTCTCAGTCAATTATATACAGTATGGTATCACCCACAGGTCCCAACCAAGTTTTGATCCCTATTGTGCCAAGCCCTGTACAGTCCCTTGCCCCAAAAGCTTACCAACTACAGAGACAACACTAACAAATCATGGAAGAAAATACTCTTATCCCCATTTACAGTGGGGGAACTGAGGCACACAGATTGATTTGTGATTACACAGAGTAGAGATGTGTTAAAATGTGTGTATTGTAACTGTAAATGTATAACTACTGAAATTATAACCTTCTGCCTGCCCCCGCATCCTGCACTGCTACTTCTGTGGGAGGCAGCAGCAGCACGAGGTGGAGGGAAGGGAACAGTCAGCTTGGTGAGAGCTGTGTAGCCAGTTTGAAAGCTGACTCCTGCCTTTCTCCCCCCCTCCTGCCCCCGCCCATTTGCTCCTGTCTCGGATACAGAGGCAGCAGCATGGGGTCAGGGTTAAGAGAGGAAAGTGCTGTATGTAATCATGCACATTAACTGATGAGCCCAGGCTCACTGGTTAACTGTGTACACAAGTACATGTTCACAATCCTTAACACAAAGAGTCTTTGGCAGAGCCAGGAACTGAATGCACATCTAAGTTTAGTCCAGGGTCTTCCAGAAGACCAGGTAAGTGAGATTATATGGTAAGTATCCTATATCCCTAGGATAGCAGATGGATTTGGAAAAGGCATCAGACACCACACAAGCAATATGTATTAAAAACATATATGTAATTTCACTGTTTCCTCCACCTATTCCTTAAATACAACAAAGAGACTGTCCACACCCTTTCAAATATGGGCAATTATAAGACTGCAGGACAATAATACCAGACATGTGGCCTCCACTTTAATAGAAGCTGAGAACCCACAAGATAGATTATCCTGCCTCAGTGTCCACCCTGAGCACAAACTGAAGTGGAAAATTCAGGGCTATGGAACCCAGGAGAATAAGACAGATGCCCTCATTCTGAGGAAATGAAAAGGAATTTGAAGAATTGTATCCATTGATTTGGTCAGAAACAGTGATCTACATTGCACTCAATAACTAGAGACTACACAGATAAATACTACAGAAAAATAGATTAAAAGTTGGGAAACTCTGTAAACTGTCAGTGTATTTAACTAGGGCTCCTACGCACTACAGTAATAAAAATAACTACATCATGGTCAAGCACCATCTTCTCCACGATTCTGACTCCTATCATAGAACATAAGCCCATATTTATACAGAGCCCTTCTGCAGATTACCTTTTTAGTAAATAACCATAAATATTTTAGAAATAGTTGGCGCTCTGAAATGCCAAAGAGAAAAGAAACTTTCTGTAAGCCAATACTTCTAGTACAAAATACTCTGCATCGTATATATGTTGCATTCCTGTACCTAAGCTTGTTTGTGACAACTGTTTGCTTTGATCTCAGTACACAGGCTTCTGGCTCTCATCTTATCACAACTTCTCTCACTTCAGGGCAAACTTATAGGAAGATGTGGGATAACTAGGATAAGCATAGTGATAGAAATGTAGCCGTGTTAGTCTGGTGTAGCTGAAACAAAATATAGGACTATGTAGCTTGTTAGTCTTTAAAGTGCTACATAGTCCTGTATTTTGTTTTAGGATAAGCATGGCTTCATAAAAATTGCCCAGAATGTAGTATACAACCTGCCAGTTTTAAACCTACCACAGCCAAAACCTCTATTGACAATTACTAGATTGTACAATTTGGAGGCCCCATGTTTATTTTTCAGTCACGTGGTAGCTGTTCTGATTTTAAAAAATCTGCACTTCAATTAATCCTGCTTTCAAATTTCACCAGTTTGCAGTCAGATTTTTCAGCTTGTGGTATTTTCATCTTCTTTTGAAGAAAAGACGGAGGTCCTTATGGATTCATTATAAACATCAGCTATTCATCCAGGACAATTCTAAACCATCCATTTATATCTAGAGATATAGGTCCATCAAATTCTAGTATGGAGACAGGATTGCCTGCTCCAAAATGTATGTACCTGAAGCAGCTGAGATTTGTACAATTTCAGTAAGAACTTCTTATCTTCCTTTCAAGGTCTTAGCAGAAAAGCAGCAAAGAAGCTTTTTACTGCTTTGCTCTATTACTGGAACTTCAGGTAGGGGCTGATGAAAAAGACATTTCCACCACAAGATTTTAAGCATTAAACAACACTTGAGTGAGTTTGCTACAATGAACTAAAACGTTCAATGTGAAAAAAGCAGCTCCAGATACTGAGCTATGCAAAATGGACTCATTGGATAACTAGAGGGCTGTGCCCCCTGCTTGTTATGCATGCCAACCACCGCCACACACCCCACCCCGGCTCTGTGGCCGCTACATGCGCTAACCCCTCCCCTGCCATTATGTGTGCCAACCTCCCCCCAATTTGTGACCGCTACATGCACTAACTTAAGTCACTAACTCTATGACTGCTATGTGTGCCAACTCCCCCCTCCCCCTTTATGGCTGCTACACTCCCCTCCCCCCCCTCTGCACCAAGCCAATGAGAAATTATTCACACTCTGCCCTCCTCCCCTACTCTCCATGGTAAAAGACACTCCTCCAGCTGGACTCCCCATAGAGGGCAGTCCCTCCCCACTGAGGGCCCCTGGCGGAAGGCCCCTTTTCCACCCCCATGTCCTCACCACCCAGATGGAAACCCCAGATCATCAGGAAGGCACCTTCTATTCACCTCTGAGACCTCCTCCTTCCCCATATAGTACATCCCTGGAAGGAACCTTAAGGGTTTTCACTTGGGCTCCTCCACAGGCCCTGTTAGGAGAGGAAGTAGCGCTGCCTCAACCTTGTCCCTGGGCCTCCTTGGGAAGCAGCAACCCCTTCTCTTCCCCTCAGCTGGGCCTGCCTTCTCTCAGCCTCCTCAGTGACTCCCTCTTCCCAACCCTGAGGAGTAGCGATAATGTTATGCTGCTCCCCCATTCCCACCACTTCCCATCCAACCACCTCCACCCGCTTCTACTTTTGAGTCCAGAGCCCCACCACACTGCAACCCATGGGGAACCAATGCCTACCCTGGGTTGGCAGCCTGGCTCAAGGCAGGCAATGGTTCTGTGTGGGGTTGTGGAGCAGCAGGGCCCCGGACCTGGAAGCAGAAGTGGGGCCAGAAGATGGGAAGCAGCAGGGATGAGGTAGCAGCAGAGCTCGCTGGGCACCCTGCAGCTGTCCCCCACCAAGGTGCCACTGGCAGAATCCGGGAAAGGAGGTGGCTAGGGTGTGGGAGCTGGAGCCAGAGTTTGGCAGTAGAGCGGAGAACTGGAGCCATTTCCCACCAGGGCCCCGGACCACATTGAAGAGCTGCTGCCACACCTGCCCTTTCTGCAGGAGGTTGAGGTTGGAGGGAGCTCAGGGTGCCCCCTGAGGAGGGGCCAGGTGAACAACAGAGCTGGGACCCCTGCCCACCAGAAAACCCAGGGCCCTGCCCCTTTCCTCTCCATTATGCCTATGCCCAGCCCTCCAGGGAGGGAAAAATCGCCCCAACCTCAACAATGAAAAGTTCCTATCCTGCCCTGAGCCATAGATGCTGCTTCCCTTTCTGACTCTGTGGGGGGGTCATGTAGAGGGCATGCTGACTTCACTCTGTCATCCTACAGGAAAAAAAGTTTTATATAGAGAGATTAGGGAACAACTTTCATGTCCTTCTGTAAGCCAATATGAATCCATATACAAAATGGCACACTAATACACTTTTAATTATTTTAAAGGAGGTAATGCCTATAGGATTGTATACAGAATAGTGTATCTAGCCCACAAGACCAGTTTTTCTATGAGAAAAATCTTTATTTGGCTTTCAAGAAAAGCTTAACATTAGATTTTTTTTTAGGCTACAAATAGCTCTTTACCAAGTGCAAATATGGATAAAGATGCTTTATCTAGGCTGTGATACTTAAAAGATTAAAGCAACCAGTCCTAGAATGAGAATCAACTAAAACTGTCATACTAACAACCTATTTACAGGGACTGTATCACAGTTGAATAAGAATGCTTCTCAGTATACCAAATGTAGCTATTTTTGTTTAACATGCATGCATTTAATATTTCTCCCTCTTGGCTTCCAGCTCTATTTAGTGGGTTTTTTAGTATCATTAATTTACTTATTAGGTAGTAAGCAGTATTACTTCAATTGCAGGGAACTCTGGGAGCCAGTTTATACCCTTCCTATAACAGGTTTAGAGGTAGCTGTGTTAGTCTGGTTCAGCAAAAACAACAAGGAGTCCAATGGCACCTTAAAGACTAACAATTTTATTATGGCATAAATCAGCAGTTGGGAATCTAAGGCCTGGGAACTGCATGCAGTCCCTGGTTTGTCTGGATCTGACCCCCGAAGCTCAGGGCCCTCCCAACATTGAGGAGTGTGTGCTGGCATTCCATCCCGGCCTCTGCCCCACCGCAGGCGGAAGAATCTTCCTCTTTTTCAGTTGGGGGTCACATCAGTGAGAGTTTGATTTTTTTTTCTTCTCACTTATATGCAGCCCCTGATGGATTTTTCTGTGGGTCAATGGCCCCTGATCCAAAAAAGGTTCCCCATCCCTGGCATAAACTTTTGGGATCTGTATTTCACTTCATACATCTGATGAAGTGAGTTGCATCTCATAAAAGCTTATGCCATAATAAAATTGTTTGTCTTTAAGGTGTCACTGGACTCCTTGTTATTCTGATAACCATGACACCATTGTATAGAAGAGTTATTGTACTTTACTTGCCTTCATAACAGTCAAGCCTGCAAGGTGCAAGGCGTATTGCTTCCCGGAAATGTATAATTGCCTCTTGTACTCGGCCCATATTCCTAAGAGCAGCTCCTTTCAGCAGCAAAGCTTGAACACTGTTACTGTTCAGCTGAATTGCTTTGGCTCCTAAATATAAGGCACGGGAGTATCGCTTGCTGTAGAAACTGTGACACCTTCAAAAAGAAGAGAGAAGGTAGTAAGTGTGCACTGCCAATGGTCATTCATGGAAAGATGAAAAGAAATGTAATTGATGGGTTTATAGCATGCAAATATCCTATTTTGTGACTATCATTTAAAGTACACTTATTAGTCTTTGCAAAACTGGTGATTCAGGTACTTCATTGCAGCAACATTAGTTATCTGATAGATTCAAATACCCAATGTTGTTTTAAATACAGAGAGAAACGGACTGGACTGGTAGATATGTGTACTTCTACTAAGATATTTAAAGTTAGACTAAGAACTAAATGTTTAAGTAGAACGGCAGACACCCAAGACAAATACAGGTTCCAAACTAATGTTCAAGCTCCTGAGAGCTTTTCAAATACATTTTCAGATATCTAAAAGGGTGCCACAAGGAGGAGGGAAAACAATTGTTCTACTTAGCCTCTGAGGATAGGACAAGAAGCAATGGGCTTAAACTGCGGCAAAGGAGGTTTAGGTTGGACATTAGGAAAAACTTCCTAACTATCAGGGTGGTGAAACACTGGAATAAGTTGCCTTGGGAGGTTGTGGAATCTCTATCTCTGGACATATTTAAGAGCAGGTTAGATAGACATCTATCAGGGATGGTCTAGTCCAGTGGTCCCCAATGTGGTGCCCGCGGGCGCCATGGCGCCCGCTGGGCAATTTCTGTGCGCCCGCCGAGTGATCGGGGCCGGCCCCACCCCCGAGTGCACATTGCATGGGTGGCGCCAGCCCCGGGTGCGCAGCACATGGTCTGTGCTGGCCCCGGGCACACGGCGGTTAGGTGGCCCCACCCCCGAGTGCGCAGCGCGAAGCCTGTGCTGGCCCTGGGCGTGCAGTGTATGGGCGGCGCCGACCCTGGGCATGCAGCACATGGGTGGCCCTGCCACCGGGCACGCAGCACATAGGCGCTGCCGGCTCCTGGGTGCATGGCACAGGCAGCGGATCTGGGCATGCAGCGCATGGGCGGTGGTGGCCCCGCCCCTGGGTTCACGGGATATGGGCTGTTCCAGCCATGGGCTCGCAGCATGTGGGCGGCCCCATCCCTAGGCGTGCAGCACAGTTGCGGTGCCAGCCCCGGGAGTGTGGCGCATAGGTGGCGCCAGCTCCTAACACGCAGCGCATGGGTGGCCCCGCCTCCGGGCGCCCGGCAGCCCCAAAAGTTTGGAGAGCACTGAGTTAGTCCTAGGTTCTGCCAAAAGGGCAGGGGACTGGATCCGATAACCTCTCAAGGTCCCATCCAGTTCTGGTGTTCTATGATTCTATGAGACAGGTTAGCTAAGGAGCGAGAGGATACAAGGAAGTGAAAAGTAAATATAAGTTACCCAGACACCACCCATGGCTCTGCATGCTGATCAGAAATATTGAAAAGACGGCAGCCCAAGTTCTCCACATCCTCCAGTCGACCGTCACGTGCCAGTAAGTAGCCATATACATCCATTCCTAAAAAAATGAAATACTTTGGGATCAGCTGTATTGTTTGAGCTCCTAATTATAACATTTGGGCCTTTTATGAAGATTTAAGGATACAATGGAACTTGATCATAAGGACTATCAATTTCACAGCACTTGTATCCTAGCTACTCCTATAGCTTCGGGACCAGGTTTGAGCCACTAGACTCCATTTTCACCATAAAAGTAGAGGAAGAATCAAGAAATATAGGTATAAAATGAGAACATGAAGAATTCTAGGCAGTTTACAATGAAGATATATTTAATTTAGAAGAAAATACAGGACATGAACTTCTTAAATAAATAGATTTGTTAGTACTTCATTCTTCTTTCGATACATGTTGTACAGCTATGCTAACTCCTTGAAGTACTATAATTTTTAATGAAGTGTAAAACAAACACCACTTTAAACTATAGCTGCCACCCACTGCTCTGGGTAGGGTCAGAAACCGTGCTGATGACCAGACCACCTACATTAACATTTAAGTCTTTAATGGAATGTGAACTGGATGCACCTGCTATGCTTGTGTCACTCAAGAGGTTAGCATGCTGGGGCAACTTTCATTTGAGAATTTCAATTACTTACCTTTTATCAGATAAGGATCCAGCATTTGTGCCTGCTCAAATTTCAGAATTGAGTTTTTATTATCTCCAGCTCGGAAATACAGGTCTGCTAAGCTACTCAATAGATCCACATTATCCCTCAATAAAGACTTTTTCTCTAAAGAGCTTAAAAAGAAAAGAAATGCCATTTAAACTATCACCTTGTTATGTACTGATTGAATTCTAAATGCTTTTTGAAGCTTATAAATTAGCTCTCATATACAATCATAACTGTTCAAATTTAAGTGTCATTTAAAAACCTACAGTTACCATAAAACTCGGTTATCATCTATATTGTTACCTGACTGTCACCTTTTACTGGGTGACCACACAGCCTAGATAATCTATCATGGTATGATGAACTGGTGGTGATTCTCAAATACTGAGGTCTTAAACTCATCCACTGCTTTATAAATATCACCAGCAACTTGAGCTGCACCCAGAAGCAAGGAAGCCAGTTCACAACATTAAGCCCAGGCAATGACCCACTCCATTTAGGAGCTAGGCACTAGAATTCTATGCCAGGTAGACTTTCAATGTAGCTTCAAGTAAAGCGCAATGTAACAGACTTCCAAAAGGGATTTTTTTTAAATGTCGACCTAGTTAAGTTTACCTGCATTGTCTGAAAATTATAACTTTTATAAGAGCATCTGAGCAAAGAAATTGCTCCAACAGCGCAGCATCATTAAAAGCTTCTCAGTTTCCATTCATGTTCTAGAAATGTACAGGTAAGTCATAAAAAGTTTAAATGAGTTTTCAAAGCTCAGTTTTCAAAAGAAGCTACAGTGATGTTTTCAATTACAAAAACATTATAATTTAAGAAGCTTCTTTTCACTCCTGCAAATTAAAAACAAACAACTTGTATTTTATAAAATTAAACACTCTAGCATAAGGGGACACAAAGTATCTTCCCTTTCCCATGAAGAAGCATATAGCCTTTGGGAAACTATTTAGCTTAATTGGGGCTTTCTTCACAGAATACCTAGGTCTTGCACAGATTTCAGATGTTATTTAATCTATACATGCTATAAAACTTAGGTACTATCCAAAACCAGTATGGAAAACAATGTCCTGATTTTGATAGTTTGTCAGAACCTTAATAATATCATAATAAAATTGAAAGCAAATCTAAAAATATTGTTATGCTTTCTATGTTAAAGTTTTCCAAATCAAGATATTTTCCTTAGTCAGGAAAAAGCTATGTTCAGCATCTGACAAAATCAAAGGAATGTTTACAGATCATAACTGCATGGCCCTCAACGACACAAAATAGCCATCATGCTGTGCCAAGCACAATGTTTCAATCTTTCACAATAGTATATAAAGTAGTGACTCAAGAACAATAATTTAATCCACTTTGATTCTTACCAGATAGTGTTGATTGCTCTGGTGTTATCTCCAGTGTGCACAAATGCATATGCTTTGATCCACATTGAAAGCCAGTCCAAATTAGGGATGCTTTGAATAACATTCATTGTCATGGAAGCTACTTCTGCTCCTTTTACTGAGAGTGACAGCAAACCTACTCAGAAAAAAATACCAATCAAATCCAAGCATACGATACAGTTTGTCATTCAAATTAGTTAAAATGCCTAAAGACAGAATTCCATGCCTTTGAATACATACAGGTGGTTAGCTACATTGCTCCTGAACAATCTGTACATTGCATACATATGAACTAATTTGCTAATATGTCTTACACATCTTATATTTCAGTGGTAATATTACTTGATGTAATTTTAAATATTAGATACTTGGTGGGGAAAAAGTCTCTACCTAGTATGGCATCGAGTGCTAATGGACACTGTCTCAGCACTTCTTTGTAACTGGTAACAGATGAGCGTTCTTGACCTGCCTTCTTGTACAAATTTGCCAACATCATGTTAATCTGTAACCAAAAAAATCTGATTGTGAGAACAATCTAATCAAGAATTAAGAAAAGCAGAGTTCCTCACCAAAAAGGTCATGGTTTCATTATCAAACATAGCCCCAATTTCCCAATTCTCTGGACAGAGAATACTTAAGCCCTGCTTCATAAGTCACAAATCACTACAAAGTGAGGCATGTTTCTCACTTCTAATTCAAAATAAAGAAAAGTGGACATTATAGTATTTTACACTACTGTAATGTCCCTGAGAATCTCCGACCTGAACATTAATGCAAAAAATGGGCAAGTGATTTACTTGCTCTCTCTACATTATTAATGGAAGTCTACAGACTAGTTGTCTTTGGGAGGTGGAGAGCAGGTTTGCAGTTAGATTCTGACTGAATTCATAGTTCACAAAAGGGCAAGATAAACCTGAACAAGCATCCCGCCTCCCCTTCACTGCAGCTAGCTGTTCTGGTGGGTAAGTATATTTGGTTCACTTTTCCTTTCCTCAAATTTTCTTCTGTACTGCAAACCTTGCGTAAGGTAGAACACACACTGGCCAAGATGGGATGCTGTTAACACTCAAACCACAGTAGATACCCATGAGGTATAAATGGCCTAAGAGATTAACTAGATGACAGACCCAGCAAGCAAAGTTTCAGAAGTGGTCAGTGCCAAAAATTCTAAGTGTCCTAAATATTTAGCACTTGCAAATTATTAAAAAGGGTGAGAAGAACTGTGAATGGGGAAAAAAAGTTTCCTGAAGAGATTTCCATTGGTAAAGTGACAAAACAAAGAGCAGTATTTCATCTCCCTTTATATATATATTTTTTTCCCTGCGGGACAACAGAGTGACATCATCAGCTCCCTCATACTACCACTTGCCTCCATCCTGTCGCTTGATGCGCAGTGACTCCTGCTTTACATCTTGGGAGGCTGCACCACCAGGGAGGAACTGCTGAGGCTGGGTCCCCTCCACCATCTAAGCCCGACTCCTGCCACGCCAGCCACGCCTGGTGCCCACCGCCATCAGAACCCACCCCTACCTAGGCCACCCCATGTCCCCTCTGCCATCTGAGCCCAATCCCTCCTCACCCCTTCCACTGAGAACATGCACCCCCCAGCCCACTCCTGCTCCCTCCCCTGGCCAGACACCCTGCCCTCAGCCTGCTCCTGCCCCATCTCCCCTAGCCAGATACCTACCCCCAGAGAGAGAGAGGGGTTGACAAGCATAGCAAGCAGGGGGCAGAGCCCTCTAGTTTACTATATTTTCACTGTTTTCAAGAACTGTCAATTGTTTTGCAATCACAGGTGGTTGCACTGGTGAGGGTATTAGCAAAGTCAGATCTAAGCCATTTTCAGCACTTTGTCTAGAGAGTATCAGCTACTCTTCCTCAGAACAGTAAAAAATATGGTTATACTACCTTACCACCAAAAGCCTTAAACTAATCAGTTGCAGAGGGCAGAATTTTGCATAGCTAATAAAGACTTCAATCCTAACTAAATTAAAATTATATATGTTCTCACTAGCCTATCAATGCATGTCAAGATGTCTATTGTCCCCCACATAGGAAAGATTTTGTAACTCCCACCAGCAATGAAAGTTACCTAGGTTATTTTATTAAAGGATCAGAGGGGTAGCCGTGTTAGTCTGAATCTGCAAAAGCGGTGAGGAGTCCTGTGGCACCTTATAGACTAACTGAAGTGTTGGAGCATAAGTTTTCGTGGGCAAAGACCCACTTTGTCAGATGCATGTCATCTGACCAAGTGGGTCTTTGCCCACGAAAGCTTATGCTCCAACACTTCAGTTAGTCTATAAGGTGCAGCAGGACTCCTCGCCACTTTTATTAAAGGATTACCTGTTATAGACATCCAAAAACATTTAGCTCCCTTTAGTTTGGTGAACTCTTTCAAACAAGCTTGCTATACAGGCTACTTGTTTTTAAGAAAATATGCTAACTAAGCTCAGGCTAGATCTATACTAAACCTGAAAGGCTGGCTTATGGTATGTTACGCTAGCTATATAAATAACTTAGCTAGAGTTGACATACCTTAAGATAAGCTTAGCACCATCTTTACAGTGGGAGGTCAATGGGAGTAAACATTCCCATTGGTATCCCTTACTCCTCGCAGATGGAGTACCAGCGCTGACTGGGGGGGAGGGGGAGAGAAGAGGAAAAGTTCTCAGTGCTTGATTTAGCAGGGGTAGTAAAACTAAATAAAATGCCAGAAGATCAGTCTTCAATGCGGCAAGTGGAGACATAGCCTCAGACATCTAGAAGTGTTTACTCAGTGTTTCCAAATAACTCATTTAAATATTACAAGCACAAATGTCAAGGTTTAATCTCTTTACATCTATATGCTACATCTTCCTTCTTTGACCAAACTGATTATACAATTCTAAACTACTCTGTCACAAATGAATCCCAAAACCTACCTTAGGAGTTCTCTGTCTTGAAGGAATTCCATCTAGTATGGCAATAGCATCTTTGTCTTGCTTCAACATTGTGTAACATTCAGCCATCTTGTATTTCACTTCAATTTCAGATGGCAGGCACTAAAATAAAATTGATCATAAAATATAATATCTTAAATGCTGTTTTAGATATACAACAAAGTCTGAATTAATAAAATTTTCTGAAACTGTCATATAAAAAATTTAAAGATGACAAAAGGTTGTACTTTTATTACAAACTATTTTCCCTCATGCTAATGGAAACTACAGATTAAATGGATAGTCTCTCTGACATTTGAGACCAACTTAAGTTCTTCCATTAGAAAGTAGTGGTCAGATACATTATCAAAATTAAATAGTCACAAAACTCAGGCTTCTTTGCTGTGCTATTTTTATAATCTAATGCTGTAACATTAATCCACCAATACTTCATTTTACAGGGAGAATAAGTATATTACATTCTTTCCAAATACCTGACTTTGTGGAGTGGATGCAGCATTCCCAGTAGAAGGTCTTACTTTTGAAGTTTTACTTAGTGCTTTCTTCTGCTGCAAGGCCATTGTATACTTACTTACAGCATTCCTATATTCCTTGTCATGGAAGAGAGAATCTGCATGGTACACAAGAAGCTGGTACTTTTGAGATGGCGAGAATAATTCACTGGAAGAAATTTAAGAAAATAGGCTTACATTGGCTGATTATAGAAGAGGAGCAAAATTCTAAATTTTCAGTATCAGTAATGAAGTGCCTTAGCTGTGTCCAAAAAGAGTGCAACATTTGTACTAGGAATGTTAAATATTGTATAATAGATTAATTATGTAACTGCTGAAAATCTCACTGGTTATAGGAGGGGTGGGCAATAATTTTTGATGGGGGGCAACTTTACAAATATCTGAAGTGGCTGTGGGCTGCCCCAGAAGGGGCAGGGCATCAAGCAGAAGGGTCAGGAGACTTCCTGTGCTCTCCCACCCACAGACTCTGATTGGCCTGGGGACAGGGGAGCAGATGAAGTCTTTGCCCCCTGCCCCCCAGCTGTTTTGAACAGCTGGCAGTTCCCTCCAGACACTGCTATCACTTGTGGTGGGAGGAAACTTTGTGTGCTCCCCCATCCCCAAGTCTCGATCGGCCTGGAGGCGGGGGACCAGCAGGGCAGCTGCAGGCTAGTTCAACCAGCTTGGAGGGCCAGATCTGGTCCCCAGAGGCCATCTTGCCCACCCCTGAGTTACAGGATTACCTGTGCTGCGGGTTCTGCAGTATAAAACTTAGCAATATAAAGCTGAGCCCTGTCAGGCTGGCTCCCAGGGTTGAAGCTTTGCTGCAGAAGCAAAGTTTCTTCCCCAGGAGCGGAGCTGGCAGCACTTACCTGCCTGGCTCCTGGGAAGGTGGCTTTGCTGAGTGTACCAGACACCATTAACCAATAAGAATGTGCTTATCGGTTAAACAGTTAACTGTTTACACTCAAACATCCCTAATTTCTATCCTTACATGATAAGATCAACTACAAATAAGTTCCATCTTAAATGCCAGTAATAGTCCCAATTAGAACCTTTTAGATAGTTGTCAGAGGTGAAAGTAAGGCAGTGGGCCCCAGTACTATGCTCCAGAAAAAGCCAGCAGGGAAGTGGAGTGATTTGATATAAGCTCTCCCAGCTAGGCTCCTCATGCCAGCTGGCACTGACAATCCAGTGTACACAGCCAGATAAAGCAGGTAGGTTAAATGGGCCAGCTGGCCAGCTGGGAGCATGCTGTAGTAGAGGGGCACATGCTCCCAACTAGGCTACTAGTGCATCTGTGGCTGTACTGCTGCCCTTCAGTGGATGCCAGGCAGTACAATTGGGGTCTTATTGGCCAGGCTTCATTTTTAAACAAAATATGTCAAACTCAAAAGGGTTTAGCATTGTCTTTATATATGAGAGGGGTGAGGAACCTGTTCTGAGTCAAAGGTCACTGACCCACAGAAAAGTCAGTTGGGGCCACTCAAGTGAGATGCAAAAAACAAAATAAAAACCCTCCAAAAAACCCCAACCCTCACTAATGTGGTCCCAGATGTGCTGGTGGGGATAGGGGACAGAGTGCTAGTGGGTGCTGGGGCTGGGGAGAGGGTGCTGCTGGGTGAAAGGATGCTGGCTCAGGTGGCGGGGTGCTGGGGCAAGGTGCTGTGGCAGGCAGGTGGCAGGGTGCTGGGGTCAGGGACATGGTCCTGCTGGGCACTAGGGTGACGGGCAGGGTGCTGGGACAAGGAATAGGGTGCTGCTGGGTGCTAGCATGGATGGCAGGGTGCTGGGGCCAGGGCGGTGCTAGGTGCTGGGGTGGATGGCAGGCCTGCCAAGGAGCGGGATAGGGATGGGGTGTAGGATCTGGGAAGGAGGTGGGGGGGTGGAAGGGGGCAAGGTCTGGGTGGTAGGTAGGGTGCAGAAGCAGGCTGGATGCATGGTGTCTAGCCAGGAGGAGGGAGCAGGAGCAGATTGGGCATAGGGTGTCTGGCTATGAGGGAGAGTGCAAGGAGGGGACTTGGGTAGGAGTTGGACCTCTCTGAACTGGCACCCTCTGGACCTGACTGTTCCAGGATGAGGAATTTTTGATCCAGGGGAGGTCATTTCAGGGCTCCTGGTCCCCCCTCCCCACTAGGCTTCTTTGCACCTCTATCCCCTGCAACCCAACTGAGCTGCCCACACCTACTGGTTCCCTGCACCTCCCACAATCCAAGGGAGCGCAGCACCAGTTCCCTGCAGCCCCTCACAGCCCAGCTGAGCTGCCCTTCTGTTCCCTTATGCCCTCCCCCATCCACCTCAGCCCAGCTGAACCCTGCACTGGTTCCCTGCATGCTTCCCTCACAGCACAGCTGAGCCCCATTTCCCTGCACCTCCTCCAAACCCCAGAAACTGCTGAGCCAAGAGCTGATTCCCTGCCCCTCACTCCCCTTGAGTCTAGCCCCGGTTTCCAGCACCTCCCTCCTCCTGCAGCCAAACTGAGCTCTGAGCTCCACACACACACACACTCCCCACCCCACAGCCCAGCCCAGCTTCCCGGACCTCCCCACTCTGCAACCCAGCTGAGCTCAATTTCCCTGCACCTTCCCCCAAACCATGCAGACATGCTGAGCCAGTGCTGATTCCCTGTCTCTGCCTTCCTCCCTCCCTTTGGCTGTGTCTACACTGGACAATCTTGCGCCAAAGCGGCTGTTCTTGCGCAAAAATTTGCTGCCTTTCTACACTGGCCGTGTGTTCTTGCGCAAGTACACTGTCGGTCTCATGTATGAAATCAGGGCTTCTTGCGCAAGAACTATGATGCTCCCGCTCAGGAATAAGCCCTTTTGAGCAACTATTCTTGCAGAAGAGGCCAGTGTAGACAAGCAACATGAATTTCTTGGACGAGAAAGCCCAAAGGCTAAAATGGCCATTGGTACTTTCTTGGGCAAGAGAGTGTTTACACTGCCATAGATGCTGTTGTGCAAAAGCACGGCTTTCACATGGCAGTGTGGATGTGTTTTTGCATAAGAACTCTTACACAAGATGTTCTTGCGCAAGAAACAACCAGTGTAGACATAGCCTAAGAGTTTCCTCACATGAGCAAAATGAATTTTGTGTTGTGCACCGGTACTGAGTTCATGTGGCTTGTTTGGATGTGCCACCCAAGTTATTAATAAATATTTTTAAACCTCTACCTTTTCCCTCTGCTGCCATGTCTCCTCCCCTTGTTCCATCAGCTCCCCTGGTGCCTGCTGCCCCCCCATTCCTCACCCTCCTCTGCTGTCCTGACTCCTGCTCTTCTCACTGCCCTCAGCCCTCCTGCAACCTGCCCCCCTCCACCAGCCATTCTCTCCTCCCTGTGCCCACTCCTCAAGTAGCCCCACTCTGATCATGTGAGCTACCCCTCCTCATCCCCTCTTCTAACACCTCCCTCTACAAACCTGCCCTGTCTCTCTCCTCTGATGGTGGTCCCTCCCCTGCAGGTATCTGCCCTTCTGCTTCACCCCCAGAATCCCTTGGCACCTGCACCCTCCCGGTGTCTCCCCCTTCCCTCACTTCCCCTGCCCCCTTTTTCCCTGATGCCCACCCCTCACCACCCTCTTCCCCCATTACCCTCATGCCTCTGTGTCCTCACACGACTTGCTCCATCCCAGCCTTCCTCATGCCCACCCCTTCTTTCAAGCCTTCTCCCAGCACCTCCCCTCACCCTTCTAGCCCCCAAAGCCCTTACCCTGTCCCCTCCCAGCATCACCCTGTTCCCCTCCCACTGACACCTCCCCTCCTACCTTTTTCCTCATTGTCTGCACTTGGCCCCCTGACATTTGTCTCTCCTCCACCCCTGTCCCTTTGGTGCCTTCCCCTTCCCCTCTGCACAAGCACCTTCCTCTCTCAGGCCTTTCCCTTTCCCTCTGCACAAGCCCCTTCCCTCCCTCTCCCATACCTTCTGCCTTCCACTTTGTGGGGCCGGAGTCTGTGCTCCGTCCCCGGACTCCGATCCCGCAACTCAGCCATGCGGTGCAACACAGCGCCCAGCAGGTTTAAAATCCCGGGCCGTGATGTTACGTCACGTCCGGGTGTCTCCCCACCTACTGGTTTGAGCACACTGCGCAGGGCAGCAGCAGCCAGCAAGGGGAGCTCAGTGAAGGTTGCGCATGGCAGGGACGGGACTGGGACAGGGGAGAGATGCTCTGGGGCCGGGGTGGGAGGACACGCGGGGGGGGGGGGGTCGGGACCTGCTCCACCTCCAAATGTTGCTGGAGCATGAGCACCACGAGCCCACACAACTCGCCGCCCATGCCTCTGCTGGCTAGCCGGCTCTCTCTCTCTTTTTTTCAGAGGGGGCGGGGGAGCGCCGGCTCCTTGCGGAACCCTTAAGTTTTGCTCCGCAGAACCCCAGGGTTCCTCGGAGCACCAATTGGAAAACACTGGTCTAGACCATCCCTGATACACATTTATCTAACCTACTCTTAAATATCTCCAGAGATGTGGATTCCACAACCTCCCTGGGCAATTTATTCATGTTTGACTACCCTGACAGTTAGGAACTTTTTCCTAATTTCCAAACTAAACATCCCTTGCTGCAGTTTAAGCCCATTGCTTCTTGTTCGATCCCCAGAGACCAAAATGAACAAGTTTTCTCCCTCCTCCTTATAACACCCTTTTAGATACCTGAAAACGGCTATCATGTCCCCCCTTAACTAAACATTCCGGCTATGTCTAGATTGGCATGATTTTCCAGAAATGCTTTTAACGGAAAACTTTTCTGTTAAAAGCATTTTCGGAACAGAGCGTCTAGATTGGCATGGACGCTTTTCCACAGAAACACTTTTTGCGGAAAAGCGTCCGTGCCAATCTAGACGCGCTTTTCCGCAAAAAAAACCCAAAACCCAATCACCATTTTTGCGATCGGAGCTTTTTTGTGGAAAACAAATCTGAGCTGTCTACACTGACCCTTTTGCGCAAAAGCTTTGTGCAAAAGGGACTTTTGCCTGAATGGGAGCAGAATAGTATTTCCACATGAAGCACTGATTTCTTACAGTAGGAAGTCAGTGATTTTGCGGAAATTCAAGCGGCCAGTGTAGACAGCTGGCAAGTTTTTTGGAAAAGAGGCTGATTTTCTGGAAAAACTGGCCAGTCTAGACACAGCCCAAGAGTTTACAGATGATTTCCTTAATTACTTACTCCATTATCTTTCCTGGCACAGAAGTTAAACTAACTGTTCTGTAGTTTCCTAGGTTGTTCTTATTTCCCTTTCTATAAACGGGCACTAGATTTGCCCTTTTCCACTCTTCTGGAATCTCTCCTGTCTCCCATGATTTTCCAAAGATGATAGTTAGAGGCTCAGATACCTCCTCTACCAGCTCCTTGAATAGGAACAGAATTTGTTGGGGGAAGAGTTAGCATGGTTTTTGTAAAGAAAAATCATGCCTCGTCAATCTACTAGAATTCTTTGAGGGTCAACAAATATGTAGACAAGAGGGATCCAGTGGATGTAATGTATAGGTTGGACCTCTCTTGTCTGGCACCCTCCCGAATGAGGGAATCTGCCAGACTCAGGAGAGGTCCCCATCTATTGGCTCTACAGACCATCTTCCCTCCCCACTGCTGACTCCATCCAGCACTCCTGCCAGGCAGCCACTTTGCTGCGGCCCCATCCCCATCTGCTCCAGCCCCGCTATTGGGGCTGCTGTATCTGCCACATCTCTGGCCTCAGCACTGCTACCGTAGCTGCCACAACTGCCACATCGCTGGTCTGGCTACTGGGGCTGCAGTAACCCCTGCTGTGCTACCGGGGCTCAAGTGCCAGCCCCAGCTCTGCTGGGCTCTGGGCCACCAGCCCTTTTGCCACTAGGACTCCCAGTCAGGACTACCTGGTCCAGGAACACCAATGGTCCTGCTGGACCACAAATGTTGCTGGATGAGACAGTCCCACTTTTTGGGAGGTCCAACCTGTACTTAGCTTTATTGAAAGCCTTTGACAAAGGTCCTCATCAAAGGCTCTTTAGAAAAAGAAGCCATCATGGGAATAAGAGGGAAGATCCTCACAGACTGATAACTGCTTAAAAGGTAGGAAACATAGGATAGAAATAAATTGTCAGTTTTCAGAAGAGAGAGAGGTAACTAGTGGTGTCCCCATGGGGTCTGCAATGGGACCAATCCTATTCAACATATTCATAAATGATCTGGAAAAGGGGGTAATCAGTGAGATGGCAAAATTTGCAGATGATACAAAATTGCTCAAGATAGTTAAGTCCACAACAGACTATGAACAGCTTCAAAAAGATATCACAAAACTAGGTCTACACAATGGCAGATGAAATTTAATGTTGATAAATGCAAAGTAATGCATATTTGAAAACATAATGCCAACTATATTTATATATATATATAGAACTGAGACTAAATTAGCTATTACCACTCAAGAGAGAGATCTTGGTACCGTTGTGGATAGTTCTCTGAAAACAACCACTCAGAGTGCAGCGGCAGTGTAGCCAGACAGACCCCCCCCCCCCCATCTCATCCATCTTATTTGCCTCTCTGAGGTTCCTGAAGCATACAGGACAGAGAAGGAGCAATACAATCAGCATAGTCTATGCTGGCTTATCTGATCCTGAGAAGCTGAAAACATAGATATGAGGAGAGAGCGATTAAGGCAATAAGCTGAGCTTGAGGCTGCGAGAAGTGCCCAGCTGGCACCCATGTTGATACGAAAACACAGCCGTCCCTGGGAGAGGAATCCCCCACTGAGAAAAGAATCTCCAGTACTTCCAATGTAATCCTCTCAATTCTCTCTTACAAGTGTAAATTAAGTTCACAACTCCCTTGTAAGAACTGGTCTCACAAAAGGCAGACCAGCACTATTTGGCATCACAGATAAGAAAGAGAAATACGTGACCCCATGGGTATAAAGATGGGTACAGTAGCACACTCACTTTTGAGTGTTAATCTACCCTCTACCTGCTGGTCGGGTTAGGTGTTTGACCTCCCGAGGTTCTATGGGGACGCCCACCTCGTATTTTCGTCTTTCCTAGGAATTGAGGGACCGGCTCTGGCATGATACGCTGGAGCCGAGAGGCACAGAAGGGGGTAAAAATTGTACCTGGATGTGGTCCTCTGTCTTAAGTGTACACAGATTAAGAGCTCTTTAAAGGTTAAGCTGTTACTTGGTACTATTATTTTTGTTTTTCCTATCTTTATCTTCTTTGTAACCATTTTTAATATCTATATTTTGCTAGCAGTTAAGAAATAGAACAATAGCCATTGCAAACATATGATTTATAAGCTTCCTCAATAAACCTGTAACTGTTTAAGCTTTAACCTGACTCCTTCAGTTGCTGTAACAGAACCAGGCACAATTTAAAAGAACTTCAGCCGGTCTTAAGGGACAGATATAGGGAGAGCTTGGGCGTTTGGATTTGTGTCACTCCCAGGTGGCAGATCCGTTGGGGCACTCCTCAGCCTCCCGTAGGCTGCCCGCTGCGAAGGAATCACAGATTCTAGCAGCTAAAATCTGAAGTGTAATAAGCTCTCCCTGCAAACATATTGGGGCGCTCATAAACCTCCAGGTTGCCCGCTGCAAGGGACCCCAGTCTCAGCAGTTGAAGTCTCGGGTGTATAGCACACACACACACACACCACTCACTGCCCTGACGGTCGGCTGACAGGCAGTCAAAAAAGCAAACAAAATGCTGAGCATCATTAAGAACAGATAGAAAAAGAGAGAAAAAAATCTTATTGCCTCTATAGAAATCCATTGTACACACACATCTTGAATACTGCATGAAGATGTGGTTGCCTCACTGCAAAAAAGATATATTGGAATTGGGAAAAAAAAAGCAGGGCTATGGAACAGGTGTTTTATGAGGAGAGATTAATAAAACTGGGATTTTTCAGCTTGGAAAACAGACAGCTATAAGGGGATATGATTTGGGTCTATAAAATCATGACTAGTGTGGAAAAATTGAATGAGAAATTATTTATTCCTTCCCATAACACAAGAACTAGGGGTCACCTAATAAAATTAATAGGTAGCAAGTTTAAAACAAACAAAAGGAAGTATTTTTTTTCCACACAGTCAACCGAAGAAACTCCCTCCCAGAGGATGCTGTGAAGGTCAAGACTATAGGTTTGTCTACACTGGCACATTTTATCACCAAAAGCTGCCTTTTGGCAATGAAACAATGAGAGCATTTACACTACAATGTGAATTTTGTCACCCAGTTTTGGCAACAAAAAAACTTCAGCCTTGTAAGAGATTTTTGTCTCTTACCTTCTCTCTATTGTCAACATAGAGTCAGTGTGGACACTGTGGTTTGTTTTGTTGAAATGGCTTTCACCAGTATCCCACAATGCCTGACCTGATAGCTCTGTTCAGGCTTTTGCGATCTTTGCTGCCTGCATGCATACATCCTTCCCCTTTCA
Organism: Pelodiscus sinensis; assembly: GCF_052426305.1. NCBI lineage: Eukaryota > Metazoa > Chordata > Testudines > Trionychidae > Pelodiscus > Pelodiscus sinensis. Next base: position 29,950,957 of record NC_143085.1, on the reverse strand, counting down.
AAACACTGGCAAATATGTGACAGGTCAATGAGCTTCACCATTTGGGGAACAAATAAAGAACAAATCATTGGAGTGCTTCTGTTCTGCCCTGGTAGAAACATGGCATCAGGCAGACTGCTGCTACAGTGGGAGGGCTGGAGAGACTGCTGAGCTGCTTTGATATTCCTCAGCACAGAGAGATCACAGAGTTAGGTGGGAATCCCAAGAAGTGCATGGATCAACTCTGCCTTCCCAAAACACTACACCAGGGTGTGTGTGCGTGCGTGCTTACCCACATCACTTTGTTTGTCAGTTGACAGGGTACTAGCAGCATGGACATAGAATAGCGACAATGGGAGACAGAAAAATTAGTTTCATTGGTTTTCACTTTTGTCACCAAACCATCTCCGTGTAGACCTCGCCTATAACCATGAGCGGCTGGTGAAGCTGGTGCTGAGGGAGGCAGGCACTCCCTCTGCTGAAACCTGGGAAGCACTCCCCAGAGAAGGGGGCAACAGGCCAAACGCTCCCCAGCTTCCCCGGAGCACTGGGGATGGGGGATAAGAGGGGCAGCACCGAATGCTTCTCAGCCTCCCTGAAGCACCAAGGAGAGGAAGAGAGGGAAGGGGAGCACGAGGAGGGCAGGTGTTGAAGGCAGCAACACTCCGCTCCGAGATAGTCTTGGGGTGGAGTGTGGGTGGACCAAGCTGGTAGCTTGCCTAAGCCACCGGATGCCTGTGCCTATAACAGAGTTTTTACAAAGCGCTAGATAGATTCATGGAGAACAGGCGCATCAATGGCGATTAGACAGGCTGGGCAGGGAGAGTGTCCCTAGCCTCGGTCACAAGCTGGGAAGAGGCGACAGGGGAGGGCTCGTGTCACGACCCCCGTTTCTGTTCACTCCCTTTGGGGCACCTGGCACTGGCCACTGGGCGGGATGGGCCTTTGCTCCGACGCCGCCTTCTTAGCTGCAGCCCCCCAAGCCCGGTCCCGCTGGGCCCCACAAAGCACCCGCGAGACCCCGCCCCGTCCAGCACCCCCCACCCTGCCGCCTCCGCCTGGGGCAGCCCCAGGTCGCAGGGCCCCGAGAGGGGCCTTGCCTCAGCCCCGGCTCCGGCCCCCCGCGGCACTCACGGGTTGTTGCCGCTCATGGTGAGCAGCAGCCCGCTGAGGAGCCGCACGTTGGAGTGGAGCCCCGCAGCCGCCATCTCCCGCACATGCTCCACCACGCTCATCCCGAAGCGCGGGGAGGCGCAGGGGGCGCCGGCCGGGGACGGAAGCGACAGCAGCTCCTCAGCCCGCCGCGACTCCAAAATGGCGCCACAGAAGGGGCCTCGCACACAGGGGTCCATTGCGCTTCTTCCGGTCGCCCGACCTCGTGCCTCCGTTTAAAAACCTCTCCGCTGGGGCTCCCCCAGGTAAATCCAGACCAGGTGTAAGCTTCCACCCCGCCGCTGAACGGATAGGCATCAAAGCAATGACATTTTCCATCAGGCATAAAAGTAGACGCCCCAGGAGCCTGAGGCACTTTACGCATGCGCAGGTGGCTCTGACGGCGCCTCGTGTCGCGGGCTAGCTCGCGGCGGAGCCCTTGCGGGGACCTCCCTGTTCCCGGCACAGTGAGGGGACAGTGACGTCACAGTGAATGCGATACCTGCTCGCACGCGCGTCGTGTCTGGGCCCGCCTGCTTCTTGTCCCTTCCATAAAGGAAGCGCTGCCATTGAGCCAGCAGGGGGCACTGCATTGGGCCTGGCCCCCAGGGTAGTTCAGTCGCCGACAGAGTCCCAGCAGCGCTGCGCTCTCGCCGGGGTAGGCGGCAAGTCTTGGGCACGTTCCCTGTAGTTTAAGCTTAGGCGCGCCCAGTAATGCAGGGTGGGGAGCTCGGGCCCAGGGGCTGGAAGTGGACTCTGGCTTGTCTGGATCTGGTTCCCAAGGCTCCCCCCCAGCGTTTGAGAGCATGCACTGGCAGCAGTTAGGGTTGCCAGATGGCTGAAACAATAATACCGACCCCCCCACACACACACCAAAAAAAAAACTGGAAACATTTTGTTGAAGGAAAGAAAAGGGGGGGGAGAACCAAAGTTGTTGAGAAAAAAAAGGGGGGGGTTTCCAAGAACCTGGATCACTGCTAGGGGTTACCAGGGAGTCATTTAAAAATAAAACGCTTCATGGGGGGGGGGGGGGAGAAGTACCGGCCAGGAAGGGAGCAGTGCTGGCCTGGAAGGGGGGTCCTGGAAACAACTAATGGGGGTTGCAACGGGGCTGGCCGGAGGAGATGGGGGAGGAAGCAGGGGGGATAGGGCAAAACGGGCCTGGCCGAGGGATATTGGGGGAGGAGGGGTGGGAAGTGCAGCTGGGGCGGATTGGGGGCCATGAGGAAGGGGGGCAGGAAGCAGCTGGCGGGGGTGGGATGTAGCGGCTCTAGCCGGGGGAGATCAGGAAGAGGAACAGGCTGTGGGAAGCAGAGCTGGGGGCGGGGCGGGGGCTGCGGGGCTGGCCCGGAGGAAGGGGGAGCAGGAAGCACAGCTGGCGGGGGTGGTACAGTGGCGCTGGCCGGGAGGAAGGGGGGCAGGAAGCAGAGCTGGCAAGGGGAGGGATGCAGCGGCGCTGGCTGCGGGAGATCAGAAAGAGGAATGGGCCAGTGGGAAGCAGAGCTGGGGGATGGTGCAGAGGGCTGGCCGGGGAAGTGAGGGAGAACCAGCCAGGAAGGGGTGAGCAAATTGGCTGGCAGGGAGCGGGACTGACCTGGGCACTTGCTGCCTGTCCCGTGCAGGCTTCCCCTCCTCCTCACACTCAACCAACTGAGGGCTCCTGGCAGCAATCATGGCCCCGCCTCCCATCCGCTCCCCCCACCCATGCCAGGCTTCCGTCTGGTGCGCAGCTGGAAAAATCAAAAAATACCAGACATTGCACATGTCCGGTATTTTCTGATTTTTTTTACCGGACAGAGCGCGCAAATACCGGACTGTCCAGTACAATACCAGACACCTGGCAACCCTAGCAGCAGCCCCTGACTGCAGGGGGTCTGAGCTCCCCATGGACAGAAGCTGTTCCACCTCTGTCTGAGGGGAGCTCAGTCCCACCTCAGGTCTCCTGCTGAGGACTAGCCTCTGTCCATGGCAGGCTCAAGTTTACTGCAGAGAGAGGCTGCTCCATGGGAGGCTGAACAGCATCTGCCCCCAGGGAGTTCAGACCCCAATCCCTGCTGCCCATGGACCAAGGTTGCTTTGTGGCAGCCTTTCCATCCTCACCGCTGCAGCAGCCTCTGTCCATGGGACCTCCTACAGACAGTAGCTGTTGCCACCCCTCACTGCTGCCTCTTTATCAGAGGCTGCAAAGCAGGCTGGTAGGCAGCTGGTCCATGTGGGGATCTGTTTTTTAACTCCTGCCTGGCACCCCATGCTAGTGCCTCTGATACAGAGGCAGCAGCGCGGGTGTTGGGGGGTCCCCAGGAGTGGGACCAAGAGCACACTGGATGCTGGCCTCTCCCCTGGGGACTATAAAATAGTTGATAACCAACAGGATTTCATGACTCAACTATTCAATTAACTGATATCTCGCACACTAGCTGATATACAACCAACCTGTGCAGTTCCTTGTTAGGGTGTTGTGAAGGCCAGGACTGTTCAAAAACAGAGCTAGATAAATTCATGTAGGATAGGTCCATCAATAGCGATTAGCCAGGATGGGCAGAGATGGTGTTTGTCAGAAACTGGGAATGGGTGACAAGGGCTGGATCACTTGATGATTACCTGTTTTGTTCATTCCCTTGGGGCACCTGGAACTGGCCACTGTCAGAAGACAATATACTCGACTAGATGGACCTTTGATCTGACCCAGTATGGCTGTTCTTATGTGATGTTGACTTCTACCCATCACCCATGTTAAACTTGGAGCAGCATGGTGACAGTTTTTTGGAGGTGGGGAATTTCTTGCAGCTCTCCCTGATGTGGGACATTATAGTAGAAATGCAGGCAGCTAGCCCAGATCCCCCATACTTTTGGGGGCCCTGTGGAGGTCACCTCAACCATCTTAGGGATGGGAGTGACCAGGGAATTATGGGGACCTAGCATGGCAGCAGCAGGGGTTGCTCCCTCACAACAGCAGGAGTTGGAGCAGCCCAACAGCCTACTCCACTCCATCTTGCCACCTTCTTGCAGCCCGCTGCTCCCCATAGCAGAAGGAAGCAGACACCTGTAGCCCCAGGGTGGTGAGTAGGGGGAAAGATGACCCCTGCTGCTGCACACCAGGACCCCATAATCCTCCTGGGCTATGCTGGTCAGGGGGCAAGGGCAGGGCAGAGATGGGAGATGTGACGGAGGGTGCTGCCTCGGGCCCTCTCAGGATGGCCCTACAGAGATGGAGGAAGAGGCAAGTGTACATTGAAGAGGGGAGGGGAGTTGAGAGACACACAACGGCTGTGTCTAGACTGCATCCCTTTTCCGTAAAAGGGATGCAAATTAGACACATCGCAATTGCAAATGAAGCAGGGATTTAAATCCCCTCCGCTTCATTTGCATAAACATGGCTGCCGCTTTTTTCCGGCTCGGAGCTTTGCCGGAAAAAAGCACCAGTCTAGACGCGGATCTTTCAGAAAACAAAGCCTTTTCCGAAAGATCCCTTATTCCTTATTTTAATAAGGGATCTTTCGGAAAAGGCTTTATTTTCCGAAAGATCCACGTCTAGACTGGCGCTTTTTTCCGGCAAAGCTCCGAGCCGGAAAAAAGCGGCAGACATGTTTAGCGGAGGGGATTTAAATCCCCGCTTCATTTGCAATTGCAATGTGTCTAATTTGCATCCCTTTTACGGAAAAGGGATGCAGTTTAGACACAGCCAATGTGTAGCTGTCATGTGAAATGTCCCTTTAACATCTATATCCTAAACACCTATATCACCAGTTACCTTAATGCAACTTTCTACACCTTGTTCCACCAGGTAATATTATAGGCACAATAATCCTAACATGTTACAGTTTTTACTCAGGCAAAAGTCTCATTAAAGGGACTATAGTCTGCACCAAACTTCAGGATCAGGCCTCATATATTTTTTATTTTGTTACCAATCAAGAGGAGTTACATTTTAATGCAAGACTGGCATTCTAGAGCAGAGAGGTAGCATGAACTGGTGCTTAAGGTAGTGGACTAGAATGCAGAGTGAAATCCTGGACTCATTCACTGGAGTCAGGATCTCTTTCAAGGGTGCTACTTCTTGCTCCACTACTGACTTCCTATGAAGGGCTGGCTCTAGGTTTTTTGCTGCCCCAAGCAAAAACATTTTTGCCCTCCCCCACCCAAAAAAAACACCGGGAAAAAATTCTGTTGAAGGAAAAAAAAAAGTGTGGGGGGGAGACCAAAGTTGTTGAACAACAACAACAAAAAAATAAAACAGCATGTCCCCTTTAAGAGTGAGTGCAGGAATAGGAACAAGAGAGCAGTTGAGCACTAAGTCTCCTTGGTCTTTTGGCCGGCAGCCATTTTGTGCCAGCAGCCTAGCGACTGCCGGGGAGGGGAGGAGTAGGAGAGGAGACGAGGTGGCCAGCAGGCTCCAGGTGCACATTGGTGCCAGCTGGCTGCACAGCCACGGCGTTTCCCGGGCCGCAGCCCTTTAAAATCAGCAGGGCAGGGCTAGGCGTTGCCAGGGGCAGCGCCAGCTGCTTACCTGAAATGCTGCCCCAAGTACCTGCCTGATTTGCTGGTGCCTAGAGCCGGCCCTGTTCCTATGTGACCTTGGACAAGTCACTTCTTTCTCCTCTTATTGGATAGGTGTCTGGTCTACTTAACACTTTACACTCTTTAGGCCAGAGAATTTTTCTGCACAGTGCCTAGTACAATGGAATCTCAGTCTCCATTGGGTCTCTAGGCACTACATATGTTTGAATGTACTGAGCCATCAATCAACAGATCTCATCTTTTGTGATCCCATTGGTGAGGATTGGTTTATTCTCTCAATTAGCAAATCCTATTACGGAATTGCATAGAAATTCACCATCTGTTGTACATTCTTTCCAGAGCCTATGCTTTTCTTGTAGTCTCTGGGTACATTGACCCTTGAAGCATTTGACAGCCTGTACAATAGTTTGCTATCAGAACAATCAGACTACTGAGCTGTGATTTCCAGGTCACTAGGTGATATGCCACGACTTCACGTTGGCCTTTAAGATACCTTTATAAAGCTTATACTGACCACTAATGGAGTGATTTCCATGAACAAGTTGGCTATAGAGGACTGTCTTCAGTATCTGCGTATCATCCATCCTCATAACATGACCAATCCAGTGAAACTGTTTGTTCATAAGCATTGCTTCTATACCCGCACAGTTTAAGGACCTCAGTGTTAGGAATTTTGTCCCAGCTATTCACATAGCAGTCTTCCTGAGGCAGCACATATGGAACTGATTGAGTTTCAGACATGCTGGCAATATATGATCCATGACTCTTAGCCATACAGGACATATTCAGGACAGCTGCCTGCTAAACTGTGGTTCATATGAGGTTTAACTCCATGGTCATTCCATAAATGGTTGGTCAATCTTTCAAAGGCAGCACTGGCTGCGGCCACTTGAGCAGATACACTGTCATCAGCATTTATGCTGCAGGACAGCACATTTCCAATGTAAGAAAACTGATCAATAGCTGTAAGGACAGTATCAGCAGCAGTGATTGCTAGAGTGCTGAACTCTTTCCGAACACACTGGGACATAACCTCCATCTTCTTGATGCTCAGAGAGAGTCCAAAATGTGATCACAAATAATAAAAAATCAAAAAGCTCCTCTGCATCCTCAACTGAATGAATCAACGATGCAGTGTCATCAGCAAACAGGAAGTTAGGAGATAATTGTGGTGAACTTTTTGGTGTGAGCCCGAAGTCCCTGGAGGTTGAAAATGCTGACACCTGTTTGGATAGGTATGCCCAACACACAATCCGTGAAAACAACAAACAGCATCATTGAAAAGTAGATGCTGACTAGGAGAGGAGCAAGGACATGTCCTTGCTTTGTACCATTTGATATTTCAGAAGGTACTGATGTCTCTCTCTGTTGTTAAGGACACAAACCCAGCATTAAGGATGTTAAACTGTGCATATTTTTGTAAATGTGTACATGTGTGGGCCAGCTTCCCCTGAGAACCAGCTCCTGCCTGCCCCCCATGCTCTACGGGAGGTAGCAGCAGGGCGGTAGAAGAGGTAGGCAGCTCCACAAAAGCTGGTACACCTAGAGAGCCAGCTGAAAAGCCAACTCCCCATACAGACTAGCTCCCGTCTACTCTCCCTCACCAACTATGAGGGTTAACCGATGAGCCCAGGCTCATCAGTTAACCATGTACATAGGTACTTGTTCACTTTCCTACCCAGCATACCATCATTAAAGGACTGAACTGTATTGATAAATTTTTCACCCAAGTACTTCCCAAAGCCTGTTTTTGTTATCCAAACGTATTAAATCAGACATCAACTTTCCAAAGCAGTGTTCTTGAAAAGATTACTCAGAGGGCCAATGAGTCACAGATGATTATACCACCAACTCTTGATGAGGTACAAAAAGCTATCTTACAGATGAAATCTAGAAAGACACCTGGCAGAGAGACAATTCCATCAGAGATTTATGAAGCTGGTGGTGGCCACCTGGTTTATTTTCTCACCCATTTATTTAACACCATTTAGGAGTAAAAGCAAGTCCCCCAGGATTTTGCCCTGATTGTACACAAATATAAAAGAAAAGGTAACTGTGCATGCCTGTGATGACCTCCGGGCCATCTCACTGCTGTCTATAGCTGGCTTGAATCCTCTACAACTTTCTGTCATTACATGTGTTCACAAATGGCATAATTCCTGAAAGACAGTGTGGATTTTGTGCCAGTTGAGGCACTGCTGACATGATAGTCACAGCCAGGCAGACACAAGAAAAATGTAGAGAGAAACATTAAGATTTATACCTGACCATGGTATTTGGACAACAAAAACAGGCTTTGGGAAGTACTTGGGTGAATCAGCTGTCCTGAAAAATTTATCAATACAGTTCAGTCCTTTAATGATGATATGTTAGGTAGGAAAGTGAACAAGTACCTGTGTACATGGTTAACTGATGAGCCTGGGCTCATCGGTTAACCCTCATAGTTACATGCAACGCTCCCCTCCCGCTTGTGCTGCTTCTGTATCAGTTGGTGAGGGAGAGTAGACGGGAGCTAGTCTGTATGGGGAGTTGGCTTTTCAGCTGGCTCTCTAGGTGTACCAGCTTTTGTGGAGCTGCCTACCTCCTCTATCGCCCTGCTGCTACCTCCCATAGAGCATGGGGGGCAGGCAGGAGCTGGTTCTCAGGGGAAGCTGGCCCACACATGTACACATTTACAAAAATATACAGTTTAACATCCCTAATGCTGGGTTTGTGTCCTTAACAACAGAGAGAGACATCAGTACCTTCTGAAATATCAAATGGTACAAAGCAAGGACATGTCCTTGCTCCTCTCCTAGTCAGAATCTACTTTTCAATGATGCTGTTTGTTGTTTTCACAGATTGTGTGTTGGGCATACCTATCCAAACAGGTGTCAGCATTTTCAACCTCCAGGGACTTCGGGCTCACACCAAAAAGTTCACCACAACTATCTCTAACTTCCTGTTTGCTGATGACACTGCATCTTTGATTCATTCAGTTGAGGATGCAGAGGAGCTTTTTGATCTTTTACTATTTGTGATCACATTTTAATACACTGCAAAAATGTTCAGCCTAGGAGTCGAGATTTTAGCATCTGTAATCAGAGTGCTGTTATCAGAATAGTGGAAGGGTGTAGTGCTAGCAATGCCCAGCCCACACACTGCCTTTAGCCCATCATATAATGCTTTAAAGTCATATCTATTAGCTGCATCCTGAAGTCTGACTAGTTGAGTAAGCTACTAGTTGAGGGACTACTTGCTTTCCTCCCCCTTGCTGCAACTCTGTATCAGAGGCGGGGGGAGGGAGAGCTGGGGGAAGCCATCTTAAAAGCTGGTTCCCCCCAAGCACCATCTCCGCAGGGGGAGGGAGGAGAAGGGGAAGAGGAGGCAGAAGCACAGAGGTCCCAAAGCAGGTGCCCACTCTGGAAGCTGTCCCCGCTGCGATTCTGCATTTTAAATTTAATAAGAGTTGCTCTGCATTTTAAATGTAATAAGATGTGCTCCTTCGCACATCTCCCTTTAGGTTTAAGCCAAGTCCTATATTATATGCTATAAATAACAGAGCAGTGTTGATCTGAAACAACATGTTAGAAATAATTTTTTTTTATTAAGCACCAGCTTAACATTATTTGCGTACGGTCTTTAATTATTAAGTTCTGTCTTTCCCCCCGCAGACTGATAGCTTTTTCTCATAAGCACTTATTCTTCCTTGATATAAAATGTACATGAAACAAAGGCAAAATATTTTATACATCTTGCTGCAAAATGCTTAACATTGTGACTGTATCTCTTTGCCTCTTCATTGCCCAGGTCCGGACAGACTCTTATTCATGAACTGTCTCTTCACGAAGCAGATCCACCACTAAGGGAAAGAAATACAGTGACATCAGAAGATATACTGTAGCAATTTCCAGGTAAGAAGTTTGAGGCAAAACAGGATTTAAAATCAACTTTGGTGCAATAGACCTGCATTAAAGTTACACCTCCAATTTTCTTCACTGATTTCATCTGGAATTTTAAATGTGCAAGGAAGGCTGGATTAGACCCAAAGCATGGATTAAATCAACATACTGTAGTACAAGGTCACAGTAACAGATTCATATTAAGGCTAACATGATAATTCCAATCTAAGCTTTTACTTTCCATCACTTATAAAAAAGCATATTAAGAGTCTCATTCCTGATCCCAATCCAACTTTTTTTGTTTTACAAAACATTTAAAAAGTAATGTCAGCCACTTCTCAATTAAGCAAATATAAAGAAAACCCCCACAGAAGAGCTATTTCAAAATTTCTTCTCTCCTGACTCAAAACCAGATTAATTCGTGACTGTGGCTATGGCATGTGGCTTGAGTCCTCTGTAATCTGTAGTCAGTATTTCTGAAAAATAAATTGGCTTAATAATTGTAAAGGTTATAAGAGGTGCACTTTATATATCTTGCTTATACGCAAATGTCTGCCAAGCCACTCAGAAACTGTTGTATCAATTAGCTAGTTTGCTATTCATATTGATAACGAAGGATTTTTCCACGTAGGAGTGATCACGAGAGCCAAATGGAATGATGCTGAGAACCCTCGATGCCTACAGGGAATTGAGTGTTCTAGCTTCCAGGAGGTGCTCATCACTTCACAGGATTGGACCACAAGTGGAGACTGTTACATCCTTACTCAGCCTAAATTGGCATTTGCTGCCATATCACATTGCTTTTCCCTCATGAAAACCGTAAGTCTCATGATTCTTTTTTACTAGTTCCTCCCCATCTCTCTCCCTGCTGTTTTGCCTTTTTCCCCCTTGTTGCTATACTCCTACTGCATTCCATGACACAAAAGAGCATTGCATAACCATCCTTTCTACTCCTTGAGTTACATCTTATAAACTTTATAAAGAGCAAACCAAGCCAAGTTTAACATTATTTCTGGAGTTGACATTTTAAAGAAGCAGCATTCCTCAAGCACCTACTAGTCAGAAAAGAAACACTGCCTGTAATTAGGATAAAAAATAACCCATTCACTGAGAATGGCATCTTACCTTGCTAGGCTTGTCATTTTGGGGATCAAACACCTTTTCACAAAGCCTAAGACCTGTTTCTTGTCTCAGCTGTTGCAAGTAGGCCCTCATCACCTCTAAATCAGAGCAGATACCAATACAGATTGAAATACAGAGTTAAAATCAGGTCAGATTCGATCCAGGCAGCTACCCCCCTGTGTGATCGTTGGCAAATTTCTTAGGGTGGGATCCACCAGGTATTTAGGCACTGCAACACTGAACGTGGTGGTGCCTAGAAAACCACAGGAACAACACTGAAATCCAAAAAGCCTGAGTTAGGCACCTAAACTCCCTACAGAATGAAAAATGAGAGAAAGGAATCTAACTAATGTTATCCACAACAGGCAACATGCTAAGCAGGGAGCCACCTAAGCTAGTCAATGGGAAAGGCCAACTTGAGAGGTGTATGCTAAAACCTGCCTCTCTCTCAGGTGTTTAAGTCTTGGCTGTAAGTTAGAACTAGGACTGCTGGCAATCCATAAACCAGGAGGAAGTTTGGCAGTTAGTCACCTACATTGCATGAAGGATACAAAACAAGATAACCAGCAGTTTGGGGTGGGGTGGGGTGGGGGTCCGGAAACTTCTTCTGTAACTGTTAGTCTAGTGATTAGGACATTCATCAGTTCAAATTCCTTCTCCCCCTTAGAAGGAGGTGTGGACTTCAACCACATTCTGGGTGAGTACTCTGTCCACTAGGCTAACAATTAGATGGGAGCTCTTCCTTCTCCTCCTCCAACCTCAGCTACTTTGTGTGAACTCACCTTGGGGTCCTGATCTGGTAGCAGTGCTCAAAAGCGTCCTACCAGACGAGTCTCCCATATGAGATACCAGCCAAATGCCTATCTTTCCCAGTTTGTAAATCACTCAGAGGCTTTGGCATCCAGACGCCTATCATGAGGCAATAATGCACCTGCTCAGGCGTGAGTGCCTTGAGAGAGGATGCAATGAATATGGCTTGAGAAAAAAGGGGGAAAAAATTAAGGCTGGTCTACACTGAAAAAGCTGCAGTGCTGCAGCTGTTTCGCTTTAGCAGAGATGCTACTACACTGACAGAAGAGCTTCTCCTGTCTGCGTAGAAGGTGATAGCTATGCTGATGGGAGTTAGTCAACATAGTGCTTTCTACATCTTGGATTAGGTAGGTACACACTGTGTTGCTCAAGAGTGTGGATTTTTCATGAGCAATATAGATATACTGATGTAAGTCGATAGAACAGACCTGGCCTTCGGTGGCAGCAGTATGGGGTGGCAAGAAGCTCCCCAGGAGCCAGTGTGTGCAGGGAGCCACCTTTTAAGATGGCTTCCTGCACATACTGTCAGCCTGTGTGTAACTGTAAACGTTAACCAATGAGCCCAAACTCATCGGTTAACCATGTTCACAGTTACATTTTTACATTTTTACATCCCTAATTATTACACCTTGCTTTTCTGTTGTTATTAAGTTTCCATTACAATCTTAATTGAAGGCCATTTATGTGACCTTTGTAAGTGTATCCTTAGCCAGACTCTGAATGCTATCAATTATTGCTCTTCTGCTTTGCTTCGTTGAATTAGAACCAAAATGCATAGAAGGGAGCATGACCACATTTAATCACTCTCTGACTGCAAGAGTAAATCTGCTCAATTTACAAGTGAAAAAGGTAACTCAACCTGGGATTTTTGCACTTTATGCATGAGTAGTAAAGATTTTACAGGTCATTTCCAGCCTGTAGTTACACCTCTGCATGTCTATGGTCTTCTGTGGAACTATCCAAGCATAAGAGTGACAAGGGGGGAGAGGCAGGATCTTTTGTTGGACCAACTTTTGTTTGATTATACTGACCCAAAGAGCTCTCTCTGAGTTTGAAAGCTTGTCTCTCTCATTAAAAAAAAAGTTGGTCCAATAAATGATATGATTTCAGCCATCTTGTCTCTCTAATATCCTGGGACCAACACTGCATAAGAGCAGGATGTAGCCCTATAAATGGAATTTAGCTAGCTATTCAGTGACGTGAGACCTAGAATAGAATCTGGCTCCCACTCTCTTGACTCTACAGGGCTAGAAGAATTGAAAAGTAGCACAGCCTATTTTTGTTCCTAAACTCGGCAGACTTGAATCTAGGTACATACAGGAGGCAGAACCATCAACTAAGAAGGTACTTTTTTATATGGTCATGTTTTTGGCCCTAGCTACAAAATTAATCCAGGCTGTGAACTGCAAGCCAAAGCATGGCTTTAAGAGAAACACGGCTACTTTTATTCTTACCCTCCTCCTGTTTGTTGCCAGGTCTGGCGTAGAGGGCATTGAGTGGAAAGCCTGGCTCGCCAGGGATTGGGAAGTTAGTGATTCCTAATGTGTACATTTCCTTCTCTCCTTGGCCTTTTGAATTGCACTGGAAGAATCAAACAAGAGAGATCATTCCCAGGACAAAAACAAAGCACATCCAAAAGCTGGTGCAGCCCAAACGTTATATTGATACATATCATGGCTTCTCTGGTAGGAGAAAGTACTGAAGAGTCCTTATGTATTTATCTAATTAAATGAGAAAAGTCTTTACAGTACTGTATCCACAGCACCTGTACCTTTGATCTTATGCATATTTTAGAAATGTGCATCTGTCTAACTGTACAAGAACTCCTCCTACAGTAATAGTTAGGATTACCACATTTGGTATGCCACTTCCTCTTATCATAACTTAAAGCAAGGTCAGGGTTTGGTTGTGCCAAGACAGTGGGATATGCATGGAATTAGATTGTTTCTCATAAAATGGAAAGGGAAGGGTTTGGTGGGAGGGAATTATACTGTAGAGTGATCACGATGGGGACTGGGGCAGCTATAATCCCACTGGGCCAAGCAGGGGGCAAGGGTGGAGAAAGGGACAGCTGTCTACTATATACAGGCGACCCTTGTGACTCGCTGAATTGCTATTCACAATTTTGTATATTCGCAGATCTCCCCATCCTGAAGCCCCACCCCTTCCCACCACTTTGCCCTCTCTCCCTGGCCAGGGGGCAGGGACGGACTTGGTGGGGGCCTGTTGCAGGTGGCAGCAGTGGTCAGTACTCCCACTGCACTCACCATGGGGGGCGGGAGCTGTGGGGAAACAGACCACTCTCTGCTTCCTCCTGCCCCCCCGTATTCACAGATTTTGCCATTCTCAGTGATGTCAGGAATCTTTCTACCACAGATGGCAAAGGTTTCCTGTATTTCAGAAAGTTTGTCTGTGTATCTTTTTTTCTGAGTGTCTGTTACCCAGCCAGGGATACATGCACCCCTCCCCTTGTTGTGCTCACTGCAGCTGCCATGGAAAGGCTCTTCTCACCTGGCCCCAAGCTGCAGCAGCAAAAGAGGTTGTCCTCTCCCCCCAAAGCAGTTTGCATACTGAACCCCTCAGCCCCAGACCCACCCCCGAGTAATGATTTAAATGAAGAAAAACAATGTATTTGATTTAAGGACCCAAGCAGTGCTGGGTAAATCTTCTAATTCTATGGAAGAAGCTTTCTGGAACATCTGTGGCTCTGACAGTTGAGACTGATAATTGGTGTACATGCAGTTTTTGTATTCATAATTATTTTGATTGGGGAATGTGTGTTTTGTTTTAAACACAAACCCTAATCTGTGCAGCTGAAAGCATGGACAAAGTTATACTGGAATAAAAGCACCCTAAACCAATATAGCTTATTTCCCTTCCTGTACATGAACAGCTATATGGGAGTAAGCACATTTATATCAGTATACTTGGATCCACTCTTCCGGCTTAAACCCTTTAGCTGAAGTATTATAATTAAAGCAGTACAACTTTTGTGCAGACAAGCCTTAAAATGTAATAAAATGGTCAAATTTTTCTTTAGACATGTGAATGGATAACCCACACAAGCTTTAACAGCATTGTTCTGAGATATAATCAAAGGCCAAATGAGATACTCATCAGGAAGAGAATGTTAAAGAGATGAGATATTTCAGCCAGGGAAAGATTACAGTGAGCTTGAATTGGATGCTTTCAGATATTGGGAGTGGGTGGGGAGCAGATGATGTAAATGTTGGTAGAGGCTAAGGACTAACAGTGATAATTTAGTTAGGTAGGAAGGAAAAGAGGCAAGATGCAGAGAGGCCAGAAAGGTGAAATTCTACCAGAAAATGGGGGCAGAAAAAAAAATTAAAAATAAAATAAAGGTTTATAGTGGAAATGCTGAAAGGAGCTAAAATCACAGCAGTGATGTCTGTCCCTACTATAAACATACTGTCCATGTGAGAATATGACCCAAGAATTATGAACAGTGCAGGGGGATAGAGGAACACAGTACTCAGTGTCAGAAATTTTTGCCACTCACTCACTATGGCCTTGGGCACATCACTTACCCCTTTTTTACCAAGAGATTAAAACTTAACCACATCAGAAATAGGGATGTGAAGAACTAGTCTAGTATCAAATAAGCAAATGTTTATCGGAGAGTCAACAAGCCAGTCGACTAGTTGCATCCCCCCATTTTTTGCCTCTTTCAGAAATAGGCAGCAAAGGGGCGGAAAAAGAAGGAAGGGGTACTTCAAAGCGGCAGCACCACTTGCAGTCTGGAGCCAGTCCTTGGGCTCCATGTGGCACTGCTGTTTTGAAATGCCACATGCAGCCCGGGGCCAACCAGGGTTTCCCCAGGCTGAATGCAACATTACAAAGTGGAGCCTAGGTCAGCTGGGGACTCCCCCACTGACCCTGGGTTTGGTGCAGCACTGCCACTTTGAAACACTGCGGGGAGCCTGGCGTCAGGCTCCTCACAGCATTTCAAAGAGGCAGCACCCTGTGGAGGCCTGGATCTGTTGGGGATTCCACAGCTGACCCGGGGCTCTGTGCAGCACTGCCGCTTTGAAATGCCACAGGAAGCCCAGCAGCAGGCTGCATGTGGCATTTCAAAGCAGCAGTGCCGTGTGGAGCCCACGGTCAGCAGGGGAGTCCTCAGGTGACCTCGGCTCCGTGCGGCACTTTCGCCTTTGAAATGTAACAACAGTCCTAGGGCTGTTGCTACACTTCAAAGGCAGAGGCACCCTATCGACTAATCATATAGTCGATGCAAAATGTATCAACTATTCAATTAGTCGACATTTAACATCCCTAATCAGAAATAAGGTGAGAGAGCCCATTAGAGTGTTTGAAGCATTACATTCTAAGCAACAGCATTTTTGCCTGTGTTTTCACACTGTCTTAGACAAACGAGCAGAACTGACATTTTTATTGCCATTTATTGTACTTTCTTCCTTCAACTTAAATTAAATTAAATTTTATTACCTTTTGCAGCTTCTTTAAGCATTCAGAAATATAGAGAGTTATGTAGATCAATGTTCTGTCAGCCTCATTCTGTCAAATAAAAGGAAGCAGAAGCCATTTGCTATTGTTAGATTTTACACCTGCTGACAAAGCTATCACCTTTTTAGTCTATGGTCTCTCACAAAAGAGATGCGTTGACAGCATAGAAGACACATTTACCTTACTTGAAAAGTTTTAACTAGAAAAAAATTGTTTCTTTCATTATATACCCCACTCTCCCTTGCGCTCGCTCTCTCTCTAAATATATATATATATATATATATATATATATATATATATATATATATATATATATATATATATATAGAGAGAGAGAGAGAGAGAGAGAGAGAGAGAGAGAGAGAGAGAGAGAGAGAGAGAGAGAGAGAGAGAGAGAAATAAAAATTAAAATTCTTGGAAGCTTGAAGCTTATTGCAGTGAAGTAATTCTACAATTCAACAGGGTACAAGATTCTAATAACTGTGCACAGGTTTTAATATCTTAAATCTTCATTTCTTACCTTAATTTCATAATTCTTGAAGAAGACATTTGCTTTGAAGTAGTAGATGGCTTCATCTATAATATCGGTGTCCTTTGCTAGCAAGAAAGGTAGAAAATGGGAAAATTAGGCAGAACTTAAAGATAACATCACTAGAATTTAAATGGAAACAGAGGAGTGACGTTTGCTAAGACTGACAGTAAATAGTAGCATGATCTTCCATTTCACTCACTTGCAAAAACAATAACTCTTCCCAAAAACAAAGCCACAGAGGTTTTGTACTAATTCCCAGCAAAGATTTAATAGGAAAATAAGTGTTATAGCAGTATCCCATATGACCACAGCTTCGTTACTTACACATGGCAGCACATACTACAAGACACTTACTGTAAGATGAGGTATCAATTAATTCAAGCTTTATGCTTGCCAAAGTAAATTTTACTATCAAGCAGCTTTGATTTTTAATATAATAATTGTTCACTCCATTATGGAGTGGAGCCATTGAATAGAGATGTAATCCTGCAGAGTAGTCATGAGGCATTGTGAAAGACTTATCAGGAGAATAAGTACTGAAGTAGTATCTAACTACTATAAAGGGTTATATTGAATCTTACCACTATTTTAAAACCTATTGAAACCCGCAATTCAAAGACCACAGTGAATCTTAATAGTTGCATGATGCCCCAGGAACTAGCCTGACTATACAACAAGGCACCTTAAAGACTAACAGATTTATTTGGGCATAAGCTTTTATGGGTTGACTCCAATGCTTCTGATGAAGCGGGTTTTACCCATGAAAGCTTAATGCCCAAATAAAACAGTTAGTCTTTAACATGTCACAGGAATTCTCGTTGTTTTTGCAGATACAGATTTATCACAGTTACCCTTTTGAACCTGACAATAGTGAATTTAGGCTGAATTAAAAACAAAAAACACACACACACACAAATCAAAAGATTACGGAATTTAAACTAGAACAAGGTCTTCTGGAGGCATCAAAGAGAAAACAAACCAAATGTGTTCATCACTGAAGACACACTGGAAAAATAGCACATTATTTATTGTGGTAGCACTCGGAAGCCCCAGTCAAGATCAGGACAAATGACTGATCACACATTGTTCATTCTGCTTGCATGTTATAGCCCTTCCCACTGTCCTTCATCTGTCCTGTCTGTTTAGACTGCCAGCTCTTCGGGACTGAATTTGGGATTTGTGTCTAGCACTATGGAGCCCTAATTTTGACTGGTCCCTAGTCACTACTGTAATAAACATGGATTAATAATAATGGCTCCATTCCACTAGATCCATGGTGTCCAACAAGACATGATTCAGAGTTTACATGCTAAGGCTGCAATCCCACCATTGGGTCTGCACAAGGAGACCTTTGCACTTCATGGAAAGCCAATTAAAATCAATGGGGCTCCATGTGAAACCATGTGGATTCAATTACAAGACTAGTGTCTTGGATTAAAAGTGACATACGAAGACTCAAGATGATAAAATGACTAACAAAAGCAAGGGTTACATACAGATTATTATTCTAAGGTGGATAGAACAACTCCCAAAGGGAGAAGGAGGAGAAACCAAGATAGAGTGAAAAGAAACAAAACAATTCAGAAGCAACAACACTACAGATAATTTTGTACAAGAGCTATAGAAAGGGGGTGACTATCACAAGACAGGACTGAGTAGAGTTTGGAGTCAGCTGTTGGTTCAAGGCACTGGCATAAATTTTAAACAGCAGTTGAGAAGGACACATTATACAAATTAGATCAGAGGATTCTTCTTCAGGAAAAAGCATTCAGAGGCTTGTATTGGGAAGGGTAAATGTTCCGGATAGATGGCACAGCAGAAGGCAAAAGAAACCCCCAATCCAACAGCATTAATAGCCATCTGAAAGTCAACTTCCTCTATTACCAGGAAGTACCCATTTCTAATCTGTCCCTTTTCTCCTCAGTTTGAAAACCATACACACACACACAAAATCAAAAGCCTCAAGTAGATACAGTTTATATAAAGTGTCCTATAACCATTTCCAGATCAGTGATATGAAATATTCATGAAAGAGAAGCAATTAGGACTGGATTTAAATGGACTGCAAAATAAATAAATGCAAATACAGATATAGTACTTATAAAGAGTGTTGTGAACCTACTTTCCCTTGGAGCTGGTCCTTTGAACTGACTTCTAATGGGTAACAAAGCCATGTTCCCAATTAACTTGGTATCGGAGTCCATTAAAGTGGAGTGATAAGCCTATAAACAAAAGAGGAAGTCTGACTGTGAGCAATAAAAAGAAAATAAGTAGTTTTCTCCCTTGAAAGAATAAAATTACACAAATGTCCCCCTCTAAATGATGGATGCACGGTTTGTCCAGTTAACAATGATCCAGCAACCACACCTTGTGGAAGTTCAGTGGTATTTGCTTACCTAGCTAATTAGGCCTTAGTAACATTTGGGGAGGTGGGGGGAGGACGACTCCTACTACGAAACTGCCATAGTCTAACTGGAGGCAATAATGGTGAATGCTATAACATAGAAGAGGTAGAAGTGTGTGCTTCCATCACCAGTTGTCTAACTCAGAGCAGATCTAAATAACTTGATGGCAAATATGTTCAGAACCTTTATCATATCTACTTTTCCGGTGCTTCAACAATGGCAATTAAAAAAAAAAGGTCAGTGTAGATACAGCTTAAGAATCACGTTCTGCTTTGGTGCTTAAATCTTTTCTTGACAATTGCAATATGAGCCAATGTTGTAGAAAGGAGGTTTATTTCAAAATATACATGCACTTAGAATATAAGATAAGTTACTTTAAAACACCAATGCTGATGGGACTTTTCTGTTTCTTTGTTTTGGGTTTTTTAAATATTTTCATATAAAAGTAATTTTCACCTATAATGCTCCTAGTTTATCCAATAAGGGAATATTCTTAATTTTGTAGGGGTTTAGTCAAACTGGAAAGGCCCAGCTGTTCCCTAAGTTAGGTGGTGGGCTCAGCAGGCCTTGAGCAAGGGGCAGTGATCATATAATTCCACTCTATTTCTTTATGATGCTAAGTAAGCAAGGACAACCGTGTTTTGCAACCTTACCAATGCTGTGTAAAAAAAAAAAAAAAAATCACACAAGATAAACTGAGAAGTTACAACGAAAAGGCCCCACCCTTTCATCTGCCCAGAGCCCCAATTAAATCAACAAAGAGCTGCCCATCTAGTCTAATTGTAAAATCAACAACCAGCTAACTTCGCGTCGACCCGCGCATATGAAGCAAAATCCTTTGTGGGGGACAATATCATGAATAGTGCCGTGCGGTTTGCAGAGGCGCTGACTATTGCCTTAAAAGGAAGTTCCCCCGTTTTGCTGGTAGAGGTGACATTTCCCACTGCAGCAGCTAGTTTCGCTCAGCTTCTTCCTATTTCTGAACAGAGAAAGAAACCCCAGAGCCGTTGTGATGTTTTCTACCCGATCCTTGAAGCCCCCCTGATGGGCTGCGGATTGCAAAACGAGCAGCAGCCAAGGGGCCCAAATGCTCAGCCCCGGGCCTAGCATCCATCCCCCGTAGCATTTCCTGCCCTTCCCTGGCTAGCAGCAGCCACAGTGCTCGCAGGGCAGCGGGGTGCAACCCAAGCACGCGCAAGGAGCCGGGGCCCTGTAGACCCGCAGGGGCTCTTTTCCTTACCGGCATTTTTTGTCGGTGGGGACGGTCGTTTCCCAGGAGGCAGAGAGCGCAGGAAGCCGCCTGAGTCAGCAATGCAGCAGCTTGCAGAGAGCCAGCCCTTCCTGTCCCACCCCAGGCTGCTGCAAGCAGGAAGTCCTGTGCGCGCAGGGCAGGAGCTGGCCAGCAGGGGGCGGCAGAGCGCTAGGAAGGCAGCGGCCGCGGAGCCTTTGCGGGTAGAGCGCTCGCAAGGGTCCCGGCCTCAGCTCCTGGGAGAGGATGTGGCGCGGTTCTTGCTTTCTAAATGCAGAGGGTCCAAGTCCTCCCTGATGTAACAAATGACAAGGCTGCAGATTAGGGATGTTAAATACCAGTTCATTGAATAGTCCAGTAACCTCATGAATTCTTATGGGTTACTTGACTATCCTATAGCCCCTGCCACGCTGCATGCTGCCTGGGTATCGGACACAGCAGCATGGGGTGCCTGGTGGGCGCCGGTTTGTGCGGGAAGCCAGTTTAAAACCCAGCTCCCCTTGAGGGCCTGTGCTGTTGACCTGTGCGCTGCCACCTCTGATAAAGAGGCAGTAGCATGGGGTGGGCAGAAGCCCCCATCTGGGGGTGGTCTGAGCTCCCAGATCATGTGCAAGCCAGAACTGAGCTGGGCTGCCAACCAGCCTGCTAAAATACTTACTGGCAAGTAGGGAGGAGGATGGAATGTGTTTAGTCTATAGCATTAACCTATAAGCTTTTGCTTATAGGTCAATGGGTTAATCAACTACACTTTTACAACCCTACTGCAGATCCCTGATTTCTGTTTGCGCTGCTCAAGAGGGATTTGTTATTGCCAGAGCAGGGGCCTACAAGTCTGGAAATGAACTGAGCCCACAACATAGAGAATCAAAGCTGGCAACTGCACCAGTGCAAAGCACAGCACTCTGCCTCTCGCTGTGCTTTGCACTGTGCATCTAAGTTGGCTGCTGGGTGCTGATTGCTGAATTCAAAGTATAGGCAAGGTCTGTAGGCGCCAGGCCTGCATTCACTCCACACAGAAACAAGAAGTTCCCCTCAAAATCATTAGATAGGCAAAAAAAAATTTTTTTTTCAACTATCATGATTTTTTAGTCAATCTGGGTTTTGAGCCCAGAAGGTTCAGCTTTTCTCCACAGCTCTGGTGGACAGAAACTTAAATTTAAAAATAATGGAAGTTGGGATTCTTGCATAATCAATTGACTCCAGAAGCTGGGATTCTAAGAGAAACACCAAGTATCATGAAACCCATGATAAAAACCTGAGAGCTGGCTCCACTGCAGACACACAAGCCCACTTGTGAGAATCTTAGTGCTCGATCAAGGCCTATAGCCTTGCCCAAATGCTTCATTTTTTCCTAATAGAATCCTACAGGGGAAAGATGCATCCATGGCACTTCCTACTTTACTGAGTAAAGGAATAAATGTGTTTTCTGTAGGATGTACTCACTTCAAACCAATGCAGGAACGGCACATTTTCAGGGTATTGTTCAAGACCAGTTTTTATAGAAAACATTTCAATTTTCTAGCAACCTTTTGTTTCCCTATCTTTATTTGTTCCCATTTGGATCATTCTGTGGGATTCTTATCCTGCTACCAATTACTACCTCCCTCCCCCCCTCCTTTCAAGTGCCTTTCGCCCCCTCCCTGCAATAATATCACCACTTCAGAATATTTGAAAGGAATGCATTCTCGCTGAGACACACAGAATTTATTCCTTAAATACACACCACCATTACCTGTATTTGATATCAACTTAGATGGATTCCTTGCTTGAGAGCAGAGGGGAGTTCAACAACCAGAAAAATGTATTGTTTTATTTTATCATTCCAAGAAGACCCCCCCCACACACACAATTTAATTTGCCTTTTCAAAGATATAAAATACAGTCTTTGTCCAAAATGTTTTTGTTGCTCCAAGTTTAACATTGTACAGGTAAGGCATTTGTTCAAAAAATAAAATAAATCTACTTCATGCCTCATCAAAAGTCTCTGTGGGTTTTCTGTGAACAATCATTTTTAAGATTAAAATTTATGAGAACTTTGTCAGGTGTTTACCTGTGATCAGCAGAAAAAGCTTAACCATATTATGAATATAAATATGATGTTGAATTAGATGATCTAATTATCTCCTAAGGAAATTGACAGAAAGCTCATAATTTGAACCATTTAGAACTCGAGAAGTAGATATTAAGACAGTCACAAGACATGATCTAAATGCAATTCTACATTAAATCATTAAACAATTATTTCCGTACCAATGACCATTTATTAAGCATTATTTGAATAATTATGATGTACAGTGTCAATAAATGCATCACTACAAAGAATAAAATTTAATAATACTCTCCTATTAAAAGCTAACATATTCCATAAGCTTATCAGTTAGATCCAAAAATAGACTTGGCATGTGTAACTTGTAATTGACATTTGGGGCCAAATCCTCCAAAAATACGACACGTATCTTTATTCATGAGAAATCAGACGGACTGCTCCCTTATTTATGAAGTTACTCAAGGTTTTAGATGCATATAGGGTTTTATATGTATACAAAAATACCCACAGTTTTTATGATATAAGTTTAATACAAATACCAATGAAATATGAATTCTCTCTCAAAAAAAGTTAGACAGGATACATAGTGGCCTTATTTGATGCCAAATACTTGCTTGGACAATATTTCCTCTGGAGTTAGTTAAATTAGTAGATAGTGTAGTCAACCTTGTATAACTATTGGCAATTCTAATCTAATTTAGAAATGTTTTTCTTTCTTAGGAAGGCGTCACTGTGTTTCACAATTTTCATCCACAGAAAAGTTATTTCAAGTAGCACAAGAGGATTTTATTTATTTTTGTCTTGTTCATGGAATCTTAGCTGGAGTAGGCTGCCTGAAAGCACATATCCTTATACTGAATGAAATCCTGCAACTCTTATGCCATGAGTACTCCCACCAAAGTCCACAAGAGTTTTGCTTCCAAGTACTGATTTGATTCTTAGCACATTAAAATAATAAAAGGAGCAACATATAATGAGAGCTCTTTGGTAATGTGTCACTGATTGTCAGTATATAGAAATGTGAGGGAGAGCACATGTACTTTAAAGAAAACCAAAACTTATTCAACTTTTCCTCCCTCAACTGAGTGTTTAAAATGCTCTCTTGGAAACATGAAAACCTTGGGTGAAACTATCAATAGTGCAACACCCAGTGTTAGTATTACATTCAGTCTTTATCAAATGCCTTTTACAAATGTCACAGTCAATTTTCACTAGCTTGTCTTATTTTAGCTTGTATTGTATTTTAGCTTGTCTTATTTTATTTATTGCCTTATTTATATTCAAATGGGTCAAATATTTGAGCAAGGCATTTTACCACTTCTGTTCTGAGTGATGAAATGCATGTTTATTTAAACCACACAGTGAAGTGACATGAAATATATATCAACATGAGTTTAGCTGCAATATTTACAAACTGTAGAGTCACAAATGAGTTTCACAAGTCATTTCAAACAACTGTCAAACCTTTATGCCACACCATATCTCTGGTCATTCTTTATATGCCACATGTTGTCCAGTGTGTAACAGAAAAGGAAAATAAATTACCCTCAAATCATGTTGTATTTTCATGGTCCAGTATTTCATCATGAATCTCACACAGGTAGAAATGACATTTACCACTGTAAAGTTTCCTAGTTCCAACAGTAATAGGTTAAAAATCCAGTATTTCCAAGCTCTGACTTCTCTGCTATTAAGGGTTGTACTTCTTGCAAAGCAGTGTAATGTTGGAGGAAAAGTTAAACCTCACACTCTGTTTTATTAATTTTGAAGTGACAGCTCTTTGGAATCCTAGAAATAGTTCCTGGTGAAATAGATTAGTGGACAGAGTACAGATAAGGGAAGGGTGCACTTTATCACCTAGATATCCTTACCATTCTGTGTAGGGTGTATATAACTCTGGAGCAGTCATGTGACCTTCATATCAGGACACTGTTGATCACATCTAAGAGTGCCCCTTTAAAACATACCATGAAGAGTTCTAGTCCGAAGAGGATGCTAAAATGAGGACAGAATTCCTGAAGCAAACCAGATTTTCCAACTTTGAAATCCTAAGAAGGTTGAAAGGATAAACAAGGGAATTGCTGGCTCTCTCACACACAATTTATTAAACATTGTGATGGTCAAATAATGCAATATAAACATCTGAAAAAGTATTCTCTCATATTCAACTATTGTACAGAGTATTACAGCAATAGCAGCAATTACCTTCAAAGAACAGCTTTTCACATCTCTCAGAAATAGTTGTGAAAATCCAAAGTATTAAGTCATCACTTAAAAGTCAGATTTCCCTTTCAGACAACTTGCCATTAGCTAAGGATTTCAAAACATCTCTTGAAGGATACACAGACACTGCCAGATTGCATAGGTCTATAATGTATGTTGTTTAAAATTAAATTAAATTAAATATTTGATGATCAGATTAACAAAATTCTATTGGACCAAATTCATACCTGGTGTAACAAGGTTTAACTTCATTGATACCAAGAGAGCTACATCAATTTAAAACAGGTATGAAGTTGGCGATTGATATATTAATCTCAACATTTACAGGAGGGTTACAAAAAAAACCCAAAACACATTATTGGAGGCATTTAAATGTCTGCAGTGGTGGGAAGGAAAAGCTACCACCACTAAATAAGCACACAATTAATCACAAAGTAAAAATGATTATGCCACTTTTCGTTATCTGAGTAAAATACAAAATATGAACTCTAGGAGAAAATTATAAGTTATCTAGATTTTTAAACATTTTCTCCTACTAATAAGTTATTAGAACAAGGAAGAAAAAAATATTTTTATTTTGACAGTCCCCCTCTACAACCACCATATTTTTCAAACAATCTAGCATTTAAAAGAGAAATGCAATTATCTTCATGGAATATAGCTTACTGTGACTGAGGCTAAGTATTTTATATACAAGAATGACAATTATTTCTGAAAGTAATAATATGGAAATGCATGACTCACTTTCTCTAGTGATTTATTCAAATTATCTTACAGTTTTGATATTTTAAAAAAATACACACAAATATTTAGAGGATCCCTTAACAAAGCATATTTTACAACCACGCTTTGGTATATTCACTCTTTACTCATCCACTTGGTCTTGAAAATATTCATCTAAAGTAGCAGATTTATCTTCTTCATTTTCCTGCCACAAAAAAACCCCAAAAGAAAAGTAAATATTAGTTCAATTTACCTCTATGGTTACATCAAGTCATCTATTCTATGGCATTTTTATTGCAATAGAAATAACAACATTCCATAAAACAGGTGACAAGCAATATCAAGAAGCAATCTGGTTCCTATAGTGCAGGTGTTCCCAAACTTTTTGACACAGGGACCAGTAAATCTGTTCATGAGCTTTTGGAGGACCGGTAACATTCAATTTCATATTTGCATATTCATTAAGCAAATGATCAATATGAAAATAAGTTGTTTCTGGTCCTCCCAACGCCCCCAGTGCCAGCTTTAGAAAAAGCTTTTGATACGGTCACCCACAATATTCTTGCCAGCAAGTTAAGGGAATTTGGGTTGGATAAATGGACTGTAAGATGGATAGAAAGCTGGCTAAACCAGGGTTTCCCAAACCAGATGACGGATTTTTTGGACCAGGGGAAGTCATTTCAGGGCTCCTGATTCCCTCCCTCCCCACTAGGCTTCTTTGCACCTCCCTCCCCTGCAACCAAACTGAGCTGCCCACCTCCACTGGTTCCCTGCAGCTCCCCCAAAACCATTCCCCACAATCCAAAGGAGTGCAGCACCAGTTCCCTGCAGCCCCTCACAGCCCAGTTGAGCTGCTTTTCTGTTCCCTATGCCTTCCCCCATCCACCTCAGCCCAGTTGATCCCCATACTGGTTCCCTGCATGCTTCCCTCACAGCACAGTTGAGCGCTGTTTCACTGCACCTCCCCTCAAAGCCCCACAAAACTGCTGAGCCCAGCTCTGATTTCCTGCCACTCCCTCCCTTTGAGTCTAGCCCCGGGTTCCCGGCACCTCCCTACTCCTGCAGCCCAGCGCCACATATCTCCTCCCTGCCCCGCCCACAGCCCAGCCTGGCACCCCCCTCACATCAGATGAGTAGCAAGGGTGTTATGCAAAAGCAAAATTTGCACCCCCACCCTTGCCACGATGGGGCAGGGCCCTGAACCTTTAAACCCTACCTTTAAAGTCGCTGCTTGGCCCTGCCTCGGAGGCTTGATTGCACAGGGAGTACATGGCCCAACAACGCTCATGTAATGTAGAAAGTTGCTACCTTATAGGAATGTGCTACTGGTAGCATTTTATCATCTGTACAATTGTAAGGTAGTGCTCCTATAGGAAACTGCTACCAGAAGTAGCACAATCCCACAGGGAGCATTTCCATACAGACCAGGTTTGCCACAACTCATGATGCTGTGTGCTCTGCTCCCACCCCAGCCCAGCACCCCCCTAGTGTGGTGCCCGGGGGCAACTGCCCCCCCCCCCACTTCCTCCTCGCTATGCCTCTGTGCTGGGAGCCCGGAACATCCGGTTGCATCCTCTGCCCAGCCCGGTCCAGGGCTTGGGGGACCCGGTGCCGCATGGGCACTCCGGAAGCCCTGAGCACCCAGCAGCCACGCAGACGCCCAGTATTATTTTCCCACGGCTTGGTAGTGAGCCATGGTTTGAGAAACACTGCTATAGCGTTTTTAGACACACCCTAATCCTTAATGTAATAGTTCCAAAACTGAATCCACGTATTTTGTATATTTAAAGGGTGCTGAACAACTGAATTTCAAAATGGAATAAGAAGATGGATATTTATTTCTCAGGATTCATGAATATATTATATCTGAATAATAATAAAACTGAGTTTAAGCCATCTGTCTCATTTGCATCTATATTTTAGGTATTATTTTACTGTTCAAACAAAAGGCTTGATGCAGAAATTGTTGGGTGGATGCTTTGCCAACTTCATGCAAGAAGTCAAACTAGAAGATTTCCTAGGGTCACTTCTGGCTATAAAATATAGGAATTATTAATTTTAAAACCTTGTATGAGAAGCAATGCAAACCACAGAACCATGCCACAAGAGATTTTCCATACCTATCCATGTTCATTATAGTCAATACATACACTTAACTCTGCCCTGCTCAATAGTAGCAGGCTCCTCTTCTCCTGCACAAATCCTTCTTGGCAGCATCAGTGCCCCAAGAGATGTAAGAGTGTAGCCATTTAAATGGCTAATTGATAAGCACAAGCTTATTGGTTACCCAAACAGATACCCAGCTACACACGGCTCCTGGTTCAACTCCCGGGAGCTGCTTACCACACTGCACTGCTGCCTTTGTATCAGAGGCAACAGCATGGGGCAGCAGCCAGCTTAAATGCTGGCTCCCGGCATACACAAGCTCCTGGGGAGCTAGCTGCCACCCCATCAGTGGTTACACAGTTATCAAATTCCATGTATTTTAATATCCCTAATGCCCACGTTTCAAAATAGCACTAACACTCTCTGAAACTCAATGAATTACATTTAATTGATGGGGCTGGATTTTTTTTAATGTTACCTCTTAAAAAATAAAAGTTCTTTACCTTTGGTTCTTTAAATTCTAGATCTTCCCCATACTGAATGGCAAAGTCTATGTGCTGCAGCACAATATTTAAGCTTTCCTCATCGGAGTGATCATAAGGTAAAAATCGAACCATGCTGTAGTCATCAATCTGGAGGAAGGTTTTCAAAAGCATAGCTCTTAGATTATATGATTAATCAATAATAAAGAACACTTCAAACACCAAACACCAATCCACACAAGTATCAAAGGAGTAGCTGTGTTAGTCTGTATCTGCAAAAACAAGGAGTACTGTGGCATCTTATACACTAATCCACAGAAATGCCTTCAAGACAGGGACACTAATAGATTAGTTGCTTTACTGATGGTGAAAGTAAGATAAAAGGCCACACAGCAAACCAGTGACCGAGTCACGATTAGAATTCTGGAGCTCCTAGTAGCCTTTCCTCTGTGCAGTTCACTATACCATATTGCTTACACATCAGGATCACTCTGACATTATCATGACAACATGCCCAACATAAGATGTAGCCACTGGATGTTGGATCAAAATTAGTCTGAGAGAGACTAGGCTAAAAAAATCCAATCTGTCAGCATTTTCACTCATATGTCTGAGAATTCTCTAGGACAGTTGTTCCCAAAGTTGATTCCTCCAGACCTATGGGGATTCATCATGCATTACGTGGATCATTAGGTCCTAGAGCTAGGTCTGAAATGCACCAAAACAGCTTTCTGGCACTTTTGATGCATGTAGTACACCATTTTGTTCTAAAAAATAGCATCATCCATACAGTGTAACCTCCCATGCACTGTATGAGAGAGGTCACGCTGGCAAGGGGTGCTCTGGGAGCACTAGAAATGGAAGGGACTGAGGACATTTAGGATATGTCTATACTACACAGCTATTTCAGGATACCGGAGGTATCCCGAAACAGCTACACTGCATCTACACAAGCCTCCCGATATTTTGAAATATTTTTCAAAATAATGGGCATGCTATTTTGCCATCCTAGTAAACCTTGTTGCATGAGAGATAAGGGATGGCATTATTTAGAAATTTGGCACGGGTGTAGATGTGCCAAACATTTCAAAATAGATTAGAAATAAGATACGCAATTTGCATACCGCAAATTGCGTATCTTACTTCGAGTTTAGGATTCTGTGTAGATGCACCCTTAGGGTGTGTCTAGACTACAGGGTTTTGTCAACAAAAGTGGACTTTTGGTCGACAAAACTATACCTGTGTCTATACTGCCGCTGAGTTCTATCGACATAACGTAGACAGAACTCAGCAGTTTTGTAGATGGCTGTAAACCTCATTCTACGAGGAATAACATCTTCTGTTGACAGAGTTCTGTCGACAGAAGGCGTTATTGCAACTACACTATTCTTTACGTCTACACTGTCATGTCGACAAAGTGGCTTGCTTTGTCGACAGAACTGGCTGTAATCTAGACGCTCTTTGTCGACAGATGCTTTGTCGACAATATCTGTCGACAAAACTTTTGTCAATAAAAGCCTGTAATCTAGACGTACCCTAAGTGTTAGATACTACTACACGAATCCTTGATGGAAAAAAAGAATGGGAACCACTGCTTTAGTTCCCAGCAATACTAGTAAATCAGTTGTATCAAAACATCATTTTGAGAAAGATATTTTTATAGCATAGTGTGTGCAGAAAAATTAACCCTGATACTGTTATATTTGTAAATCATAAAGGATTGAATTTCAAAAGTGTACTTGAACCTGTTAGGGTTAAACAGCACCACTGCTACTTACCAATCCGCATATAGCTTTAGTCAGTTTCTTGAACATTTTGCTTTTTAGTATATTTGCAGAATCTTCAGTCACAGAATACATATCGGGATCTAAATACCTGAAAAAAGTATGTGTTAAAATTAGAAAGAAAAAACCCAAAAACTCAGCAGGGCTTTGAATTATGTATGGTTTTTCAAATATTGCCACTATTGCCTGTGGTTTTGTACTTTTCATTAATTTTAGAAGGTAGCAAGTTTGCAAGTGCTATTTTTAAAATATAATTTTCTTACATGTATAAGATTTTCTTACATGGTTATAAGATTATGATTTCTAGCACCAAATTCTCTAAATATTTAGCGAGGACTATTGGAAAAATGTAGATCTTGGTATTTACATAAAAGGAAAAGGGACTATATTTTCATTTCTATTGACAGTTACAAAATAATGAAGCAGGAGGATCTCTAAAGTTGGATTTGAACTACACAGGTGAAAGCCTCTGCAAATGGATTCAGAAGGATCTTATAGTTCTCCAAGACAATTCTCTACCAATATGCATAAACACATATATGCAGAAGATCATCTG
Source organism: Pelodiscus sinensis (assembly GCF_052426305.1). NCBI lineage: Eukaryota > Metazoa > Chordata > Testudines > Trionychidae > Pelodiscus > Pelodiscus sinensis. The sequence goes on along the minus strand of NC_143085.1, from coordinate 29,920,903 downwards.
TAAAGTTAGCTGCAAATTACCAAACACTGCATGATAAATTTGGCAATTTAACAATTCCATCTGGCTTGCCCTCCCCACCAACTGTCCCAGAGAATCGATTTTCACGTAATAACATTAATTCAATTGATCCTGAAACTTGCCTCAAGTTATTTAAAAACAAACAAACAAAAAAACCACTCCACATATTTTTCAAAACTTACTTTTCAATTTCCTTTTTAGCTTTCTTGCTCAGCAAATCCATTTTGGTCATGATGTTGATCTGTGGAATCTCTAATGATATCATTGCACTGAGTGCTGCCAAGACACCGGAAATAAACTGACAAAATAAGAAAAGTGCCAAGTTAAAAGAAAAGTTAAATACAGATAGATTCCAAATATATAGCAATAACTTAGAGTTTTTAAGAGGTAGTGTAATCACTACAGTAAATAGACTACTACTGTATCACAACAATGCACTAACCTTCATGATAAAGGAAGCAGGTAGTAATACTACTCTATGGTGTCACAACAAAACTGTAACAACCCCATCTTCCCCAGGTCTAGAATCTTTGAAATCTACTATTTATTTTGAACAGTTTGTTTGCGCAAAATAAAAAATCATATTTTGCGATTACCTGCAGATACCAAATTTTGCATAAAACAATCCTGCCATTTAAATTAGCTGAATGCACTACGTTTTACACAGGAATATGCTGGGTAAAAGGTTTAAATAATTATTTTTGTTTTTCATCAGAAAAAAGTCATGACTATTATGATTAGAGTTCAAAAAAATTTGCTAATTGAAATTGAGTCACCTATTCAACTGTCATTTTAGTGCAAAGAAAATTTTTACTGTTACAAATCACAAAATAATTCAAATTAGTTTCGGAAAGAGTAATGGAAGCTTTAGGAGTTGGTTTCAAATTTACTATGGATGGTAATTATTCAATAAAATGAATAGTATTTGAAATTGAAATCCTACAAAACTTAAACTGTTCTTTTACTTCCCTTTTGCAAGCACATTAATAAAAAATTCTATTACATATATTTAATTTCTTGAATATTCCTATAAGCATAATCTACACAAATAACTTTGCCTGGTCAACAACGGGCCTCACCTGCTAGTCTCTCCCTCTCTCTATAAAAAAACCCCAAAAAACGTTTCCTGTGGGACAACGGAATGACATCATCATGTCTCAACTGCCTCTTTCCTCCCTCCCCAGTGCTCAGCTGTGGTACAGAGGCTCCTCCCCCCCGCAGGTGGGGGAAGACCGCAGGGCCTACAAAGCTTCAGAGCAGCCCCCCTCCCAGTGGTCATGGGAAGAGCCAGGCCTGGTGAACCGCTGCCAGGGAGGAGGGGGTTAGGATTAGGTCATGGCTGGCAGGAGGTTTGGGAGGGATGAGAGAAAGGGCCCTGGATCAGGGAAGGAAAAGGAGCTGGGGTGGGGCAAGGAGGGAGAAAGCACCCTGGGCTGGGGCAGGCGGGAAGGGAGAAAGGGGTCCAGGCTGGGGCAGCCACAGCCCAGCCCTTCCCAGTAATCACAGGGAGAGCCGGGTTGCCTGCCCCCCTGGCGAGAGGGGGGTTGGCAAGTGTAGTGAGCAAGGGGCAAACCTCCTTTCCCTCTCCCCCACGGAGCACCCCTCTCTCCCCCCTCCCCTCCAGCAGGGCTGGGTTGGGTGAAGTGCTGTGGGAAGGGGAGGAGGGGCTGACTGTGTGCTGAGGCAGGGGCAGACTGGCCCAGAGGGATACTGGGAATTTCCCGGTGGGCCGTCCGCTGAAGGGCCAGCTGGTGGCTGCTGGAGGGGGATTGTGATGCGGGGTGCCGGTGTGTCGCAGCCTGAGCCTGGCACTTTAAATTTCCTGGTGCCGGCCAGGGCACGGTGTGGGGCCGAGGGAGCGCATGTGCAGCGTGCTCAAACGCTGCACAACAGTTGAGAGGGGAGAAGCCCGAGCGTCTCCCCTCTCAGCTAGTTTGAGCGCTGCACCTGGACACTGCTGCCAGGGAGGGGAGAGAGGCGGGTCTGGAGCCGGGGGAGTGATCGAGGGGACGGGGTGCTGAGTGCTCAGCCCGGGCGGGAGGCTGGGGGATCCAGGAGGAGCAAGCAACCTCCCCCCATGTGGGTCGGCACAGGCGTTGCACGCCCTGGCTAGTCACCCGCCCGAGCGCCACTGCCCTCACCCTGGCTCCTCCTCGCTTGGCCCTGGCAGTGCTTGGTGGCTGCTGCCTCCCCCGCTGCTGGCTGGGGCCACCCGCCGCGGCTGTTGCACCTTTTGGCTTCACCTGATTGCAAAGGCAGCGCTGCTTTGCGGCTCCGCATGGGCACGTGATGGCGGGAGGTTCCAGCTCGAGAGAAGCGAACCTTACAGGGCAACGTGGGGATGGGAACAGTTGGGGTGCCTGCACAGCGACCTCCCCCCCCCCCCGAGTACTGAGGAAGAAGGCTGCCCCCGCCCCGCTGTCAATTTGCATGGAAGGGGGTGGGGGTTGTTTTTGGAGTGAGAGAAGCCCTGGGTCCGTAAATCCCCAGCTCCTGCAGTCCTGTTACTATGTGACACTCTCCATTTTCTTCAAACATTTCTAAGCTTCATGGTTAAAGAGAAAATCTTTGAGAGGAGATATTATGCATGTTGTGATTACATATTTATGTCCCTATGAGCGTATCTGGATCTTTAAGAGTTTTTTTGGGGGGTCGGGAGAGTCGAGAGGGGGAGAGATTACAAAATAAAAGGAAAATGTACATGCTTTATTTAAATGATAGAATTTGTCAAAAATTAAGGGAAAAAGGAAGTTTGTATTAATATCAGAAGGAAAGTGATTAAAACATCAGATATAGTTTTTTGGTGGACAATATTTGCAAGTTTTCTGTCTTTTGCTAGAATAAAAAGGGGTGGGGTACAGGAGGGAGAGCGGGGGCTGGGAGAGTTGGGGAACACAGGATAGTGGTTGAAGGCAGGAGGTAGGGGGCTGAGGGCACAGGGTTTGGTGTGGGGTGTTAGGGCAGGAGTATAATGTTGTAGGGCTGGAGACAGGGCAGAGATATGCGGGACTCTTGGTAAGGGGTAGGGGTTACGATGTGTGGGCAGGGAGCTGAAAGGTTTGTGGGGGCAGCTCAGGGCAGAAGGTGATAGAATGAGGGCAGGAGGGGTGGATTCGGGGCACAGGGTCTGATGCGGGGGCTCAGGGTAGAGAGGTGGGGGAGCAGGAGTCAGGGCAGGAGGTAGAGAGTGCAGAACTCAGGAGGGAGCTGGAAGAGGTTACGGGGCTTACAAGGGTGATGACAATGCTGTGCTGTCAAAAGCGAAGCTCTGTCCCCCGAGAGAAGTCCTGTCAGCGACTCCTCCAAGGGGGGAGAGGACCTGCATGGGCTGGGCCTGGCCTCAAGTTTGTCTGGGGTGAGCAGGGCTCCGTGGGCCAACCCTGGCCTTCAGCTGGCCCCCATTTTGCAGCTGGTGAAGGAGGGCAGGGTTCTTCATATAAATTTCCAATAAAATGTTGACAAATTTTAAAAATTATCTTGTTTGCATCATTGTCAATAAATCAGAATTTTTTCTATAGTGCTACTTCTTTAGTGCTAGTCCATCAGCATTACAGTGCTTAATTAAGTTAAACTGTTTTTATTAACGTGCATGTGGCAAGTTTTCCAATACTGTAAGCTTATGTTTATGTTGCTAAGAGCAAGTCAGGTACAGGGGAACCAGTTTAATAATCCCGCCTAGGGCACCATAAATCCTAAGGACAGCCCTGATTGTATTCTTTATCTCCTGTATACATTGGCTACATCTACAAGCTAAGTGTGTCATTCCCTTGCTCACAAACATATCCTCACACAAGCCCTCATTAAAGCTATTCATAGTATGACTATGTCAAAAGTCTGAGGGAGTAGCCATATCAGTGTGTATCTGCAAAAACACGGAGTCCTGTGGCACCTTAGAGACTAACAGATTTATTAGGGCATAAGCTTTTGTGAGTAAAACCCACTTTATCAATATCTGTTGAATATCTTCAATATCTTCATCAACGATTTAGATATTGGTATAGAAAATACGCTTATTAAGTTGGCAGATGATACCAAGCAGGGAGGGGCTGCGACTAATCTGCAGGATAGGGTCATAATTCAAAGTGACCTGGACAAATTGGAGAAATAGTCTGAGGTAAATAGGATGCAAGTGCTCCACTTAGGAAGGAACAATCAGTTTCACACATACAGAATGGGAAGAGACTGTCTGGGAAGGAGTACGGCAGAAAGGGATCTAGGTGTTATAGTGGACCACAAGTTGAATGAGTCAGCAGTGTGATGCCATTGCAAAGAAAGCAAACATGATTCTGGGATGCATTAACAGGTGTGTTGTGAGCAAGACAGGAAAAGTCATTCTTCCGCTCTACTCTGCGCTTATTAGGCCTCAATTGGAGTACCGCATTTCAAGAAAGACGTGGAAAAATTGGAGAGGGTCCAGAGAAGAACAACGAGAATGATTAAAGGTCTAGAGAACATGACCTATGAGGGAAGGCTGAAGGAATTAGGTTTGTTTAGTTTAGAAAAGAGAAGATTGAGGGTGGACATGATAGCAGTTTTCAGGTATCTAAAAGGGTGTCATAAGGAGGAGGGAGAAAACTTGTTCATCTTGGCCTCTGGGGATAGAACAAGAAGCAATGGGCTTAAACTGCAGCAAGGGAGCTTTAGGTTGGACATTAGGAAAAAGTTCTTAACTGTCAAGGTAGTCAAACACTGGAATAAATTGCCCAGGGAGGTTGTGGAATCTCCATCTGTGGAGATATTTAAGAGTAGGTTAGATAAATGTATATCAGGGATAGTCTAGACAGTATTTGGTCCTGCCATGAGGGCAGGGAACTGGACTCGATGACCTCTCCAGATCCCTTCCAGTCCTAGTATTCTATGATTCTACGATGAGATGAATTGGAGTGGAGTTTACGGAGGCATGGATACTCTCTTTCTTTTGTTATACATACATAGGGACAAGGTCACAGGATTCCTAATAGTTTTATGAATAGCAGAGTAGCACAGGTAGTGGCTACAGAGGCATAGGTGACATGTGCTAAGTCTAAACCCATCTAAAATTGGCAAATATGTACTCGGTATGGCTCAACCATGTCTCCACTGCTGCTGACTATGCTATTGAGGTGCTATTTATACTTGCGCTAACTTGGTGAGAGTGAGTGCAAATATGTGTACATAAACAGGGAAATAACATCTACAAATAATTTGTAGAGATAGGTGAATGAAGATACAGGGTCTCTCCCCTTCTGTACTATACTTTTTTCCAACTTACTCCATCAGCCTTTTTCACCCAGTCTTGTGCATATATGCACAACTTACCCTACAGCCTCATTTCTGTCTTTTGCTAGTAGTTTTGCCCCTACTAGCAACAGACAGATATGAAATGTAGGAGGCAAAGCAATGTCTAAGGACATTGTTAGGTCAGAAGCCAACCTACTTCTGGGCGAGTTCTAGGATTCCCATCTCAGTGTATCCCTTACTTCAGGAACTTCATTTTTCAAGTACCAATTTTGCTCATTTTACAGGTTAATTGATACAGCGAACAGTCAGCATTCAAGGATTTTTCCCAGATCTCATGACTCCCACTTCCTACCCACACCTCCACAGACTATTAGGCCATAAAGAATATTTAAGTTTACAAAAGAGTGACAATGGAGAGGTGAAAAATGCTATGATTGCTTTTGAATTAGGGATGTAACAGTACAGTCGATTAACTGATAAGCAAAAGCTTATAGGTTAATGCTATAGACTACAGTCATTGCCCCCACCCCCCGCCAGTAAATTTTTTAGCAGGCTGGCCAGCAGCCCAGCTTAGCCCTGGCTTGCACTGGATCCTGGACCTACCCCCACTGCAGCTCTGCATTTAAAGTTTATTAGGAGCTAGGCAGCCCGGCTCAGTTCCGGTTTGTGCCGGGTCTGGGAGCTCAGACTCCTCCCCCTCGGACAGGGGCTGCCTGGGGACTATAGAATAGTCGACTAACCAATAAGAATTCATGAGGTTAATTGACTATTCAATTCACCAATATTTAACATCCATATTCTGAATATAGTTATTCATTTCTCCAGATTGTTCATCTGTAAATTAAAAACTTTGTTACAATCAATTTAAAACTCCTACCTTAAAAGATTCCACCATAAACTGAGAATCAACAAGAAAAACTCCACAGACACGAAATTCCCACTGTTGCAGCTGCTCCACCAGCTGTTTCATCATTGGCAAATGAGTATAAAGTTCAATCTGACCTAGGACACATACATAATTAATATGCAGGAGTGTAAAGCTAATGCTGAGACAGTAATAGCATATTAGTTCATCAAATACCATTATAGTAGATAGGCAGAAGATATTGCTATTAAAATTAGTGAAATCTAGCACAGAATGTGTGATAGCATTATCTAAAAAGAAGTATTTGCTCTTGGACAGTTTTAAACAAAATAATATGTTTCATTTTGGCACTAAACCACATAACAGTTAAAAAAGGCTTTATCTGCAAATGATCAAATACATGCAAAAAAAATCTACACATCAGATAAGAAAAAAAATTAAGTCACCAGAATATAGAAGCTTGTTTACCTGGGCAATCAAAGAGTATGTAGTCATCCTCCACATGGCCAAGACAATCCTCAAGCCAATCAAAGTTATTGGCAAAGTATTCCATGCAAAACACTAAACCACCATTGGGACCAAACCTTAAGTTGTCATCTTCCATAACATCATCTACTTCAATTAATTCTCGAATGTCTAGAATAAAAAGTGCATGTTTTGTGTTTTTTTCAACACTTCATAAATAAATTCCAGAAGCAAATTCCTACAAGTTTAAATCTCCAAATGATCTTTGCCAACTAAATTTGTTTCAGGTGCTGCCCCAGCTCTCCCATCCCCCATGCCTTTTGCCAATTTTTGTGATTTTACAGTCACAAATTCCTGGGTTTTTTTAAAGTGTTGTTTCTTTTCTCCATTCCCTCAAACAGACAAAAAAAATGTATATATAGGGGGAAACCAGAACACTGACTATTTCTAAAAGGTTTGTAAAATACTGCTATAGATTCAGGAAAAATATTGTATAGGTCCTACTAATATTGCCTCAAAATACCATAGTTTTGTGTGTGTGTGTGTGTGTATATATATATATAGCTCCTTTTATTAAAAAATAAAAATCAGATTTAAAATCGGGAGAGTGCTGTAAGTCAAATCGGAACAGCTTTGACATGCAGACAGGTCAAATTTGAATTAAATTTGAATTTGTCATTAAAAAGAAAACTCGATATTCAAGCCTGATTCAGCCTGTGTAAGAACTGTTCTATTCTCTATCCATTTTCAGCAGTTCGGAGAGTACAAGAAATTAAGAAACAATGCACCCAAACACAACTCACCAGCCATCACAGGATAATTGAAGTATTCTGCTGCAGGGTCCAGGTTAACAACTTGCACTGAGCGGTTTAGGGCTGCACAATGCTGAACCATGGTGGAACAGTAAGTGCTCTGTAATTTAAATAGGAATCTTATTACCCACTGAAAGTACCTAAAAGTTGCAATTTTATACCTGAAAGTAGAGGCAACAGTCTTAATATTGAAAGCAGGAGTCTGGGAATCTGAATACCCGAATTCCATTCCCAGCTCTGCCTGACGTAACCGTCCAACATATGCAGCACTTCCCCTCTATGCCGGAGTATCTCTGGCTGTGAAAGGGGGATAACACCTCCTCTGTACAGCACCGTCCAGTCTCCCGATGAAAGGAGCGATGCAAAGGGTTATCTGTAGGCTACCACAAAGGACTATTTTATCAGAAGAGTCACCGCCACTTTACACCATGTCAGATTGCAAGAAACGCCAACGGGAGTACACGGCAACTTCCACTTAAGCCGCCTCATAACCCTCCACTTACCCCCACGCCTCCAAGTACTTACCCATGCCTCAGTTTCCCATGCCTCAGTTTCCTCAATTACCCCAACCCCTTATGCCCCGCCCCCATTCCCGCCGCACGCCCCGGGTCCACCCTCGGTACAAGGCGAAGGGTGGTCTCACCTTCCCACTGCCCGCCGGGCCCATGACCAGCTGGGCGAAGCGGGGCATGGCTGCTGCTCAGTTTCTCCAACGCAGCGCGGAGACAGCAGGGACCGAGCGAAAGGAACTGACCCCTCCGCGATCCCGTAGCGTGGCGGATACGGAGCGTCCCAAAGCTCAAACTTCCTATAGAGGCCGAATCGCCCCGTTCGGCTCCTGGAGAGGACGTGGAAGACTATTCCTGCGCACGCGCGGAGACGGTTTGCTGGCGGAGTGGGCTGTTGGGCGGGGCGCCGAGGCTCGTACCTGGGTTAACCTAGTGGGTCACAGGCGTCTGGGCGGCAGGTCCGCAGAAACTGGCGGTGCCCAGAGCCCGCAACCCCCCCCCCCAGATCCGCCCTCCCGCCTACGCCTCTCGGTGGGGAGGATGGAGTTTGGGTGCGGGAGGAGGAGTGGGGGGTGCAGTTTGGGTGAGGGAGGAGGAGTGGGGGTGCAGTTTGGGTGCGGGAGGAGGAGTGGGGGGTGCAGTTTGGGTGAGGGAGGGAGAGTGGGGGGATGCAGTTTGGGTGAGGGAGGGAGAGTGGGGGGGTGCAGTTTGGGTGAGGGAGGGAGAGTGGGGGGGATGCAGTTTGGGTGCGGGAGGAGGAGTGGGGGGTGCAGTTTGGGTGAGGGAGGGAGAGTGGGGGGTGCAGTTTGGGTGAGGGAGGGAGAGTGGGGGGGTGCAGTTTGGGTGAGGGAGGGAGAGTGGGGGGGATGCAGTTTGGGTGAGGGAGGGAGAGTGGGGGGGATGCAGTTTGGGTGAGGGAGGGAGAGTGGGGGGATGCAGTTTGGGTGAGGGAGGGAGAGTGGGGGGGATGCAGTTTGGGTGAGGGAGGGAGAGTGGGGGGGATGCAGTTTGGGTGAGGGAGGGAGAGTGGGGGGATGCAGTTTGGGTGAGGGAGGGAGAGTGGGGGGGTGCAGTTTGGGTGAGGGAGGAGGAGTGGGGGGGATGCAGTTTGGGTGAGGGAGGAGGAGTGGGGGGGATGCAGTTTGGGTGAGGGAGGGAGAGTGGGGGGATGCAGTTTGGGTGAGGGAGGGAGAGTGGGGGGATGCAGTTTGGGTGAGGGAGGGAGAGTGGGGGGATGCAGTTTGGGTGAGGGAGGGAGAGTGGGGGGGATGCAGTTTGGGTGAGGGAGGGAGAGTGGGGGGGATGCAGTTTGGGTGAGAGAGGGAGAGTGGGGGGGATGCAGTTTGGGTGAGGGAGGGAGAGTGGGGGGATGCAGTTTGGGTGAGGGAGGGAGAGTGGGGGGGATGCAGTTTGGGTGAGGGAGGGAGAGTGGGGGGATGCAGTTTGGGTGAGGGAGGGAGAGTGGGGGGGATGCAGTTTGGGTGAGGGAGGAGGAGTGGGGGTGCAGTTTGGGTGAGGGAGGGAGAGTGGGGGGGATGCAGTTTGGGTGAGGGAGGGAGAGTGGGGGGATGCCGTTTGGGTGCGGGAGGAGGAGTGGGGGGATGCAGTTTGGGTGAGGGAGGGAGAGTGGGGGGGATGCAGTTTGGGTGCGGGAGGAGGAGTGGGGGGGTGCAGTTTGGGTGAGGGAGGGAGAGTGGGGGGGATGGAGTTTGGGTGAGGGAGGGAGAGTGGGGGGGATGCAGTTTGGGTGAGGGAGGAGGAGTGGGGGGTGCAGTTTGGGTGAGGGAGGAGGAGTGGGGGGTGCAGTTTGGGTGAGGGAGGGAGAGTGGGGGGATGCAGTTTGGGTGAGGGAGGGAGAGTGGGGGGGATGCCGTTTGGGTGCGGGAGGAGGAGTGGGGGGATGCAGTTTGGGTGAGGGAGGGAGAGTGGGGGGGATGCAGTTTGGGTGCGGGAGGAGGAGTGGGGGGGTGCAGTTTGGGTGAGGGAGGGAGAGTGGGGGGGATGGAGTTTGGATGCGGGAGGAGGAGTGGGGGGTGCAGTCTGGGTGAGGGAGGGAGAGTGGGGGGGATGGAGTTTGGATGCGGGAGGAGGAGTGGGGGGTGCAGTTTGGGTGAGGGAGGGAGAGTGGGGGGGATGGAGTTTGGGTGCGGGAGGAGGAGTGGGGGGTGCAGTTTGGGTGAGGGAGGGAGAGTGGGGGGGATGGAGTTTGGGTGCGGGAGGAGGAGTGGGGGGTGCAGTTTGGGTGAGGGAGGGAGAGTGGGGAGGATGGAGTTTGGGTGCGGGAGGAGGAGTGGGGGGTGCAGTTTGGGTGAGGGAGGGAGAGTGGGGGGGATGGAGTTTGGGTGCGGGAGGAGGAGTGGGGGGTGCAGTTTGGGTGAGGGAGGGAGAGTGGGGAGGATGGAGTTTGGGTGCGGGAGGAGGAGTGGGGGGTGCAGTTTGGGTGAGGGAGGGAGAGTGGGGGGTGCAGTTTGGGTGCTGGTGCAGCCTCTGGGCTGGGCCAGTGGATGTAAGAAGGGGTGAGGGGTTGCAGGCTTTGGAATGGAGTGAGGTGCAAGAACAGGTGTGGAGGGAGAGGGTACATGTTATAGTGCTGGGCTTCTCAACATGTGGCCCATGGGCCATATGCGGCGCTCAGCCCGTTTGTTTGCGGCCAGTGGTGTGGTTTGGATTTACGCAGGGCTCAATATGCGGCCTGCAGGTGAGAGCCAAAAAAAAAAAAAAAGTAGTCAATATAATGGTTTTTTGGTGATATGCGTTTTAGTAGTTTGTCCTGGACTGTCATTGTTCACTAAAAGTGCTGTCCTATGGATGGAAATCGGGTAAATATTGCATTTTATTAATATCAGCACAACTGACTTAAATGGGGCCTGTGTGTTATGTGGTCTTGCTTAATCTTTGTATTCATGCCCAAAATGTGAAAGAAGCTGACTGTATATATATTTGCATGTATATGCAACCACATTTAAGTTTCAGCCCTCAGCTAGGGTTGCCAGGTGTCTGGTTTTGAACCGGACAGTCCGGTATTTGAGCTTTCTGTCCGGGAAACAAATTGAGAAAATACCCGACATATAAATGTCCAGTATTTTCTAATTAAGTAAGTTTTATTGTTATCCTGAGTATCAGTACAAAGTTGCATAGTGCGTGAACGTGTCTACCAGCCAGGCAGTACACAGCTACACAGTAGGGAGGAGGGGGCGGGGGTGAGGCGGGATGGAATCTCTGGGGTCGGACTCACTCATGCACCCTGCCCGGGACCATGCACGGGATGGGCAGCACTCCAGGATCTGTGTGTGCCCAAACCAGCCCTCTCCCCACCAGCCAGTTCTTCCCCTCTGACCCCTCCTCTCCCACCCGGCCAGTCCTGCTCCCTGCCTGCCAGTCGTCTCCCCCCACTGCCGCAGTCAGCCCCGCTCCCCTCCGACCCTCTCCCGGACAGCCCTGCTTCCCACCAGCTGGTTCCTTTCCCCCAATCTCCCCCAGCCAGCCCTGCTCCTCCCGACCCCCTCCCAGCCAGCCCCGCTCTCCACCAGCTGGTCCGCCTCCCAATACCCCTATTTCCCCCGGCCAGCCCCACCCCCGCCAACCTTCTCCTGGCCAGCCTTGCTTCCCACCAGCTGGTTCCTTCCCCCAATTTCCCCTGGACAGCCCTGCTCCTCCCGACCCCCTCCTGGCTAGCCCAGCTCTCCGCTGGCCAGCCTCCACCCCAAAATCACCCCCGGCTAGCCTCGCTCCCCCTGACCCCTTCCTGGCCAGCCCTGCTTCCTGCCAGCCATTCTCCCCCTCCCCCCACCACCAGATCTGCTCCTCCTAACCTCCCCGCCCAGCCCTGCTTACCGCCAGCCAGTTGCCCCCTGCCCCCGATCAGCCCTGCTCCCCCGAACCCCTCCCAGCTGGTTCCTCCCCTCCCCCCATTCTGAGATCTTGTATGTCTGATATTATTTTGAAAGCCATCTGGTAACCCTACCCTCAGCATGTGCGGTAGGTATCATTGTGGCTCCCAGGACTTCCAAAGTTGAGTCACCTTGGTGTAACGCTTAGCTGTGGCACCCAGGAGTGGGGACTGGGAGTCTCTGTGTTCTGCTGCCAAAGATGGCTTTCAAAAAAATATCGGACACACATGATCTCTGTAGTGTAGACAAGGGCTTAGCTTCTGAAACTTTTGGGTACCATTGGCTCACATTTTGTACCTTTTCTCTGCAACATGAGAGCTAGAAAGATGCAAGCTGAGAGTCTCAACGTGATGGACCCCCTGATGCTTTATGAAATGGACTTATGGGTACAAATGTACATAACTCCAAAGTGCTTTGAGCAAATTACTTCATGTAACCTATCAATCTTCATATCTTAATCTGCTAGATCTGTTCATCTTATTTTGGTATGTGTGTCATTCTTGTGTATAAAATTAGACATATGGACTAGGGAATGCTTTATGGTTTTAAATGTGTGAATGAATAGCATTAAAGATGCAATGTCTTGATGACCAACTTGATGACCAACACTTTCTTTTGTCCTTTAAGTCTTAGCAGTGGTTGGTCTGGGAAAGTCACATGTTCACCCCAACTGGCCAGGTGAATTCCCAGGAGGGAATCTTTAAAAACAATAGGAAGGTAGTAGTCTGGGTCTTTGGGCTGGTTGGGCAGATGTGAAGAGGGTGAACTAAAGGCTCCAAGGTGAGGGACAGCCCTGGTTTGGAAGGTTGTGCTGGAAATGAGACAGTTTTAGGGTGAGTTTATAGTTTGTTCTGAGGATTTTAGTTAGTGTCAGAATTAGCTTAGCAGTTTTTGTTACGTTTGATTTGTAATCTACTTTGCTCTGCCTGTTCTCACTTACTACCACTTAAATCAGGGCTACTCAACTTTGGAAGCCCCGAGCATCACAATGATACTCACAGCACATGCAGTGGGCCACAGCTTAAGTGTGGTTGCATATACATGTAAATATATATGCAAGTATATGCAAATAACTTCTTTCACGCTTATTGGCATGAAAACAAAGATTTAAGTTGTGGCGCTAGACCCAAACATGGCCAGTGTGAGCCAGTCAGCACTTTTTAGATTCTGCCCACAAGGCTAAGTAGCCAGCACTTCCCACAATGCCCCAGCTCCTGACACCTCCTCTCTGGGGACTAGAAACACTGACACTCTGTACCCATCTGGTCCAGCCAGCCTGTCCACTTGTGTCTTTCAGTGCTCACCCCGCATGGAAGATGCCTCGTCATTGTGGAGTGTGTTCCCAATAGAGGCCACGTTCAAAGGATCCCACCTGCAGACCGCGTGTTGAGCCACATAAACCCAAATCAGACCACAGGCCACAAATAAATGGGCCATGAGCCACATGTGACCCACAAGCCATGTGCTGAGTAGCCCTGACTTAAATCCTACTGCTTGTTGTTAATAAAAACACTTTATTTTCTATCAAGCCCAATGAAAATAATTTTTACCTGGCAGGGAGGGGCAACCAGTGTGTATATTTCCCCTTTCATTGCTAAAGGGAGCTTACCCAAGTAATTCACTGGTGGGTTTTGATCCCATTTGGGGAGTGGTATCTCAGGAAGCTGGGGCCAAAACTGGCCTTTCCTTGGACCAGAAGAGATTCAGTATCTTTACTGCTTCCCGGGGGCAGAGGAGGGCACTGATCTCCGCAAGGTATCTTGGCTGAGGGAGACCAGGAAGCTGGCCCTGCAGGATAGGGTGGTGAGGAGGCCCAGAGAGTGGGAAAGCAAATGGCAGTGGCCCTGTCAGCACTCCTGGAAGCCCCTCCCCCAGGGTCTTCTGTGAGCTCACCCCCTCACTCTGTGCTAGATTGTGACAAAAAATAACTAGGAGCTGAAAGTCTTAAAAAAAGAAATATTGCAAGATGAGATGAAACTGATTTGGCAATGTGGGTTTACGTACCCCAAGTAAACTAACTGCCCTCTCCGCATGCTGTGCCTCTCCTGTAAGTATATTCAGAGAAACATCTTTGTATCACAGCTAGCTAATATCTACACCCTAGAAGGGATGTGTGTGTCAGTAAGGGAGCAGCCTTGGGAAAGTCACTTCACCTGCCTGTCCCTCTTCCTGTAAAATGGGGGAGACACTAATTGACCTGCCTTGTGCAATGCGCTGAGACCTGTGGATAAGACGTGCCAGACAGACGCGCATTGTTTACTACACGCTGGGTGATGGGGAGCCGCACCCCTCTAAGCCCAGGCTGGTGTAACAGCTCAGCCCTTCCCCTGTGCTGTCCTCACCCCCGCCTGCGGCACAGGATCCCCCTTTCTGTGCGGGTCCAAGAGACTTGGCTGCAAGAGCAACGCCCCATTGGCTCCCGCCCGTGTTAAAAGCGGCCTCGCCTCCGGTGGCCGAACGAAGACTGCACCTTAGCTTCCTTGCGCCGCCCCCACCCGAGTACACCCTACGGTGGCCCTAATAGCTCAGCACGTTCCCATAGAGAGCGACTCACACCTCGCCCCTGCCAAACCCAGGCTCCACCCTCTCGAAACGTCACGCAGAACGAGGCTTGGCGGGTCCCTTCCGTCGAGCTCTCGCGATAAGGCAGCGCTCTGGCCCACTCTCGCGCGGCTAGTCGGGGAGCTGCATGTGCTGCTGGGCTCGGTAGCAGCAGCAGGAGCCGCCCCCGAGACTGCGGCGTGAGGGGACAGCCGGGTAAGGACCCTGCGCGCGCTCCCCGCGGGACCTTGCTCACCCCGCGCCGCGCCGGCCCCGCCCTTCACACCGCCCCTCCCGCCAGCCCCCCGGGCCCTGCCCCGTTCACCCCCCCTCCGACCCCTCCCTCCTCTGGCCCTGCCCCGTTCACCCCCTCTAACCCCCCCTTCCTCTGGCCCTGCCCCGTTCACCCCCTCTAACCCCCCCTTCCTCTGGCCCTGCCCCGTTCACCCCCTCTAACCCCCCCTTCCTCTGGCCCTGCCCCGTTCACCCCCTCTAACCCCCCCTTCCTCTGGCCCTGCCCCGTTCACCCCCCCTCCGACCCCCCCCTCCTCTGGCCCTGCCCCGTTCACCCCCCCTCCGACCCCTCCCTCCTCTGGCCCTGCCCCGTTCACACCCCCTCCGACCCCCCTCCTCTGGCCCTGCCCCGTTCACCCCCCCCTCCGACCCGCCTCTCCTCTGGCCCTGCCCCGTTCACCGCCCCTCCGACCCCCCTCCTCTGGCCCTGCCCCGTTCACCCCCCCCCGACCCTCCCTCCTCTGGCCCTGCCCCGTTCACCCCCATCCGACTCCCCCCCCCCCCTCTGGCCCTGCCCCGTTCACCCCCATCCGACTCCCCCCCCCCCCCTCTGGCCCTGCCCCGTTCACCCCCCCTCCGACCCCCCCCTCCTCTGGCCCTGCCCCGTTCACCCCCCCTCCGACCCCTCCCTCCTCTGGCCCTGCCCCGTTCACACCCCCTCCGACCCCCCTCCTCTGGCCCTGCCCCGTTCACCCCCCCCTCCGACCCGCCTCTCCTCTGGCCCTGCCCCGTTCACCGCCCCTCCGACCCCCCCCCTCCTCTGGCCCTGCCCCGTTCACTCCCCCCCTCTGACTTCCCCTCCTCTGGCCCTGCCCCGTTCACCCCCCCCCCCCGACCCTCCCTCCTCTGGCCCTGCCCCGTTCACCCCCATCCGACTCCCCCCCCCCTCTGGCCCTGCCCCGTTCACCCCCCTCCGACCTTCTCCCCCCCCGGCCCTGCCCCGTTCACCCCCCTCTGACCCCACCTCCTCTGGCCCTGCCCCGTTCACCCCCCTCTGACCCCACCTCCTCTGGCCCTGCCCCGTTCACCCCCGTCCGACTCCCCCCTCCTCTGACTCTACCCCGTTCACCCCCCTCTGACCCTCCCTCCTCTGGCCCTGCCCCGTTCACCCCTGTCCGACACCCTCCCTCCTCTGGCCCTGCCCCGTTCACCCCTGTCCGACACCCTCCCTCCTCTGGCCCTGCCCCGTTCACCCCCCCTCCGACCTCCCTCCTCCTCTGGCCCTGCCCCGTTCACCCCCTCTGACCCCCCCTTCCTCTGGCCCTGCCCCGTTCACCCCTCTCCGACCCCCCCTTCCTCTGGCCCTGCCCCGTTCACCCCTCTCCGACCCCCCCCTTCCTCTGGCCCTGCCCCGTTCACCCCTCTCCGACCCCCCCCTTCCTCTGGCCCTGCCCTGTTCACCCCCTCCGACCCCCTCCTCTGGCTCTGCCCCGTTCACCCCCCTCTGAGCCCCCCTCCTCTGGCTCTGCCCCGTTCACCCCCGTCCAACTCCCCCCCTCCTCTGGCCCTGCCCCGTTCACCCCCTCTGGCTCCCTCTTCCTCTGGCCCTGCCCCGTTCACCCCCTCTGGCTGCCCCTTCCTCTGGCCCTGCCCCGTTCACCCCCTCTGACTCCCTCCCCTTCCTCTGGCACTTCCCCATTCACCCCCCCTCTGGCATTGCCCCCTTTCAGCCCCCCAACCTCTCACCCCCCTCCTTCCAATTTCCTCCAACCCCCTTCACATTTCCGTCCCCCCCCATCTCTGGCACTGCTCCCTTCTTCCTTCCAGCCCTGCCCAGCCACTTTCAGCTCCCCTCCTCTCCTTCCAATCCCCTCTGACTCTCCTTCTTCTGGCCCCTTTCAACTCCCTCCCTTCAGTCTCTTCCAAGCCCCCTCACCTGCCCCCACCTCCTCTGGTACTGCTCCCTTCACCTCCCCTCCTCCCAGTGCCCTCCCACTGTCTCCAGCCTTCCTCCTCTGGCCCTGCCCCTTTCACATCCCTCTCCTTCCAATCTCCTTTGCCCCCACCCTCAGACATCTGCCCCCACCTCCTCTGGCACTGCCCCCTTTGCACACCCCAGTCCTGCCAATCCCCTCCTTTCCCCTCACCCACCTACCTGCCCCCACTCCTCTGGTAATGCCTCCTTTCTTCTTCCAGCCCCGCCCATCTCCCTTAACCCCTCCTGCCCTCCGCCCTGGGCCTGCCCCTTCAGCCCCCATCCTTCCAATCCCCTCAAACCCACCGCAGCTATCCACCCCCACCTCCAGACCTGCCTCCTTTACTTCCCCTCCTTCCAATCCCTCTGACGCCTCCTCACCCAACCCACCTCCTCTGGCCCTGCACCCTCCGACTCCTTCCAGTCCCCTCCGACTCATTCCATCCTTCCGCCTCTGCCCCCTTCACAGCCCCTTCCTTCCAACCTGTTCTGCCCCCCCTGACGTCTGCCCCCCATATCCTTCACATATTTGCTCCTCCTCCTCTAGCACTGCCCCCTTTGCACACCCCTCCTTCCAGACCCACCCAGTGCCTCTCAGCAACCTGCCCCTACCTCTGGTCCTGCCCTCTTTGCATCCCCATTCCTCTCAGACCCTCCCTTCACATATCCCTTCTTCTCTGGCACTGCCCCCTTCACACACTCCTCTTTCCAATCCCCTCCAGCCCCTTTCACTTGCCCCCCCATCTCTGGTACTGCCGCCTTCACACACTCCTCTTTCCAATCCCCTCCAGCCCCTTTCACTTGCCCCCCCATCTCTGGTACTGCCGCCTTCAAGCCCCCCTCCTTCCAAGCCCCTCCGACCCTTTTCACCTGCCCCACCTCCTCTGGCACTGCCCCCTTCACCTCCCTCCTTCCATTCCCTTCCCTTCCAACCCCTCTGTCCTTTGGCCCTGCCCACTTCACATACCCCTCCTTCCGATCCGCTCTGACCCCGCTCAGACATCTGCCCTCCCTCCTCTGGCACTGCCAGTTTTGCACACCCCTCCTTCCAGCCCTCCTCACCCATCTCTCCCCACCTCCTCTGGCACTGCCCCCTTCACTCCACCCTCCTTCTAATCTCCTCCAGTACCCCTTCATACACCCGTCCCCACCTCCTCTGGCACTTCCCCCTTCTCACCCTCCTCCTTCCAGCCCCCTCTTTCCAATCCCCTCTGACCGCCCCCAGACACCCATCCCCCTCCTCTGGCATTGCTCCCTTCACAACTGCCCTCCTTCCGGTCCCCTCTGAATCCCCTCTCACAGCCCCACTTGCTCTGGCCCTACCCCCTTCACACACACGCCTCCCACCTCCTCTGACACTACCCCTTCTCTCACACACACTCCTTCCAGCCCCATCCAGCACCTCCTTCACACATCCGCCCCCCAGCTGTTGTTGCACTGCCCCCTTCACATGCCCCCAGTTGGTTTGATTCCCTCAGGCAAGGCTCACCTTCTCTAGATAGGGAGATCAGATAGCAAGTGTGAGAAACTGGGACTGGGTCAGAGGCTAATAGGTGCCTATGTGAGACAAAGCCCCTGTAATAGGGCTATTCAACTTGGGAAGCTCCGGTGGCCCCAATGATACTCAGAGGACATGCCAAGGGCTGCAACTTAAGTGTGGTTGCATATACATGCAAATATATACACACACATATGCAAATAGCTTCTTTCACATTGACTGCATGAACACAAAGATTAAGCAAGACTACACAACACACAGGTTCCATTTTAGTCAGTTCTGCTGATATTATTAAAATGCAATATTTACCCAATTTCCATCCATATGACAGCACTTTTAATGAGCAAGGACAGTCCAGGAATGTAACTACTAAAACACATATCAATAGAAGACCATTATATTGACTACTTTTTTGTTTTGGTTCCCACCTGTGGGCTGCATATTGAGCTCCACGTAAACTCAAAACCACAATGTGGGCCGCAAACAGACGGGCTGCATGCGGCCCACGGGTCGTGTGTTGAGTAGCCCTGACCTATAATATCAGGACATTTGGTCACCTTATGTCTGCTCCACCTTCTCTCGCATGTCCCAATCTGATAGATATCCTTATTTCTGCCAGTTCCTCCAGGCCCAACATTCCCCCAGCAAAGGGGTAGGAAAGCAGCCTCAAGAGGCTGGATGTGGTCCTCTGCTGCTCCCCTATCCCCAGGCTAATTAAGCTCTGGGCGCAGGGGATCCGTGGGAAATCTCTTCCGCCACCCGGGATGCGAACCATCAGAGGGAACCACAGGCTGTTTTAAGACAGCTGGCGGTTCTCTAGAAGGGTGGGGGTAGGGGCAAAGGATTTTGTATGCTCCCTGTACCCACATTTGCTGGGGGCAGAAGGAGCATGTGAAATCTCCTCCCACTGCAGCACCTAGAGGGAACTGCCAGCTGTTTTAAAACAGCTGACGATTCTCTCTAGGCACCATAGCAGGAGGAGACTTTGGGCACTCCCCTACTCCGAGGCCAATCAGGGTCTGTGGGTGGGGAAGCATGAGATGTGCCCTAGCCCTGCCTCTTTTGCCCAAAGTCCCGCCCCTTCTGGGGTGGCCCGGGACCACTTCAGAAATTTATGAATTGGCCCCCATTTAAAAACTATCGCCTGTCCTCTCCATAGCCCATATGCCACCAATTCCTGGACATGTCATGTTTCTTGCAAGCACCCCAGACATTTGTCCCAATCCTGCTAATGTATAACTTTGCTGTGTCTACAGCTCCTCAATATGCCCTCCGTTCATATGGATTGTTGTAGCACATCTCATGTCACCCATTGCTTCAGTCTGCATGTTTCACTTCCACACCCTTCCTTTGTGCTGTGTATCAATGCCCCTCCTTATATCTTATCCTCTGTGCACCCACAACTCATGATACTGTCTCCACATATTTGCCTGTTTCTTATCCCTTCTTCCCTAGTTCTCTCTGCTCTTTCCAATTGCCCCCATCCTGTTGTCCTCCTCCTTGTAGCTATGTCAGCTTTAATCTCAGCCTCTGCAGCCCTTTAAAATGGGCACATAATGCAGATGTCTTAGGCTTTGTCTACACTGTGCAGCTTTTAGCAGTATGACATGTTGCTAAAAGTTGTGAAGCGGAGTCACTGTTGGTTCTTCTGCTGACAAAATACTTTAACCCCAATAAGTGGCATTTGACAGCAAAGCACTGTTCACACTGGCACTTGTAATCCTTCAAGTGTTTGTCTTAGGAGATGCGTATCATTTGAACACCACTGAAAGACAAAGTTTTGTCATTTAATAGCCAGTGTAGACATAGTCTTACACTTTGTCCTCCTGTATTGCTGCAGGTTGTACCTCCCTTAACCCAGACTCCCTGGTCTGGCAACATCCGGGGTCCAGCAAGGACCATGGATGTTCCTGAATCACAGAGTCCAGGAAGAGAGAGCTCTGGTGGCAGGGAAGGATTGCTGTAAGGGGAACTAGCAACTCAGCTGGAAGCCCAGAGTGGGAGGTAGGGGTGATGGACAGATGGCATAGTGGGGAGTTCTAGCCCCAGTGGAGCTCCCCGGCCCAAGAAACCAGGGAGCTCTGACCCCAACGACAGCCAGGGAGCTTTGCCCCTGGCCCCGGACTTGTAGCTCCAGCTGTGTTCTAGCTCCTGTGGCCAGGGAACTCCTGTCCCAGTGGCAGCCAGGGAACTCTGGCCCCAGGTGCGGAGCTCCATCCCCGTCCCTCTATCCTGGTCACAGAGCTCTAGACCCAGAGCCAGATGGCTACAGAGCTCTGCCCTGGCTGTGCAGCTCTGGCTGTGGTGCTCTACACCCAGCAGCAGCAGGGTCAGGGAGAGCCCCGGGGCGGGGTGGGGAGATGTTAAAGCAGCAGCAGGGGCAGCCTGGAACCCTAGTGTGGTGGCAGCATGGCCACAAGGGGAGGGACCTTCCCTGGTCTGGCAAATCCCCTTGTTTGGGACCAGTCAGGTCCTGAGAGTGCCGGATCAGTGAGATTCAACCTGTCCAAATTCTTTCCTCTTGTGGCCTGCAGACTTGTGAGATGGCAATGGATACAGCTGAGTCCACAGTCCCTGACTGCAAAGGAGACCTAAGGAGCAACGCCAGGTCAGATGCAGACTATCCCCTCCGGGTCCTCTACTGTGGAGGCAAGTGCTGAGGAGGCACTTACATTTGATGCTGCTGGTGCTATATGAATGATAATAGCTCAATGCAAGTGATAGAGAGATCTGCTTCTAGCCACATATGTCTCTGCATGCAGAACTGGGGGAGGGATCTGCTTTTTTGCCCTGTGTAGTCGTCTTTGTGCAGTGCTTCATGCTGTGGATATCTGTTTTTACTCTTAATCTAGCATTGATATTCAAAGTACTATCACATGGTATGTATGTTGAGACAGGACTTCATAATCCTCCACATGCCAGTTGAGACTTCCTGTTCAAGAAGAATGAGTTTCTCTCTAAATTAATGGGTGTCACACTTGAGACTGTAAACATTTCTGGGCTAAGGCCCTTTCTGTATAGACTAAAGTGCCAATAACAAAGCCGTTCTGATCTTGATTGGGGGCCTCTAGATGTTACTGTAATACTATTAGAACTAAAAAAAGGAGATTCTCTCTTCGGTTGGGTGTGCCTTTTTTATCCACTGTTGCTTCAGGTCAGAGTCAAATATTATGGCTAGATTTAAAAAGGGACTAAATAATTTTGAGTTATTCAGTATATCTATCAGTGTTATTAAACCTGATGCTTCAGACTATAATCTGATCATAGGGTTTTGCAGAAAACCCTAATGAAGTACTGTCCAGTTGTCTAAATGTATTATGAGGCTCTGCTCCTCTCTTTGGATATTGGCTTCTCTCTGCATTAGCAAAATTAACTAGATGATCCAATAATTCATAGAATCATAGGACTGGAAGGGACCTCGAGAGGTCATCGAGTCCAGCCCCCCGCCCTCAAGGCAGGACCAAGCTCCACCTACACCATCCCTGACAGATGTCTATCTAACCTGTTCTTAAATATCTTCAGAGAGGGAGATTCCACCACCTCCCTTGGCAATTTATTCCAATATTTGACCACCCTGACAGTTAGGAATTTTTTCCTAATGTCCAATCTAAACCTCCCCTGCTGCACTTTAAGCCCATTACTCCTTGTCCTGTCCTCAGAAACCAAGAGGAACACATTTTCTCCTTCCTCCTTGTGACACCCTTTTAGATATTTGAAAACCGCTATCATGTCCCCCCTTAATCTTCTTTTTTCCAAACTAAACAAGCCCAGTTCATGAAGCCTGGCTTCATAGGTCATGTTCTCTAAACCTTTAATCATTCTTGTCGCTCTTCTCTGTACCCTTTCCAATTTCTCCACATGTTTCTTGAAATGTGGCGCCCAGAACTGGACACAGTACTCCAGCTGAGGCCTAACTAGTGCAGAGTAGAGCGGCAGAATGACTTCACGAGTTTTGCTTACAACACACCTGTTGATACAACCAAATATTGTCTGCCTCAAGAAATGATGTTTGCTTATTTTGTCCGAAAGCTCTGGGCATTCTCTGCTTTTTGTTCTCCCTGACTATAGAGATTACTCTCATGCTGAACTTTAATTCTAAGGCATACTGTGTGGAAAAAATGACTAGGGCTCTCCTTCCTACCTAATTCATAGACAGTTTTGGTCAGTGTCATGGTCATAGGCTATGAAAAAAATTAAATGTCATGATTTCAGCTATTTAAATCTGAATTTTCACAGTGTAGTAATTGTAGGAGGTTGTGACCCAAAAAGGAGTTGTGGGCGGTCACAAAGTTATTGTAGGGAGGTTTGTAGTACTGCTACCCTTACTTCTGTGCTGTTGCTGGAAGGGATGCTTCCGTGAGAGCTGCATGACCACAGAGTGGCAACTGCTAGCAGCAGTGCAGAAATAAGTATGTCATATTATGATATTGGCCCCTTTATTTCTGCATTGTTGCTCTCAGTGATGGGTCTTGGTTAGCAGCCACCACTCTATGGCTGCTTAGCGCTGAAGGCAGCAATGCTGAAGTAAGGGTGCCATGGAACAGTATTGCCACCTTGCTGATGCTGCCAGGGTGCTACCTTCAGGGCTGGGCATCCAGCCAGCATCCACACCTCTCCAGAAGCCCAGCTCTGAAGGCTGAGCAAAAGTAAGAGTCGCAATACCATGATCACACTAAAATAATCTTGTGACACACTTTTTGGTCAGGACCCACAAAATACTCGTCTCCCCCATTACATTTGTATAGTATAGGATATAGGCCCTAGAGATGTCAACATATAGATGACTACACAATTAACCAATAAGCCTGGGTTTTTCGGTTAATCCCATAAACTATATGCATCACCCCTCCCTTTGCTGCTTCTGATAGAGACAGCAAGGGGGTGAAGCGGGTGTACCTCACTGAATCCCTTCCTAGTTTGCTCAGAGGTGCAGGTTCACAGTGGCATCTTCATTTTGTTATTCATACATGCCCAGTACTATTTAGGGTAGCTAGTAATAGGTAGGCAGCATATTCCAGTAGTAGAGAAAGGTAACGACTATCATAGAATCATAGAATAATAGGACTGGAAGGGACCTCAAGAAGTCATTGAGTCCAGCCCCCCACCCTCAGGGCAGGACCAAGCTCCGTCTACACCATCCCTGACAGATGTCTATCTAACCTGTTCTTATATATCTCCAGAGAGGGAGATTCCATCACCTCCCTTGGCAATTTATTCCAATATTTGACCACCCTGACAGTTAGGAATTTTTTCCTAATGTCCAATCTAAACCTCCCCTGCTGCACTTTAAGCCCATTACTCCTTGTCCTGTCCTCAGTAACCAAGAGGAACACATTTTCTCCTTCCTCCTTGTGACACCCTTTTAGATATTTGAAAACCGCTATCATGTCCCCCCTTAATCTTCTTTTTTCCAAACTAAACAAGCCCAGTTCATGAAGCCTGGCTTCATAGGTCATGTTCTCTAAACCTTTAATCATTCTTGTCGCTCTTCTCTGTACCCTTTCCAATTTCTCCACATGTTTCTTGAAATGTGGCGCCCAGAACTGGACACAGTACTCCAGCTGAGGCCTAACTAGTGCAGAGTAGAGCGGCAGAATGACTTCACGAGTTTTGCTTACAATACACCTGTTGATACAACCTACAATCATATTTGCTTTTTTTGCAACAGCATCACACTGTTGACTCATATTCAACTTGTGGTCCACTATGACCCCTAGATCCCTTTCCGCCATGCTCCTTCCTAGACAGTCGCTTCCCATCTTGTATGTATGGAACTGATTGATCCTTCCTAAGTGGAGCACTTTGCATTTCTCTTTATTAAACCTATAATATAGTGGAAAGCAATAGAATAATTTAAAGTTGATGAGATGGGGTATACTTTTCCTTGTTCTTAGAATTTTATTTAGTAGATAGCAATTCATAAAAATGTAGTAGAGAGTTTTTTGGTACCTTTTCAGAACTCCAGGCTGAGTGCTGAGTTGCTAGCAGAGCAATAATGTCAAAATAATGGCATAAAAAGTCACCCAAAATTCAAATGACAAAAGGATGGTTCTTGATATGAAATATTAATAGGGGAGTTAAATTTCTTAATAATCTCCTTCTTTTCTTTTCCCAGTCTGTTCATTGCCAACAGAGGTAAGTTAATTTCGTGTTTGGATTTTTTTTCCCTTCCCTGAATCTGATCCCCCCCATGTACAAACTATGGGGGTTCTTGCTGCCCTTCTATGCCTGCTATGCATCAGCCTTTAAAGTTTTGTGATACAGCTAATATTTGACTGAAGAATATGCAGAGTTCACTTGGAATCAGCTAATATTGATATAGGAGACACCATTGAGTTATACAAAAAGACTTTTCTCCAAGCCACTTGGGAAGCAAACAGACCACCTTCAAAAATTGCCCTGCCTCGCCCCTATTGGTATGAGGAATTAATAATGTCTCCTGTTAAATGGTTCAGAGCATAGAATTATAGAATAATAGAATCATAGACTCCTAGGACTGGAAGAGACTTCAGGATGTCATAGAGTCTAGCGCCCTGCAGAAAGCAGGACCGACCTGAACTACATCATCCTGGCCAGGGCTTTGTCAAGCCGAGACTTAAAAATCTCTAGGGAGATTCCACCACCTCCCTGGGTAACCCATTCCAGTACTTCACCACTTTCCTAGTGAAATAGTTTTTCCTATTATCCAACCTAGACTTCCCCAATATAGGCTGATCCTGTTACTTCAGCTTTTTTTCACTGCGCGTTATCCTAACTTCTCTATGGGTATGTCTACACTAGCCCCCTAGTTTGAACTAGGGAGGCTAATGAGGGACTCTGAAATTGCAAATGAAGCGCAGGATTTAAATATCCCACGCTTCATTAGCATGTTCCTGGGCGAAGTGTGGGATATTTAAATCCCACGCTTCATTTGCAATTTCGGTCGCCCTCATTAGCCTCCCTAGTTCGAACTAGGGGGCTAGTGTAGACATACCCTATAAGTTCTGATTGCACAGCAGCTCTTTTTCACTCCACAATCCAGACCTAAAACTTTACTGCCAGTTAACAAATGAAATCAACTGAAGTACATGTTCTCAGGCAAAGTGAAGAAATAGATTTCATTTTACCTTGCTGCTAATTTGTCTGTTAATCAGACTCTTGCTATTTATTAGTGGTATATTTTGTAATTTCTCATATCTCATATAATTTATATGTGGTCTTTCCCCCAGTACTGTGAATACATGCCTGATGTGGCTAAATGCAGACAATGGTTAGAGAAGAATTTTCCAAATGAATTTGCAAAACTTACTGTAGGTAAGAATCTCTTTTCCTATTTTTCCATTGGATCAGGGCTTGTGATCTAATGTCAGGATTGTAAACAAAACCAAACTCTACATCCTGCAAGAATTATATGCTGTGGTGGTACATTGGTGAAATTGAACATTCTACATCTGTCCATTCTCTGATCCACGTAATTGCATTGTACTAACTTTTGACCTTCTTTGCTACCTTATTGTCTCTTTTCTCTGGTCACATCACATTTAAAATTTAGATTGTTGTGTATGGAAGATATCATGGTGTCTTATGGATAGGGCTTCTGTGAAGGTCTTGTACATGTTTACACACTGTAAAATAGTAGCTTGACAGTATGTGAGAATATGCTATAGTCTGTCAAATAATGTCTAACTTGACATTTACAGCTACACAGAAATTTCCTATTGCACCCAGTCATCTGTTCAGTTAATTACATCCAGAATTGCTATTGCTATTTGACTGGTGAATGAGTTTAAAGCTAAACCACCATTAGGTGGAAAAGTAATAAACTCTATTTATTGGGATTCTAAACAGGAAGTATTATTGGTGAAAACACATGTTTTGGGTGGAAACTAGGGATGTTAAATATCGGTTAATTGAATAGGTGATTAACCTCATGAATTCTTATCAGCTACTCAACTATTCTATAGTGCCTGGGGTCGTGGCCAGCAGCCAGTGTGCTTAGGCCCCACTTCCAAGGAGCTCCCTACCACTCTGCATCAGAGGCAGCAGTGTGGTGTGCGAGGTGGGAGCTGGTTCATGAGGGAAGCCCGTTTAAAAACCAGCTCCCCTGGTGGATCAGCTGCCTGTCACCCCACACTGCTATTTTTGATACAGAGGCAGCAGTGCAGGGTGGCAGCAGTCCCCATCCAGGGGAGGTCTGAACTCCCGGACCCAGTGCGAGTCAGGACTGAGCAGAGCTGCCTGCCTGGCTCCTAATACACTTTTAAATGCAGAGCTGTAGCAGGGGTAGGTCCTGGACCCACCAGCAGCCAGGACTGAGCCAGGCTGCTGGCCAGCCTGCTAAAAAATTTACTGAGGGGGAAGGGAGGAAATGCATGTAGTCTTTAGCATTAACCAATGAGCTTTGCTTATCGGTTAATCAGTTAATTGACTACACTATTACGCCCTTAGTGGAAAGGGGTACAATCTTATCTCTTTCTAATAAACCATTATATGAAGAGACTATTTTGGAATAGTGAATGTAGCCTGATGCTAAGGCTTCTTAATGTTTGATTTTTTATTTGTGAAAATGTGGTGATATAATGCTATCCATTTAACAAATGTCTGCAGATGGGATACTGCATTGATAGAATAGGCACTAAAATAACATCTTACTAAGCCTGAGAATCCTCTTACAGATGCAATATGTCAGACGTGTAAGAATGCTGCTTATTAACCTTTTTTTTATATATATATATAAAATAAGAAAATTCACCAAAGCAGGAAGCTGGGCTTGGAGAAGGTCAAGGAACAGCAGGAGAAGAGGAGGAGAAGAAAAAGCAAAAGAGAGGCAAGGTCTTATAGTTGATTGTAGTATTAATCCAGCCCATAAACGTAGAACCTGTCTTATACATACAGTTTGTGAAATATTTGTCTACTTTGGGATGCTTTTTTCATTCTGTTGAAACAGTGTAGTACATCTTAACTTTTTGGGTTATTTTATAAAGCGCACGTATTAGCTGATGAGATAATGATGCACAAACCAAATCCTGTCCCTAAATATTCCTGCATATTGGTAAATGGTGCTGATTACGTTAAGCAGCTTGGCAAAAACAGTCAAGGTGGTAACAAAGCTAAGTGCGTATAAAAGATGCAAGTTTTATTTCCTGGTCATTCAGGTCAGTGCTGTCATCCAAAGGGCCCAAACACCTATGGGGCTCCCTTGTATTGGGTTCCATACAAAGATATGAGAGACTGGCCTAAATAACTTGTTCTAAAAGCTTCATGTTTCTGTGTAAGAAAAATGACTCAGTAAAGTTGAAAAAACAGGAAAATTTGCAGTTGTACGTTAGGGTATGTCTACCTAGCAGTGTTATTTCAGAATAACTGACATTATTCTGCAATAACAGTCTATGTCTACAATACAAGCAGTTATTTTGACATAATGTCAAAATAATGGTGAGCTGGAGGACTGCTTACTCCGACTCCTGTAACCATCATTTTATGAGGTGTAAAGAAAGTCGGCGGAAGAGTGCGCTTTCTCAGACTTCCTGCAGTGTAAACAGTGCCAAAAGCCAAAATAAGCTATTTTAACTTGAGCTATGTCAAATTGCATAGCTTAAGTTGCATAGCTTATTTTGGCTTTAGCGCTGCTGTGTAGATGTACCCTTAGACTGCAGGGTTGACTAGATCCAGTGCAAGTACTATTATAGTGTGAATGTTACTTGCCTATAACTACTGAAGTTTTACTGAAAATGCTGCATTTAAATACACAAAATAATGCTCTCTAATTGGCTAGGTGTGTAAAAATAGTTTTGTGTATTAGAGCCACTGACTGCTGAAGTCCAGTTTCCTGCATCTGTATTTTAATCCTTCTAGATTTAATGGCCTTTGGTCATCACTGTCATAAGTATAAATAAGAAACCAAAATTAATGTTACAACTTTAGCTGACCAAGTATTAATGTTTCTTTCATAATATTGTACCGTTATGGCACAACTAAGACAATTGTGATGTGTTATATTATCAACAAAGCTACAATACCACTGCAAGATGATATGTAATGTTTATTATAATTTAAGTGTGCTGGAATGTGTCTGACAAATGGCAGTAAGGGTGATGACAACTTTTTCAAAATTGACTGGAAAAAATTAGCATTTTAGGTTCTTATTTTCTGAAGTGCAAGTGCAGTATATGAAATGGCTGGTTACATACTAATTTAATTTTGTCCTGTATCAAAGGTGGAAGGGGTCAGATAAAACAGAAAAAGAAGACTGTACCACAGAAAGTTACGATAGCTAAAATTCCTAGAGCAAAAAAGAAATATGTCACAAGAGTGTGTGGTCTTGCAACTTTTGGTGAGTTTGTCAAGTGAACACTTCATTATTCTTACTGCATTGGCTTTTGACTATTGAGCTTTAGATTAACTCAAGTCTCAATGTTTTTCTTGGTTCATATTAGCAGGAAAAAAAGTTCAGCAAAAAAATGTTGAATTACTTTCTCTTTTTGCTCTTTGTTTGACTCTTCTGCTCTACTGTGTTTGTGCTCCTGTCTCTGCTTTGTTAGACCTCTCCTTAAAAATCAGTGTCAAGCAACATCTTTTTTTACTTTATCAATAATTCCCTCTATGCCCTAATACGGGTACAGTCTGTTTGTCAAATACTGTAAATTGGTGCCCTGTACATTTATGATGCTGTATAAATTATTTTCATTGTTGTAAGGAACTATCAAATCTTTTTTTCTTTATCTGGTCACAACCAAGGTCCATTTTCAAATTTTTAGTAGAATGAAAGATATTGTCAATAGCCTTTATTCAAATTTTTTTTTTCATTATGTTGTATATTACCTTTTTCTTCTCTTTCTGCTTGAAATACTATCTTCATTTAAGGCCTTTATTTTCACTGATTTGTTTTTAAAGGTAATCAAAGACACAGCAAGAGAAGGTTATACCTGTTTGTCAATTTCAGTATCAGTATGTCAGTATGCTTTTAAGTCAGTCTTTGGTGTAGTGTGTATTTTTACTTTTTTAAAGTGACATACATGTGATCAAAAGCAGTTTGGTATTTGTCAATACATATTTGATTAAGCTTTTGAAAACAAATTAGGTGAATGGATTTCCCCACAGATTCTTGGAATCAGAATGCATAAATTAATTTCCTAGTAATACAGTCTGTAATCAATGAAATAGATAGTTAAAGCTAGAGTATCAGCCACAGCAATCTCAGTTCACTCATCTTTTACTATACAAAACATCTCAACATGCACACCAAACTTTCTTTTACTTCCCATATATTTCTAAAAAAGGCAAGCTTTAATCTTTTCAGAGTACATAATGTGTGTCTGTGAAACAGGTCTTAATTTCCCTGAAGGCAGTTAAACTTTTGCGTGTGATTTATTTGAATTGTATATATGTGTTAGAGGGAATCCAGATTTCAGAAAAGCAATATCAAGTTTCAAAAAAGGAGCACTTTGGTTTTGGCTGAAGTAATTTACTAAAAATGAAGGTTATTCACATCTGACCACAGTTGTTTAAGATGGGTTGTGTACTTTCCCACTTTTGGGATGAACCAACCTTGCAGCTCTGCATCATTGGTTCACCTAAGAGTGGGAACATGTAGAGACCACTCAGAGAAAAATTATTAAAGAACACTAAAATATCCTCGAGTTATGCCATATTCAGAGAATAAATGGTCCTGAAATACATTACACACTGCTTTAACTTTAAACTTGGCACAACTGTAATGATGATGAAATGAATTGCTTCTGATACCTTTCTAATTAAAGCCAGGTTTAAATTTTGGGCGTTTAAGTTAGAAAAGACACTATGAAACTGATTATGTCTTCATTCTATATATTTCTTCTCTATAAACAGAAATTGATCTAAAGGAAGCACAAAGGTTTTTTGCTCAGAAGTTCTCCTGTGGTGCCTCAGTAACAGGAGAAGATGAAATTATAATTCAGGGAGACTTTACAGATGACATTATTGATGTAATTCAAGAAAAGTGGACCGAGGTAAATATAAAATAGATTTATTTTTATCACATTACAATCCATAAAATTAGTAGTCATATTATGAGGCTGTAGCTCATGCTTGCATGATCTGATTCTGAAAATTTTTTTCATTTCCATATTGGTCACAGATAGAAATATAAGATACCAAACTAAGAGGGCTGGGGTCTACCTTGATATATTCACTTCTAAACAATACCTAATTCTTCATATGAACTTGACACCCAAATTGCCCCTTATTTTAAAAAAACTACATAATTATCAATTGCTAGGTGCTTGGATACTCTAGTGATAAAGGCCACAACTAGCTACATAGATATACACGTCACCATGATTTCTTCCACACTGTTTCTTGTGTGTGAAATGTTTCCTCAACTGAGCAAGTTCCTTTTCAACTGAATGTCTGTTGCTACCACTGCAAAATTAGCTAATGTTTAAATACTTGGACTGATTCAGATGATTCAGAAGTAGTTTGGTTCTACTGATGTAATTCTAACAAGACATTTTTATTGATTTGATTCTGTGCCTCTGTCCTGGCTTGTATATTGACCATTTGTTGATGCCCATTATGTAATGGTTTCTGTGGCTGACCTTGTTCACTTTAATTGGGCTCTACATGGACTCAGAGTTCCATTCATGTAAAATTCATCACAGGGTGGGAGCTTTAAAAAGAAGCTCTTCAGAAAGTGACTATTTCTTTACTGTGCTAGGTTCCTTACAGAAATACAT
Organism: Pelodiscus sinensis; assembly: GCF_052426305.1. Classification (NCBI taxonomy): domain Eukaryota; kingdom Metazoa; phylum Chordata; order Testudines; family Trionychidae; genus Pelodiscus; species Pelodiscus sinensis. The sequence continues at coordinate 29,890,184 of NC_143085.1, read as the reverse complement.
ACTTTTCCCCATGTAAAATATCTTTTTATTACAGGTGGATGATGACAGCATTGAAGATCTTGGGGAAGTGAAGAAGTGATTTCAAAAGACTGCCTTTATTTAATTACATAGTTATAGTTGACAGAGCCAAAGTGAGGTTTCTAAATGCATATTCTCTGCAGTAAAACTGTAGAATGTCCTTACCCATGGCATTTTCACCATTCTATATAGGCTGCTTGATTTTGTTTTTTTGTTGTGACTTTTGCCAAAGTTCAACTGGGGGTTCTATCATGCGTATGCATGAAGAAAGAAATTTAAATAAAGTTATTGTTCCTCACTGAACATATTTATTGTCTCTTTACAGCTTTTTTTGTAACAGAATTTAAAGTTTTAAAACCAGATTAGTAAAAATGCGTTCTCAATTTACCCCTCTTTGCTTTCTGATGATCCAGTTAGAAATTAGTTTGCACTTACACTGGTATAACTCCTCTAACTTAGTGAAGCTATTTCAATTGGTGCAAATGAAAAGTGAGATTAAAAATTGGCTTTAATTTTCAAAGGTCTGTTAATCATTTCATGTTAAAAGAGTTGATAGAACAAAGAACTGGTTCCCCCCAGCACTGTCTTTGCAGGGGGCAGAGGAGGTAGACGCACATCAGGAAACAGCGGGAGTGGGGACTGAAGTAGTCTCAGCTCACATGGCTTCTAAAGCCCCACTGGGGCTCTTGTCCATTTCAAAAGGTGAGGCGCTGCAGGGAGCTCTGGGCCAGCGCACTCCCTGCAGGGCTTCTGCTTTTGTAATGTACTAGAGCTCCAGCAGGGCTCTTATACATTTCAAAGACACGGGCCACAGGGAGCACTGGGCCAGTCCCCTGCTGACCCCGTGCTCCCTGCAGGGTTTATGCCTTTGAACTGTAGCAAGAGCTTGGCAGGGCTTTTGCTACAGTTCAATGGTCGGGGTGCCCTTATAGACTAATTGAATAGTTGATGGATATCCCATCGACTATTTGATTAGTTAATCTAAATTTAACATCCCTAATTTTCATGGCTCCACCAGTCAAATTCTATATTTGTTCATGTGATTGGTTCACTTAATACACTGGAATAAGCAGTGTCTGACTTCTGATTGACTACTAGTATAAATTTGATTAGTGTTTAAACTAGGACAATATTCTTAAAGATAAATGTTAAATATAGTGCTAACTAAGCTGAATTTAAGGAAAAAGTATTGTGAATAAATGTATCAATCTGAACACACTAGCCCTTTCAACTTTATACTAATGAAACTAGGTAACTAGTTCTATGTCAATCATGTAATAAAATAACTATTTAGAAAGCCTTAAACTTATTTCTTAGTAGTAGTATTAGCGTATTTAGCTGGCTTGAGAGAAATTAAAATTGTTAAACTAAACCACTTTTAAGGCTTAGGGACAATTCTTCAATGTAGGCATTATATTGATGTTGAAAGATTTTGCTTCATCTGATTGTAGCCTCAGGATGTAAAATTCCATTTAATTGGTTAACTCCGCATTTCTCAGACTGTGGGTCCTGACCCCCAGGGCGGGTCATGAGCAATTTAGAGGATGGTCACAGTATCACAAAGTTAGAGAACCCCTGGACTAATTGATTAAACTGACATTGTTGATGGCGGGCCTTCCATAGCCCTGGAGCAGCCCCCTTCCTGTGGCAGGCAGCGAGCTGCTTGAGGCACCACCAGTGACCCTTAACCGATAAGGCTCATCCATTAAGGGTGAGGCTTACCAGTTAAATCTTCACATCCCTACTGTAACTATGCCTTTTGTGTCAAATAAGTATAATTTCCTGCTAAACATTTTAGCACAGGTACTCAGTAGTTTGATATTGGCACTTTAGTAATCACAGTGTATAAACTGATTATCAGATACAGGGCATTATATGAATGAAACCAATCAAGTACCCTGATGTAACTGGTTTACTATGTTCAGAATATTAGTCATTTTCATTAAAACTTGCCTTCTTGTGGCCACTTCATATAGATGCTGGGTTCTTTTAGGTATGTGTTATGAATTTAGTTCTAAGTATATATAGTTAATAGAATTTTTCTCTAATTGTACCATTTACACTAATTGATGATGGTAGAAAAGCTCAATAGTTCCAAATCCCTAAAGTGTATTAAAGCAGAAGAATTAGCTTTTCTTCCCACTTGGCAGAAATGGAATAACCAACAGAATCGCTTTCCTTTCTCCACATAGGGCAAAAGTTTCAAAGCAGCATGGACCAGGTACAAAATTTGCATCTGCATCCACAAATTCTGTGCCTAACCACATCCAGGGATGTAGGTATAAAGCAGATACCCACAGGCTAATTTTGGATGAGGATACAAATGTTGTATCGGGAGGCCTGCAACTTTGTGGCAATCTGCATCCTCACCGCTGGCTGGTGCTTTAAAGCAGATTTCCACTGATTTGTAGGGCAAGTAGCGGCTTCTGCACTCAGACAGCTGGAACCGGTCCATCCCCTGTGCGTTTGACTTGGCCGGCAGAGGCAGCTTTTACCTTGCCGCCCCACCGATTTAACAGTACGTGGGGAGGGGCGCTACAGCGCGATCGCTAGACCGGCTCAGTGTCTAGGCTAGAACGCGCCGACTGCAGCGCAGGCGCAGATTCCTTCACACCCCCCAGCGCGGGCAGGTCAGGTTTAGCCTCTCTAGTGTCTGCGTCGCAGAAAGGGGAAGGGGCTGCATGAAGGAGCCTTCTCAGGCACTGGTCCAACAACGCCCCCCCCGCGCGCGCGCTGAGGAGGTGGCGCTTTTCCGCGCGCAGGGCCTTTGCACTTCTCCGGACAACGGTTCCGGCGCGTGAGCCGTGTGATGACGCAGCCCGCTAGGTGGGGCAAATGGAGGCCGAAAGCGGCGGAGGCGGGGCCGTTTTCATTGGCCCCTGAGGCGCGGTAGCGGCGATGGCGAGCTAAGCGCGAGTCGGGGGCGTTCGGCCGCCGGAGGGGGCACCAGGTGCTGGGTCGAGCTCGGGATGGAGGGCAGCCCGGAAGTGCAGCAGCCGGTACGAGCAGGCTGAGGGACTCGAGATCTCTTACGCCAGGGCCGCACGGGGCTGGACCCCGCGGCTTCCCAGCGGGGCACCTGTAGGAGCTGCGGCCGGGCTGAGCCGCTTTCCCCGCCCTCGGATAACGGGCTACGAGCCGATCCCACCGCGGGGCTCGAACCCGGGTCCAGCGCGGCCAGGGGGTGTCTCGTCCGCAGCGGCCTCTCGCGCCAGGGATGAGCCTGGCGCCTCCCCGCGGCTCGTGAGAGCCTCCCCCTCAGTTAGGCACCGCTGCTGGGAGGGAGGGAAGCGCGAGTCGGCCCCAGGAGTGTCCGGCTCTAATAGGGGGGTCGGTCGAGCTGTGAGTGCGGCTGGAATCGGCCTCCCATAGTCCGGATTTCTGCAGTGTCCCCAGTTCCTCCCGTCCGCTGCCCTTACCCGCGATAACTGTGCTGTCGCGGAGTCCAGGGGCGGGGTGAGAGGTCGATTTAGCAGGTTTTTCTTTATTGGGCTTGGGAGATGGGTCCCTGCAGTGGTAAGTGTAGACAAGGCCTCAGTGACCTCAAGATTGATGTAACTAAGATAGTCTCTTGGGATAGGTAGTTTTGCTAACTGTATGTGTCTATCTGTAATCTAAACAGTAGCAGCACTTTGGATGCAGAGGACGCATAGAGCTGCATGGTCAATATTGTGTGCAGTCAGCACATGCCCCACTTTATGTGCTTTTCACTTTAGTAATGTGGGTAGGAAAAAAACTAAGTGGACAAAAACCAGCAGAATCTGCCAACTCTACACATGGGCAATGATAAACAAAATGTCTCAGGTACCATACACAGAACCCTGATGTGCCACTTGTAGACCATAGCCTGCAGGTTGCCCACCACTGCCTTAGAGCCTGTGGAGGGGAGGGAGAGGCAGAACAGCTCCCTTAAGTCCCTATGCTCTTGTGAGGGGGTGTCTCTGCGAAAGGGTTTTGTAAACCTTGAAGAAATATGATTTAAAGAGGAGAATGGAGGCCTGGCAAACTACAGGGAATTGGCTCTAGAGAGTGGAAGCTGCCCCTGGGTGTAGAGTTAAGCATCGTTGCATTACAGGGAAAAATATTGGCAGCACATAAATAGACATCCCTATGTTTCCTCCTTTTGATTGCATGACTTTAGAGTATGCTTATTTCTGGATTAGGGATGTTAAAATTAATTTTGGTAAATGTGTACCTGCTAAATTTTCAACGGGTACACGTTTACACACAGGGGAGGGCATCTTGGCAGGAGATGGTGGCTGGCTCCCCCTGCGTACCACCTCCTGTGTAGCCATCTGTGTCCCCACCATGCTGTCTGTATTGGAGGCAGTAGTAGCACCAGAGAGACAGGCAGTTTCCTAGAGTTGGTGTTCATGAGGAGCCTGCTTAAAAACTGGCTCCCTGCATGCCTGGCTCTCACCTGCTCCCCCTTTGGCTGCTGGTATAGAAGTAGTGGTGGGAGGGCTGCATGTAACTGTAAGGGTTAACCAATGAGCGCAAACTCATCAATTAACCATTTACTTGTTTACACTGTCACATCCCTAATCAGGATTAAATTATGCATATTTTTATTATTTTTTTGTAGTGACCTCAGTGTACAAGCATGTGACACTTCAATTATTATTGAATAATTAAACTGAATCTTCAAATTGTAGAAAATATTTACCAAGACCTATTAAGTGGGGAATACCTGATCACATAATTAGGGATGTAAGCAACTAGTCAATTATGCAATAAGAATATGCTTATCGGATAATCAACTAGTGACTCGACTACTTGCTTCTCTCTCCCCCCCCCCCCCCGCCTCACTGCCTCTATCAGAGAGACAGTAAGGTGGGGGAGCAGGAGCCAGTGCTGTGGGCAGCCAGCCTAAAAGCTGGTTCCCTTCAGCACCATCTCTGCGGCGGAGGGAGGAGTAGGAGAGGCAGAGGCATAGTGGGGATCAGGTGTGAGCTCTTAATAAGTTTAAAAGGCAGAGCCGCACCGATGTTAGCTCCCTCTGTGACTCTGCAATTTCCCCCCATTATCAACTAATCGACTAGTTGATGAAATTTCTAGTTAATTAGTTGATTAAACGCCATTTAATATCCCTACACACAATATCTGTGGGCTCATCATTATCATTCTCAGCTTCACTCCAGGTAAAAAACAAGCGAACAACACTTGAAATATGTAGCATATAGTCTAACAAGAAAGTAGTGATTGAAGTGCAGAGCGTCTCAATCAAAACTGCCAGTTTCTCGTTGAGTCATGTGTCAAAGTAAAAGGATGAAGAAGATAAAGTGTGCTTTCCTGCTTTATATATCTTAGTAAGAAGAAACCAGGTAAACTGCCCTAATGTAATGTCAGTAGAATCTTGGAAACCTCTGAGAGTACAAAAAGCTGAATATCTATAGGTATTGTTCTGTAAATTTAGACCCTGATCACACAAACAATTACAATTCTTCTACATTTTCTTGAGAGAGAGAGAGAAAAAAAAATATGTTTGCAGATTTGAGGTCTTTTAGCATTTTGTCAGATAGTTTAGCAGTGTTTCCTAAACTATGGGCCGTGGCCCGGAAAAAAATACCAGGCCTCAGCGTGGCTGCTGGGAGGGGAGCAGGGCTGGCTGGGAAGGGGAGAGATCGGGAGGAGGAGGACAGGAGAACCAGCCTACGGAAGCAGGGCTGGATGGGGGCAGCGGGGCAGGCCAGGAGAGATCGGGAGGAGAAGCGGGGGAGAATTGGCTGGCTGGGAGGGGGTGGGGGGAGCGGGGCTGGGACGGGGAGCCGTCGGGGGAAGCAGTGCTGGACAGGGGAGATCGGGAGGAGAAAGGGGGGGAGCGAATTGGCTGGCGGGAAGCGGGACTGATCCAGGCACATGTAGATCTGGGGCATATGAGTGAGTCCAGCTCCGGGGATTCCATTGTGCCGTGCCCCCCCCCCCCACCTCCCCTCTCCGCACCAGCCAATACCCTCCCTCAAGTAGTTGCGAACTGCCTGGCTGGCAGACACACTCATGCAGCCTGAGCACATCTACCAGCCAGGCAGTTCGCAGCTACAGACTGATACACCTAATTATAATAAAACTTATCTATTTAGAAAATTCCAGACTTTTTATATGTCTGGTATTTTCTCAATTTGTTTCCTGGACAGAACCCTCAAATAACAGATTGTCCATTACAAAACTGGACACCTGGCAACTCTACTCCCCCTTGCATCCTCTCTCCCAGCCAGATACCCTATCCCCAATTTGCTCCTATTCCCACCTCCAGGAGTGTTAATGTGGCAATGGGTTCCTGAAGCCCTGGCTCCGGCTGGGCAGAGGATGCAGCCGGGTGAAATACTGAAAATGTATTCATTTTTCATTCTTTTTTTTTATATGCGTTTATATTTTTGGGCTACAAAAAACAATACTGAAAAACAACGGGTTCCAACTAAAGTAAAATTTGGGAAACCCTGGTCTAGCCAGCTTTCTATCCATCTTACAGTCCATTTATCCAATTCATATTCCCTTAACTTGCTGACAAGTATATTTTGGGTGACCATATCAAAAGCTTTGCTAAAGCTGGCACTGGGGGCTTTGGGAGGACCAGAAACAACTTATTTGAATATACATCATTGGCTTAATGAATATGCAAATATGCAAATGAATGTTACTGGTCCTCCAAAAGTCCATGAATGGATTTACTGGTCCCTATGTCAAAAAGTTTGGGAACCCCTGGTTTAGCATATTCAATACACAAACAGTTCTGAAGATTTAATAAAAGCGTAACCCAAAAAAATGAAATAAAGTTTGATCATAGTGAAAATAAGAGAACTTCGATCTGATTTCAGATGTGAAAAGATGTTTTATTTTAGATTAAATTTAAAGAGGCTAATTAATTAGTTTGGATGATTATTGCCGTATTATCAATCTTTGTTCTTTTTAATGTTGGAATTTGTTAGTTTGGTTATTAAAAGTAAATTAACATTTAGCTCTATCTGCAGGCTTTAATTGAGCTATAAAAATGCAATTTCTTTCTGATTTTTGTATTGAAGTTTAACAAGGTTCCAGTGCTTTATCTAGTTTTCTTTTTGGTGATTTTAAATAGCTTATTGAAATGTTTGTTTTAAAAATACAAATAACAAGCTCACAGAATTCTATAAAGACATAATACCTTAATTAGATAGACTTGTGATTAATTTATTGTTGCTTGTATATGATGAAGCAGTTTTCTTTTTGTAGAATCCTAGCACAGACTTTGAAAGCAGCACCATTCAGAAACAGAGGAAAGAACTCCAGTTATTAGTAGCAGAACTGAAAGATCGTGATAAGGAACTTAATGACATGGTTGCAGTGCATCAAAGGCAGCTATTAGCCTGGGAAGATGATCGACAAAAAATACTGACTCTGGCAGAACGATGCAGCAGGCTAGAAAGTAAGTACTGTACAGTGCAAAGCCCTGGTCCTGTTAGCTGACCCATGTAGGTGGATGCTTGTGTCTTTGCAGGGTTCCTGCGGCATGTAACAATGATACACTTAAAGGATTTTATGTTTTTTCCATTTTAGGAAGCTGTCATCTCTGGACGGCTACTGACAGCTACATTTCAGTGGTATAGATTGGACCTCCCTGGCCTGGCACTCTCAGGTCTTGACAGGACCCAAACAAGGAAGTTTGCCGAACCAGGGGAGGTTAGGTCTCCATGCTCTCTGTGGGGCACTAGCCTCTCTGCTGGGCTCCGCTACCCCAAGCCCTGCCGGACTGGCTCTCCTCCTTGTTTGCTGGTCCAGTGGCTCTCTGGTCCACCAACATCTGTGTCCTGCCAGATTATGGATGTTGCTGGACCAGATAGGTTCAACCTGTACTGAAATGGTCTGACTACTGATTGGCAGAAGATGGACCTGTAATTTGATAATCATAGAATACTAAAACTGGAAGAGACCTTGAGAGGTCATCAAGTCCAGTTCCCTGCCTTCACGTTTGGACCAACCACCATCTATATCCGTGGTCACCAACCTGTCGATTGCGAGGCGACCCAGTTTCCTTCCCCCCCGACCGCTCCCGGTCATTCCTCCCAACCCAAAAAGGAGCCCGCACTGGTGCTACCTCCTGCGAAAATGGAGGTAGTGCTGGCTTCCTGCGGCATGATGGGGAAGTCCCACAGCTGTATGCCAGAGCCGGCATCCCAGGAAGCATGTGGGCTGCTCTTCCTGTGCGCGTAGGAGTCCTGGGATTGTGCCAGCTCCAACTGCTCAGGAAGTGCGCATTGCTGTAGGGAGTGACAGAAGAGTGCGTGTGCTTCCTGAGCAGTTGGAGCTGGCGTGGTCCCGGGACTCCTACTTGTGTGCGCGCACGCAGAAGGAAGGAAGTCCTCAGTGGTGTGACAGACCTGGTTTTTCAGGAAGCGCATCAGCTGTTTGGGGAGGGGGGAAGCAGCGCATGTGCTTCCTGAGACCCCGACCTGGCGCACAGTTGTGGGACCCCCAGGGAACTGGCCCTGTCCCCTCCCCCTGCCCAGACCCCCACGAGTACCCTGCCCCCCCATCCATACCCTCACAAGTACGCTGCCCAGCCCCCACAATTACCCTACCCCCAGGCCAGACTCCCACCTGCCCAGGGCCTCACCAGAACCCTGCTCCTGCCCCCTGCCCAGGGCCCCGCCAGCACTGCTCAGGCACCACCAGCACCCTACCCTGCCTCTGCCTTGTGGACAAACATCCACCAGCACTTTGCCCTGCCTCCTAGCCAGACACCCACCAGTACCCTGCTCCTGCCCCCTCCCTCCTGGCCAGACACCTTCCTCCAGCTTGCTCCTGTACCCAATTTTCCACCCAGATTCTGCACCCAATTCCTATCACTGGCAGCCCCGTCCTGCATACTGGATTCCTCATTTTTGGGCCTACCTCAGGATGTAGAGGGGCCCACAAATTCCACTAACCCTGGAACCCCAGAAGAGTTAATCTGGCCTGAGGCCTTGAACCTCAGTCCTACCTACCTTACCCTCCCCCCATGGGGCTAGGGTACCAGTGGAGGGAGGTGTCCCAGTTGGCCATGTCAGTGAGGCTTGCCGGGACTTGGAAGGGTTGTTTTTTTGCATCTCATTTGTGTGGTTCCTGCCTGATTTGTTGTGGGTTAATGACCCCTGATCCAAAACAGGTTTCCTGCCCCTCCCATAAATAAGACAATGCTGAAACATTTTGTGTTCATTTATTTAAAAATGAAGCTTGGCCAACAAGCCCCCAATTGGGACCAAATCCCCATCTGGCCACAGCATCATAACACTCCTGCATCTCTGCACACACCCCAGCCCTGAGCCTATCGTACACCGGAACACCCTGTCCTAAGCCTCTCACATCCCACAACACTACTGCACAGTCCACACACTGAAAATCTGTGTCTTGAGCCCATCATACTTCCGATCCCTCTGCCCTGAGCCACTCATACATACCCAAACTCCTTCACCCTCACATCCACAAGCCTGTGACTTGCTCCACCTGCCCCAACACTCTCCAGCCTGGAGCCCCCTACATGAACCAGCATCCCCTTCTCCACCTCTTCCTGCACCCAAATTCCCTCCCAGAGCTTGTACCTCTCACCTCCTCCCACATCCAAATCCCTCATTCCCACCCCAAAGCCCGCACCTCCTGTCTCAACCCAGTGAGAGTGAATAAGGGTGGGGCAGGGAGACAGTAAGTGATGGAGAGGAGGGGAATGGAGATGGTGGGGCCTCAAGGAAAAAGTGGGGCATTGAGGAAGGGATGGAATAGAACTTGGCTTGTCCTGATGTTTTAAAAAGTGATCTTGTGTGTAAAAAGGTTGGAGACCACTGATCTAGATCAGTGTTATGCAATTGGTGCTCTGGGGAACCCTGGTGATCCGTGAAGCGAAAGCAAGGGTTCGTCAAAGAGCCCGCACACCCCCGCCCCCTGTTAAAGAAACAGAGCCATGGTGAGGGCTTTTTTTTAAGGCAACTCTAGGGGTTCTGTGGAAAAATAAAATTGGGAAACACTGATCTAGATCATCCGCAATCTCCATGCCATTTCCACATTTTCTATTATTTCTCGCTCTTCATTGAGCAATGGGCCTACCCATAAAGTCTTCCTTTACTTGCCATATTTTTGTAGAATGTTTTCTTGTTACTCTTTATGTCTCTAGACAGACTGAGCTTGTTTTATGCCTTCACCTTTCTAATTTTGTTCCTATATACTTGTGTTATTTGTTTATATTAATCTTTTGTACTTTGACCCAGTTTCCACTTTTTATACAATTCCTTTTCCATCTCAAGCCACATGTGGATTCTATGAATCCTTACTAGTGAAAGTGATAATTTAAAAAAATTCCATCAATAAATATGTGGGAAAAAGAACAAAATGATGTCTCATACCTGAGGAGTATTGCTTTAATGTAGTAATAAACTATAGCAGGCTATAGCCTATAACCTCTGTAGGCTATTTGAATTTTTCCCTGAACCTCTTTTTTGTTTTTCAGTCATTACATGAATTACTTGGATTTTACCATTCCCCCTTTCTGTTTCACAGAAATCTAGCTGTTCTATCTGTGGTTCCTTTTTTACAGTCACTTTTAACATGATTTTAAAAATAATTTGGTCTGTCAAGTATCCAGAGTTTATTTTTCATGCTAGAAAGTGAGTAAAAAGTGTCTGAAATAGTCACAATCTGCTGAAAAATCAACCTGGTTCAAGTGCAGCTTAAATTGTTACTTTCACTTTTTGTTGCTGCCCCCTTATCCTCAGTTCTTCTGTCAGCCCCACAGTGTACTTTGTTTTTGATCTCTTCTCTCTATCTTTCCTAGAACATTAAGGTTGTAAATATTTTTGTGTATTTTATCAATGAAAGTTTAGCTCTGTACTATCAGGAATTGGTGCACAACTGTGACATGATGAGGAACGTACTGCCAGCCAATCAGAATGAGCATTTGGACACTCTGTGTTCTCAGTGATGTTCATATGGTATTTCACAACACATGGTAATGTGTCCTATTACCATGGAAATACTAGAATGTCATGGAAGGAATGATCTCTTTAGAACTTATTAAAAGATGATTTGTTATAGCAACTCTAAAAACCAGCAAGATGCTTTGCATTTCTAAAAGAAAATATTACCTGGAACAGTTGTAAATTTTGTTTTAAAGAACTGTAAATGTACTTCACTAATATAACTTAACTTGTGTAGCTTTTATATAAAATATATATTAATATTGATAATTCTCTGCAAACTCAAAAATATACAATTAAGTAGGGAAGAAGCATGTCAGGTAAAAATCATTATGTCTTCTTCAGGATTACACCACTGTGTTTTCATTTATAGAAATTAAATGTTTTTTACTTTAAAATGCTTTGTTAAAGTACTTTGGCTTTTTTAAAAGATGTATGAAACGTCATTTAAATTGGTATTTGCTCGCAATAGGTTTCTGATCTCTTTTCTCAGACGAACTACACAAGAGAAATGAGATGATAAGAACATTAACCAAAAGATTAAAGCTCTTAGAGTCTCAGCAAAATGATCGTAGGATAACACTTGAAAATACTCAACAGAAGCTTCAGGAACTGTCTCAAAAAGCAACCGATACAACTCTTCATTGTCAGGTCCTGGAGGTAGGTGTTGATTAATGGCCTGATCTTCCAGTCCTTGTTTGCAAGCAGTTCCCATTAGGGATGTTAGAGTTTAACCAATAAGTTGATTCTCATCAGTTAATGCTATCGATTAAACTCTACACTGCACCCCAGGAGCGGATCTGGCAGCCCCTTCCATCAGCCTAGCTGCCTCCTTGGGAGTGGAGCCGGCAGCCTAGCTGTTTCCTTGGTTGCAGAGCCAGAAGCCCAGCTGCCTCCCTGGAAATGGATCTGGCGTCCCCTGTCAAATATGCTCCCAGGCAGGCTTCTCTGTGGGCTCTGCAATATGAATTTTATTTAAGCTTTATACTGCAGAGCCTGCAGTAAGTGTAACTGCTAAGATTTTTAGCAATTACATGGTTACCTTATTAAATGTCTTAACATTCCTGGTTCCCAAGTTCCAGTTTCTGCTATTTAAATTATGTTGTCTCCCTCTTGACATTAAATGAGTTGTGCATATATTTATGAGAAGAAAGAGTTCCTTGATGTTGAATTACTGAAAGTTTTATTTAGTAATAGTGTAACTAATCACTAGTTAATACTTTTTCTCCTTCTATTTATTAGGAGAAAAATCAAAGTCTCAACTGTTCAGTGTTGGAGCTGTCTGCTAAAATAGGCCAGTTACAAGCTAGGGAACAGGAACTCGTTACAATGCTAAAGCTAAAGGTAACATCTGTTGTCTTCTCTCTGCATGCCCAAAATATCTGAACAAAACTCTAATACCATTATTAACTGGGATGTAACAATTGATCACTACTCTTCATTAGGTTGCTGGATGGTTGGCTTGACTGAAAATGGAAAAATCTTCAACACTTTAGAAACCCATATATTCAGTAAGAATAGTGGACTTCTGTAACCACGATTTTTGGTTGTCCAGAGTTCAGAGCAAGTCTTTTCTCCCAGTCAATATGAGACTGTTAGAAAGGGAAGCTTTCGCAGTTGCATCAGTATCAGACAAAATGACAAGACCTAGAAAAGAAGTAAAAGAAAAAAGATTGAAGTATGCTTTATTTTTATATTTTTGTAGGATAAAGATATACTTGAAGCAACCAATCATATTACTGAATTTACATCTAACTTTAAAAAACTGGAAAATGCATTGAGGGCAGCTAAAATGGGGGAATCCAGTATCAGCAGAGAGAGGCAGGATTTCAAACTGACACTGAAACAACTAACATTTGAAATGAATAAATTAAAAGGTAAGTAATATAACTGTTACCTAATGCACTGTAAATCTGAGTGTGTTTTTCACTCAGGATCACACTTTGTTTTAAAGATGATCTCAGTGAAAAAACGAAAGAAAATAATGAGCAGCGGGAAGAAATTATACGTCTCAAACAAGAAAATAACTACTTGAAGAATGAGCTTGTACTTAATGGTGAGTGAAAGGCTTTAGTACCCAATGCTTTGTGGGTCAGAGATTTTCAGATTGTGGTGTGTACAATACTTGCTGGAGGTTTGAGGGACATATTTCGTCATATCCTTCGCCTGTTCTATTGTATTAAAAGAAACTAAAAGTATATTCCTAGTATTGCTTTTCTACTAAAGCTATTTGTGTAATTACCACAGAGATCTTATGTGAGGATGGTGATTACTTGAGAGGATTGGTGGGAGAGTATCTTTATTGAATTGTTTTAGACCCTGTGATCTAATGCAGGGATTTTGAAAGTTGGGTTGTGGGCCCACCAGGGTAAGCTGCTGGTGGGCTGCAAGACTCTTTGTTTATTTAAGTGTTCTTAAGGCACGGAGCCTTGCAGCTCCATTGTTGTGGTTTACTGTTTCTAGCCAAGGGGAACTGCAGGAAACAGTGACCTGGCTCTCACCAGTTCCTGCAGCTCCCCTTGGCTGGAAACAGTGACCCACAGCCAATGGGAGCGGTGAGACTCTATGCTTACGAACGCTTTGATAAACAAAGCATCTTGCAGCCTGCCAGCAGCTTACCTGGGCAGGCCCATGACCCAACTTTGAAAACCCCTGATCTAATGTATTAATAACATAGTTTAACATGACTGACATTTTCCCTCTTCTCACACAACTCCATAGAAAATTGTAAAACAAGTATAGAGGCTGCAAGGTGACTGCACTCTGAGGTACTGAGTGCATTCCACTTCTCCCATTAGTAGCAAGAAAATGCCAGAAGGGAGGGAGTGTGTTCATTAAGGGAGAACATCAGACAAATAAACTCATTTGGTATAAATGCCCTAATAGGAAAAACGAGTAATTGTACGTCTTGGTATGTGTACTTTCCTTTTGAGTGTAGCTGGCACCGTTATTGTACTGCAGCAAAATAATATTAAGAAAGTCAAATTGCTGCTTTTCCATATTTCCAAATGGAGGTTGAAAAGGCTAATTAAGAAATTTTAGCAAAGTTGGGTGCCTAATAAGGTGAAAAAATGTAGGTACCTTGATATTTTATTTAGTTGTCCTGTGAGTTATAAAAAGAATGTCTTTTTCATGAAAAAGTATACTGTTGATCTTGAGAATTTTTTTTTAAGGTTCGTATTACTTTTTGGACATTCATGTGTGTGTAAGATTTCTTTTGACTGTATTTAGTTTTTCATTTTGATTCTATGGCAAAAATAATGGTTTTTAATACACTTTTAAAACAGCTGAGAAAGCAAATAGACAAGATCAGCTTCTTCAATCTGCCAAATCTAAACAAGTCCGAACTGACACAGAACTGTCCAATTTGCGGCAGGTAAGATCCTCATTGCATTTCTTTTCTGTGTTTAAGAAGGCAATTTTCAACAATCTTATTCGTGTATATAGGGTTATATAAAATAAATAGAACTAACTGTTCAATTGAGTAATAGTTGTGTTCTGTATTGCTAGATTATTAACTCTAGAGCTTGAGCTGCTTATGACTAGGAACCTATGATATAAATCCTTATTTTTTACATGATGATTTTAGTAACCAAAAGTTAGAGTACTGATTTAAGTCAAAATGTGCTGTGACAAAGTCCATATCCCACATAAACTTATGCATGTGCTCAGCTTCATCCATTGGGAGGAATCACACTTTTCTTTACCCTTCATTGGGCATATGCATGAGTTTTTGCAGGACTGGGGTCTAAACCTAGAAGAAAACTTGCCATGATCTAAAATAAACAACTTCAACTGTTTATTGCTTTGGTATTTAATAAAATACATTTCGGAATAATTTTTCATGATCTGTGGAACTAAATTTTAAAAATTGTGGCATTTGCTCTCTGAGGTGCTGAACCACCGCACTTATTAAAAGCAATGGGAGCTCTGAATGTTCCACATTTTGGAAAATCAGATTCTCTATGACTGAAGTCAAATCTCTTGGTATTAAGGGGCACTGTGTGGCTGGAGGTGATGTGTGTGTGTGTGTGTGTGTGTACACTTTTATTTTGTCTTTATAATTTCTATATAGTATTAATAGAATATAGTGTATGTACTTCATGTTTTGTTTAGCAGCTACTGTTTTTCAATTTGGGGTGGCTGCTTTTTTAATAAGATAAAGTAATTCCTAACTATGTAGAACCAAATCTTGCATTGACATTTGCCTTGAGACCATTGGAAATGCTTTTTGTTGAAAATCAGTATTAATAAAATGCTCTTGTGATTTGATATTTTGAGATGAAAAGCAGTATATTAATGTAAGATGACATAATATTCCTTGTTCTTCAGACTTTTACTAATTGCTTTATCATTGTCTGGAAGTAGATCTATGTAAAACAACAGCATGATCTGCAATTTCTTCATTTCAACTTGGAGAATTCTCAGGAATTATGGCAGAAACACAAGGGGGAGGTGCACAGATCAAAGTAAGCTTGGTGATGTGGGTTTTATAATTGTTTAAGTAGAGAATCAATTATTTATTACATATTTAGTATTCTAAATAATGTATATGGGCTGAAGTATTATACATTAAAATCTGACACCTCTGGCCTGTAATCCATGAAAATACAGTATCGTTCTCATATAGTTTTCAGTTATGTGGTCAAGAGACAATGTGAGTTAGTCAGTTTGTAGCATAGGTTTGAGGTCAGACAACTAGCGTGTCAGAAATAACATTTTATAAAATAGAATTAGCGTACACTTAACAAATCTAGCCATAAATGTTTTTAGTAAAATAAGCTATAGCATAGTGAATAATAGTAATTTTTGCCATCTCTTTTGTCTGTTTAATCATTCTGCCTTGTAACATACTATTTATCTAATGAATTTGACCTCTGTTCGTGTTTCAGATTCTGTTAACTACTGTCAGGCTTCTGGGGCTGCTTTTCTTTCTGTCTATCTGTGTTTCTTTCTGTCTTTTAATTAGTCAAGATTAAATTACAGATTGGCCCTCCCTGGTCCAGCTCCACTGGGAGCTGAACAATCCTGGACAAAGGAATTTTATGGACCAGGAAAGGTCAGGGGGTAGGGATGGGGTTGCCGTCCTCTCCACTGAGCTCCTTTGCCCAGCTACTTGGCATCACTGCCCCTGGCTGTGGCAGCCGAGCAGCTTCTGCAACTTTGAGAGCTCTGGTAATGGTCCTGCAGGCACTTGCAGCCCTCTCAGGGCTCTGCAACTCCCATCCCGCAGACTCTGATGTCCCTACCAGTTTCCTGGTCCCACAAGCTGTGGACTTCAGTGGCCCTGCCGGCTGCTTGTTCCCACTAGGCTGCAGACTGTGGCGACTCCACCGGCTTTCCTGTACCAATGGCTGTGGGCTCTAGCGGCTCCACCAGCTTACTTGCCCTCCTTGCCCCACTGGCTGCAGGCTCAGCCCCCAGAGCTCCGGCAGCCCCACTGGCTTCCCAGTCTGGCAGTCCCCAGGGCTCTTGCTGACCCCACCAGCCAGCTCTGCTTCCAGTTGCCAGCAACCTCTGAGGTAGGGCTCTCTAGTCCAGCTATATCCGTGGTCTTGCTGGACTGCGGATGTTGCTGGACCAGAGAGTCTTGGACCACAGAGGTTCAACCTATACTCTGTTTTTAAGAAAGTAACTTGGAGCGCTTGAAGGAGAATATTCTTTTAGAGGATGTACCTTACGCTGTTCTTAGCCATGTACTTTTAGCTGCATGCATTTCCCCCAAAACAATATGGAATTCAAACAACTATTTTTATACCAAATTATTTTTATTCCTAATTCCTGTTTGTACATGTGGTTGCATGTTCAGTATAATGCTTATAATTTTTCTCACTTTCAGTATTTTTTGTTATTTATATTAAATGTCAGCAGCAGGTTCTCAACCTGTGGTTAATGGGCCCCTCAGGTTTTACAGACTATGCCTAAGATTTCCAAAGGGGTCTGCACCTCCATTCAAAATTTTTCAGGAGTGCACAGATGTAAAAATGTTGAACCACTTTCATAAATGAAACTTTCCTTGTTTTTCAGCATACATTCAGTTCTTAGAGACTAGTCCTTTGGTGTCCATTTCTCTCTGTCCTTTGTGAAATTGCTAAAGAGAGATCTGGAGCAATGGAGCAGCATAAAACTAGCCTAGTAATATAGTGTTTAATTTTTTTTTAATTCAAAATTGGCTTTTATTGTCTTATTGGAAAATGAGAGCACAATTTATAGTTTCAAGTACAGTTCCAACAATGTGTAATAATGTGTGTAAAATATAAAAAGATCCTCTCAGTTCCTAATCCTGCAATGTACAGTGCATAGATTGACAGCCCTATCAGTATGCCACTGGGGTTCTGTGTAGACCAATATTGGGCAATAATTTTTGATGGGGGTCCACTCCAAGATTTTGGAAAGTGGTTGAGGGCCACATTCTCCCATGATATTAATGGAGGAGGTGCAGGGTCTGGGATGGAGGTTGAGTGCAGAAGGGAGTTTGAGGTAATGGATTAGGGTGCAGGAGGGAGCGTGGAGTCTCGGAGGGCATTTGGGTGAAGGGGGCAGTTGTGACCTAGGGCAGGGGACTGGGATTCAGAGACTTGGGATGTGACCTAGGGCAGGAGGGGGTTGTAATCTGGAGCAGGAGATTGAGATACAGGAAGAGGCAGGAGTTTGGGTTGGGACCTAGGGAAGGAAGAGTGTGGGGGGGGGGGGGCAGAAGGTTTGGGTTGTGTAGGGTAGGGAGACATGGGGGGAGGGGTTGAGGGAAGAGGAAGGGTGGAGATGGAGTACTATAAGGTGGCTCTAGCTGGGAGACTTCCTGGGTGATTCTCAGCCAGCAGCCCAGCAGGGTTCTCAGGCAAGCTGCCTGCCCCACCCCTGTGCGTGTGTGAATAACTATGAGCCGGAGGGGAGCGAGGGTGCTTTGTGTGCTGCCTGATTTTCAAACAGGAGTTCCCATTGGCCAGAAACTGGCCAATGGGATTGTGCTAAGAGCAGGGGAAGCTCAGAAAGCCTTCCTCCTTCCCTTCCAGAATCACAGTAGTGAAAGAGAAACGGCCAACAGCCACTTTTCTGAGCCATGTGCTGATGGAGCGATGAAAGCAGGGAGCTTTCCTGGGGCTTCCTGCTATGCTGCGGGCCGGATCCCCCGTCCTGTGGGCCATATTTTGCCCAGGCCTGGTATAGGCACAGCTCTCTGCCTGTATATTGCACATCTAGCACAAGATGAAGCTGCAGTCCTGCAAAATATGGTTTATACCAAATATAATTCATATATTGAATGCAGTATTTATAACTAGAGTTCTTTATCATGCCATTGTAGCATAGGTTTGGTATTATCAGAGCTTGAAAATAGCACCGAAAAAGACACAGTTAGCAGTGAAGGCACTCAGAATATACCTGAGGAATATGGGACTACACAATGCAGTAAAAAAAAAATCTGTAATGTGTGTGAAGCAGAGAATAGGCCGCTAATAAATGTGTCAGACAAGGAAGAAAGTATTTTGGCTCGCTTAAATCGACTTCAGAAAGTCTTTAAAGGCTTATCACATGGACAAAAGACTTTGTTTATGGAAGATGAAAAGCAGAATGCTTCATTAAGCACTGATGAACCAGACAGCAGAATTGTATCTAATAGATACAGAATGAAGTCTGTGGAAGTCAGGGAAACATCTCAAGCTTCACAAGATGCATTTCTAAGCAGAGACCAACAAAATTTTGGAGTATCTTTACCTATACATGAGCATTGGCTTAACTTCAGTCCTCATTTAGATTCATTAAATTGCTGGCATCCTGGGTCAAAGCAGTCTAACAGAACAGATATTGAATATAATGATCAGACAAAGACGGCGGGAATTTCAAGTGACCGAAAAAATGAAGAGTCTTCCAGCACAGTTTCCATAGATGAATCTGGCTTCTGTCCTCTTAACTCCATCATAGATAAAGCTGCACGTTATAAGTCATTAACAGATCTGGAATGGATACAGATTTTCAGACCCATAAAAGGAGATGGAAATGTCTGGTGCAGAGCAGTTTGCAGCTGTCCCAAGACTCCACATGAGATAAAAAGCACCAGCTTCAAAAGGTTACGTATTTGTTTTACATTTGAAAATCCAAATGTATAGAGTTATAATTATATAGAAATTTGGACTGCCTCTTGACAACTTTTATTTATCTTGTGCAAAATTTAAAATAGTCCCTATTAAGTTTTAAAGGAACACTATCAATTTGAAACTTAGTACATTTAAAATAAGTCTTTATCTGCACACAGCTTTAAGTGACACAGGTTGGGCGATCTAAATGCTGTTTGCTTGCACTATTGCCAACAAAATACTTCCACCTCCTACAAGTGAGATTTGTGTTGTTGACAAGAAAGCGTTCCTGCTGACAGAGAGCTATTTATATTGTTACTAGCCACGGCAAAAATGTTGTCTTTCGTGTGAGTGCGCGCGCGCGCGCGTGTGTGTGTGTGTTAAAACACCTGTGATTAACAAAAGTTTTGTCACTCAGTTGGCAGTGTAGACTACGTCTAAATTATGTAGTTTTGAGTATCATATTTTCCTATTTGTATACATTTTGTTTTTTTCTCTCACCTGTTTTGTGAAAGACCCAGGCAAATGGGAAGCTCTGAAACTGACTACAGAGAGTCTTGTTAAATACACGATATCAAATTCGGGGTGAGGGGAGAATAGAATTTTTTTAAATGTTTAGTTATTGTGATATTGGTAGGTAACACTTACAAGTAAAAAATCTTCAGACAGAAAAGGGATTGTTTTTCAGGTAGTACCTTTTAAAGCAAAGATCAAATCTAGTCACTGTGTGAAATTTTTACTATTTTTTTAAATTTCAATTGACAACTTGGTGTCTGAGAGAGAATTAAAATTCATGCCTTTTTTTTATACATGCTGTTTCAAATTAAATCAGCTTGGTTGAGAAAAGAAAATGAAATAACTGTAGTTTTAAATAAAAAAAACCCAGAGCTTAAGATGGTTTGGATCCCACAACAATTTATTAGTTGGCTGACACATTTATTGATTTTGAGATCCCTGTGTCATATTAGAAAAAATTGAGATGCAGTCAGAGGTGAATGGGTTGAAGTGTGTCTGCAAATTGAGAAATTTTGAGGAAATACTGGTACATTTTATAGGCTTTCAGATCTCTCAAAGGTAACATTTATGTACTGGGGTTACAGTGACATCAGGCAAAGAAATTCAAAGCTGTGACTATTACAATGGATCTGCCATGACTACAGCTGTGCACTGAGGAGTACTTCCCTTCAGTTTCCTTCTTCAGATTGTTTTACCCCCTTTCAGTTATTAACATTATTGTACAGGGACTTAATCCTTTGGACTTTACAAATAATTCAGCCCTGTTTCCACTTCACTTTACATTAGAGATAGAAGGGGCCTATCTCTTTACCTAGTGTACATCAACTGGCACAACTGACTACAATAGATTTATACTAGTTAAGAGCAAACTAGACTAGTGAGTGGCCTGCATGAGTGACACTCCTTCATCTCAGTGGGCCACAAGATTGTTGTAACCAAGACGGTCTCCCAGGATAGGGTAGTTTTGCTAACTGTGCTTGTGTAACTAGAATTTGTGGATTGCTGATTGAACAGTAGCAGCACTTTGATTGGATGCAGAGGGAACATACATCTGTCAATGTGTGCATCTGGCACACCCCTCACTCCACGTGCCCTTCTTTAAGTCCATGTTACTGTAGTAATCCTGGTAGGAGAAAACTATGTGGATGAAAACCAATGGAATTTGGTAACCCTGCATGTGGACAACAGTAAACAAAACGTCTCATGGTCCATACACAGAACCCAGTTCCCCACCACTAATTTACACTATCTCACAATATGTATAAAGGAATATATTCTAGCATCCAATTGTATGAACTTTATGTAGGTGTATATCTCAGATACTGACTTTTTCTTTCTTTTTCATTTAAAACAATACAACAACAGAAGTTTTGTGTGGACCCATCTCAATTCAGGGACAAAAGCTTGATGAGCAGGCATCCGTTTGAAATGGAATGCTGTTCTAGAGCATTCCTACATAGTTTAGGTTAGCATTTGTAAACCAGCTTTTCATTTGGTTAGAGTTATTTTGCACTGGCTGTAAATAATTTCTTTCCTTCTACTTCCCTTTCTTCTACCTCTTCTCTCCCAACTACCCCAAAAAACAAAAACTTTATATCCTTTCCTAGGAACCATTATACTCCCATCCCAATGATTTCTTGGATGAGAATTAATTAGAGTTATAAGCTTTGTTAATTTAATCCCTTTGCTTTTGTCCCTTACGTCATATTTGGGAACAGATTTAACCCTAGAAGGAGCAGGTGCCGCCACCTTATGCCAGTGAAGACTAATCTTCCTAGCATGGGTGTTGCCCAAGGGAGAGCTGGGGTGCCTCTACTGTTGCCCTCCTCTGTGTATTTTTCTTTGTAGGAGCCTAGCAGATGGAAAACTTTTTTCCTGGCCACATTATCCCCAGTCTGTACCTTTCACTTTTGGAATCTGCACTTACTTTGTCCCATGGATGAAGGGAGGTTGAGGATACCTTTTGCTACCACAGTCCCACTCAGTGTAAGTTTACGGTAGCTTGGAGTCTTTGCTAGGGTTTGCACTCTTATCCAGGGCTTGCATCTGGTTTCTGTAGTCTCTTGTTGCCAGCTTAATTGTGGAGATAATTGATACTAGTTTTATTGGGTATTCAGTCTGCAAAGGGAGAATGCTTCCCTTGTCAGTCTGTTGGACATTGTTGGAATGAGTCATTGCCATTTTAAAAAAAATCTGGCAACAGGGAACTTAACTCAGCTGATGAATTGCTAGATTTTATCACAGGAGAGATTGTGAAATGATCTATTTTATACACTACAGCGACTTCATTTCTGTTGTATTAACAGTTGCTGCATTTTGTCTAATGGATGTGAATGCAAGTTACATTTTTGAAGTTAGAGCATGAGTTTGACTGCTCACTGTATTATTGCTGACCTGCATTCCTCTTGTTTTGAAAAAGGCCCATTTTTATCTTGAACTAAATGGCTCATGTCAAATTCAAGCCTGTTCATTTCCTTTTCCTATTGTCCACCCCGTCATCTTCAAAGCTAGATCAATCCATTGAATAGCTTCCTGAACCAAGGGTGGCAGGCCCTCAATTTCTTGTTATGTCCCTCTTCAAGAGTTCCTTTTTTTAAGGTAGTCAGGCGGGGTCCTCCCAATGAATTCCTGACAGGTCTCCGGCTCCACTGATGATGATGATGATATCCAGAAGACTGCTTGCGGGTGTTCTCAGTGATGTGTGCCATATGACTTGCACAATTAGTCAACACAGCAGACCACAAGAGAGCCCCCAAAGACCACAAATAAGATAAGGATTGAAGGTACCCGCCAGGTGTATTGTTAAGTGAAGTACAGTAATAGTCATCAGTAGACTCTGCCAAACCACTACGCATATATAATCCATAACACTGGCATGACTGAATCAGTGGGTGGTCCCACTGCCCCCTAGGTCATTCAAAGACTGTCCCCACAAGACACCACTTTGTATACAGTACAAACAAGTTACACATCACTACTGACATTGTCAGGTTGCCACCCTCTGACATTGCCAAGTTACCATGCTTTGACTCTTCTTAAATCGCATCCATCACCTTGTACCTCGTGATCTATTCTTAAATCGCATCCATCACCTTGTACCTCGTGATCTGTTCAGGTCATCTCTATCCATCAAGCTGTCATTTTAGACCCTGTCCTAATCTGGGTCAGTATCTGTGGGGAATATGGGTAATAAGGTATTTTTTTAATGAGCTGGTGTTGCCATGTGCTTTCAAGTTCTGATCAGTACCAATTACTGTTTTACAGTTGGTATTTAGTTGGTCTACACCTGGGCCTATTACCAATTAGCATTTTGCACTCTCAGCCCTGTTTGTGCCCAGGTGTGTGAGCAAGGGCCTGCCTCTTGCTCACAGCTTAGCTTTGCTTTATGTTAGACATGCTTTTGTCCATTGTTAGCTAGGCCTTAGGCCTCAGACCAGGCCTGTGCTATATGGGCTTATGTTTTAGGACTTCATTTTACCACAAAGAGGCTCATAAACATTAATACATATCACTCAAATGCTCTCTGTACTGCAATATTTTATAATTGGATGACTAAAGTTAAACAAAACAAACCAATTCTGAGAATTCCTTCCTTTGGGTCTTTGAAACCATTTTCTTAGATTGTAAATTCTTTGTATAGGCCCTATAACATGAGAATCACAATGTTAGTGCTTTATAGAAGTTGGGTTGCTTACAAAAATGTATGATGTTATTTGGTAATTCCTGAAAGACGCAGAAATGTGTCCAGAAAGCTGTTTTTTCTTCTTAGAGAGAGGGGATCATGGGAACATATTATGCTAGGAGATAACTTCTTAATTTTTAACTTTTTAAAACAATACACAACATTTTAAAAGGCTTTATTAAAATGAAAGTGATTAATTTAGCAACTGGAAATAAATATGTTATCTCACTACTAGTAGACTCCTGAGCATACATGTGAACAGCTGTGAATAAGCTGCAGACTACATTAGGCATTCTGTGTAAGTAGACCACAAGATGCAGTTGATTTTATTTATTATTTAGAATCTTTGAAACATGGTGGTTCTCTAGCATTTATTCTGGTTCAATGTGTCTAACATCTGTTTAGAGTGCTAGTACAGCATGTTTCCTGTGTTACAATAGATTGATTTTCTAGTTGGCTGAAGTTTTTATTATTTTTTTCTAAAATTTTAATTAGTAATTTACTGGTTAAACTACAGAGCAGTCAGAGATGTTGGCATAGATTCCATTTAGCATATTGTGATAAGGTGTTTCTTCTTGAAGTAATTTCCCTGATCCGTGAGCAATATTCTTATCAAGGGTAGAAAGTAAAATTTGTATTAAAGAATATGTGTAATAGGGATGTGAATATGTACCCAAGTACACAGTGATATGTGTACTGTGTGTACTTGCTCTCTCCTGCCCCACTCCACCATGCTGCTGCCTCTGTAGTGGGGACAGCTGACTCTGTGGGAGTTGGCTCTCCACACACAAAGGTTTCCACCTCTTCCCTACCCCCACTCTGCTGCCTCTGATACAGAGCCAGCAGTATGGGTGAGAGGGGCCGGTAAGAGTTGGTACATGCAAGGAGCCAATTTAAAAGCCAACTTCCCAAGAGCACTGGCTCCCATGGAGCCATCTGCCTTCCATGTTGCTACCTTTGATACTGAGGCAGCAGTGCTGGGGTGTGTGTGAGAGTACAGGAGCCTGTGTTCATCTCTCCACCCCCTTCATTCACCATATGTAAACATGTAACCATTGAAAATTTCAGTGGTTACACATTTACACAAATAAATATATTTTAATATCCCTAATGTGTAATATTGAGTTCCTTATCAGAGGAGTAGCCGTGTTAGTCTGAATCTGCAAAAGCGGCGAGGAGTCCTGTGGCACCTTATAGACTAACCGAAGTGTTGGAGCATAAGCTTTCGTGGGCAAAGACCCACTTCATCAGATGCATCTGACGAAGTGGGTCTTTGCCCACGAAAGCTTATGCTCCAACAGTTTGCACCTTATAGTTATGCACCTTATAGTTTAGTCTATAAGGTGCCATAGGACTCCTTGCCGCTTATTAAGTTCCTTGATATGCACATTTTGCAAGATCCTGTTGTTGAACTGACCGTAAACATGCTATGGATGAATTTGTGGTGTTGTGGTAGACTGTCATGATAGTAGAAGATCAGTGATTGGACATTGGTATTCTGTAGGGTGTGATTATTGCCTTAATTTAATTGTTCTTTTTATATGGAGTGGTGTGAAGAAATATACTTATGCAACCAGAACTCTAACTTAATCCTTTTTTGTACATAGAATTATGTAAAGGTTGAAATCCATTTGACACGGTCTCTAATGATCTTCGTATCAATAAATTAGGCAAATACAAATTAGATGGGGCTACTATAAGGTGGGTGCATAATTGGCTGGATAACCATTCTCAGAAAGTAGTTATTAATGGTTCACAATCATGCTGGGAGGGCATAACAAGTGAGGTTTCGCAGTGGTCTGTTTTGGGACCGGTTCTGTTCATTATCTTCATCAACGATTTAGATATTGGTATAAAGAGTACACTTATTAAGTTTGCAGATGATACCAAGCTGGGAGGGGTTGCAAGGGTTTTGGAGGATAGGGCCATAGTTAAAAATGATCTGGACAAACTAGAGAAACAGTCTGAGGTAAATAGGATGAAGTTTAATAAGGACAAATTCAGAGTATTCCACTTAGGAAGGAACAATCAGTTTCACACATACAGAATGGGAAGCGATTGTCTAGGAAGGAGTACTGCAGAAAGGGAGCTAGGGGTCATAGTGGACTATAAGCTAAATATAAGTCAGCAGTGTGACACTGCTGCAAAAAAAGCAAACATGATTCTGGAATGCATTAATAGGAGTGTTCTAAGCAAGAGACAAGAAGTAATTCTTCTGCTTTACTCTGCGCTGATTAGGCCTCAGTTGGAGTACTGTGTCCAGTTCTGGGCATCACATTTCAAGAAAGATGTAGAGAAATTGAAGAAGATCCAGAGAAAAGCAACAAGAATGATTAAAAGTCTAGAGAACATGACCTATGAGGGAAGACTGAAAGAACTGGGCTTGTTTAGTTTGGAAAGGAGAAGACTGAGAGGGGACATGATAGCAGTTTTCAGATATCTAAAAGGTGTCACAAAGATGAAGGAGAAAAAATTGTTCTCCTTGGCCTCTGATGTTAGGACAAGAAGCAATGGGCTTAAACTGCAGCAAAGGAGGTGTAGGTTGGACATGAGGAGAAACTTCCTAACTGTCAGGATGGTTAAACACTGGAATAAAATTGCCTAGGGAAGTTGTGGAATCTCCATCTCTGGAGATATTTAAGAGTAGGCTAGACAGACATTTATTGGGGATGGTCTAGACCAGTGTTTCTGAAAGTGTTCTGCGAAATCACTTTAAAAAAACCATTAACTGGCCTCCCCGGTTTGTTTATTTACTGGCGCTAAAGCCATGGAGCCTCAAGGCTCCCATTTGCTCCATTTTGTCCTTTTCAGGCAAGGGAAGCTGTGTGAAGCAGTGGCCCAGCCCTGGCCACTTTCTACAGTTCCCCTTGGTTGCAAAGGACGAATCAGAGCCAATGGGAGCCGCAAGGCTCCATGGCCACAGCGCCAGTAAATAAACAAACTGGGGAGGCTAGTTAATTTGTGTTTTTTGTTTTTTGTTTTTGTTAAGTGATTTCGCAGTACGCTTTCAGAAACACTCGTCTAGATGATGCTTGGTCCCTTCCATTTGTAGTATTCTATGATTCTTTGGTATGAAAACAATTTTGGATACATATAAAATATTAGTGATGTCAACTTTGGCATTTTCTCTCCTCTGAGCATACTACATTTTCTAGTAAGTAATTATCAAAAATTCAGTGGCGAAAGCTGCAGGTATAAAGAGTTGATGCTGCATCTGCAGTTCTAGGCTGGACAGGTCTTGCATGCTGTTGGGTGTATGTCCAAAAAGCATTTCTGGAAAATCATGCCAGTGTAGACGTAGCCTACAGCTTTAGTTTCATTCTCTGAAACCCAATACAGGCAGTTGCGTTTTAGCTGTAGTTACAATTTGAGACATTGTATTAAAATTCTGCCGTCTTTGCCACACCTCCAAAAAACCCCGAGGATGGGAAGAGGTTGACTAGCAATGTCCAAAGTGGGGAAATAACTTTTATACTCTTAACATTATCACTTCAATATTTAAAGCTATATTTTTGGACTTGTTTAAAGATGGTTTTCAAGAGAGGGAAAAGGAGAGGCAGAAAATGAAGGCATGGGGTGCTACTTTCATTTTGGTAGGTTGAGTGGTACTTTTATTTTTTGTGCTATCATTTAAGGTAAACATAAGATAAGCATATGGTACCATAACTGTGTTTTCATGGAATATTTCAGGACTCATCTCTTATACTCAAAAAAATAAGGCTGAATCTGTCAAAGCATGTAGTAAGAGGATAATGTCTTCACTGCCTGCTGGATCAACGAGCAGTTATTGATCCAGCAGGGGTTGAATTGACTGCTGCTACCATTCTCCCATGGAATCCAATATTCCACCAAAGCGCGAAGAGAGAGCATCAGCTGTCGGCTTACTTCAGTAAGCAGACCAAAGTATATCGACTTCAGCTACATTATTCACGTAACTAAAGTTGTGTAACTTAGGTAGACAGCCCATGATAGTGTAGACAAGACCTCAGTTATACATATACTTGCATGCTTTGCAGAATGAAAGCCAAAGTGTACTTATGTTGCATCATGACTTAGCAAGTTTACTGGTGATATTGTTTCAGGAAATTTCTTAATTTTATTGACAGTGAAGAACACGTGGATCTGAATTCCTTTTATTTGGACTCTCCCAGTTGTATGACGTCCACTCAGAAGAAAGATGGGCCCCAGAAATGTGAGAAATTCTTCGATGCAGACCTCCCTTCAGAGATTAGTAACTTGTCAGTGATTCAGCCAGAAAATAAGTGCACCAGTCCTACTATCAATTATGTCAGTATCTAGGTTCATAACGTGATACGTTAGTTTTAGGATGACTAAAATAAGAGTGAATTTATTTTCTCAAAAGAGTGAGTTTGTCTGGTTTTTATTCTGTCTCCATTTTGCCTATGAAGTAAATTAGATTTTTTTTAAAAGGTTTTAAAGAGTAGAATATTGTTAAGTCAAATCAATTTAAAAAATCCTGATTTTTCTTATACTGAGTTAGGGTATGTCTACACTACAAAGTTAATTCGAACTAATGGACGTTAGTTCGAATTAACTTTCTTAGGCGCTACACTAGCGCTCCGCTAGTTTGAACTTAATTCGAACTAGCGGAGCGCTTAGTTCGAACTAGGAAAACCTCATTTTACGAGGATTAAGCCTAGTTCGAACTAGCTAGTTCAAATTAAGGGGTGTGTAGACCCTTAATTCGAACTAGTGGGAGGCTAGCCCTCCCCAGCTTTCCCTGGTGGCCACTCTGGCCAACACCAGGGAAACTCGTCTGCCCCCCTCCCGGCCCCGGACCTCTTAAAGGGGCATGGGCTGGCTTCGGTGCCCGTGCCAGGTGCAAGCCTGCCAGCACCCAGCCAGCAGACTCTGCACCTGGCACGGATCGAGCCACCCATCCGATGCCCCCCAGCCCTCCCCCTCTTCCCGGGACCAGGCTGGCGGCTCCCGGGAGCTTGCCCGGGACCACAAGAGGCGGGCACCTGCCTGGGCTAGTGCAGACATCGTGGACCTTGTCCACGATCTCCACACTAGGCACAGGAAAGTGGCCGTCTAGGGCAGGAGAGCTGCCAGCCTGGCCACCCAGGAGCAGGTGTGCAAGAGAATCAAGGGGGTCCACTGAGACCCCTGACCCTGAGCCCTGAGCTTACAATGGCCGTCCTGGGTCAGACCAAAAGTCCATCTAGCCCAGTAGCCTGTCTGCCGACAGCGGCCACCACCAGGTACCCTGGAGGGGATGGACCGAAGACAGTGACCAAGCCATTTGTCTTGTGCCATCCCTCTCCAGCCTTCCACAAACCTTGGGCAGGGACACCACTCCTACCCCCTGGCTAATACCATTCCATGGACCCAACCTCCATGACTTGATCTCACTTCCCTTTAAACTCTGTTCTAGTTCTAGCCTTCACAGCCTCCCGCAACAAGGAGTTCCATAGGTTGACTCTTTGCTTTGTGAAGAACAACTTTCTGTTACTAGTTTGAAGCCTGCTACCCATTCCTTTCCTTTGGTGTCCTCTCGTCCTTCTATTATGGGAACTAATGAAGAACTTTTCTTGATGCACCCTCTCCACCCCACTCATGCTTTTAGAGACGTCTATCCTGTCCCCCCTCCGTCTCCTCTTTTCTAAGCTGAAAAGTCCCAGTGTCTTTAGCCTCTCTTCATATGGGACCTGTTCCCAACCCCTGATCGTTTTAGTTGCCCTCCCCTCTCCCAGCCCCTCTCTTCCCCTCTCCCACCTCCTTTTCCCAGTTTCCCCCAGTTTTGTTCAATAAAGACAGATTCCATTTTGGAAGACACGTTATCTTTATTTTGTACATCAAGAAGAGGGGCTAGGGAAGGGTAAGTAGAAGGAGGTGAGGGAGGAATGGGGCACGAGCCGCCGATGGGGAGGACTGGGCTGGCTCTGCGGGCTTCTGGGGGTGGAAGCTCTCCTGCAGCCCCCCCCAATTACCCCCTCTCCCCAGATGGCAGCCTGCAGCAAGTGCAGCCGGGCTGATGGCCGAGTGGTGTGATGTGCCCAGTGTGGGTACTCCGGGCAATCCAAGCCAGGACTGCTTTGCAAGCGGAGCACCCCTGAGAACTGTCTGTCCGGGTTGGGGGTCGGGTCCCTTTAAGCACAGCCCTCGGCTAGCCTGAGGCAGCAGCTCCACGCTCTAAGTCCTCATCTGATGCCCTGCCAGCACTGCTTCCGGCCATCCTTAACCCCGGTTCAGGGTCCACTTAATGTGGACATGCTAGTTCGAATTAGCAAAACGCTAATTCGAACTAGTTTTTTAGTCTGGATCCGTTAGTTCGAATTAGCTTAGTTCGAAATAACTAATTCGAACTAAGTTTGTTCGGATTAACGTTGTAGTGTAGACAGACCGTTAGAGATTATTAAAACTGGAATAACTTTAAAAGTGTATTTGCTTTATTGTGTCTGCCTTTTGCAAATATTTTGTTTCTGTTTAGTCAATTTGCACATTTAGTTAATTAATTTCACTTCCTGTTTTCCATCATGATTAGCATGATGTTGCAAATACAGCAGGACAAATGATCCTGGCCTTATTGATTTTGCCAGAATAGAGGCAGTCCAGAAGATCTCCCTTTCTATCAGAGACCAGATAATAACAATCATGCCTATAAAGTGCTAGTCATCATTAACCAATCCCAGTAAATGTTGAATCTGAGATTGACTGGGTGCTATTATTAAAGGTTGATGGTTGAAAGTTGTTCCTTTGTTTTGCTTGCTAATAGGGAACTTCTTCCCTCCTTCTTTTCTCTTTATTTATATTCTCCATTCATTGCTGTTTC
The DNA here is from genome assembly GCF_052426305.1 of Pelodiscus sinensis. Taxonomy (NCBI): domain Eukaryota; kingdom Metazoa; phylum Chordata; order Testudines; family Trionychidae; genus Pelodiscus; species Pelodiscus sinensis. The sequence continues at coordinate 29,860,184 of NC_143085.1, read as the reverse complement.
ATGGGTATAATATGCTTTTTCACTGTTTTGATTGCAATTGTTGCCAGCCTGTGTTTACTTTTTGGGTTGTGCAGTTTGGATTTATTTATAGATTGTAAATAATGTTTAGATTTCTACTGCACCTTCAGTGGGTTTTGCTCTCTATCCACCTAGTACAGGATTGCAACTAAGGTTTGATCCTAGCAGCAAGAGGTTAATTCACCATTCCCACATGGGAGACGTCAAGTCAGGCATTAAAACTAAAGGGCAGTGTTTCCCAATTTTATTTGGCCACAGAACCCTTTTAAACTTGAAATAACTTTGCGGAACCCCTAATAACAGTCATATATATATGGAGCTGAAAAAGTAGACCACAAATAAGTAAGGGTAATAATAAACAAGTGCTAAACAAGGTCATGAAATCAACATTTAGTTTAATTGCACATATTTAAAAACAAAAATCACATTTAATGTGTACAAAAAATAAAGCTCAAACTAATATGCATTATATTGGAATTTTCTTGCGGAACTCTTATTTTCACTTCTCAATACCCTGGGGTTCCGCAGAACACTATTTGGGAAACACTGCTATAGGGGGAGGCATGAGTTATCACCTGGTCCCTCTCTGATATTGTGTATCCCCAAATTTCCATTCTTTATATGGTAGGCATTAACATGTCATTCTGTTTCAGTATCATTTGAGTCTGTAGGAACCCCATTATATGAGAGAGTGAGCAATAACCCTGCATATCACCTTGTGAGGTATCAGTTAGGCTAACTCTGAATACCTAATAGGCCTAGGATTAGAATGTGGGCCTAAAAATTAAGTATGGAGATTCTGCTTGTTTGCAAGTATAGAAATTAGGGATGTTAACATGCATTTTTTTGGTGAATGTTAATCACTGAAATGTACATGTTTACAGGCAAGGCAGGGATGTGTGTGTGGGGGAGAGACTTTAAGCCAGCTTCCCACTAACACCAGCTCCCACAGAGCCAGCAGTGTGGTGGGGGAGAGGAGACCTGTGTGTTACTGTGAAGGTTAACCAATGAGCCAAAGCTCATCAGTTAACTGTTTAAACGTGTGTCATATTTTCAGTGACGACCTGTTGTCCCTCCTTTCAGTGACCGCCTGGACAAGTTGCTTTATTGAAGCTAATAAGAAATTTGCTGCTTCATCAGCTATTTTGATACACTAGCTTTTGTCTCCTCGTTGGCACTTGTTTTTCACAGTAATGGTGTGTGTTTCTGTATATACATATCCAGAGCTCGACAAACCGCTGTTTCTACTTGCCCATGGCGAGTAGATTTCAGCTGGTCACTCCATGCATCCCATTCACTGGCGCTGCGCATATGCGCAGTGCCGGTCTGGGGCATGTGTGGTGCGGGGCTGGCGAGTAGCTCTTGCCGCAGTTTGTCGAGCCCTGTTATATCTATATATGAAACATGTTACCTTGCACAGACACTTCAGTAGAAATATTAGCATTTAAATTTATGTTGTAGGTTCTGGAATGGCGTATAGTACACTGCATTTCAAAGTGGTGTTTTTTTGTTTTTTGTTTTTTTTAAATAATGCCAGGTGGTAACTCTTTACATTTGCAATCAGTGAACATGTTTTTTAAATGATTATTTTGTAACTTTGGTTCTATTTCTGTTTCTTCTAGGACTCCTGTTCGCCAACAAGTAAGCTCCAGCGTTTGCTGGCTGAGTCTCGACAGATGGTTGCTGATCTGGAGCTTAGCACCCTGCTCCATATTGCCCCTTCTTGCAGTCATAACAGCAGCAGTATTAATACGGTATTTATCAATTTAATGTGGCTAGATTTAGAATACTAAGAAGAGTTACTGTGAGTGTTCTTTTCTTTTTGTTTGGTTTGTACTTTGACATTATAGACATGACATTTACTGATGAGAAAATGATTGTATATTTTATTATGATTTAACTGAGACAAATTTTGTTCTGTCTTGCATCCATTTATTTTCATATGATCTGGACAGAATTTGGCTTGTGTGATTTAAATACAAAGAAGTAAGATGTTTTTTGGAGCAAATTGTGGCAGAACATCAGGTAATGCAGAACATAAAGATGAGTTCAGATCACAATTAGCTGTTTATGCTTGGTATCATTTATGGGGGAGGGAGGATGAAATATAATGTATTAAGTCTCAATGGAAGTGCATGAAAATAATCTGTATATAGTTATCACAGGAGTATATTTTTATCAATGTGCCCTATTCAGAACATTCTGCACACAGAATATTGACTTTTAAATCTGCAATATGAGCTTTCTTCAGAAACTAACGACATAAACTTTGATCTAGTGTCAAAATATTTTTTAAAAATTATATTAAGTTTTTTCCTAATGTACACTGGCCAGCTAATCTGTCTTGAAACTGAGCTCACCAAGGCTGTTTTAAATTAGGCTTGAAGGCATGATTTTAAAGAGTCTACCATAAGTCTTTGGCATGTATTAATTTGTCCCTGCTAGATTAAGTTCTCTCTTAATTTTAATTATTTTCTGTATCAGCAGGGGTAATGGTTATGGATGTATTATAGCGATGGAGATTATTTTATAACTACTGGACTTACCCGGCATTGCCAGGAAACCGGAGGAACAAAATTTAGAAAAACAGAATCTGGTCCTGACAGCCTCCAGCCACACCGCAGCTGCCAGTGCCTGACATCTGGCCATTATGGCAGACCCCCATGCTTTTCTACTGCTGCATAAAGCAAAATCTCTGACTCAAAAAAGAGGCATTGCAATGTTAAGAATCAGAGCTATTTGACTTGGCAAACTTAGATACAAAAGTCACAATAGAAACTATGTCTCTGTTTTCTTCCTATGTCATGAGTCTTGGAGCCATTAAAAGCACAGTGGAAGAGAGAGCCCCCAAATCACCATGGCTTGTTTCCCCACCATTGCTGGAAGCATATAGAGGCAGGCCCCTCTTCAGTAGTGCTGTTTTGGCTCCTATCAGATGGTATTTTTGCTAATTACCCTTGTAGAAGCTAATTTTTTTTGGTAGGAAAGTAGGGGATAGGCATGCTGGGTCTACAAATTCCCATCCAAGATCTGAGTGTAAGGATGTGTCAATCAATGGGGCTGGCCCTTCTGAATCTGAGAGATTTCAAGGTGACACCTCAAACTATTCTCCCATCTTTTTTAATGAAACTATGAGTCAACTACCTGAGCCTGCTGGCACCTCTATAGTCCCTCCTCCAGCACCACCCCCTTGACCCCCAATCCTGCCCTACCCCTCACTTGCCCCCAACAATCCAGTCCCCCTGGACCAGCCCCCCACATTCATTTCTCCCCTCCTCTCCCTCTTCCCCCTCACCTAGAGTGAGCCCTGGAAGCAACCCGCCCACCCATTGGTTGGCCACCAGGCCCTGAGCCAATCGCAGTATTGAAGAGGGGCCTCCATATGTTTCCAGCAATGGTGGGGAAGCCGCTTCTTCCCACACTGCCAAGCTCTGTGCAGTCCCGGGGAGAGGCGTCAGTCTCTCATCTCTTCCCCCCCACAGTACCTTAAAGCCTTCTCCTGGAGGAAAAGTTAACCCTTGCAAAGTTTGGTTGCTGTAGGTCTTATAGTGTCCACGTTATTAGAGCACAAAAATACAAACGTTCTCCTTTATATATTCGATTCTAGGTGTAAATGATATTTTTACATGATAATAGTATTGCTGATTTTGTATGAAAGATTTTCTGGAAAATAGCATTGTATTAGGCGCTATTTTAGCAGTAGAGAGCTCAGTTAGGGCAGATAAATGCATATGCCATATTCCTACTTCTCAGGTAAAAAGAAAAATGTGGAAAAAACTAGATGAATTGGAGAGCATATATTTACATTTCTCCAGTTTTGAATTCTGAATCAATGTTTATGATCCATTATAAAGTTCTTTTCTTAAATCTGCACTTCATCTTTTTATTTTATATTGTAGACAACAGAGTTTACAGAAGAAGCTATTTGCAAAGCACACCTGCCAGCTATGGGAGAAAGTGATAGAAAACTTTCACTGTTTTCTTTATGATCTTTGGTGAGGTTCTGCTTTTCTGTCTTATTTTTTATTTTGAAATGTTTATAAATGCAGTAATTATTTTTCTATTTGAAATGGGCCTAGTACAAATTTCTAAGTCCATTTACAATAAAACCTATATACATGAGAGTCATAGCAATAAACCACTGTTAGCTAATGAAGCCAGTAATTCCTCAGATTTCTCCCTCAGAAAAACCCTGGGCTGTTAGACATTGCAACTCCAGCCCTGAACCTGTAATTCATTCCATATAGGCATTGGTCTGTGCAGCACAGGGCCTCACTGAAATTATTGGATCTGTGGGAGGGCACAGCAGTTCTTTCCAGGTACAACGCATTCCAAGATGAAGGCCTGAGGCATTACTGGAGCAATGAAGTGGGGAGTGAATTCTGTAGTCAAGGGTCCTTTACTGATAATGTTCTGTACCAGCCCCCAGAACTGGAAATCTAGAGATAGTCCTGTGGAGCTGATCTCAAGTGTCAGGGAAATAAGGATTCCTCTCTAAAACATAATCTATGATAGGCTTTTTTGTCAAAATAAAAGAAAAATCCCACTGTTGCTATCATCAGTTGTAATACAAGTGTAAATAAAGGAATTGAAGCTGGCAATCGAAACAGTGTGTTGTCTAGACCTACTATAATGCCTCACTTAACATTGTAGTTACATTCCTGAAAAGTTTACTTCAAGCAAAATGATGTTAAGTGAATCCAATTTCCTCATAAGAATTCATGTAAATAGGGGGCTAAGTTCCAGATTTTTTTTTCAGCAGACACAAGGCAGTATCTATTTATATATTTGAGAATTTGTCTGACTGTGCATGAGTGTGTCTGCCTGTGCCTTTGTTAGGTCAAGAACTCCTTCTACTTGGAAAGAGCTAGGACCACCAAATTCTATATACAGTTTCCTCTTGTCATAACTTAAACCAAGGCAAGGGTTTGGTTATAACAGGAAAATGAGATGTGCCAAAAATGGGGTTGCTTCTCATAAAATCATACAGAAAAGAGACAATCATTAGGCAGATGAAAGGAGCTGGCTGAGAGTGCCTCTCCATGCTTCCAGGGCTGTACCAACCTTGAGCCTTCCACCTCACAGGTGCCCTTTAGGGAGGATGGGGGCACTGAACTCCCACCTCCCCCCATTTGTACAGGAACATTACTGGTTTCTCTTGTTCGTGAGGGAGCCAGAAGAAAGTGCCCAGTTTGCTGTATTCCTCACTCTGACTGGGGAGGTGCAGGGGGTACACTAACCTGGATCTGCCCTAGCCAGGATTAGGGAGCGTGGGAGGGCTGAAGCTCCCTCCCCACCCCCAATTTGTATGTGAACATTGCTATCTGTTCCCCTTCATCAGGGAGTGGAAAATGCATAATTTGCTGCATTCCTCTCTCTGGCTAGGGAGCGCAGAGGGCTGATTCACCTGACCTGTCCCAACCGAAGGACATGCACTCCTCCTCTTGCTGTGCCCAGTGGAACTGCAGTAGCCATGAAGAGGCGCTTCTCACCTGGCCCCAAGCTGTTGCAATGAGGGAAGGCTGAGGTAGTCCTCTCTTCCCTGGGGCAGCCTGCATACTGAATCACTCATCCCCAACCCCACCCCAGAGCAATGATTTAAATGAAGAACAACAAAAATTAATTGAGTTAAGGACCCAAGCAATGCCAGTTAAATCTTCTAGTATACATATAGGCTGCATCTACACTGGCAGTTTTCTGCGCAAGAACTGTTTTGCAGAAGAGTTCTTATGCAAAAAGTCCTCCACAAGAGCGCATCTACTCTGACGTGCTTTTCTGCAAGAGTGTCTATGGCAGTGTGAACACTCTCTTGTGCAAGAAAGCTCTGATGGCCATTTTAGCCATAGGGGTTTCTTGCACAAGAAATTCATGTTGCCTGTCTACACTGGCCTCTTGCGCAAGAGGGCTTATTCCTCGTGGGGAGAGGAATAACTCTTCCAGAAGAAGCCCTGTTTTCTGATGCTGTACTGTAAATTTACTTGCGCAAGAATGCGTGTGCAGTGTAGACACCTGGCAAGTTTTTGCGGAAGAACAGCTGTTCTTGCTCAAGAAGCCGCCAGTGTAGACGTAGCCATATAGTATAAGTTTTAAGCAATGTAATACTGCAAAAAGTGATAATCGTAAAGTTAGTTGAGGTGGTGGAATCAGAGGATGGAAAATTTCCCAGGAAGTGTCTTACTACTAAATGATGGACTAGCACTTGGCTGAGCCCTTGAGGGTTAACATGTTAATGTAACCTCATGCTTTAGAGTCAGGGTCACCAACAGGTCGATCACGATCAACTGGTCGATCGGAGGCCTCGACCAGTCGATCGCAAGGCCTCGACCAGTTGATCGCGGGGCGTCCTGTCCACCCCGCCCCACATTTCCTTCCCACTCCCGAGAAGCCCCACTACCTACCTCAAGTGAAAATGGAGGTAGTGTCGGCTTCCCGGGGATGGACAGAAGTCCCACAGCTTAGCACCACTTCCGGCGATTCTGGAAGTAGTGCTAGCTGCTCTGCCGGGTGTACAGCGGGAGGGAGCATTGGCTCCCTGCGCTGCACAGGAGGGGAGAGTCAGCCCCGGGGGAGGTGCGCGCGTGGGGGGGGGGGTCAGTGGTGGGGCAGGTGCACGCGGGGTTTCCCTGCGCTGGGGGTGTCGGCCTCGGGGCAGGTGCGTGCGGGGTTTTTCCTGCACCATGGGGTTGGCCCCAGGGCAGGCACGCGCTGGTTTCTCTCTGGGGTGGGGAATCCTGGGAGGAGGCAGATGCAGAGGACTCTCTGCCTCCACTGGCACCCCACTCCCCAGCCCCCATTCTCTGAACTCTGTCCCCACTCCCTTGTCCCCAGCCACAGAATTCTGTCCCCACTCCCCGAACTCTGTCCCCACTCCCCTGTCCCCAGCCACAGAACTCTGTCCCCACTCTCCTGTCCCCAGCCACAGAGCTCTGTCCCTATTCCTGTCCCCACTGGCACTCTGTCCCCAGCTGCACTCTGTCCCCTGCTGCAGAACCCTGTCCTCTGCCCTCCTGCCCCCCGTTCCCTCTTCCCTGCCCCCCGCCGCAGAACTCTGTCCCCACAAAATGTATAATTATAAATGCTTCATTTTAGATTTAAATAGCATGAATAAAAAACAGACCATTTATTTCATAACTATAAACACGTGATTTTAATTTTATACATCGCTTAATTTAAAAATAAACTGTTTATCAGAATGTGTAAGTAAGGGCTGGGGATAGCAAATGATGGACAAGAGGAGAATAGAGAGGGCGGGGCTTCAAGGAAGAGGCGGGGCGGTAGATCTTTGCCTGTTTGGAGATTTAAAAAGTGATCTTGGGAAAGGTTGAAGACCACTGCTCTAGAGGTAGCACGGACTAAGGCAGGGAGAGTAAACACAGAAGACATGCCCATGGCAGTGGCAGCTAATATTTCCCTGCAGAAATTGAACGTGATGATGAACTCACGCTATCCTACTGGAATGTACCACTCTCTCCTCTAGATGGTGCATACATGGCTTCACTGTGTGTGTGTGTGTGTGTGTGTGTGTGTGTGTGAGAGAGAGAGAGAGAGAGAGAGAGAGAGATTTACACACTGTATATGTGGGTTTAAGAGGAAGAGGCAGACAGACATGCATTGTCCTGTTAAGTATATTGACTCCCAAAATTGGTGGAAGTAGTGGTCCGGGTGTGGAAGGGGGTGTGCTGTAGTACTCCCTGACTTGAAGTGGTTTCCATTATACATCGGGTTTACAGTTTGGTTCAATATCTGTCAGCACCCCCATTAACAAAATCGTTCGGGCACCCTTGCTGACTCCACTTCAGGTATTCTACCCTTGTAAATACATAAGGAGATTCAGGCACAGAACTCTGTAGCTGTGATATCCAGCTTTGTGGAGATGGTATGGAGTGGAGGGATCGATGGGGTGGGGGACATCCTGACATCAGCACCCCTCCCTCTGCACCTTCAAACAGCAAGCAGGAGGTTCCCGAAAGCAGCTCCAGGGGGCAGCATGACAGTGGGAAGAGGGACAGCTGCAGCTGCATAGCTTACAGTGGGGGTGGGCAACAATTTGGATGGAGGAGCCTCTCCAAGAATTTGGTAAGTGGTTGAAGGCTGTACTCTTTTTCATTATATTAATAAAGGAGATGTAGGGATCTGGGATGAAGGTTGGATGCAGGGAGCTTAGGGTAAAGGATTGAGGTGTGGGATCTGGGAGGAAGTTTACGTGAAGAAGGAGATTGTGACTTTAGGCAGCGAATTGGGGTATAGAAGGAGGTGCAGGGTCTGAGAGGGGAGTATGACCTGGGGTAGTGGTGCAGGGGTTTGGGTTGTGACCTGGTACCCTTAGTAGCAAGACACTTCCTGGGAAAATTTCAAGGGGATTGGGATTGGGTACAGGAAAGGATTCTGGCCTGGGGGAGAGGTGTAGGAGGAAGGAGTGCAGGGTTTGGGAGAGGGTTGTAACCTGGGGCAGGACTAAGAGGTTGCAGATCTGGCCAGCAGATCATATTTTGACCAGTCCAGCTTTACGGGGAGCTGATGGGGGACTGCTAGCCTACCCCAGTACCAAACCCCCACAAGTACAGGCTGCTTTTCCAGAAAATCCTGCAAGTAATGGATAAAGCAGGTAGCCAAACAACATTATAAGGGAGCATTGCACAACTTTAAACAAGCATGTGCTCTAATAGATAAGCAATGTAACAAAGAAACAGCAACATTAACAGGGACAACATTAAATGAGGGGTTATTGTATTCCGATCTAGGTGAGAGGACATAGTTAAATGCCAGCAGCTTCATTAAAGGAAAAATGTTGAATTCAAAAAGTCCAGCCAAAGACAGAATCAAAGCCATTATGGGATTTTATATAAAAACCAACAGCCTGACTTGCATCTAGAAACCAGTCAGGCTCTGAGCACAGATATAATATGCTCAAGGTGTAAAATAACTACAAAATGCTGAGCTGCTTGAGCATGATCCGATAAAGCATTAACAACCTGTTTAACTTTAAGCATATGAGAGATCTCATTTTCTGAGTATTGAAGAAGGAACATGTCCACAATCACTCGCTGCAAATCTTAACACATGGTCCTAGAGACAGTGGCATATTTCCTATTTAAATCACCTTAAAATTAATAACTGAATCAAAAACAATCATTACGAAGTTTATAGCAGACAAGAAATAACTTTAATGTATGTTTATATATTTTTATTTAGAGACAGAATCAATTAATTTTAACTGCTTTGAAATCCTCAACAAGAAGTTCTGTCTTAATTTCCTGTTTAATTGATAAAGCTTTGGCCATCTTGGGCTTCGACAGTCAGTTCATTTTTCCTCTAGAAAAGAGAGAATTATTTGGAGGGAGTCTAAAAGCCCTAAAATAGGTGAAATCAATGAGAAAAATGATATTTTAAGTGCTTGGTAGCTATGGCATGCACATTGCTTGTAAATCCAGACTGTCAGGATTACACGGTAAAAATGAGTAATCCTTGTGCAACATGATAATTGCAGACCTGTTAGATGTTTACTCAGAAATGAAAAGAATGTATCTAGTGATGTGTCCCTGAGGGAGATTGTTCATATGCATTTCATTCTATGAAATAATTTTTTTCCTATTGACATCTCTCATATCTTTTCTGGTACAGGCAGTCCCTGGGTTACATACAAGATAGGGACTGTAGGTTTGTTCTTAAATTGAATTTGTATGTAAGTCGGAACTGGTACATATTGTAGGGGAAACTCTAGCTAAACATTTCTCCAGAGCTCACTTTTATTCTCCCACACCTCACTTCCCTCAGTCCTTTATTCTCAAGCTGAGGAGTCTGCTGAGAAAAGCCGCTCCACGTTTCCCTGGTCTGCTGGGGGGAGCGCTAGCTGCGCGTCTCCCTGGTCTGCTGGGGGGAAGCAGCTAGTGCGGGGTTGCCTCACCCCGTTTGTAAGTAGGGATCCGATGTAAGTCGGAACCATGTAACCCGGGGACTGCCTGTTTTTCTTTTTTTATGTAATGAAAAAAAATGCAGATATGTAGTTTCAGTTTTTAGTAGTAACATCTTAACATGTTTACATTATCCTTCTTTATCCAGATGCCTTGGATTTTGTTTGGAAAAAAGAAAGACAATATCCTTACTATCTGCCAGGAACAAAGCAGATGTCTTTATTAATTAAAATGTATTTTGGAAACGGAAGATCATTACTACATATAAGTTACAATGGACAGATACTAAACATTTGGCCATACTTCTCATGAATGTTTGATAATTCTACAAGTGTCAAAAACATACAACAATATGCTGGAATGTATTCTGTATTGTTGAACCATAACTTAGAATTGTGCTAAATAAGATGGAGAAGCAACTGCTTTTTTATAGCTCAGTACTCAGGTTCAATTGGTAGCCTGCTTTTTTAAAAGAAATATTAAATGTGTAATTATTTACTCCATAAAGGTTACTTTTTAAAATATAGAATTATTTTTCTTACTACTTCCATAGTTGTGCATAAATGTATAACAGTCAAGTATTTATTCCTATTAGTTGATTGTTTTAATTCTGAACATTTTGCCATGTAAATAGATTAGAATAATGTTTATAGGAACTTGCTAATTAGTGCAGTAACTAAGATATACTGCCTACCTGGCTGAAATTTACAATATCCTTCACCCATAAAGATGGGCAAAATAATGGTTTATGGTCTATTTATTCTAACACAAGCTTCTTGCAAGATCACAAGTTGATATGGACATTTTAGCAGTATATGATAATAGCAATTAATGTAATGTGCACAGTCTTTTTAAAATATTTTAACTATAGTTTGTGTGTCTGTGATCTCTGAAAAAGTAGAAAGGATCCATTATTGCATTTGAAAATGCTTTTAATGAAAAAGGCCACACAACCTAATAAATACCATGCTTTCACTTCTTAATCTCTTCCTTATATCCTTACCATTTTACTTTGTGGTACTGGTGAGAGGGAGGGATCCCTGCTTTCATGACAAGGACTGGTTCAAAACAGGCTTTCACAATAATTTAAAAAACAGCTCGCATTCAAACAATCTACCTGCTAATGAGCACTGCAGTTAATATTCTCACATTATTCTGACAGTTAAGAAGTCTTTCCTAAGGTCCAACCTAACCTCCTTTCCTCCAGCTAAGTCTATTGCTTCTTGTCCCATCATCAGAACAAAAAGCATACGTGATAAGATCATGATGTTAGCACTATAGTCAGGTCTATCCTAAATCTTTGCACCTATTTAACTAAATTGGTACATTTAAAAAGAACTATTTAAATCAAATCAATGCAGCCACCCATTGTGGATGCATATATATGTGTTCATACAAGAAGAGTTCTACTATTTTTTTAAAATTAAATCAGTACATAGAATCATAGAACTGGAAGAGACCTCAAGACATCATGGAGTCCAGTCTCTGCCTCATGGCAGCACCAAGCACTGTCTAGATCATTCCTGATAGATGTCTGTCCAACCTACTCCTAATTTATTCCAGTGTTTAACCACTCTGACAGAAAGTTTTTACTAATCTCTAACCTAAACTTTCCTTGCTGTGGTTTAAGTCCATTGCTTCTTGTCCCATCATCAGAGGCCAAGGAGAACATTTTTTCTCCCTTCTCCTTGTAACACTCTTTTAGATATTTGAAAACCGCTATCATATCTCCTCTCAGTCTTCTCTTTTCTAAACTAAACAAACCCAATTCTTTCAGTCTTCCCTCATAGGTTATGTTTTTTAGACCTTTAATCATTCTTGTTGCTCTTCTCTGGATCTTCTCCAATTTCTCCACATTTTTCTTGAAATGTGGTGCCCAGAACTGGACACAGTGCTTCAGTTGAGGCCTGTTCAGTGCGGAGTAGAGTGGAAGAATGACTTTTCATGTCTTGCTCGCAACACTCCTGTTAATTCATCCCAGAGTCATGTTTGCTTCTTTTTTTTTTCAACAGTGTCATACTGTTGACTCGTGTTTAACTATGATCCCTAGATACCTTTCTGCAGTACTCCCCATTCAGTCATTTCCCATTTGTATGTATGAAACTGATTGTTCCTTCTTAGGTGGAGTACTTTGCATTGGTCCTTGCTAAACTTCATCCTGTTTACTTCAAATCATTTCTCTAGTTTGTCCAGATCATTTTGAATTTTGACACTATCCTCCAAAGCACTTACAACCCCTCCCAGGTTGGTGGTATTTGCAAACATAGTAAGTGTACTCTGTATGCCGTCATCTAAATCATTGATGAAGATATTGAACAGAACTGGTCCCAAAACAGACCTCTATGAGATCCTACTGGTTATGCCCTTCCAGCATGACCATGAAGCAATAAATCATAAAACTGATTAGTTAAAGTGATACAAAAATTTTGTGTAGGCAGGCGCTAAGAGTAATATCATGGTAATAGTATGGATGCTTTAATAGTGTTGCTGTATTTGTTTGAATTCATGTCTGGAGTAGTGATGTAACAGTGCAGTCAATTAACCAATTAGCAAAAGCTTTTAGGTTAATTCTGTAGACTACCCCATTCCTCTCCACCCCACCTCCCTCTACCAGTAAATTTTTTAGCAGGCTGGCCAGCAGCCTGGCTCAAACTGGCTCCGGGACCTACCCCTGCTGTGGCTCTGCATTTAAAGTGTATTAGGTGACAGCGGGCAGGCAGCTTGACTCAGTTCTGGTTCATGCTGGGTCCGGGAGCTCAGACCTCCGCCTCTGACGGGCTGCTGCCACCTCGCGCTATTGTCTCTTTATCAGCGGCAGCAGCACAGGGCGACAAGCAGCAAGAGGATCTGTTTTTTAAACTGGCTCCCCTCGCAGACTAGCTTCCACCTTACATCCTATGCTGCTGCAGGCTCCACCCATGGGGGCTATTGACTAGCCGACTAACCAATAAGAATTAATGAAGTTACTTGACTATTCAGTTAACCGATATTTAACATCCCTAGTCTGGAGCACTCACACACCACTAAATCTTACTCTGAGTATGTAGTTTATTCTGGGCATGAGATGGAAGTTTACTACTCTTAAACTGGAAGACAGGTGGAATACTAAGGTGAATTTATTCATATATTAACAAACCTGCAAAACAGATTGCAATCTGAGGCTTTACATGGGGTCTCAAACTAAATCAGCTTCCTAAAAATGGGGACTTATTTTTTAAAACATTACAAATAGAGACATTTTCTATTTGATAATGTATGTTATTCTATTAACAGAAATTAAACTTTAACTGCTTTCATCTATGGTGTAACAAACCATTTGGTCTTTCTAATTAGAAGTCTAACAAACAGAAAATAACAGCTTTTAAAATTAATTTGTACATTAATGGAAAATGTAGCTTGTATAGACAAACAAGCTTACTATAAAACAAAACAAAATAGTCCTTGATTCAAGAAATCTTCATCAAATAAAAAAAAAACTAGGGAGAGTTAACAATTACACAGTAGAGATAGAAAAAATTAACTTAACTCTCTCAAATATTTTCCTTTCCTTTAACTGATAAACCAAAACCCTTGCTTATTAGGGCAAATGCCTAAAGATAAAGTATCTCAACTCCTAAAGAACACTGATATTTAAATGTATTATATATTCAAGTGTCTTATGACACATAACTTCTCTTAAACTAATCATAATAGCTCATGATTTCAAATATTTTTTCTGTATTAATACAGTTTTGGTGACTTCTTTTATGAGAACATGTAAAGTATTCCAATTAAAATACTTTTTTATGTTTTATAAACTCTGTTATAATGGCATAATTAATTTATTCAGCTTTTTTTAAATTATAGCTCACTTAGAGCTTAAATTAACTAGTCTGTTGGGGGGACAATGTCTCATAGAGATAATGAAGAACTTTTATTGAAACAAAAGAATGAGAAGAAAAATCTCTATTTAACATCACTTGCGCTGCCTATGAAATGCTAGTAATTAGTAAGACAAATGGTGAACTATATTCAGGCACATCTAGTCCACATGAAAATGTGTTTGTATTATTGCTACCTCATTCTCCCAATCCCCCACTATTACCCTTTTGTTTGCCTCTCATATCTATTAAATCTTTATTTTAACCAAACTCTTTAGCATAGAAACTCTCTTTTATGACATGTTTGTACAATGCCTATCACAATGGACTTTGATCACTGATTGCATGCTCTACATGCTACAATAGTATATATTCAGTATACTGTATATAGATCCATATAAACACAAATCTTAAATGACATCCCCAGGAATAGTGCAGCAATATTTAAGTTTAACTGAGTGCTTTCATACTTTCTGCTAAAGTATGACATCTATACAGGTATGCCTGCAAATATGTTTTGGCTTTTACCAAAGCACAGGTTCTATAATAAATTACTATGCTCTCTAAAGTGCGCTAATAAATTTGTATAGAAACGGGCCAAGCACAAAAGTAGCAAAATTTGGTAAGTTTAAAATCACACAGCAATGTTGTCTTAAGCTTTCTTCAGTGTGGCCCACATCTGCATCTGACTAGGGTTTGCTTTGTCTGCATTTGCAATTAACTGTTCAGGATTGATTCAGGTACTGCTTATTAGTAGACAGGTTTCTGTGTGCAAGTGTTAATAGTTGAACCATGTACACTTTCATTCATTTCAGCTTTTTGTCAAAGTCATCAGACTGCAAATGATCTCTTAATATAATCAGTGTAAGCTGTCCTTCAGTATGCTGGAAGCAAGAGGATTCTATTGTATTTATAAAATCACTTTGGCTATTTTTGAGTTACACAAATAGAGACAAAACTAGCTTTACTATAAGCAGGCTAAATGGACTAAGGAAGGGTGGGAGTACCAAACTTGTGTTTTCATAACAACTTGATGTGAATGCAACTGAAGGTGGAGTGCTTAATTTTTAGAAACCTTCCTGACCCAAATCTGAAGTCGAGGAGGAGTGGATTGATTTAAATTAGATCAAGATTTGTGCCTGGTTGCATAATTCACTCCAAGGGCGTAATTGATTGCAGTCTCTTGCTATGAACTGTGTACTATCCTACTTGGGAAGAAGAGTAATTAAATAAGAACAATCCTAGCTTGTGAGCAGGCATTGCTTCCCCTCAACCTTTTTCTGTTGGTGTCATTTCAGGCTCTTGAGTACAGATGGGTGCTTTTTTCATACCCCGACTGCAATCCTAGGGCCGGGGGAGGGGAGAACGGAGAAGGAGGTACAGTAGTAATTTGCTTGGGAGCTGCCGCTGCTTGGGCAAAGGAAAGGATGCTGCCTGGGCGGAGCGAGAGGGTATGGCAGCAGCTGCTGGCTGTGAATGGCTGCCTGGGAGCTGGGAGGAGAAGAATCTCTCGCCTGTGAGTGGATGCAGCCAGCCACAGTAGTAGCCCAGCCCGCCCGCTAGGGGCGCCCTTGTGCACCCTGCCGGGGCTCTCACCAGAACGTCAGGCTGCGGGAGCCGAACGTTCCCCCCGAGCGATCGCTGCTTCCCCCGGCCGCCCAGCGGGCTCCCTCCCCAGCGGTAGCATGAACACCATCAAGAACGTGCCGGCCCGGGTGCTGAGCCGCCGGACCGGGCACAGCCTGGAGGCGGAGCGGGAGCAATTTGACAAGACTCAGGCAAGGAGGGGATCGCGGCAAGGGCACTTGGGGAGGGGGTAGGTGTGCGGCGGCGGCGAGAGAAGCGCATCCACCTTGCCCAGCTGGGGGCATGGGTGCGGGGGCAGTGGGTGGTCAGCGCGATGCTAGCCTAGCGGGGGAGCCGCGGGGATAGGGCGGAGCACGCAGCTGGCCGGTGAGGGATGCGGGTTTAGAGCAGCATCTGTAGGTCGGCGAGCGGGGGGCTGGGTGGACGCTGTTCTCTGATCTGGTTTCCCCGCGCTAATTCGTTTCCAGCTTGGGGAAGCCGCTGGGTAGGTAACCAGGCAGCAGCGACTAGCAAACACACTGGAGCACTCACTGAAGGTGGAGACGGGTCTGTGCTGTAGAGCGAGGGGCTAGAGCCTGTTCACGTCAAGGAACACGGCAGCGAGGGGTGTATTTTGTTACAGGAAGTCAATACGTAGAGGGCTTGTATCCCCTGGCTGGTGCTTGGCTCTGTCAGAGAAAAGGGGTGTTTGTGAGGTCTCCGCAGCTGGCCAGGCCAGGCCTGGGCTCTTCAAAGCTCGAGGGACTTGCGGTCCCTGGCTCACGCATTTTCTCTCTGGTTTGGCAATCTGTGATCTTGAATTGTCGTGCCTACAAGTCAGTAGGATCAAGGGGGAAAAATAAGTAAACTCATTAGGGTGTTAAATGTCCCCTGTCGACTGCATCGATACGGTTGACACTTCCTGTAGTGCTGCTACCTGTAACAAATAAGGAAACGTTGCTGAAAGTGTGGCCTGGCTAAACTACAGAACACCTTAAACAGGTCATCCAGTGGCCCTGCAGCTGCCATCTCAGCTCTTTCCTTTTAGGGATTAAAGGGTGTAGTATGTGTTTGGGTGGGTGTCAGGAAGCAGGCTTGCAAAAGATCAGACCTGACTGGTTTTGTACAGATAAAACTTAATCAGTTTTGCTACATTTCCTTCGTTTCCTCTTCCTATAAGATTTTTTTTAAAGAAACTTGTTGCAATGACTGTAATCTTTCTAGTTGTCCTAGTATATCCAGTTTGACATAGTGATGGATGCCTGATACAGGAGCAAACCTGTTTTTCTTTCCATTAGCAAAACAGGTCCAGTATTATCTAGGAATCTGTGAGGTGAAAAGTTTTATATGTAATTGACTGTTTGATAATGTTAAGTGTGCACATTAAAATATATATACATACACACACCCTTGTTTAGATATCTGTGATAGGGATTATTTTTAACATGCTTCAGTATATGGGTTTCTCTGAAAACAAACTTTACTGTTTTTTGTTTTTTTTATCAAGTGCAAAAATTGGCTTTTCCATGTGCTGTATATACCATTTTAATTAGGTATAGAAATGTCTTCAGGTCTTGAGTTTTAGTTGTGCAGTAACATATGATATAAATAATCTTTGAAATAACCTAAAATACAGCTATTTCAAGAGATCTAATAATACAAGATTTGTGGGTGGGTTGTTATTATTTATTAACAATAATAATAATAATAATAATAATTGGAGTTTAATTCCTTTCTTAGCTGAAAGTATGTTAAATGTTTTAGGATGCATATGCACTTAACTATCTATATATTCCATGTGAAAATATTGGTGTGAAGCTCAAAAGAAGAATAATATATTGTGAGTTTTCTGTAATTTAATAATTTTAAAGAGATTTTTTTCTGCTTATATAGCTGTAATGTCTAATTCAGGCATTTGCTAATATAAGAGAATAAATAGGTTATCTACTAATCAAAATTCAGTATCTTGGCCAAATCACAAATATCAAATTATAAGCAAAGATAAAATAGATTCTCTGTTAAACTGAAACAAACATTTGGAACAGATATTGTAGAATAAAACTTTTCAGGATATATTTTAACACTTAAAATTTTTAGAAAATTTTGAGGTTTGTATAGAAGTGTTTATGATTCTGCAAACATTTACACATAATGATAATGTTCTCTTTTTAGGTATGTTTATATATGTTTTATATATCTTATATAAAAGCAAAACATGTATTTGCTTATAAATACTGTACAGACTCTGGGTGCTGCTACAAAGAATCTCCTTTTCTGTTCATGTTGATAAAGCAGTTTGTAATAAGTAGACTTCATTGTGTGTATTTTGAAAGGCTGACTGGAGAGGATACTGCACCTGCTAATAGCTTTATTAATGAAGTCTGATTTCATTTACTGTGTAGGGCACATTGATGATGAGGCAGCCATATTTCCATGACTATTGTATGCATGCATTAGATCACTTCCTCAAATATCAAGTGAACTTAAATTCAAACAATAGTCATGTAAAATACCAGCATTAATTGACATCATATAGTTTTTCTATCCTCCTTGCCTCTCCTGCAGCAAAATTGAATCATCACTTCTAATTTGACCCACAGAATTGTCAAGTCTTGTCTACCTAGTCATGCAGGTCCAATGTCTGTGTATTTGGTTGTTCTTAGCATGGGAGGAGGGGCAATGAATAAATTACATAATGTGCCTACAGCATGGTAAAAATAAGTTGTACGTTGTCAGTTCATTGATATACCAGATGCACAATTGCTAAAGGCACTGATTGTATCATTTTTCTTCACTTTTTGTACCCATGAGTAAAATATGCCCTCAGGGTTTGACTTTTTTTTTCAAAGCCCCTGTAGATCTCACTGGTTTCACATGGGTGCACCCCACTTCCAGAACATCAGGCCCCTACTTCTTTAATTGCCAGAGACTGATGCTACCTATGCCTTTTTTAAATAATAAGCCCTTAGGAAAAGATTTTTTTCCACAGTGTTATCTTCTGTGTAAATGCCATAAATATTGGCAAATTACTAAATAGAAAGTTTTATAACTCCAGACTGATGGGTGTGAGGGATACAGTGGAATACAGTGATGCTGCTGAAGGTTAAAGAAACAGCAGCAACAAAGAATGCTGAATATGTACTCTACCAACAAGGAGTGCGGGTCAGATAAACATGCTCCAAGCTGTTTTTTGCTGTCCTTCAAATGACTTAAGTCTTGAAATGATAACCTTATTTAAAACAGAGGTAGTAAAATCTTTGTGTTCTGGTTCCACATTATCTGCTGTAGATCATGGGCTATTCTTGTGCTTAGACTACAAAAATGCAGGCCTGTTTCACTTATAACCCTTGTATAAGATGGACTTTGGCACTGAATAGTGAAGAACATAAAGTTGCCAATAGCCAAATGGATCAAAGTGCAATAAAAGTGATTCACTCCACGTGCCAGAACAAATTCAGGGAAGAGAAAGAGAAGAATAGAAATAAACATGTTTGACTGTCTTTTAAAAGGACAAGGCATAGTGAACAGCAGCATTGTGAATGAAAGGTATAGTTGCTCATGAAAATTTTTTCTATAATAATATGGGCCACTCTATGAGGGAAAAGTGAGATCTTCTAGAATGGGTATCACTGAACAAGTCCTTCATCTCCAGTTGCTACTGCTATCCCATACTGCATACAGACTAATATCTTGTGACAATTCTAATGTTTTTAGTGCATGAACATTTTCCTTTCTGCTGCTTGTTCACCTGCTATAAGAATTCTCATCTTCTCATGACAGAAGCAACTGATCATTTTCTTCTTAGAATAATACAAGGGGCATCTCTACGGTCTACTGTCAAAAGGCTGTGGGGGACCAAGTCTTTAACTCAACCTGCTAATTTAAACATGTAGTCAGTTCACCTGTCGCATAGCTGTGGCCCCAGGTGTATTTTCTCTCTGCAAAGTAAAGGAATCTCACTGCATGTTGCCTAGCCCCTCTGGCTAACTAATATGCTCACATTACAGTAATAAGAGCCATGCATAAGTACCCAGGTTAGCTAGAACAAAGACTGAATGAAATCAAACCTAGCGTATTTTCTTGTAAACACCAGCGAACAATAGGAAAATTTGCTGACTTTACTGCTTCTTTGTTATGTTCTACCTTTCAGTTTGTCCAGCTGTGCCCCAGGCTGGACTAGGAAAGGCAGTAGCTGATTAATGCCTTCCTGATGTGCATTCTGTAACATAACTGGCATTTACTGAGGAAACTGAGGCTATCTCTTTGGGACAACTAAACTTACAGTTCAGGGTCCCCTTTGGACAAGTCAGTATAGAAATCTGGCAGGCTCTTTAGAGAGGCAATTTGGGTAAGCTAATACAGGCCCGTACTCAGGGTGTGTATGTGTGGGGAGCAAAGGATGCAAATGCACCCCCCCCCCCCGTGATTCCCCCCCAAGTTGCCCGAGTCTCCCTCCCCCATCGGCTGGCTGGCTGGCTGGCTGGGGGAAGGCGGGGGCTGATTTCCCTGCCCTCCCACAGGAGCAAGGCCAGGGGCGGGGTTGGGCTGCCACCAGCCCCTCCCACAGCTTGGGCCATGCTGCTGCAGCTGTGGCCTGGCCAGACAGGAGCTAATTCTGCCCCAGACCTCCTGGGCAGCCAGGGAAGCAGGCTGATGGTATGCTTTGTGATCCACTAGTTGAATGCTTGAGCTTGAGGTCTTGGTCACCCCAGATACAGGATATAATTGGGCTATTTTGGGATACTGGAAGTCTGCTGAAATAGCTACCCTGCATCTTAACAAGGCACCCGTTATTTCAAAATATTTTTTTGAAATAATGGGCGTGCTGTTTTGACATCTCTGTAATCCTTTTTCCACAAGGATTAAGGGTTGTCTTGAAATAGGGCGTTATCTTATTGAATATCTTATTTCGACTTTAGGGTGCTGTGTAGGTGCACCCTAACGGATGAAACGTATATGTTAGCTTTCCATAGCAGTTTAGTTTTGAAATAGCTGAACATAGGCAATTTCATTGCAGCTGGTCTGATTCTTTGTATTAATATTATTCTAATTTAAATTATCATTTATTTTTTAAACAGTTTTTAGGCACAGGTGGACTATAACTGGAAAATAAGGGACCATCTTAAATTTAAATGAAAATTATTGCAAAATAAATCCCTTTATTAAAAAATGGTCCCTTTATATTCCAGTTGTGCCAGTTTTTATTCAAAACAGATTTAAATATTGCTATGGGGAGATAAAAGCAGCAGGAAATGTATGTTTAAAAAAAATTGCAGTCCACATTAACAAAAAAATCACCCTCCCCACAGAAATTCCTGTGTATGGGCCTATGATATAATTTTTGGACCCACTTCTGTTTGCGAGAGAGCACAAGCTTGTCGCTGTCCTGGGACCAACGCAGCTACAATAGAGCTGCAAGCCAAGTTCTTCCTGTGCTATCTGCTATTGTTATACAGGAAATCCCCGGGTTACGTACAAGATAGGGACTGTAGGTTTGTTCTTAAGTTGAATTTGTATGTAAGTCGGAACTGGCGTCTAGATTCAGCCGCTGCTGAAACTGACCACCAGTTCTGACTTACATACAGAATCAACTTAAGAACCCCAAGCGTCCCCAAGTCAGCTGCTGCTGAAACTGATCAGCAGCTGATTCTAGGAAGCCCGGGGCAGAGCAACTCTGCCTCGGGCTTCCTGTAGTCAGCGCTGGTCAGTTTCAGCAGCGGCTAAATCAGGACGCCTGGGGCAGAGCAGCTGGGGTGCTGCTGGGTTGCTCCAGTAGCGCCACTCCTCGGCACTACTGGACCAACCCAGCAGCACCCCATCTGCTCTGCCCCAGGCGTCCTGATTCAGCCGCTGCTGAAACTGACCAGCAGCGGCTGAATCAGGACCAGAGCAGGTGGGGTGCTGCTGGGTTGGACCAGTAGTGCCCAGAGCGGCGCTGCGGGACCAACCGGCAGCACCCTAGCTGCTCTGCCACAGGCGTCCGGAGAAAAGCCTAGTCTGCTGGGGGGGGGGAGGCGTACTAGCTGTGCCCCCCCACCACCTCAGCAGACCAGGAAGACACAGGCGGCGGACCGAGACGCACCGCGGTCCCGCCGCCTGGGTCCTCCGCGGCTTTGCTCCCAGTCTCCCTGGTCTGCTGGAGACCAGCAGACCAGGGAGACAGGGAGCAAAGCCTCTGAGGACGCCGGCAGCGGGACAGCCACGGGGCGTCTGGGCTGTCCCGCTGCCGGCTTCCCCCGCAGCTTTGCAAAGCCTCGGGGAAGCCGGCAGCGGAGCAGCCCAGGCGTGCCTGGTCTGCAGACCAGGGAGACGCAGAGAAAGCCCCAGAGTACACGGGCAGCAGGACCGTGAGGTCCCGCAGTCCGTGTACTCTGTGGCAGCCCCGTTCGTATCTGCCTGTAATAAGGAAGACTGCCTGTAATAAGTTATATTTTTATACCTCTCTGAAAGGAGACTAGAGAAATATTTCCTCTCTCTACTTCTTTGCTTTGCTTTGTGTATTTGATATCAGTTTGGGTGGAATTCCAGTCACAGATTTGGCATAGCCTTATGTGGTTCTTTCACACAGCCACAGGAAGGAGAGAGATTTTTTTTTTTAATTGCAAAATATAATTGCACATCCATCATTGGCAAGAAGTTAATGTCCAAAACTAGTTTAACTCATTTGTTTTATATTAGGAATATTCATATTGATATCTTTTTAAGTTACATCTTGATCGTGCACTCATTTATTTGTCCAGGGCCAAATTACATAATGTCTCAGCAAATCAGATCGTTTTGTTTAAATTAAATAAAACTATATCTCAAGAACTTTCACTTTCAAAAGCCTCATATGCAAGTGCAACGTGTCATTAGTAGAGCTGTGCAAATAACTAGGGTTTGGTGAGAGAGGGTGTTCTGAAAAAAAACCAAACTTTTTAGCTCAACCAAAAAACATTTTTAAGGTAAATTGAAAAGAAACAATTTTTGTTTCATGTGTACCACTTGAAACTAAGTGTTTTGCTGAGCTTTTAAAATTGTTTTTAAATAAAATGGAAAGAAACTTGAAATAAGTCGTTTTTCATCAGAAAATAGTTTTTTTCTTAAATTTTTAATTAAATTTTCTTGAATTCGTAAAATATCAACCAAACTCTGCATTTATCATCTAAAAAAAGTTTTAGATGAAAATTTTCACCCAGCTCTCATCATTATTGCTGCAAACGCTACAGATAGAAGTGAGAGGTAATACTATAGTTACAGGTGCACCTTTAAATGTTTCTGTCCTACAAATTACTGTGGGAATGTTTCTGGAATGGGTGATTGAATCAGTTAAATACATTTTGGACCGACTAATAATGATATGAAACAGATCTCTCTTCATTATAACATCTAGCCACCTTTTATGTAACACTGATTCCAATGACCGAGTTGTTGTACATTTAAATATAAATATCTATACACATTATATATATGTACACACACACACACACATCAACTTAAAAAAACCCTTCAGAGTAGTCATAAATTAGTGATGGGCATTTTTAATTTAATTAGAGCAGCCCTTTGGTCAATGCAAACACACTCAGGACGTGTCTACACTAGGTGGAAGATCGACACTGCTGCAGTTGATCTTTCAAGGAGCAGGAGTACTGTCATTGAGAGGGGTCCCGTCTGAACACAATTTAGCGGGTCTACTATAGACCCGCTAAATTGAACTCGGAGGGTGCCCCTGTAAGCACCAATACTCCTGCTCTTCATGAGGAGCACAAGAAGTCAATGGGAGCATTTGCTCTACTGATGTGTGGATGGTGCAGAAACAGGAAGCAAGATATGTTGACTTCAGCTATATAATTTACATAGCAGTAGTTGTGCATCTTTCTTCAACCTTCCAGTACAGTGTAGACCAGGCCTAAGTATCAACATAGAGGTCCAATGGATACCACTGCAGAATAAGTCCTATTCTCTGATGTATCCCATCTTTGTGTATGGTGATTTCTTTGCTGAATGGTTGGTTAGGGTGATCTGTTTTACTTCACTGAAGAATATTGTTGTAAGAGTTGACACTTCAGCTGAGAGACTGAAATTAAAACTGTCCTATCAAAGAATTCATACTAAGATTTCCTGCTCTGTGGCTTTACAAGTAGTTTCTATTTCCAAATAAAGCATCCCTCACTTGGAATATTTCCCTTCCTACAGCCACCTTTATGCATCAAACAGACTTCCTCATCCACTCAGCCCAGTGGAGGCAGATGCCCAGAGGGAGATGACACCTCTTAAGAGGAAGTGATGCTTGTTGACAAGAAGTCACAAGGAGGCCTGACTTGTACATTCCATTCCCAACCAAAAATTGCTGTTGAGCAAAGCCGGGCAATGCTTGCCTTATGACTACCTCTGAATAAGCTTGACCTTTTCCTGAGCCACTTCCTTTAGGATAGTGTCAATGCGCTGAGTGAAAGAGGAAGCCTGCTCAGAAGCAGGAAGTCTTCTCCTGAGAGTATGGTGCACCATATCAAATGAGGAACATATGTCAGTTGTCCTTTGGAGCCTGGAGTACAGTAGGGATGTAATAGTGTAGTCGATTAACTGATAAGCAAAATATTATAGGTTAATGCTACAGACTACATGCATTTTCCTCTCCCCCTTTCCAGAAGTAGCAGTGCAGAGCAACAAGCAGCCAGCCAGTCCATGAGGGGAGCTGGGTTTTAAACTGGCTTCCCTCGCAGACCAGCTCCTGCCTGGCACACTGTGCTGCTGCCACTAATACAGAGGCAACAGTGCAGAGTGGCTGGGGGCTCCTTGGGAGTGAAGCCAGACTGCACTGGCGCCGGCCCCACTCCTGGGGACTATAGAATAGTCGACTAACCAATAAGAATTCATGAAGTTAATCGACTATTCAATTAACTGGTATTTAACATCCCTAGAGTACAGTGGTATTCAAAAAATGGTTGCTGGCCAGTACCTTTTCATGGCAATAACCCCCATCTAACTGTCTAGGACTACTGTTGGAATACAGGATCGGTGAGCTTTTAAAATTCTTACTGTGTGTTCCTGCTTCCATTTGGGTATTGCAGCCTGATCATGAGGGGCTTGGAACTCTTAACTCCTGTTCTCAAAGATAGTGGGCATTGAGGGCCATCCACTCATTGTAGATTGAGAGATGCGCACACATCCAACGCTGGAGCACCCTTTGAAACTTAGAGCCAAATTGTGTCCCAACTTGAAAATTGTTTGAGAGTTACTGCAGTAGAGTTTCTGATCACCGGTACTAGTTTCACATTCTCCTCTTCTCCCCCCACTCCCCCACACATGCATTCAACTCCAGCTTATCTTTTCCCATGTTGATCATTTATAAAAGGTGAATTAGGGATGTAAAATCCCAGTTAATCAGTTAACCAATTAAACTTTAGGTTTTATTGGTTAAGCAATTAAGCAGGAGGTGGAGGAACTATCAATGGTCTGGCTTCTCCTCCTGGCCCCTCCTGTGCTTGGGGCTGCTACTGCCTCCAACCCCCCTGCATGGGTTACCCATTCACATCCCTAGTGTGACTCCTAATTTTTGTGCTACTTATTTGATGAGTGTGTGTATATAACATTTGCATTTAAATGATTTAAGCGTGATTTAATAGGAACACAGGTCTTAAATTTCGTTTCTCCCACTCTCTCTCAACTCTACATTTTGGGGATGAATTTACCCAGAGAGCATCCCTGTAAAATACTGTCTGGTCTAGAGGTGTTAATGCGTCAATGAGAGAGAGATGGGCATAGAACTCAGGGATTGTGTTCCCTGTAAGCTGAATGCTTAGGTGGCCACCCTCAAGAGATTCAGATGCCATCCACCTGATTAACAGCCTGTGTTTCTACTCGTGGTACACATCTGCACGCCCCTTGGTGAACATAACACAATTTATTCAGCACATGGATGGGAAAAAAATTAGAGGGAACATTGTGAAGTGTAGTAGGGAATGAAATGCTGGTGGCTTTTGCTTTCCTTAAGCATTCAGAAATAAACATCTCTGCCAGAAGATTCAAAGATCAAATGAACTAGGCAGATGCCCAGAACACAATGTGTATTTCCTCTGGGTATCACCTTCATATAGCCTTTGGTTTGTTTAAAAGATGGGGCTCTTAATAGGCTACTTATAGTTTCTTGTTTCTAACAGCTGCTGGGGATTAGGCCAGTTTGACAAGATGTGGGCCAATTACTGTAAAAGCCTTACAGTGCACTGTTCTGCTACCAAAAATAGATGGCAAGGGTGGCCTTTCAGAGAGCATTAAGCAGTATCATGCAGTAGACTAGATTCCCTCTGCATGATGGGGAAGGAGGTGGTACTTTAGCATCATTGCTTCTTGCAAAACAGTGGAAAGAACAGAGGGCAGAACATCTGGTAGTAATTAATGTGGCCTGAAAAGAAAGGGTGACTGAAACACCTGTCTCCATCAATTGGAGATTTAGTCACTGTATTTGGTACATAAGGGTTTTGAGTAAGAGACTAGTCCAGCTTGATGGGGTGAGAATCTGACCTCATAGTCCATTCATAACACACCAAAAGTCTTGATCCAGGAACTAAATGTAGGTAGGTCTGGCTTCAGCAAACTGAAGTGCAGGTTAAAGCTCAAGAAAGACACTGAAATGGACTTGGCTCTTTCTCCCTAACACCATTTCAACCCTCTTAGCCCTGCTAGAAAATCTGCCATCTAGGTATTTCTCAAAGTGCTTTATAAAGACTAAAGAATGAAACCTGTCTGAAGCCAGTCTTAGTCTCCCCATTTCTCAGCTGGAGGTACTGAGGTGATCTCTTGTCCAGTGGTGCACAGAAAATTTGTGGTAAGTTAGCAATAGAACCTGGGATTTTGACTCCCAGTGTTGTGCTTTCACTAAGAACCTTCTTTCAAACATTACTTGATATTTAGTTGTGTCCAAAGTCACTAGAGACTCCTCCCCTTCCCCATCTTCTCTGGAGGATTGTTATTTTGTTGCTCACTGTACTGTGAGTACACCAGATAAGAGCCATTGCTGCCTCTGTTGCATCTTAGATATGTCTGGAATAGATGAGCCAATTTTCCTACCTTCTGTTCCATATGGCTAGAGTTACTGAAAGGAGAAGGTATGGAATTAGAGTAGGTGGGTGAGATGAAACAACCCCCAATACTCTGAATTCTATTAAATATCATTTCCTGCCTGAGCTACAAACAAATCCCACTTTGCTTGCTGAACATCTTATTCTGTCGGACTTAGTGGCTTCTCTTTGGGCCATTCTATCCAAGCACCATTCCCACTAGCTCAGCGCAGGAAGATGTTTCTGTTAAATGAGCAACAGTGAAATAGTTAATTGTATTCACATTTAAATTCTGTCCATTGAGCTCTGGTGCTAACCCACACAGGTGAATGGGAGGCAGTTTATTACATTCAGAGCTATTGGGAGGTTAAAAGTCTAAATTCAGAGGAAACAAATGGGGTCACTGTGCTTATCTCCTGGTATAGGCTCAGTCAGAGAAATGCCAGAATGGATACCTACTGTCTGCTCTCTTGTATAGTCACTTAAGCATTTTTTAAAAATTGCATCAAGGGATCCCATAAAGGGTTGAGCAATCAGAATCTGAACACTTAGTTTCCCCATGACATTCGTTTTGTAGGAAGATCAGTCTTAGACTTGCCAGCCCTTATCACAGTTCTCAGGAAAAGTGAAGGGTGAGTCTTGGACGGGATGATTGTGGTGGAATCGTTAGTTTGAAGCATTCAAACTGACCTGTTTCAAAGATATCCTCCAAACCCTGTGAAGTCTGACTTTCCCAAGGCAGCTCAATGAAATGGAAATTAAACATTGACAAAGGGATTGGCAGGGCATCCAGAGTTGATGGTTTACTGGTCAGTGGAGAACTGAGACTGAAGGGACAAAAGGATGCTTCTTGGCTGAGCATGAGCAACAACTAAATGCAGAATCTGAGCTCTACATAGGCAGGTGAATTTGGAGGGGCAGATCCACAGCAAGGATAAGTCAGACAATGAGTGACATTTAAATTTAATAATCCTAATTCCTAGATTTATATGACAGGCTTCTGCCATAGGTCCCAAAGCATTTCACAAAGGGGGTCAAATAATCCCTGTTTTACAAATAGGGAAACTGAGGCACCAAGATGAAGTGTCTTGTCCAAGGTCCTTAGCAGGCTGATAGCAGAGCTGGGAGGAGAATCCAACTCTGAGTCCTAGTGCAATACTTTGTCCACTAGGCAATACTGCCTCTTTCTACCAGCAGAGGGTTGGGTCCTTCATTTTTAATGATTTTGTCTCCAGCCCATTTGAATAATGAATAATATTTCTTCTCTTGCTCTAATGCACCTTAATAATTGATTCAGGGCTTTGTAATATGGCTGAGTGGAAATTAAATGTAACACATGGACATTAGGGATATCAAATCCTATTTTAAAAGTTAGCTGGTTAAACATTAAGTTAACTGGGACCCACAATGGGCCGGGCTGGGTTGGAGCAGCTCCCCACTTGCAGTGCAGGGGGTGCGCCATGGGCCAATCTGGCCAAGCTAGGACAAGCCCATTGTGTTGCAGGCTGGGAGCTGCTCCAGCCCAGCTTGGCGACAGTTAATTGCTTACCTGGTAAGAGTATGCTTACTAAGTAAACCATTAACTGGTTAACCCTTTACATCCCTAATGGACATTAGATTAATACTGGCATTATACATCTGTACATAACTTCAGGTTCTCCCTCTGCGTCAGTTTTTGTGAATTTTATGTGCAAAATAAATTTTTTTTAAAAACCAACCCTGCCACCCTACCACTCCATAGATTAGTGGAAAAGTTCAGGGAATTAGTAATAAGATACAGTCTCTCATCTCAGGTCACTGGGCTGAAGCCCAGATCAGTTCAGTACTGTCTGAAGCTCTCTCTAGTCTGACACCTTTTTAGGGAGTTGCCTCAAGAAGATTTGCATGTTTATGTTCCCAAGAGTCAGATGTTCACATGCAGTCACAGAGATCAAAGGCAGAATGGATTTTTGGAAGCTGAACTCCACTTCTTCCTACTGTGGTATCTCCCCAGCCTAAATGGTGCATGGTGACAGTGGCATGCTGCTACCACTGTTCTGTTGTCAGTGTGGCAGCATAACATAAGAACTAGGGGTCACCAAATGAAATTAAAAGGTAGCAGGTTTAAAGCAAACAAAAAGACGTTTTTCTTCACACAGCGCACAGTGAACCTGCGGAACTCCTTGCCAAAGGATGTTGTGAACACCAGGACTTCAACAGAGTTCAGAAAAGAATTAGATACATTCATGGAGGATAGGCTCATCAATTATTAGCTAGAATGTGTAGGAATGGTGTCCCCAGCCTCTGTTTGTCAGGGGCTGGAAATGGGTGACAGGAGAGGGATCATATGATGATCACCTGTTTGTTTGTTTTTCTTCACTCCCTCTGGGGCACCTGACACTGGACACTGTTGGAAGACAGGATATTGGACTAGATGGACTTTTGGTCTGATCCAGTATGGCTGTTCTTTGTTCGTATCACAAACAATTCAGTTATCTTCAACTTTTAAATCAAAATCTATGTAGCACTTCTAAGCAGGGAACTGATGCCTTCATAAATGTGAGGTCTCTAGTAATATGTCAAAACGAGAGTATGGATTGACTCCTCAAAATGCCAGATTTGATCCTGTTCCACCCATATCTCTGGACTAAGGAACCTGATGAACCAGGGATAAATGCCTAAATTAACTCCAGTTAGTACCCAGCTTGGCAAATATCTCTTTCCATTACAGTCTGGCTAAGACTGAGCCCATATATCTGCAAGTACAAGCTGCTAGTGTTGCTACAGCTATACCTGTGTCCTAGCTCAAGGAGGATTCTCCAGCCAGCTTTCCTCAGAGCTTGTCTACAACTGCTAATGACCAAGATAACTAGCTATTCTGAAACGACTCATGGGTTCTGCTAACTCTAGAATAAGAGTCATAGAATCGTAGAATACTAGGACTGGAAGGGACCTTGGGAGGTAATCGAGTCCAGTCCCCTGCCCTCAAGGCAGGACCAAATACTGTCTAGGCCGTCCCTGGTAGACACTTATCTTAACTACTCTTAAATATCTCCAGAGATGGGGATTCCACAACCTCCCTGGGCAATTTATTCCAGTGTTTGACTACTCTGACAGTTAGAAACTTTTTCCTACTGTCCAACCTAAACCTCCCTTGCTGCAGTTTAAGCCCATTGCTTCTTGTTCTATCCTCAGAGGCCAAGATGAACAAGTTTTCTCCCTCCTCCTTATGACACCCTTTTAGATACCTGAAAACAGCTATCATGTCCCCCCTCAATCTTCTCTTTCCTAAATTAAACAAACTCAATTCCTTCAGCCTTCCCTCATAGGTCATGTTCTCTAGACCTTTAATCCTTCTCGTTGCTCTTCTCTGGACCCTCTCCAATTTCTCCACATCTTTCTTGAAATGCGGTGCCCAGAACTGAACACAATACTCCAACTGAGTCCTAACCAGTGCAGAGTAAAGTGGAAGAATGACTTCTCGTGTATTGCTCACAGCACCCTGTTAATGCATCCCAGAATCATGTTTGCTTCTTTTGCAACAGCATCACACTGTTGACTCTCATTCAGCTTGTGGTCCACTATGACCCCTAGATCCCTTTCTGCCATACTCCATCCCAGACAGTCACTTCTCATTCTGTATGTATGAAATTTATTGTTCCTTCCTAAATGGAGCACTTTGCATTTGTTTTTATTAAACTTCATCCTATTTACCTCAGGCCATTTCTCCAGTTTGTCCAGGTCATTTTGAATTATGACCCTATTCTCCAGATTAGTCGCAACCCCTCCCAGCTTGGTATCATGTGCAAACTTAATAAGCGTACTTTCTATGCCAATATCTAAATCATTGATGAAGATATTGAACAGAGCCGGTCCCAAAACAGACCCCTGCGGAACCTCACTTGTTATGCCTTTCCAGCAGGATTGTGAACTATTAATAACTACTCTCTGAGTACGGTTATCCAGCCAGTTATGCACCCACCTTATAGTAGCCCCATCTAAGTTGTATTTACCTAGTTTATTGATAAGAATATCATGTGAGACCGTATCAAACGCCTTGCTAGGGAGTAGCTAGCAGAATGCAGAGTCACAGGCATTCAGCACCTTCTAGGGAGCTAATTACTCCAGAATAACTATTTCAGTAAACTTTCAACTATAGAAAGTTCCTTCATGCCCAGGCTTGGAGGTCTCACTGCCCTTTGTGGTGCTTTTCCCAGACTGGCTGCTGAATTGCCCTAAATACCAATCTTCAGTCCCTGCTGCAGCATAGAGTAAAGCAGGAAGATAGACCAGGAGTCATACTGGAACAGCCCTTGGCTCTGGAGCCATTCACATGTTTCTCTGACTTAGTGATTGGAGACAGGGTGACACTCTATCAATAGTGCATGAAATGAGCCTCTGTCTCACTGCCTCGTGGTCAGAGCCAATACCTCACATGTTTGTCAGGCCTCCACGACTTCCTGGATAGAGTGGTTGCTGAGGTCTTGCATCAAAGCAGAGAACACAGCTTTCCTGGCTGGAGCCTATAAATAAAGGAATGAGTTCACTGAACTGGGGAAAAAGGAAGTTCCTCTTTGTTCAGCATTTGCCCAATTAGCTCGCAGGTTGATGATGCCTGCCACCCTTAGTGTAAATACAGCAGCTTCATGGTCCATTAGTCATGGAGTTGCAATCCTAGAAGAATGTGGTGTCATCAGTGACAGCTCCTTGTGGCATGGCAGTCTCCTTCTTGCTAGGGAGTAGCTAGCACCGTGGTCCCCAACACGGTGCCCGCGGGCGCCATGGTGCCCGCGGGGGCATTTCTCGGCGCCCGCCAAGTGCTCAGGGCTGGCCTGGCCCCGGGCACGTGGCGCATGCGCGGTGCCGGAGCCGGCCCCGGGCGCGTGGCGCACTGTGAGCGCTGGCCCTGGGGGCGCCGCGGATTCACCCCCCGCGGCGCATGGGGGTGGGAGAGAAAGCACTAGCGCCGGCCCCGGGCGCGCGGCACTTGGGGGAGGGAGGGGGAGAGAGCACCGGCCCCGGGCGCGCGGCACTTGGGGGAGGGAGGGGGAGAGAGCGCCGGCCCCAGACGTGCGGCGCTTGGGGGAGGGAGGGGAGAGCGCCGGCTCCGGAATGCGGCTATGGGGGGGGCCCCGCCCTCCCCCGGGCGCCCGGCGGGTGAACAGCCACGCCCCCTGGCGCCCGGCAACCCCAAACGGTTGGGGACCACTGAGCTAGCAGAATGCAGTAAGCTCCTTTAAAAAAAAAAAAAAAAAAGTATCCATGTCCTTGCTAATTGCCCTGGTCACTATGTACTCCTAGATAGAAATGTAACAGTGTAGCCAATTAACCAATTAACTGATAAGCAAAAGGTTATAGGCTAACAGTATAGACTACACCCATTCCCCTCTCCCCCTGCCAGTAAATTTTTTAGTGGGCTGGCCAGCAGTCCAGCTCAGTCCTGGCTCATGCCTGGTCCGGGACCTACTCCCCATGGCTCTGCATGTACAGTGTATTGGGAGGGAGGCAGCCTGGCTCTGTCTTGAATCACAGGGTCTGGGAACTCAGCCCCCGCCAGACAGGGGCTGCTGCCACCCTGCTTTACTGACTCTCTCAGAGGCAGCAGCACAGGGCTACAGGTAGCTGGTCTGTGAGGGAAGCTGGTTTTTAAACTGGCTCCTCTTACAGACCAGCTCCTGGCTGGTACTCCGCGCTGCTGCCTCTGATACAGCTGAGAGACTAGTCGACTAACCGCTAAGAATTCATGAGGTTATTCGAGTATTCAGTTAACCGATATTTAATATCCCTGCTGCCAGGGCTAAAGGCACCTCTAGTGTGAGCGGAAATACCATCTCGTCACAGAGCCTTTGCACCCAGTTACAGCAGGGCCAAAAGTGGCCCTTGATATGCCAGGGTAGCGCTGCTGTTACACACAAGGGGATCCCTAGACAGAGATTTAGTTACCGGTTAGTAAAAAGATAAGAGCCAATCCCTTTGCTCACTTCCTCAAATCCCTGCTGGTCAGCACAAGAGGGGTCATCCCCAGCACATGCGAAGTGTGTGTTCAATGCCCCTCACCTATGCTAGCTAGAGACTGCTGCACTGCATCCTTCTGGTCCTCGTGACTTGTAAAGTAGCATTTAAACCTCTCTGTTTAGTTTCTTTAAAAAAAAAAAAGTGTGGGTTTAAAACTTGTGAAATTGTTAGCCCTTGTGACCAACGTCCTGCCTGTTACTGTCGTGAGTAGCTCAGAACTATGAGAGCCTACCTCAGGGCAGACTGTCAGAAAACAAGGGCAAACACCCCAAACAGGTGATAGAAATGTAGCCGTGTTAGTCTGGGGTAGTTGAAGCAAAATGCAAGACAATGTAGCAGCTCTATGGCTGCATTTCACCAAACCAGTAACAAACTGCATCACTATTTTGGTCCTATCACAAGTCAGAAAAGCCCCTTAGATTCTCAGCCTGTCTTGCCATCCAGACAAACTGGATTTTGTGATAATGGTCATGTAAACCAAAAATTATATCAGGTTTCTCCCAGTCCCAAGAGATGAGTCACTTGCCCCAAATCAATTGGTACTCCAGCTCTGACACCAAAGACAACATGGACATGCAATTCTATAGAAGACTTAACTCTAGCTTTGCCAGCTAAGAAAAGGAAATGCATTATTGAAAAATTAAAGCAGTAAAAAATATATTCACAGATGAGTTACTGTTTGTAAGGCCAAATGATGGCATTGCCAGTCTCCCAGAAGTCTTTCAAGATACCTGCAGTGTTTCTGGGGATCTCTGCTTTGCATTTGGCACAGTTCTCTATAAAGGTATGTCTACACAGCAGTGTTATTTTGGAATAACTGATGTTATTCCAAAATAACAAAATGTGCATCTACACTACAAGCCTTTATTTTGAAATAATGTCAAGCTGAAGGACTTCTTACTCCCAACTCCTGTAACCCTCCTTTCACAAAAAGTAAGGGAAGACAGAGGAAGAATGTTCTTCCTTTGACTTCCTGCTGTCTACACAGCAGGAAT
The DNA here is from genome assembly GCF_052426305.1 of Pelodiscus sinensis. Classification (NCBI taxonomy): domain Eukaryota; kingdom Metazoa; phylum Chordata; order Testudines; family Trionychidae; genus Pelodiscus; species Pelodiscus sinensis. Next base: position 29,826,804 of record NC_143085.1, on the reverse strand, counting down.
TCAGCTTTTGATGCTATTTCAGTGTAAGCTACAAAGCTGACATAGCTGAAGTTGCGTAGCTTAATTCGACTTCAGCCCTGTTGCGTAGACGCATCCTAACAGTCCAAATAGGAAGACATAAATGATCTTTCCTGGGATCCTTCTTATATCTTCTCACAGGAGACAAGCTGATAGTCTCTCTACTTTCTTGGAATTGTCCTTTGATGACAAGGGGTGAGGAATGCACTTTGGGTACGTCTACACTACATGGCTCCGTCGACGGAGCCATGTAGATTTGTTTATTGGGCAAAGGGAAATGAAGCGGCAACTTAAATAATCGCCACTTCATTTAAATTTACGTGGCTGCCGCGCTGAGCCGACAAACAGCTGATCAGCTGTTTGTCGGCTCAGTGCGCTAGTCTGGACGCTCCCCTGCCGACATCAAAGCCCTTTGTCGGCAGCCCCGGTAAACCTCATCCCATGAGGAATAATGGGGCTGCCGACAAAGGGCTTTGATGTCGGCAGGGGAGTGTCCAGACTACAGCACTGAGCCGACAAACAGCTGATCAGCTGTTTGTCGGCTCAGCGCAGCAGCCATGTAAATTTAAATGAAGCGGCGATCATTTAAATCACCGCTTCATTTTCCTTTGCCTATAACCCTAATCTACATGGCTCCGTCGAGGGAGCCATGTAGTCTAAACACAGCCTTTGAGTCTCTGACCTTGCCTCACCACAAGCAGTGGCTATTTACTTTGGAGTTAGCACCTATTTTGATAAAGTGCTTCATTAGCTTCCCCCAAAGCTGCTTTGATGTCTGTTTAGTTACAGAGGTACTTACAATGTAAATGGAGCTATTGCATTATAACAGCAACAGATAAACGAAAACAACACAAGTAACGCTCCACTAGTTCTCATGAGCTAACATACCTGTATATACTCTTACATTTACCCTCATTTTGACCTATACTGGTGGTGGGCAACCTGTGGCCCATTAAGGTTCTGCGCATGGCCTGAGAGACACCTTGTTTACCGTTGGCCATACAGGGTTGCCAGATTCCTCTGGTTTCTGTCTGCATTGGTTTCCCCCCCTCTCCCCCCCCCCGCCCCCTACTGGTATTAATAACACAGGGGTTGGCAATCCCCAGCACGCATGCCAGAAGCAGCACCTTATAGACCGATAGATATATAGGAGCTTAATATTTTGTGAGCAAAGACCCACTTCATCAGATGCATGTAGTGGAAATTCCAGAGGCAGGTATAAATATACAGGCATAAGAAAAGAGTTCCAATCAAGAGTAAGGTTAGAGATAACGAGGTAAATTCAGTCAGGGAGGATGAGGCCCACTTCTAGCAGCTGATCTGGAGGTGTGAACACCAAGAGAGGAGAAACTGCTTTTGTAGTTGGCTAGCCATTCAGTCTGTTTTTTAAGTTTTTTGTTGTTGCAGGATGGCAACTTTTAAATCTGCTAGTGTGTGTCCAGGGAGATTGAAGTGTTCCCCTACAGGTTTTTGTATCAGGAATAGTAATATTCCTGTATTCCTATCCCACTCGCCGGCAGCCCTGCCCCACGCTTTGAATCTCTCATTTTTCCCACCTCAAAGCCGAAGGGGGTCCACAAAATCCACTAACTCTGGAACCCCAGAAAAGTAAATCTGACCTATGGGAAGCCCTGAACTTCAGTCCTTCCTGTCCCTTCCCTTTGCCCCATGGGGCAGGAATGCCAGAAGAGTGAGATGTGTCAGTTGGGGGTCACATCAGTGAGGGTTCAGGATTTTTTTAGGATTTTTTTGCTTCTCACTTATGTGGTCCCCAACTGATTTTTTTCTGAGAGTCAGTGACACCCCCCCCCCCGCCATAAATAAAGAAAACATTGAAACCTTTTACTTTATTTAAAATGAAGTTTGATAAACTAACATGAGAAAGTTAAATGCTTAATTTGTTTAATAATTTAAATTAAACCATTCTTGCCAGCTGCAGTACTAGCAAAATGGCTTGGGTATAATTATGTAATTAATAGTGAGTTTCCATTGGCAAGCAGAAAGGTTTGCATTGACCAAGGTGGTCCATGGGGCATGTGGTGGAGAGAACCCCTCCTTTTCTCCAGGGAGAATGATATAGCCCAGGGAAGGAGGGTTAAATCTTGACACATTGTTTCAGATATGGCCCCAGGGCTATTGCTACACTTCAAAGGCAAAAGCACTGTGGAGAGCACAGGGCTGGGGAGGGGGAAGAGTCAAGTGAGTGAGCTGCTCCACTTGGGGAGCAAACAAAGAGCAAATTATTGGAATGCTCCTGTTCTGCCTTGTTAGGAACACAGCAGCAGGCAGACAACTGCTACGGGAGGAGGGCTGGAAAGATTGCTGTGCGTTTTGACATTCCTCAGCATGGAGAGCTTACAGAGCTATTTATGATGGTGTCTCCAGCAGCTGAGGAGGCTGTGGGAAAACTCAGAATCCCAAGAAGTGCAGGGATCAGCTCAGCCTTCCCACAACATTGCGTTGTGGGATGCTTACCCGCTTTGCTCTGCTCTGTCAACAGGAAAGCTAGCAATGTGGCCATGAAACCTTGACAATGGGAGTTAGAAAAACCAGTTTGACCGGTTTTCACTTTTGGTGACTTTTGCATGTCAACAGCACATTTGTTGTCAAATGTTCCCAGTGTAGGCATAGCCTAAGTCTCTAGCTCCATGCCTGTTTAATCCTTACCCTTTCAACACATGCCAGCAAATATGCCAGTTAATGGTCAGTGATATATGACCAGGATATCTGCTCAATGGAAACATTACTAAGACCCGCCACATTAATACCACATTGGCACTGAATAGCGATCCATCAGCAAGCATTGTAGGTCAGTGCTGGCCAAGGCTTACCTTCATCACCAGAGACTATTTATTTGGGACCATACACCAACTATGGAAGCACTTCCTTCTTTTGCTTGCTGAGTAGTGGGGGAGAGACTTAATTTTAGCAATAGCTAAATAAATGTATTTTTTCCCCTTTTAACTCTTGGCTTACACTGGAAAAACCCTGGGGCTTTGTCTACACTGCAGGGTTTTTGAACAAGAAGCTTTTTGTGGAAGAGATCTTCAGCAAAAACTTCTTGAACAAAAGCACATCCACAAAAACAATGTGCTTTTGAGCAAGCGAGCGTCCACGCTGTGTGGACACTCTTGCGCAAGAAAGCTCTGATTGCTATTCATAGAAGGCCATCAGAGCACCTGTGCTTTTTCTGACAAAAAGCCCTCTGTTCTGTTGATTGACTGTAGATTTTCTTGTGGAAAAACCACTTAAGGTGTGGACACTCTGCGGGTTTTTGTGCAAAAACTCTGTAGTGTAGACATAGCCTGGGTGTGTGGTGAGAGTGTTCCAGGTGTTCCCAAGTGTTCCTGGTTTCTTTAATTATGTGAATTCTTTGTGTAAAAGAACTGTCTCTCTAAAAAATCAGTGGATGGATTCCATCGATCAGTTCAAAAGAAAAGAAGCGTTAGCTACCTGTAACTGTTGTTCTTCGAGATGTGTTGCTCATGTCCGTTCGAATCAGGTGTGCGCACTGCGTGCACTGCGTCTCCGGAGCGTTTTCCCTAGCGGTACCCATAGTGCCGACAGGGCGCCCCCCTGGAGTGGCATCGCTATGGTGGAGCATAAGTTCCCCTGCTGGCGCTCCCCCTCCTCAGTTCCTTCTTGACGGATGCTCCGACGAAAGGGAGGTGGGGGGGAAATCGAATGGACATGAGCAACACATCTCAAAGAACAACAGTTACAGGTAAGTAACCGTTCTTTTCTTCTTTGAGTAGTTGCTCATGTCCATTCGAATCAGGTGACTTCCAAGCCAACCCCATTTACGGAGGAGGGTCAGAGCACCAAGAAAGAGAAGTCCACGAAAGTTGAACAACCCAAAACATATTTATTCCAGTAACATAACACCGAGAACTATTGAATAAAGTGCAGTGTGATACAGAGAAAAAACAAACATATTTACAACACAGAGCTGAGGACCGCAGAGCCCAACCCTGCGTCCTCCCTGGCCTGCTATGTCAGCGCATAGCGTGCCGTAAAGATATGCACTGACGACCACATAGCCACCCTGCAGATTTCAGTAATGGGAACCTGCGCCCCAAAAGCTACAGAGGATGCCTGCACCCTGATGGAATGTGCTGTAACCTGGGGCGGGACCTTCCTGGCCAGGACATAACACTCCCTGATACACCCTGTGACCCAATTGGACAACCTCTGGGTCGAGATAGGGAGTCCTTTCATTCTGTCTGCAAAAGCAGCGAACAGTTGCATGGACTTACAAAAGGATTTCGTTCTATCGACATAGAAGGCTAACGCCCGTCTAGAGTCTAGGGAGTGGAGCACGTGCTCCCTAGGAGAGGCATGGGGCTTTGGAAAGAAAACTGGTAGGTAAATTTCTTGGGACAGATGGAACAGTGACACCACCTTGGGGAGAAAAGCCCTTGGGGAGAAAAGCCAGGTGAGGGCAGAGCTGCACACTATTCTCCGAGAATACTAGGTAGGGCGGGTTTACAGTTAGCACCCTCAGTTCGGAGACCCTGCGAGCCGACGTAATGGCTACAATGAATGCAACCTTCATAGAGAGGTGCTTCAGAGAGCACGTGGCCAGCGGCTCAAAAGGAGACTACACCAGTCTAGACAACACGAGGTTAAAGTCCCAAATGGGCAGAGGGGGTTTAACTGAGGGGTACAACTTATCCAAACCCCTAAGGAACCTTTTGACCACAGGGTCAGAGAACAGAGAGACTCCAGCCGATCCAACATGGAAGGCGGAGAGTGATGCCACATGGACTTTGATAGAAGAGGTAGAGAGGCCACCGGACCTAAGCTCGAAAAGGTAGTCCAGAATGGATGGGACAGGTGCACAGAATGGGTGCACCCCCCCTTCTGGACACCCAAGACGAGAACCGCTGCCACTTGGCTGTGTAGGACTGCCTGGTGGACGGCTTCCTGCTACCTAGGAGCACCATCTGCACCTCCTGGGAACATTCCCTTTCTGGTTGGGTCAGGCATGGATAAACCAGGCTGTCAGGTGGAGAGAGCTGAGATTCGGGTGAACCATGAGCCCCCCGTCCCAAGGTTGGGTGAGGAGATCCCAAACCAGCGGGAGCGTTATAGGCTCCTCGCTGAGCATATCCACCAGGATCGGGCACCAGAACTGCCTGGGCCACCAAGGGGCTATCAGGATGTCCATGGACCTGAAGGTCCTGACCCTGGTCAGAACCCTGGGAATTAGGGGAAATGGAGGGAATGCATAGAGGATGCCCGCCGGCCAAGACATGGCCATGGCATCTACCCTAGAGAGGTCCCCCAGGCCCAACAGGGAGCAGTAACTCTGGCACTTGGTGTCGTGTGCCGAGGCAAACAGGTCTAGTAGGGGACAACCCCACCTGTGGAAGACAGGACGAAGGGCAGAATCCTTGAGGGACCATTCGTGGGCTCCAAAGGACCTGCTCAGAACATCAGCCAGCAAGTTTTTGCACCCCGGCAGGTACTCTGCCTGCAAAGCTATATCATGCGCTATGCACAAGTCCCACAGCCACAAAGCCTCGCAACAGAGGGGAGGCGACCAGGCTCCCCCCTGCCTGTTGAGATAAAATACAGCTGCCGTGTTGTCCAGGCGCACCAGGATGGAGTGGCAGGACAGCTTTGACAGGAAGGTCTCGCAGGCTTTCCTGACTGCCCTGAGCTCCTGGACATTTATGTGCAGGGCTTGCTCTGCAGGAGACCACAAGTCCTGGGTCCTGTGATGCCCCAGGTGTGTTCCCCCACCCAGGTCTGAGGCATCTGTCACCAATGTGATCGAGGGACAATAAACGGAACCCCGCTGCACGCCACAGCCTCCTGAGTCCACCACTGTAAGGTGGCGATTACCTCTGGAGGCACCGTGAGAACCTTGTCCCAGAGACCCCTGGACTGGTCGAACAACTTTGCTAACCAGGCCTGCAGGGGTCTGAGCCTCATTCGAGCATGGAATACCACATATGTGCATGCTGCCATGTGGCCCAGCAGTCTCGAGCAGACTCAGGCAGTCGTAACGGGGATCTGAGTTAACTTGGACACCAGCTCCACTATGGCCAGAAATCTGTTTCTGGGGAGGAATGCTTTCGCCACCCTGGCGTCCAAGAGAACCCCCACGAATTTGAGGTGCTAAGGTGTCAACGATGACTTTTCCTCGTTGAGCATGAGGCCCAGTCTTACGAAGAGAGTCCTTGTAAGGGAAACATGAGTCACCACTTGTTTGTAGGATCAACCACAAATCAGCCAGTGGTCTAGTTACAGAAAGACATGTACCCCCTTTTTGCGGAGGAAAGCCGCTACGACCGACATGCATTTTGTGAAGACCCTGGGTGCTGTCGAGAGACCAAAGGGGAGCACCGTAAACTGGAAGTGACAGCAGGACACAATAAAGCAGAGAAACCTCCTGTGGCTGGGTCTTACTGCCACATGGAAGTAAGCGTCCTTGAGATGGAGAGTTGCGTACCAGTCTCCTAACTGTAATACCGGGGTCACAGAAGCCAGGGTTACCATTCTGAATTTGGATTTCACCACCGTCTTGTTGAGGTCCCTGAGGTCTAGGATGGGACGAACCCCGCCCTTGGCTTTTGGGACAACAAAATACCGGGAATAAAACCCCTTGTCCCTTAAATGTGAAGGGACCCTCTCTACCGCTCCCTTTTGGAGGAGCGCTACACCTCCTGATGGAGAATGCCTTCGTGAGAGGTGTCCCTGAAAAGGGACGGGGCAGGCGGGTTGAAAGAGGGTGAACCCAGGAAGGGGATAGTATAGCCATCCCTGACTATTCTCAGAACCCAAGCGTCGGTGGTGACTGCTGCCCAGGCGCAGGCAAAACGGGATAACCTGGCCCCAAACGGGGCTGGCGGAGGGTGGGGGAAACTGGTGCACAACGCTCTAGAGGACCATCAAAACGGGTGCTTGGATTGTTGAGAGGGGCCCTGTCCAACCCCACGGGGGTTGTCCCCCCTCAGGCGGTGACAACAACCTCTGGCCGACGACGGGGCCACAGTCGCCTCCGCACTCCCACTGGGAGCATGAGGACAATGTCTCCAGTAATCCCCACAGGGGACCTGGGACTGCGTTCTCCCCTGCTGTCTGTAAGGAAGCTGACGTCACTGAGAAACCCGTGTGTGGATCCCCAAGGACTGGAGAGTAGACCTCGTGGCCTTGAGCGTATGGAGCCTCGAGTCCATAAGCTCAGAGAACAATGCCTTGCTGTCAAAAGGCAGATCCTGAATAGTAGTGTGGACATCAGGAGGTATTCCAGACACCTGCATCCAGGCACCACAGCACATAACTACACCTGACGCCATGGTGCGGGCTGCAGAGTCAACAGCATCCAAGGAAGCCTGAAGAGCTGTACAGGCAATAGTCCTACCCTCTGTGGTCATAGCTGCAAACTCCTGACGTGCCTCGGCGGGAAGCCTATTCTTAAACTTATCCATCACCTGCCATAGGCGTATCGGCTCAGCATTGCCTGCTGGTTAGCAATTCAGATCTGCACCCTGCCAGTGGCATACACCTTACGCCCCATGAGGTCAAGGTGTTTGGGCTCTCTAGCCTTCGGGGACGGCCCCAGCTGCAGAAGTCTCTCTTTCTGGGCTGCAGCTTGGACTACCAGGGACCCTGGCTCAGGCTAGGAATCTAGGTGCTTGTTCCCCGACTACGGGACATAATACCGCCTCTCGACTCCCTTTAAGGTAGGGGTTAAGGAAGCCAGGGTCTGCCACAGGGCATTAGTGATCTTAGCCACAGTTTTGTTGAGTGGCAAAGCCAAATGGGCCAGCGCATTGTCGGACAGGATGTCTATCATGGGATCCGTGTCCTCCACTACTGGCTCCACTGGGACACCCAGGTTGGAGGTCAGACATCGGAGCAAATCCTGATGCGGCCAAACATCCATTGTTGGCATCGCCGGTGCGGGATCCGCTAAAGCTTCGTCAGGAGATGAGGACGACGATGACTCCTGAGGCAGCACCGGATCCAGTGTAGGGCCCGATTGAGGGGGCGGATGGGCAGGTGGCACTGCGTGCAGAATGCGGGTCCGGCACTGAAGTCTGCGGATCTCTAGTGGCATCAATAGTAGCAGCCTTCTGGGGCGAGGGAGGGGGTCGTGACAGCGACGCTGACGGAGACGCTTGGTACCCGGAGACACTGGACACCGCGGAGGGGGGGCACAGGCCCTTGCCACTGGTGGTATGCCCAGTGTGTCCTAAAAGGCCAATGTGGCTGAGGCGGCCAAGTCTGCTGCACGTGTGAACGGTCACACTAGTGCCGGGAACAGGCTCTATGATGTGACGAAACTCCCAAGGACTATGACCTGAAAGAGCCCACATCAGAATCTGAAGAGTATTCAGACTCAGGCCATGGGGGTGCTGATGACGAGTGCCCTGCCACCATCGGAGGGGCGAACCTGGCCATAGATTCTGGCTCTCCTACGTGCATGCAGTGAGGGTGTACCGGTACCGGTGCTGGGAAGACAGGCCCCTGTGCCACATGCAGTGTCGACCCGGAGCATGTGGACTACGGTGCCGAAGTCAGTGCCCCAGCTGCTCTACCCCAGGCGTCCGCAAGAAAAGCCTGGTCTGCTGGGGGGGGGGGGGGAGGGCGCAGTAGCTGCGCCCCCCCCTTCCCCCAGCAGACCAGGGAGATGCGGGCGGTGGGACCGCCGAGACGCGCCGCGGTCCCGTCCGCATCCTCTGCGGCTTTGCTCCGCGTTTCCCTGGTCTGCTGGGGGCGCCCTCCCCCACCAGACCAGGGAGACGCGGAGCAAAGCCGCGGAGGACGCGGGCAGTGGGACCGCGGCGTGTCTGGGCTGTCGCGCTGCCGGTGTCCTCCACGGCTTCGCTCCACGTCTTCCTGGTCTGCTGGACCTCCAAGATGCGCCGCAGTCCCACCCACATCCTCCGCATCTTTGCTCCGCGTCTCCCTGGTCTGCTGGGGGGGCCGTCCCCCAGCAGACCAGGGAGACGCGGAGCAAAGACGCGGAGGATGCGGGCAGTGGGACCACGGCACGTCGGGGCTGTCCTGCTGCCCGCGTCCTCGTGGTCTGCTGGGGGGGCGTCCCCAGCAGACTAGGGAGACGCGGGCGGCGGGACCGCCAAGACGCACTGCAGTCTCGCCCGCATCCTCCGCAGCTTTGCTCCGCGTCTCCCTGGTCTGCTGGGGGGACCCTCCCCCAGCAGACCAGGGAGATGCGAAGCAAAGACGCGGAGGACACGGGCAGCGGGACAGCGGGAGACACGGAGCCAAGCTGTGGAGGATGCGGGTGGGACCACGGCACGTCTCGGCGGTCCTGCCGCCCGCGTCTTCCTGGTCTGCTGGGCGGGGCCCCCCAGCAGACCAGGGAAACGCAGAGCAAAGCCACGGAGGATGCAGGTGAGACCGCAGCGCGTCTCGGCGGTCCTGCTGCCCACGTCCTTCAGGGCGAGAAAAGCCCCATTCGTAACTGCGGATCCGACATAAGTCAGATCCGCGTAACTCGGGGACTGCCTGTACTAAGAACCAAAGAGATCCAACTTCTATTAAGAATCACTTATTAAAAGTTGCTGTTTAAATCAGGGTTCTCTATTTTGTCAGTGCTAATACTCTGAGGCTTGCTTACAGACCTAGAAATGAGCTTAATTTTCTGAATAAAACAACAAGAAAAATCATAATCACTCTCTGCTCTTATGAAAGACTGACGGGGCACAGAGCCAGCTCTCAGTGGAAGAGAACTGGAAGGCAACCACCTGTCCCCCAGAGAAATGAAAACACAACTCCTCCGCCCACAGGATCATAATGGGCTCAAATCCTGCTCTCCATATGTGCATATGCCCACTGACTTTCTCCTGATGTTTGGCCACTCAACAGAGGTTACTTGTGTGAGATGAGTCACACGATTGTGCAATGAGACGCAGAACTGATATCATCCTCTCTTAGGTATTGCAGGGTGGGGGTAAACTGAAAGTTTGCACAGGTTGTGCGTGCTTTGTAAGGGACTGTATGAAGCCTGAGGACAAACCTATATGGAACTCTCTGGTAGATGGGGTTTTATGCTGTCCCTGATGTCAATTTGGCAGACCGTCTCTGTTGGAATTAACTTGCTAGCTTACAGGAACAGGTGACAGCAGCTTGCTGCAGAGAGAGTTTTATGGAGCTGAAAAACAGATGGAAATTGAGTCCTGGTTCCAAAGGACAGACATGTGCTCATGGGAACACTTCAGCAGGCTGCAATAATAATTAGATCTTGCATCTTAAACACATCTCGAAGGTTCTCAGGGTTATTATCCCCATTTTTACAGATGAGCAAATGGAGGTGAAGCAACTTGCCAAAGGTCACCCAGAAGGCCAGTGGCCAAGCTGGGAATTGATATCATGGATCCCAGGCCTGTGCTTTATTCACTAGGCCACTCTATCTTCCTGTATCAGAAAGAGTTCTGAACACACTTGCTCAGTGTGTACTGTAAGCCTCCTGTGTGGTTAGGAGACTTTACTGACTGAATAAACCTGGTAAGAATAAAAATAAAAAGTGTTTGATCAGCACAGAAACATATCTTGCTACTTGGCATAGAACTTGTGGATTTCTTGCATTAGTCTGTCTCCTGCATTGTTTGTCTTGTTTTTATTAGTAAGCCATTCTCACTCAGATCACGCCAGTCTGTGTGTTTCAAATTCTTTCCTCGTGACATAGTTGACATTTTGTCACTTGCAAACCCTCATCCTAAGAACTGCGCCTGCAATGCACTGCAGGGTGCTCAGCACCAGTGGTTCCAATAGGATTGAAATGGAATTGAGCATGCTGTCCTTTGAAAGTCTAGGCACTGTGTTAGCAGCTCTGGGAGCAACCCGTAAGGACATTTTGCCATACATTTCAGACTGATCAACTTTGGGGGAATAAGAGGATTCGATCAAATTATTGGCTTAGCTTCTTTATTACAGTTACAGCCCAAATGCCAGTCTAAATCCACCAGCTTGATGAAATACACTGAAAACAAATCCCTCATCTCTTCTCTCCAAACCCATAACCTGTCCCTACATCAAATCCTTGCAGCCACGCTGGCTGAGTGTACGTATGTCCTGCATTGCTGAGCCTCAAGTAAATCAAGCTCACCTGCACAATTAAGTTCCATGCTGGAGAAATAAGTTACAGAAAGGTCTGCTGGGTTATGTGATCATGGCAACAGATGCTCCACTCACTCTGTCTTCAGGGGACGGGAGATTAAGTCAAGTGGCCTCCAAGAAGGGGGGTGGCTGCCATTAGTGTGGAAGTCAATGTTCATGCTTCTATCCTACATTCTAGAGCAGCAGTGGGCAACCTAGGCTAGTGAGGGGGCCGTATGTGTGGCCTCCATCTGTGGGCTGCAAGATTGTTTTAACCAAGACAGTCTCCCGGGATAGGGTAGTTTTACCAACTGCGCTAATTCATACCTAGAATTTGCAGGATGCACCAGTTGAACAGTAGCAGCACCTTGATTGGCTGCAGAGGGAGCATATGGCTCTTACAGTCCATGTTTTTTGCAGTCAGCATGCACCTCACTTCACAGGCCCTTCTTTAGATGCATGTCACTTCAGTAACACTGGAAGGAAAAAACCTATGCAGATGTAAACGAGCGGAATCTGGCAACCCTATGCATGGGTAACGGTAAACAAAATGTCTCGTGGGATATTGTGCCCCAATGGGTCGCATGCAGACCACAGGTTGCCCGCCGCTGTTCTAGAGGGACAGTCAGGCCACCTGACCTATTCTGTGTCCTAGCTTTGCATTATATGAAGAAAAAATGCTCTGAGCAGATTGAGCATAGGGCCTCCCTAAACCTAATGTCAGTTGGGGATTCCCTGATTCCTGAAGCCAGACCAATCCCAAATATAACACCCTCTCCCATGCAGATGCACATGCAGACTGTTCAGGTACAATCTATTTCAATCCTGTGCTTCAGTCTGTAAAGGGGTCTGGATCTTAGGCAGGGAGGGAGCTCTCTAATTCTTCAGCTCTAACTTCTCCAGTTGCTTCACTTTGATAACTTTTGACCTCCTCCTGATTTGTCAATGTTCGGTGAGTGTGCTGTCCTACTCAGCCAGGCCCAGCACCCACTAGTTCAGTGGTCTACTGGAACCACTGTCCTCCTAACCCGCTCCTTAGAAATAGCTGAGCCCATCTGTCTCTGCCACATGGCCATTGGCGCTGCCCCAAACAGCTAATGTCCAAGCACCTAATCACTGGACAGAGCCTTTGCTAGTTGGCAGCATGAGCCTGATGAGTGATAAGCAAACAGGCATCCTCACCACCAGGACTGGCACTCACTGGAGGCTACGCCAGCAGTCTTCTCAGAGGGGCCATGCTGTAAATGGGTCATGGGGAATGAGTGCATATTAGCGGAACTTGTCTCACTCTGCTTCCTGTTGTACCTGGGAATTGAAACAGGAGGTACTCTTTGAAACAGGAGAAATAAACTAGGCTATCTCTGTCCCCTGGGGAAGGCCCTGGCTGCAGAGTGCTCTACTAAAGAAGCCCAAAATAAACAAAGAAAGGCAGTTATGGAGTCATCAGCTTGGCAGGCACAGAGGCAATGAATCTAAACAATTTACACATTCTTCTTCCAGTGCTTGCTCATATCTATTCCAATCAGCTGTGCACATGCTGTATGCACAGCTGCCAGAAAGTTTTTCCCTAGCTGCTACCCATCGGGTCAGCTGCAGAGCCCCCTGAAGTGTTGCTGGTGTGGCGCACTATATATGGCCTCGCCGACCTGATCCATCCCTCAGTGACAGCTGCTGGCACTGTGATGCTCTTGTATTTCAAGAGTCAGATGTCCCTACTGTTTACAATTACTTGGTTTGTGAATAGATGTAGTTAGCTGTTACTGTTGTGGATGGGGAGGAGTAAAGGGGTTTCCCCTTTCCACCCACGTCCCCTCCAGGATCTGGAGCATGCCAGAGTCCCAGTGCTACAAATGCTGCAGATCTTGCCTCAAATCTATGCCAACAAGCAACTCCCACGACTTGTGTCTTCGGTGCCTGGGAGAAGCCCATCAGGCAGACAGATGCCCGTATTACTCTGCTCTTTGCTGTGACGGGGAATGTCCATCTCCAGGGCTGTTGAAATGGGAGAAACAAACTAGACAATCTCTGCCCCCTGGGAAAGGCTCTGGCCGGGGACTGCTCTGCTAAATAAGCCCAAAATAAAGGCAGTTATGGACTCATCAGCTTGGCAGACACAGAGGAGGTGAATCCAAGCAATTGACATGACCTTCTAAAATGGGTCATCTTCAGTGGGTTTTTTGCAGCTGAATTAATAAAACGAGGTAATTCACCATGCTGCTTTAGTGGCACTGGTTAGGAAGAGAAGCTATTAGGTTGCTTGGTAACCGATACAACAGCCTCACCCGGGATGTTACTCCTGAAGCCTGCACACTCTTTGATGCTATGAAAAGCAAAGCAACTGGCCTGTACAGTGTCTCCATGAGACAAGTCACTGAAGGGGCCTCAAGGCAAGTAGAATAGTGTGAAAAATCTTGCTAGGAGGGCCAGTATTGTTAGCATCAGACAGGTGTGCATGTGTGTACACACATTTAAATTGTAAAAGGAAGGGGCAGTGGCTGATCAAATGATTTTCAAATTGCTTCCAAGTGTTAGCCAGTTAATACCAGTAGCTGGCTCTTAGTCACGCTCAGCTACATTCTGGCTGAAGGCCCAAACCTGAAGGTGCTGAGTGCCCTTTACTGCCCGCTGAAGCCAGCACCTCCTGACTGCGCTCAGTTCCACTTTTAAGGGCAAGCCTGGATGATGAAGTACAGTTTCTCAACCCTAGTGCTGACAAATCAAAGTCAGCAGTAATCTAAGTTAAAGTGTGTGACCATTAGTGCCTACAGGTGCAACACTAATTGGCTTTGGGCTTTTAGCTGGGTCTGTGTGGATCTCCCCATTCATGTATCTGAAATAGAAGCTGCTTATCATCATTTCCCCCCCTAGATGTGAAGCTCCAATGGGTTTTTACTGGGCTCCAAATGACTCAGGCCTTTCAATAGCTCAGGAACTAACACTTTTAAGCCCTTCAAAGCAGCCCTGTTCTGCTGAAGAAAGATGCTTTTTCCCTGGCCAAAGAAAGCAAACTCAGCTCCCCTCCTTCACTGAGGAAATCTTTATTCCAGCCTTTGCCTGATACTGGAGTTTCTGCTCTAGAATCCAGTAAGCACCAAATCCAGAGAACAAGTAGACTTGTATGAAGCAGCTGCATTATAGAGATGCTAATTGATGGGAAGCAAATCTTTTTTCTTTCAAATGCCTGTTGTCTAAGATGTGCAGCTGCACGATGGGTGGCAGAATGCTGGCTCCGTGGGAGAGGCAGGGTATGAATGAAAAGAAGGGCCATTTCCATGATGGGGCAAAGATGGCATTTCCTTAGGCTGGCTCTCTTGTCAGATGTCTGGGCAGAGAATTATATTTTGGCCTGAAGCTTCCAAAGATTTTTGTAGAAAGAGAGTGAAAGTCTGACTTGTATGTCCCTGTCAGAGAAAGGGTGTTTAAGGAAAAGCCACCAGAAAATTATGGTAATTCTGAGGACAGAATTCCTGCTCAGATCTCCAGGCTAACACTTTCCTGGTGGTTCTGATCCTTCCAGAATCTCCTCACAGCACACAACAGCCATGATAATCTGGCGCATGCCTGCCCTCTCCTACATAGACCCTCTCATTACTCACAGTTCTTCCCTTCCAAAACAAGCTCTTGTTAATTTTGCTGTCCATTTATTGTGTGCTGGGAACCAGGGTCACTGTGGAGGGAGTGAGATTAATTTGATGGCATGGCTTGGTAGGGCAGGTGAGGAAGGAAGTAAGGTAGTTAGCTTGAGTGAGCTCTGTTCAGTTCCTGCCATGCTGTACATTTTTTCTCTGAGCTACAATCCAGCAGAGGGATGGATGGGATGGGACAGGTAGCTTCAAGGGACTTTTCCAGCCCCATCAATGATGATCCTATTGTTGTAGGAGAGAGAGCGCTTTAAATCTAAGTTGAAATGTATCTATCCTTTTCTTCATCAGCACCATTGCTGAGTATTATAACTAGTCTTAGGAATTATTATGAGAGACGGTCAATGTCCTGTCCTTATTTCTCCCTCTCTCCTGGCCCTGTCCTTGTAGGCTACTCAAGGTGGGAACTCCGCCTTCACTAACTTTGCAGAATGGCAGGTGTCTTTATGGTGCGCTACAAATACTTCATACCAGCATTGCAATGAGAACATAGTTTTGCCTGTGTGTGGACGGGACCATGGTATAATACAGTTGTGGCTCCACAGTATTATAATAACCCCAGGTGGCTATATTTTGTTAAGCAGCAGTCCTTTTACTGCAGTAATACCCAGAGGCGCACCAGTAAGGATTAGGGATGCAAAAAGTCGGTTAAATAGGTAACTGTGTAACTGCCGATAAATTCTCCGTAGTTACATGCACTGCAGTATGAAGCTTAAATCAACTTCATCCTGCAGAGCCCATGGTGAACCCTCCCCCATCGGTCCCACTCCTGGGAAGCCAGCATGTAACCCTGGGCATGTAAACAAGGGTTGCTCCGACTGCCTGTAGCAGCCCCTGTCTCTGGTGGGCCCTGCAGGGCTGGAGCAGCCCCCAAGCTGAGGGAGCTATTCCAGCCCCTAGGAACTGGTAACCCTTATCTATTTAGACTCTGGTGTGTGAGGGGAATATGGGGAGTGTGTTTCTGCTTCTCAGTCAGGGGTCATGTCAATGAGGGTTTGTTTGTTTGTTTTTGCTTCTCACTTATGTGCGGCCCTGACTAATTGTTGGCTGCCCCAGACCAAAAAAAGCTTTCCCACTCCTCCTATAAGACCTTCCTGTTTCAGTACTGAGTTCCTGTGCTTGCAGTCAAGGCCTGTTCTTTTCTAGGCCTCTCTCTCTCTCTCTGGTTAGGATTCTAGCTTGGTTTGTCACTGCAGACATGAGAGTTACAAGCGGGAGAATGTGATGCAGCCTCATGGCATGCTGAAACAGCAGTAATTGAATGAAGCAAGGCGTTAATCTCCCCAGGTGTGCCTGACATTTAAGGGCCAATGACCTTGGAAACAATTATAAATAGCAAGTAACCTAATCATGAAGTCGTGACTTTTTTTTTCCCCCGAGCAATTACTTTAATAGCAAGCTGAATTATTCCCAAGTCCCCACACCCATTATCCTACGCTCACATGGTATGAAAATGCCTCTGGCTCTTGCTGCATGGAAACACCAGCATCCTGTGAAATGTAACAGAGTCTCACTGTGCTCAGCACTGGGCTGTGTTGTGTACAGGCACTCTGGGAGCGTGACCTAGGCGTAATGTATGCTGAAGCTGAGGTTTGTTCTGTGCGTAGTCTGACCTTGCCCAGTTAAATTCCCTTGCTGATTGGCTCTGTTGTATTTGCTCTGGCATCTGCCCATTAAACATACAGCTGTGCTGTTTGCAGTCTGGAGATGGGTGACTGCCTCAGCAGGGTATGTTGTGCTTCAGTGAAGTCTCCTCCTCAGCCTGTCAGTTTGGTAAAGAATCCTGTTTAGAAAGGGCAGTGATTCAGCTCCAGCATGGCTGTGGCTTCTGGAGCTGGGTCTGAGCCAGTCCCATTCCCTGCCCACCTTCCTAGCTAGGCACCACCACATTTTGGGTGAGTTTGCGACTCTGCATGTGAGGCCTTGAGGTTCTTCACTTTGCAGTTTAGGTAAACAGAGGGACATCTTCTCTATGCTTTCCTACAGCTGAGGGGAGGGTATGCTATTAAATTAAATGTCCATGGTGGATTGAACAAGCCAAGTTCCTCAGCTCAAATGCTTCCTTAGGAGCCCTGGACTACTGGGTTTTAAGTGCCCTGTTGCTAAACTCTCTGTTTCGAAATCAGTTAATGAATGTCTGTATCCTGGCTGTGCCTGTCAAAGAAGGAGCTGGCAGCAGCTTCTACCCTTTTAATGTTCCTCTTCTCAAGGAGAACATCAGAGAGAAGGAAGGACTCAGTGGTCAAAGGAGCTTTTTTACCTCAAACTAGGGTTACCAGGTGCCCGGTATTCACCCAGACAGTCCGGTATTTTTGCCTCCTGTCCAGTAAAAAAATTCAGAGAATACTGGATACCTAAAATGTCTGGTATTTTCTGAATTTTTCCCTGGCCAGGAAGCAAAAATGCCAAGCATCTGGCAACCCAACAAATACTCAGCGCCCAGCCCTCATGCTTACCTGGTTCTGCAAGGCTGCAGGCACAAAATGGCTGCTGACCAAGGGAAAGCCTTCTCTTGGGTCTCAGTGCTCAACTGCTCTCCTGTTTTATTGCTGCACTCTCTCTTAAAAGGGACATGCTGTTTTAATGCTGTTTTATTTTAATTTTTTTTCCCTTCAACAGATTTTTTTTCCCCAGTGTGTGGGGGTTTTTTTTTTTGGCCGGGGGGGGGGGGGGAGGGTATTCAGTATTTTTCAACCATCTGGCACCCTTACCTCAAACATCTCTCTTTTTTGTCAATTGTGGGGGGCTGAGGAGACGCACTAATCCTGTGACAATCAGGCCACTTCCCTGACCCGTAAAATTCAGATCTATGTGGTTGTCTCCCCTTTCTCTAAGGGGATGAACTAAAACCTCAGATCCAGAAACCCCCAAACATTGGGAAAGTTCTGATCTGGGTCCAAACACTGAAGCTCAGGCCTGTCTGCTGAGCAGGCTGCTTTCCGTGGCAGTTGGCTGCTCCATTACTCTGGTCAATGTGATGGAAGGACTGGGTTATACAACCCATATTTCCTTCCACTTCATACCTCCCAGCATGTTTGCCTGGGGCGTTGGGCTCATAGGTGCCTCTTGACTGCTCTCTGGGTTCCCTCTGGTCATTGCTCTCGCCTCTGGGGTCTTGCTTGGCCCACTCCCCACCTGAGAGTAGCCAAACAACACTGCAGGGTCCACTATCACCAGAACGCTGAGGGATACCTGACAGGTGTCCTCAGGCAGAGTCCTGTCCTTAGACTGCTCAGCTAGGGCTGGGAGTAGTGGGGGAAAGGGTCTTCTGGGCTCCGTCCCTGCCATTTGGTCCTGCAGGGTGAGCAGGCTCTGGAGCCTGGCCTTGACTCCTGGAAATGGACTGTCTGCTCCGTTGTGGGGTACACCCACCACACGATGTTCTGCAAGAGAGAGGAAGGGGGAAACAAGTGGCTGGCTGGCATGTAACCCAGGGCATGCAGAAGGCGATGCTGGTAGGAAGATGGAAAATGCCAGAGAGCTGGCTAAGGCATCTGCTGCTGCCTTGTTGAAGTAGCATCTGCTGCCTTGAGGCAGCGGAAAATGCCTCTTGGCCCCTCAATAACCAGAGATGAATAGCTGTGTAGCCCCCTCATGTTATTACGTGGTTTCTACCACCTTCAGACAGCCTGTTAAATGGTTTCTACCACCTTCAGACGGCCAGAAGATACAGCCAATCGTCATGGGCTAGCAGCTGTTCCTTCCCTGCCTCAGGACACACCAGTCGTTCTTCACTCCACTCGGGCCTGTCAGTCAGAGTTAACCAAGAACTTCAGGTTGAGCTGTGCTGCTCCTGAGTCCAGACAAAGGAAAGCACAACTGTTTTCACTCACTGGGATCTGTAAAAAGAAGAAGTTGAGGAGGACCATAAAATCCAGGGACTTTTTAAAGATTGTACTTGGAAGCCTTACAGGTGGTTGTACTTTTGGTTAATTGATCCTCACGTTTAATGGTACATCATTCCAAGTCGATATAGCTTCATTAATTTATACAGTTTGGCTGCAGCATTGGTTCCTAGAATCTAAATGGCACATTAGACTTCTGTATGAAATGAGGTCAGGCTTGTAGAAATTGAAAGAGGTCTCTACATGGGAGGGGGCTATGGACAGTTATAACTTCAGACTCTGTATGTTTCCTAGAGACCCTCAAACATGCAGACCCAGCCTTAGGGGGTGTGCAGTATAACATCATAGACTTAAAGGGTAGTACAAGCTTTGGAGATGAAATCTCTGTTCCCACTGGGAGGAAATTGTGTGCCTCTGAGGAAATCAGTATTTGCTAGTCTGTAAATGCATCTGATCAGCTTGAATCTTGTCTTGGATTCTACAGACTTTTGGGGAAGCTGGCCCATATTTGGGGTTTTGAATGAAGGGGCTTTGTGTGCGTTAGATTGTCTGCCTTCTGGCCCTGAGCCCCAGGGGGTGTAAGTCTGTTACAATACTCTGCCTGCAGGTTTGTAAGCTGTAGACCAGGGGTGGGCAATAAATATTAAAAGGGGCCACTTCAGAAACTTCTGAAGTGGACTTGGGCCACCCCGGAAAGGGTGGGGCCTCGGAAGGATGGTGCAGGGCTAGGAGACTTCTTGTGCTCCCCACCCCCTCCCAATTGGCCTGGGAAAGTCTTCCCCCTCCCCTGCCCTAGCCCCTAGAAAGAAATGCCAGCTGTTTTGAAACAGCTGGCCATTCCCTCTAGGCGCCTACTGGAAGGAGACCTTGTGCACTCCTCCTACCCCCAGGCCAATCAGGGTTTGAGGCGGGGGGGGGGGGGGGGGAAGATGCGAAGTCTCCTCGCCTTTGCGCCAGCTAGAGAGACACATTGGCAGTCTCTAGCCACTGCACACCTCCAGCAGGGCAGGGAAAGGACACGAGAGACTTCATGTGTTCCCAGGCCCTGATTGGCCTGATGGTGGGGGAGTGGCGGGGTGGCCGCAGGCCAGATCCACCAGCTTGGTGGGCCAGATCCAGCCTGGAAAGGGCCTTTTGCCCTTCCCTGCTTAGACTCGTGCTTTTAGCCCAGATGTTCCCTGCTTCAGTTCCCATTATTGGCCAAAAAGGCTCCCATCACAGGCGTGGGCCTCTTCTGGGATTTGAACTGCTCTGAGGCCGCCTTTGGTGAGTTTCCTTCTTCTGTAGAGAAGCAAAGGGTCTCATCTTCCCAGCTGAGCAGGGATGCCACATGTGCTGCCTCTCCATGGATCACTTTGTGGCTCTTTGTTTTTTCTCTGCAGCAAGTGTTAGCCGCATTAGAGATCAGGCTATTTCTGAATGGTGTAGCATGGCTGCTCCCCTCGTGGTGCGTTCTCCCAGCTGTCGTTACAAGTAGAAAGAGGTGTATGTGTCAGTCAGAGGTTTAGGGAAATGGGAGGAGGAGGGGAGGGGATGTTCCTGCCTTAGCTTTGGAAGGAGGTTTGGAGTGTGGTTGTTAAGGTTTGTGGTGCTGCTGAAGAGAATGTAATTCTGCCATGTTCCCAGACTGTTAACTCATGGTCATTTTAGGACTCCTGGAGCAGCCTTTCTCTTTCAACAGCAGTGTGAGAAACTAAGGGCTGGTCTTCACTGCAGAGTTAATGTGGCCTCTTCCTTGGGCATTACCCCCAGATCTGGCACCCATTCACATAATCTCATGCTTTCCTGAATGTGGGGGTGCTTTCAAACAAGCTAGCTGGCCTGCCCGTGCTCATAGGCTAAGTTTCTAATACTGTTTACACTTGGGCTGGTAACCTGACTACTTTGTGGTGAGCACCAGGGCCAGATTAAGACATGCTGAGGCTCTTAAACTGTGTCAAATTTCAAAGGCCTATAGCATTACACTTTTTTTTGGTATTGTATTAACAGAAAGGTCAATGAAAATAGAAATACTAAAGTTTTATATTTGCATATATACCAGCACATAGGTGAGGCTACAACTAAAAAGTAGTAATATTTTTGTATTTAGAGGCCCCAAACTGTAGCTTACTTAGCTTGTGCATAAATCTGGCACTGGATGGATGAGGACACAGGCTAAATCAGCTGATAGTTCTCCAGTGACTTTCTGCTGTTCACCTCTCCATCCCACGTGCCCAGAAAGATTCACATTCTCTCACAAGTCACTGGGAAAGAACAGAGCTACTTGGCTTACTGCAGTGCTAAGGACCATGCAAACCTGTGACCCCTGGAGCTTAGTACATGAGCCTCTAGTGCTTTAAAAACTAGCTACCACTCAATTAAAGCTGTAGAGCACATTCATTCTTTCTGTAAGTATCTCAGAGGCATAGCCATGTTAGTCTATAACTAAGTGCAACTCCCTGGGACAGTGCATCGCACCCAGTAGGTGTGTGGGTTACATTTTCACAGTGAAGGCAGTGCCAGCATGGATCCAGTAATTTGAGTCTAATTGGCAGTATGTTCACTTATATCCAGGCTAGACTTGGGTGCTGATCACCTGAATGAACTCTGGATGAAGATCTTGCCTAAAGCTGTAGCCAGTAAAATGAGGACAGGTCTCGCCACATGCTAGAAGTCACACAAAGTTCTTGTTGACAATTTCAGCAGAACCTAGAGTGGGCCCCACAAGAGGAGTGGTACACTGCACTGAGCCTTGGCTATGATGAGATCTCAAAGCTATGCTGAGAGAGACAACCTTTGCAATGAATGGTGCATCCTAGTACTTCTCATGACAAGTATTTCACCTCTTCATCTTGTTAGCCAGATTCCCCATTCCCATTCCTTCTACCCCA
This sequence comes from Pelodiscus sinensis, assembly GCF_052426305.1. Taxonomy (NCBI): domain Eukaryota; kingdom Metazoa; phylum Chordata; order Testudines; family Trionychidae; genus Pelodiscus; species Pelodiscus sinensis. The sequence goes on along the minus strand of NC_143085.1, from coordinate 29,805,354 downwards.
GATACAAAATAACCTTTTTTCTTTGTGGGAGGTGGAGAATGGTGCCTATTGAGATGCTTCTCTCTCATTTTGGGAGCTCAGCTCAAGTCCTGGGTGCCTTCATGCTAAATCAATGCATCTCCATTCCTGAAAATCCATCCACACTGTAAAACCACAGCCTTGCCTTTGCAGCAGCATTAAATCTCTGAGACAACAAGCGGAAACTCCAAGAGGAAGCCAGAGGAAACACTGATAAGGACTGAAATTTACAGGAATGTGTTCAATATGGCCATTTGATTTATGGCTGCTCTACCATGATTAGAAAGCTTGCTCTTTATAAGATCAGCATCCCCTTAGGGTCATAGTTCATTTAAAGTGCAACTCTCCCCTGAAAAGTGACAATGTAAAAGTGGCACCTTAATATATCACCAGGTGGGTATCCCATCTGTGGGCTGTGGCTGGTATAATAAAGCTTTACCCTCTATTAGCCCTGTGAAGTCAATGTAGCATCGAGAGAGCAAGAGTCTATTCTGGCACCACTGGGAGGATTATTCACCAAGATCTAATTACAGAGTTGAGCCCTTACACCTATGGAAATTCACTGAAGACAATGAGAGTGCATAGAAGTGGCTGAGGCTAGAATTGAGTCTGACTTCTATTGGTCATGCCAAAAGGAAGAAAGCTCTGGATGTTTGCAGGAGAGGGAATTAAAAATAAAAAACAAAAACAACATTCTTTACTTGTAGGTGGAGTATATCTTAATTTGGAATCACTGAGAGCCATTACATTATTTATAGGGTCAGTCTTCAGAGCAGAACTGTGTGACTTAGATGGGGGCATGTTCATAGACTTATAGACTTTAAGGTCAGAAGGGACCATTATGATCATCTAGTCTGACCCCCTGCACAGTGCAGGCCACAGAATCTCACCCACCCTCTCCTAGAATAATCCTCTCACCTATATCTCAGATATTGAAGCCTTCACATACTTTGAAAACCCCAAGATGCAGAGAAAATGTTTAGATTCTTTAAGACATAGTTCATCCACCTAATAAAGATTGCAATCAGCATTACTTTCATTACTTCTGCTGCTACTTCAATCACATTGTTCTACACACTTTGTGTTCTTTGGAATGGGTGTGGCAGAGGCTACTCCCATACTTATTTGCAGCCTGTTTTCCAAATGTTAGAGGAGTGCAAACTACAAAAGAGATTGATGTAAATATGGTAAATGACGTCACAGCTGTGAAAAGAAGAGCTTTGTGTAGCTCCAAAGCTTGTTTCTTTCACCAACAGAAGTTGGTCCAATGCAAGATATTACCTCACCTCCCATGTGAAAAGAAATAAACATTCAAAGGCTTGTTATGGTTAGACAAACAACTCTGAAATTGGCATCTTGCTGTGTAAGCGTGTTTGTTCTGTAGAAACCTCTCTGAGTTATTGCTGAGAAAATGCAGTCTGGTATATTTACAAGGCTCATAGCAGCCATGGTGAATGTCTGTTGCTCTCATCAACTTGCCACCCAAATTCACATGCTAGAATCCCTTGGGTGAGTGATGTACAAGGCAGGATTATAGATGGTTTTCAGCTGCAAAGATGAGGCTTCAGGTAGAAAACAATTAGTTTGAGATGTCCTGAGCAACACATCAATAAGTGATAAAGGAAGCACTGAGAATTTAATGCTTGGATGTCAAGGCATGAGGCATCTTGGGTCTCAGGTTAGAGCAGTGGTCTCCAACCTTTATAAGCATAAGATCACTTTTTAAATGTAAGTGCAATCTAGGCTCCACCATAAACCCAAACACTCTTGCCCTGCCTCCTTCCTGCCCCTTCTCCAAGGCCCCACCCATGGTCACTCCATCCTCCCTCCCTCCTGCACCCTCACTCACTTTTATCAGACTGGGGGCAGAGGGTTGTGATGCGGGGAAGGGTGCTGCGGACTCTGGTCTTGGGCTAAGGATTTGGAGTGTGGGAGGGGTTCTGAGCTGAGCCTGGGGCAGGGTTAGGGTTAGGAGGTGCAGGAGTGGTGCAGGGTGCTGGCTCTGGGAGAAAGTTTGGGTGCAGGGGGTCTCAAGGCTAGGGCAAGAGTTTGGGGTACAGGAAGGGTTCAGGACTGGGGCTGAGTTTGGAATGCGGGCTACAGCTGAGCACCATTTACCACAAGTGGCTTCTGGGTGATGGTGTAGGGGGCTAAGGCAGGCTCACCCCTCCCCTGGCAGCCAGCAAACTCTTTCCTTCCCTGTCCCCCACTCTGCTCTGTGGAGCTGGGATACAGAGTGGAGGGAGGGGCATCCTGATATCAGCACCCCCTTCCTCTTCTTCCTAAGCTTTGCACAGCAAGCAAGAGGCTCCTGGGAGTGGAGGGGACAGCTCCAAGGCAGAGGGCAGGAGCAGCATGACAGTGCTGAGTGGGGCAGATGAAGTACCAGCCCTTGACAGCCTCCCAGCTAAACCTGTCGGGATCATCTGTCAAAGGCAGAACTCATTAAATGTGAGACCAAAACTGATCTGTGCCCTCCCTCCCCGTCTGTACAGTGGGGATGAGGAGATGAGTCCTGCTACACCGTAGAGACTCTCGGGCTACGTCTAGACTGGCATGATTTTCCGGAAATGCTTTTAACGGAAAAGTTTTCCGTTAAAAGCATTTTCGGAACAGAGCATCTAGATTGGCACGGACGCTTTTCCGCAAAAGCACTTTTTGCAGAAAAGCGTCCGTGCCAATCTAGACGCGCTTTTCCGCAAAAAAGCCCCGATCGCCATTTTCGCGATCGGGACTTTTTTGCGGAAAACAAATCTGAGCTGTCTACACTGGCCCTTTTGTGCAAAAGTTTTGCGCAAAAGGACTTTTGCCCGAATGGGAGCAGCATAGTATTTCCACAAGAACACTGACAATCTTACATGAGATCGTCGGTGCTTTTGTGGAAATTCAAGCGGCCAGGGTAGACAGCTGGCAAGTTTTTCCGGAAAAATGGCTGATTTTCCGAAAAAACTGGCCAGTCTAGACACAGCCTCGATGTTTCTGTCAACATTGCTAGTCCAGAAAAAAAATTCTCAGGCACCTGGTCTATTTCTGGATCCTTCTTGCCATTCACTGAGCATTACCTGGCCTTACGGAGCATTTGATAATGCTCTCAGTGTATACAGCACCTTTTGTTTGCAACATTAATTCCAACCATTCAGCCTTAAACTAACAGATTTATTTGGGCATATGCTGTTGAGGGTAAAATCTACTTCATCAGAGAAACTGGAGTGGAAATTACAGAAGCAGGGGTATATAAAAGGAAGAAATTGCTTGTTTCATAGTATTTGAGTTGAGATGTAAATATCCAGATGAGAAATTGCCTTTGTAATGCTTTAAGCAGTGAGGGATTTTGCTGATTCTGCCTCTGATATCTCCTCTCTTCTCCCCGCACAGGCTATTAGCATCAGCAAAGCCATCAATACACAAGAAGCGCCAGTGAAAGAGAAACACGCCCGCAGTATCCTTTTCCTCAGCTATCCTGGAGCCCCATGCTTCTCAGAGCCCAGCACCGTGACCAGATTTGGAGCATTGAAATCTCATGGCCAGATTGTCCTGCACATCAGCATACAATTCCCAATTTTGGGGCGTCTTTTAATTATCCTAGGGATCAGAAAGGAATTTGCCAATAGAAGAGGGTGTTTTCGGGGATTGAGACAGGTGAAGTGGAGGTATGTCTTCCTTTGAGGTATCGGCTGCAGCTGGGAATAGGACTGGCCTTGACAGCCAGTGTAATGTGGGCTGCCACACTTCATGCTCAGTCTCTGCTGCAGTCTGTTAAAGTGTAGCACTTTTAGAAGCAAGAGAACATAAAATAATTTTCAAACATTCTCTGACAGAAAAGGTGCTGCCGCAGTGTTCTCTATAAGCTGAGTGGTTTGGAGGCCATGCAGGAGTCAAATGCTGCCCTGCTGATTAGCCAAGCAGCCACAGCTGGCTGCAGCTGGCAGGCTACGTTTCTATTATAGGTGCACTCCTGCATATGCCTTGGTGCTCAGAACAAACTTATTCCATAAGTGGATGAAAAAAATTAGAGGGAACATCAGAGCTGGGTACATCGAAGCAAAAAGGGGGGTGAGGCAAAGGGAAAATAAAATGGCGATGACTGCTCTTTCGGCTGCTTGCAAGGACATGGGGCTGTGGTTGGATGTCCCACTACTTGTAACTTGGCATTTGGGTGTGCTGTCAGTTGGAACCCCTTTGTAAAAAGAAAATGTAACATAAATTGGTGATTAGTCATCCGAACCCTGGCTCTTCTGATGAGTGTTGTAATGAGAAGCTGATTGAGACAAAGAAAACCTAGATAATGAGTACTTTGATTGAAATGGCTGGCCTGAGTTTGTACGTGCTTGATTAGCCTTGACATTTGCAAAGGAATTATCCTAGGAACTCATCATGAGAAAGGAGCATTTACTTTCTGGTCCTACGCTATCGGCCTCCCCCTGCCCAGCAGCTCCATCCTCAGCTGGAAGTTCTGCCATGTTCTGCACAAAGTCCTGAGAGATGGCCACCGCAATGTAAGTGTCTCCTTTGCTTCCACTTACTAATCACATGCTCTGCGTTCACAGCGAGAGCATGTCTTTCAAAGTCTGTCACACAGGAGGAGCCCTTTCTTACTCCCCATTTCACAGAGAGGGAAACTGAGTCACTGAAAGGTAAAGTGACTTGCCCAAGGGCAGGTGGCAAGTCAGTGGCGGACCCAATAGTAGAATGTAGGGCTTTTGGCTCCCAGTCCTGTACATTCTCCACTAAGTAATTGCGCATGGGAAAAATCTACCTCAGCATGTTATCTGTGTAAGTAACAGCTATAATATGTTGGGACCCAAGCTAGGAAAGTATACTAGGTATTTTTACACCTCCTCCCATTAATATTTTGAGTGAAATAAATATTGAGGCTGAACAGGCCACACTGAGTGCAAAGAAGAGGCTGGCAGATGAGAGAGAACAGGCTGTAATCTGTTGCCTCTAGCTGGCTGATGGAAAGGCAGTACTTTCTGCCATCATAGCTGATCATGCACTCAACTGGTAGAAACATTTTGGAGAGGCAGAGGGAAGAGAGGTGTCAGAAATAGGAGTAAGCATATTTGGCTGGCCCAGCAACATTTTACAGTCTGGGCAGCTGAGGTAAGCTTTTCTGTGACTAAGGAAGCCTTCGTGGGCTGCAGCCTTTCCTGATGTGTTTCAGCTGCAGAATTCCCTCTGCTGTGTGTTTGACACATTCCTCCAGTGAGGATCATTAATGTTCACATCACATAGATTCCAGAGCTCTCCTCCCTCTTTGCTCCATGCACAGCTTCCTGGAGAGTGGTGCCAGGCCCTCCAGCGACTACAAGGCCACAATTCACTGATGAGGCCTGGTTGTGATCAGCTGTGTTGTCTGTGAATGCCAAAGGGTCTCCTGTTCCAGTAACACCCCCTCCCCTTTGCTGGTTTTAACAGGGTTTGGAATGCAGCAGTGAGCTCAGGTGGCCTCTTCCTACAGATTGCAGGCTGATACAGGAGATATTGTTAGGCTGAATGTGCTGAGAGATAATACCGCTTTGGGTTTTAAATACATAGATCACTAGCTTAGTAGTTGGATACCAAGGTGAAAGGCACCTAGGAACAACCTTAGCTAGATTGATTCAATCAATCTTCCAAAATCATTGTTAATCTTCACTATATTGTATTTAATACATACTGAGCAAAGCAACCACCCATGATAATAATTCCACTTAGGCATTTGCAGGGCTTTTAACTAGTAGGTCTTAAAGCACTTGATGAAAGTGGGTGTCATCATTCCTGTCTCATAGTTGGGGAAACCAAGTCAAGCAAGTCTGTGACTGGCCCAAGGAAGAGGCACTGGCACTTGGGTTTCCTTACTCCTAGTTCCCTACTCTAACCACTAGATCTTCTTCCAAAAATGTGCCATTGTGTTTAAAGTGCTCTGTTGTAACAGATCCTTTGGGAATGTACACAGCTCTTTCTTGAACTATCCCATTGTTTTTAGAACCAACAGTCAGCTTGGTCTCCACTTTCTGTGGGCACCTGGGATCCGTTCCTGGTTTCTGCTAGAGGACTGGAAGCCATTAGAGCCATTCCTTCTTTTAAAAACTCTTGTTGCCACTTGAAACAAGTTAAAAATTTCCCCTGGAATTTCCATCCGGGTTGCTTTCTCGCAATAGGCCAGCACAAGAGTCAATAAAAAAAATCCAGATGTGTACAGTACAGCAGCTGGAGGTGGGAGGGGGTTGTAGACTTAAGCTTGAGTGCGGCAGCTCAGGTCAAGCTTGTCTTGATCCTCTTCTTGCCTTCCTCCTCACCCCCCCCGCCCACCCTTATACTTTTGAGCACCACAGCTGCATGTCTGATCTCTCTGACTTTCCCTCCAGGTTCTTCAAGACTGTCAAAGATATCGGAGTAATATTCGTGAGACAGGAGACCTGTGGGTGAGTTGAAACACAACCATGTTGGCCGCTGAAAGCCTTCCATTAAAAAGGGGGTAGAGCGCTCTTTCTCTCTAGGTATCTGGGGAAGTATATGGGGGGAGGACTGGTCAGGTCTGACCATGAATGTTTTATTTCTGAGCTTCTGTGTTGTGATACAAAGGGTAGGGCGGGTAGTCGGGTCCCACAGAAATATTTAACCCTCACTTTACTGCCCAGCTGTAATTCTGAAGTAGCGTGGATTGCTTCACCTACAGATGAAGTGTGGCTGACTTGAGGAGTGAATGCCGTTCAGAGTGGGATGGTGGTGAGGTTTCTGTTACACAGGAGCTTTCTGGGAGTTCAAGACAGGAGGTGGGAGAGACTATTGCATTTACCTGACACTGCAAAAGATGGTAGGAGAGAATTAGGGAAGTCAGTGTCAGGGGAGGGGAGGTAAGCTATAAATATGGTTGCCTAAACTGAAATTTGTCCATACTATTCTCATGTTTGAATCATGATTCATGAATACAATGGAAGTCTCTTCCACCCTCAACAGGGGATTGGAAGTGATTTACCTTTTGGAACTGAGCCAACAAGTTCTTCTTCCTGATTGGACTAGAAATGTGGTTTTGTGTTTGTTAATGAGAGCTATATTTAAAAGCATGTGACGTCCCACCCTGCTCTCCTTGCAATTACATTTTTCTTCCTGATCCTTTAAAGGCCAGATCTTCAGGTGGTATAACTCAGGCTATGTCTAGACTACAGGGTTTTTCTGGGATACCAGAGGTATCCCAGAAAAACTCCGCCACATCACGAGAACATGTCTGCTCTTCCACTTTTTTTTTTGCGGAAGAGCAGACACGCTCTTTTGGAAGTCCCATCTTCCTCCTCCCACGAGGAAGAAGAGCTCTTCCAAAAGAGAGGTTTTTTGGAAGAGGCTTTTCTGAAATTTGGCCCATTTACTCTGGGCCAACTTTTGGGAAAAAAACCATCAGAAAAAGATACACAAACTGCGGAGTGCAATTTGCATACCCTTTTCCAATAAAGGCCCGTAGTGTAGACATAGCATCAGTAGGGGCTCCTTTGAGCCGAGCTACACCTATATACACCAGTAAAAAATCTGGGCCAAAGTTTGGAGTCATTCGTCTTTGTCCACTGAATTCTGTCCAGGTTGGTGGGAAGAGGAACATGTAGTGTCGCCCACAAGTTTTGTAATGTTTTCCCGATATTCCTTGGCAGGGGCACTTGCACGACAGATATGGGCAGCTTGTGAATATTTATACCAAACTTCTACTCACCAAGATATCCTTTCACCTAAAGGTAATTCCTCCCCCCCTCCCCCATTTTTACTGATCTTTGCTGCAAAGCTGCTATTCTGTTTCTCTTATTTGTTGAATTGACACTGTTCTGAGAGCCTGGGTGAATACTAGATGTCATGATTCCACTGGGATCTTAGCTTGAAATGTACTTATGTGTCTGCCCCTGGAGGTATGGGACCAGCCATAAAAAATGCTACTGAATTTATGAAGGGTTTTCTTTTTGAAGCATCCTGAGTTTCCCCCAGGCCTAGAAGTGACGGATGAGGTGCTAGAAAAGGCTGCCGGGACAGATGTGAATAACATGTAAGTTTTCCTTTTAGGTATTTAAAAACTATCAAGCATAATGACTCTTTGTCCTGAGCACTATTAATAAATGGGGCACCCTGCTAATGAAATGCCCTGTAAAACACTCATTGCAGTTCAGATTGCTCTGTGTTGGAGTCAAATGCCGGCTAGATTAATATAGCAATACAAGGGTTCATAAATAGGAGTGAGGCAAAAAGAGTGTTGTGATCTGCGAGGGAGAGTATTGTTTTTTAAGTGGCAAGATGATGCTCAGTGTAAAAAGATAAGCACATGCTGGTGATAAGTCATCTGCTGGGAATCCACCTCCGCAAACCCTGCTAGCCATGGGCCAAAGTGTAAACAAGCAAAGGCCTGATTTTCAGAGGACTTGAATACTGGCATTGGTCATTGGATTCCTGGGTGTTTGGCACCTCTGAAAAGCAAGGTCCTCTTAAGTATCGCCTCAGGCAACAGCCAGGTCTATTAGATACTTTCCAAAGGGAAGTGGTGGGAGCCCTGCATGCAGCTCTGGAGGAGACCCTGTCAGGAACAAGCTGGGATGGGAGGTTTTGTCTTGATGGCCCAATAGGTACATTCCATTTATCTACCTCTGACTCCTGTGATCCCAGTACCAAAGCCCAACTGTTAGGCAGATGGTAGCCATGATCCCATGATAAGAATGCCCAGATAACGGCTTGCTAGAAGTCCCCAGGGGGCCAGTGACTTTCTCTTATTCTGCATGCAATGAAAAAAAGCCCAGTGGCTTCACTTCCAACAACTGTTCCCTGCAAGCTGAGTGCTTGGGTGGTCACTCAGGAGAGATTCACATGCTGCCCAGTGGATTAGCAGAGCACCCACAGCTGGCAGGGCAGCAGTTGGCAGCATGTGTTTCTATGGGTGGTGCACATCTGCACATGCTTCAGGGTACAGAACAAAATTTAATGCACATATTGATAGAAAAGAATTTGAGTGATCGTTGCTCCCAACCTTATCTTATTCTGTCATGGAACTCTCAGAAGGTGACTTGCTTATTGTAGCGAGGGAGCCAGTTGATAGACCAGTCCAGATGCAGGCTCAGGTCAGAGGGAGAATCTGATCTCTCCATGGAAGCATTGACCCTCTGCAGCATCTTGGGTCCTAGTGAATGTGTCTAGTGGGTGACCATAGAACATACTGTGCACCGGGGCTGGGGGAAAGAGATGACAACCTGCTGTGTCATGGCCCCACATGTTGCACCTTACTCTGCATTACCACCGTGCCTTGACTGTAGGAGGCTTTAGTATTTTTTGACGAAAGGGCACACAATGCTCTAGTAATACTGTAACTGCTTCTCCAGGGGTAGAGGAGGAATGTGTGTTAGCATTGTAGGAATGCTTTCCATCCCAGAGACAACACTGCAATAAGGGGTATATCTAGTTCTGTAGTAATCCTCTCTAGGGATGTAAAATCCCGTTTAATTGGTTAACTGGTTAAAAGTAGCGTTTAACCAGTTCATTGATTAAAGAAGGGGCGGGCAGGGGGATCGCTCCAGTTCAGCCAGAACAACCCTGCTGGCAGCGGGAAGGGGCCATGTCAGCTCACAGGTGGGTGCGAGGTTGGAGCTCTGCCAGCCCCATGCGGGTAACAGTTTAGCCATTCACACCCTTAGTCTGAATAGCACAGCTGACAGTGTTGTGAAGGTGTCTTACAACACCGTGCCGCACAATACTTCAGCATCTTTTTAAATAAGGGTTTCTGTGCTGATCCAGGGCTAGTGCTTCATATAACATGATGGGGTGTTATTTTTATTTGTTTGTTTTTTGGTTTTTTTTCAGCTTTCAACTCACAGTGGAGATGTTTGATTACATGGACTGTGAACTGAGACTCACAGAGTCAGGTAAGCAATGTGCTCAGCTGTCCCCTACTGTGTTGGGTATTTTCTCTGTGCCCCAGGCTGATGGGTGTGTGTTTCCCGTCTCAGTAAGATCTAGTCTCTCCTCAGGTAATGATGAGAGGCATTGGTTTTTAAAGTAGTCTCTTGGTGTAGGGATATAAATACCCATTCAAAATGTGAACAGGTTAAACGATGTAATTTTAATCATGTCATCAGTTAACCAAAGGCTGGTGCAGAGCAACTGGAGTCCAACAGTGGGATTGCTCCAGGGAGGACCCCCCATGGCTGGGGTCCTGCTGGCTGGGCCCGCTTCAAGTGCGGGGGGAGCTGTTCCAGTTGGCCTGGCCCTCTGGTTAACTAGTTACCATGGTAAGCATGCCAGTAAGGCTAATGCTTACCGGGTAACTGGTTAACCTTTTACATCTGTATCTCAGCTTCGTTCTTTTATAACTCCAACTGTTCAAACAGGCCAATTTGGGGGAGATATCTGACTGCTTGTAGCAACCCTATATTAGTTCTGAGGGAGGACAAACCATGTGTGGTGCTGCTCAGAAAGGATGTAGTTTTATTGCTCATTGTTAAGAAGACATTAATTACATGCATTACACAAAGCTGCTATTGCCATATACTGGAGACTGCAGTCAGTAATGTATTCCTTATAAATATTCATTTTCCTGTCTGAGATCTCCTCTTTGAGAGCTGAAGGACTCGGCAAGTGGGAACAGCAAGGCCTACTTGCCTCGTCTCATTCTGAAAGAATTTTTGATGATTGTTTTTTGTTTTGTGTGTGTGTGGGGGGGGGGGGGGGGGTTAACTAGCCAGAAACGTGCAGCTGGAGAGGGGACTGGAAACTTAATATAGTCTGATAGTGTTAACTTCCCGAGTGACTGAAACACTTCATTCTCTTACTGTCTCCTCCAAGTTGGTTATAAATGAATCAATTATGCTGAGAGGAAATTAAAACCACCATTCTATATTCACAAATAGTTGAATCAGAACACAGAGGAAGTTGGATTTAAATATTCTGGCTGGATTTCTGGGAAAGAAATGAATAGGTTTCTGACCATTGACGACTTGTGGTTACACAATCTACAATAATGGCCATCTAGTCTCATGGTCAGGTCATGAGACAACCCCAGCATGGAGCAGGAGAGTGTCTTATACCCCCTTCCTCATGATTGCCCCCCATAATTGTTTTACTGGCCCCCTCTTCCTTTTGTAGCATCAAGTATTGGCTGCTGCTTGAGGTGAAATACCTGAGCAAATGGATCTGTGTGTGAAAGAGCTGGTGTCTTGCATTGGGAATAATGCTGGGGAGTTTCCCTTCTCTCAGTCTCAGTATGGGTGCCAATCTGCCTAGTTCCTATGTGACTCACACTACTAGCAGGAAGAACTCTGAAAGTTCTCATCACAAGGAGGGCAGCTGCTTTGCTCCCACTGATCTAGTTCAGCTGTACTGGCCTTGCATGGGAACCAAGCATTCAGGTCACGTGTGATAGGTAGAGACGCGGACTTTGTAGTTAATTATAAAGCTTTGTAATCCAGGTAGCACGCTCAACTCCGCCCATGGACAAATTGAGTAAACAAAGAGAGAAGCACAAAGCTGCTCTCCAGCTCCAGGTGCAGTCAGGATTACCTGTATGCCAGTTCGCTAGAATGAAACCAGGCCTGGATTAGGGCTCTTAAAAAGCAGTTATTTAGGTTACTGTGTAACCAACTGAAAGTCTCAGCAGCTACACAGTTATGTGCTTTGGGCTCTGCAGTATAAATTTTATACTGTAGAGCCTGCAGTCGGCTCCGCAGGAGCTGGTATGTGTCAGGATCCAGCTTTTAAGCCAGCTTCTGGCACACACCAGCTCCTGCATGCCCGACCCATGTTGAGCTCAGGGCATCAGCCAGCTCCCCAGAAGCTGTGTGCAACCATTAATGGTAACTGATAAGCATGGGCTTATTGATTAACTGTTTAAACAGTTGTTCTATTACACCCCTAGCCAAGTTCTCTCTGGCAATCCCAGCTACACTGCCCTGACTTCTCACTGTAACCAGACACTGGGTAGAAACTTCCTTGTGCAGATCTCGCTCTGTGGTCCCAATTCTTCCTGGTAGCAGTAGGTGTCTGTGATCACCCTGGTATTAGACTCCAGATCTCTGTGTCCCAGCCCAGTATCTTAACCAAGAAGCCATCCTTCTTCGTTTGGGAGCAGCCTCTCATTGAGGCTCTTCCTCCTGCCTGAGCAGCCCCCTGGACAGCTTGGTTTTAATTTTACCTCTTACTAGCTGAAGCTATTGCTAACCCCACTTCCTCCTGCAGTTCTCAGACAGCTCAACACCGCCATGGCTGTGTCTCAGATGTCCTCTGTGCAGTGCCGGCTGGCTCCTCTCATCCAGGTGATCCAGGACTGCAGCCACCTCTATCACTACACCGTCAAGTTAATGTTCAAGCTCCACTCCTGTAAGTCACCCTCTGCACATGATTTCCTGCCGCTCAGCCCCTGCACCCTCTGAACTCGCTCTTGCCTCTGCGACTTGCATGCTGCACCTGCAGCAGCTCATCTTCCCCTAGTGCTGAGTTCAAACCATTAGCAGGTGCCAGCACACAACGGCTTTGTGTTAATAACACTGAGCTGGCTTTGTATCTGCAGCATGAAAACGTATTCAGTACTGTTGGCACCTGTAGGCCCCTGCCACCTCTCCGCCCCAGTATTTCTGGCTGTGCTTAATAGCTAAAGTCAGTGCACCCCCAGGACAGGGGAGCCATGTGGCCATGGAAGCAAGGGACATGAGTACCTGGGTATAATTCTGTGATGGTCAGACTAGGGTGGGGAAATGGTCCCTTCTGACCCTGGACTCTTATGACTCTGTTGTTTTCCATATCCCATTGTTTCAGGCCCTGTCTATTCAGAGGCCAGAACCATACTAGTTTATAGCCAAGGCATTAGGTGGATTCTCGCATGAGTGTCCAGGCTGTACTCTCTCTTTTCTGTGCTGTTGACTTAACCCTATAGAGTGTCTGTGGCCTAGTGTTAGAATAGGGTTCTGACAGTAAAAATCCTGGTGCACACTAGTCAGGAACCAGCTGGAATTTTACTAGCAATGGCTTCATTTTAAAGCTGTTTCTAGGCTGGAGCAGACTCCAGCCTGTACACGCAGCTGCCCAGTAGGGGGTGTTGGGAGGTGATTGACCATCTCCAGTTCTGTACATGAACTTTTAATTGATCCTTTTTCTCTGGTCTGTGGGTCCCATCTACACTGTTGAACCCAACTAGTGGCTTAAGGTAATTAATGCAAGCCATGTCCTTGGTGCATTTTGCAAATGCCTCCTTTAACGACGGTCTCTCGCTGAGCCCATTTTGCTTGATTTAATGGGAGAAGCTTCAGGTTCCTCTTGCTGGAAGAGTTAAGGCAGATGCGTAGGCAGGAGTGGCCCTGAGAGGGTTGTGGCCCATCCACTTTCTCCACCCCTTCCAGCTTGCCTGGGGAGCTAAATGGGAGAAAAGGGCTGGGGAGTGGAGTTGGGACTTGCCTCCTCAACCCTCCTGTCTCTCTCCTCCTGTCCCCTATTCTTGACCACCTACAGCACTGAGTTAAAGCAGTGATCTGCCTGTGGTTGTTCTGAGCTAAGCAAGTCATTTCTATGCCTGGTTTGTGATGCCTCTTAAAAGCCCTCCCCACCTGTAGAGACACACTTGAATCCCAGAGGACCTGTCTCAGCAATCAGCTTTCAGTTTGCATTTCCCCACAGCTCTGTAACACTATCAGGCTTGGCTGTGTTTATGGAAGGTTTATAAAGTATGTGCTCTGATTGTGAACTATAGTCCTCTTGTTTCCACTGCTGACTTTTTGACTAGTTTCCTTGTTTGCCATGCATGCTTTGTTACTGGCTCCCCAGAGAGCAGCGAGGAAGGGTTTGATTTCACCTGGAGTTCGGGAACCTGAGTATTCAACATTCCCAGGAAATGTGAGAGAAACAGAGCCCAGTTTCCTTTCAGCATCATGTTCCTCCTTGGATTAAGAGATCAAACGAAGCGTGGCTCAAATGGACATCTCCCCTGCTATATTCCCAATTTCCAAGCCAAGCTTTTATGGACAAATCTAATGAAATGTACCTTTCTTGATTAATAGAAATAGCAATCATGATGATAGAATATGTTGCACTATTCAGGGGGATGCTATCAACAACTGCAGCCATTACTCGGGTAGTATGCAGCAGAATTCCAGTGTCACTTTAATCTGACAGGCAACAAGTTGGATTCCTACTGAAGAATCGGTAACTAAACTGTGCAAGTGTTCCCTGTAAGCTGAGCACTTGCTGGCCGTTCAGGAGAGAGAGTCAAACACTGCCCAGCTGATTAGTAGAGCACCCACCACTAAGTTTGTGTTTCCACTGTTGATGCACATTCACATGTCTTGCTGCACATAAAAAATGTATTCTGCTCATGGATGGAAAAAATCCACGCATGGATGGAAGAGATTAGAGGGAACCTTGAACTGTACCTCCAAATGTGCAAACTGCTGGGACTGGCTGGATTTTGTTAAGAGCAGCTTGTGGTTAGATCCCAGTTTAGTACAGTTTCTCTGGAGTGTTCAGATGTCCATCACCCAGCATTTCATGGGCACTTTCTTCTGGTTAGTTGGATCAGGTATAAGGAAAGTTCCTTTCTTAGCTGAAGCAGTGAGTGGTGGCATGCTCTGTGTGCTGACTTAGCTCTTGCTGGGTTGGTAATTCCTTTATCTCCTTGACTACTCTAGGTCTGCCGGCTGATACACTGCAAGGTCACCGAGACCGATTCCATGAGCAGTTCCGCAGGTAACAAAGGACGCTCTAGTGCAGGGCAGTGACTTACAGCTGTTCTGAGTGCTCCGTTCTCCAAGGCGCCCACCACTCGCAGTGTGACGACTTCTGTTTTATTCTCTCTAGCCTCAAAAACTTCTTTAAAAGGGCTTCGGACATGCTGTACTTCAAGCGGCTCATCCAGATCCCAAGGCTGCCAGAGGTACCATCTGCTTCCCTATACCATGCACTGTCACTTTTTGACAAGGAACCAGAAACAAACATGATACTTTATAGAAGAGATGAAAACACAAGAGCTCCTGCCCCTAAGGCCCAGTTGTCTGTTGTGTGCCTGCACTTCAGGGGATGCTTAGAGCTGTAATGAGGTCTCTGAACCAAGGTGGGCCAGCAGCCCATGCCAGGCACTTCAGGGTAGAAAACCCCATTGTTTTCAGTTGATTAGAGGCAACTCGGGCTCTTCAGTGTCCAAATGCACCTGAAAGCCCAAGAGCAAGGGAGTTCAAACCTAATGGTGCTTCTCTTGAGCTTTACTTCTTCCCGCAATGACAGCCTATCACAGGCTGCTCTCAGCAATTCCAGGAATTCATTCTGTGTCTTGCATTCAGGGCTGTCCCTAAGGAGGAGAAGGGCCTGGGTGAAGAGGACTCTGGGACAACCCTACCTCTTCCCACCCTGCTCTGCCCCACCCAGCCTCTTCCTGATCCTGATCTGACCTCTCCTGCCCCCATTGTAACCCTTCCCCCAAGTGGCGTGACCCAGGAATTACTGGGGGGTGCCTGGTGTGGGGGGTTGCCCCCCCCTTCACTTGCTGTTGTGGCAGGAGCTGGGAGAAGTGGAATGACACAGCAGCCTGTTCCATTCCACTGCCACTTCCCAGCCAGGTCGCTCCACTTCCTGTGGCTCCCATGACCACAATGAGTGGGAGGGCTTGACCTTAGCTGCAGGCCACAGGTCCCCTCCCAAGTAACTATCCAGTCCATAGGGCAGTTGTGGAGGCCACCGTGTCCCCTTCCCCCAAAGGGCAGGGCCTGGGATGGCTGCCCCTGACTGACCTATGGATGGGACAGCTCTGCCCAGTCTCTCTCAATTTCTGTGATTGTGGTGGTGGCCGGTTGGCCCCATGTTCCAGGAGAAGGCATTTTGGCTGGTCTGATGGCAGGATGGATGCCTGACACTGGAAGTGTGTCTCAATGTTCCCATCGATTTTCAGAGGAAGGCAGCAGTGAGTGCATCGGACACTGTGGAAAATCGGCAGGAAGGGAGCTGCCTATTTCAGAGGTCCCCCACTTCTTTCACTTTGTGGCCACTCTGTAGGAGAGAGCGAAATTCTCATTGGGTCTGCTCCTGCTGCCTGCTTCTCAAATTCCAGAGAGCCACAGGAAAGGCTCTGCAGATGCCAGTAACCCACAGGTCATCGTGTGAGAACCACTGGAGTTCTACCAGGTTCTCTCCCATTCCCAGAGGTGCAAAAGCACTAACAGAACATAGCCACAATGGCTTATCCACTAACACCCGGCACCCTCCTGAATTAGCACCCCAGCTGGGGCTGTACTCTGGGTGCACCATGCAGTTCATTTAACCACAACCAGGTGAAATACATTTGGTTTTCTATTGCCTTGACAGAGCCCCCCTAATTTCTTGCGGGCATCTGCCCTGGCAGAGCATGTGAAGCCAGTGGTTGTCATCCCTGAGGAAGCCCCGGAAGATGAAGAACCAGAAAACTTAATCGAGATCAGTACGGCTCCTCCAGTGGAACAGCAGGTGGGAGCCCAGAGAGACATCTCGGGTGTGTTGGAAAGGCAAGAAAAACAAAGTCTGTCAAGGCTGCTAGAGAGTCTGTGTTAGCCTCCTGTCCAAGGCACTAAAACTAGAAGTGTTGCTTAAGCATGGAATTGGAGCAAGTCACTCACTCTTTGCACTATGTAGAGTAACTTCTGCAGCATTTCAGGAAATCTGCGCAGCTGTGCTGAAGGACATTTGTCTTGGCATAGTTAGTCTCCTTGGACACCCACTGGGGTCGGGGCACTTCCTCTCCTCCTGCCACATGGTTGCCTCTTCCTTGTTTTGAACGGCTGGTTTCAGCTGAGGCCAGGCGTCATTCTGTGTAATGTGGCTGGGTTGGCTGTGGGGATTTGGGAAGGGCAGGGAAGTAAAGTGGCATGAATTCTGCGTCCTTCACCCAGACAGCTTATTGGGCTTGTTGCAGTTATTGTCTCTGGCTTTACTAATGACTTGTGTGCAGAACGTATTAACCCAGCTACCTTCTCAGACTTTCACTGGTTTCCAGGCTGTCGAAGCCTAATCCGACTCAGTCTGGCACTTCGAAGGGCTGAGCCTAACATGGGTGCCATCTTTTTTTTTTTTTCAGAATGTGTCGGATGTATTTGAACAGACCTTTGGCCCCCCCAATGGAGTTCGAGATGACAGGTGAGGGGGACGGCAGTGAGTTGATGTGAGGAGGGAGCTGCCATTTTCCAGGCTCATAATGAGGCACATTTTTTTTTTATTCCCAGGGATCTGCAAATTGAAAACTTAAAGAAAGAGGTGGACATGCTTCGGGCTGAGCTAGAGAAAATGAAACTGGAGGTAAAGCCTGGTGGTGTGGTGAGCTGAGGAGGAAGAGGATGATGTGGCTTGTATAGCTCAGAGCCTGATTTGCCCAAAGTCCCTCAGAAATTGGAACAGAACCTAGTTCCTTCCCCCTGCCACTGAGCTGAGTCCTCTCGATTACCACAGCTAGATGACAGGTCTGAAATCCAGTCACTGAATGTTGTCAGTTGGGTGCTTGGGGGAGAAGACTAGTTTTGCAGTTATATTCCTCTCCGGTTGGCACCAGAGGCCAGTTGCAGATCAGATTGTGTACGTGCTTGCTTGCGTGCACGAGCACGCACGTGGTCGTTGAGGCCTTCACAGGACAGTGTAGATTCTGGAAAATCTAGGGCAGGCCATTGTCACAGTTGTCAAAGCCACCCCTCACACTCCAGCGTGCCTGGCCCTCAGCCCTTTGTTCAGCCTGTGCCAGGTTCGCTGAATCACCCGGGTAACCGGCTGTGTCAATAGGCTCAGCGGTACATCACGCAGCTCAAGGCCCAGATCAACAGTCTGGAGGCAGAGCTGGAAGAGCAACGGAAACAAAAACAGAAAGCGCTGGTGGATAACGAACAACTCCGGGATGAGGTGGAGAGACTGCAGAGAGCTCAGCTGGAAAACAGCCGAACACAGGGGCTTTACGTTGACGCTGAAAGTAAGTGGCATTTTCAGAGACTCCAGAGAGAGGAGTGTGTGAGCCGAGGGGCCTAGAACTAGAATAAACCTTTGATACCCCTGGATGGCTGAATCCAGGGCTGCAAGGTTGTGTCTGTCCCTGGTGGAGGGGAAGTTCCCTGTAGCCATTTGTTGTTTAGTCAGGAACAGCTCCAAACCCTCCCATGTTGCTATTGGGAGCTAATGTGTCTGAGCAGGAGTTTTTGAGGGAAATGCAGATAGCTACTTACCTCAAAGTGAGGAGAATGAACTGGCTCAAACAGCTGAAAAAGATGCCCTTGAGTTTAGCAACTAGTCTCAGCTCTTCTCTCCTGTGAATTCCATGCACATGAGAATTGTGATGGGTTAGAGAAGGCTGCTTCGTACTGAGTTGCTACGGTGCAGAGCATGGAGTTTTGGTGTGTTACTGACACTGGGAATGTTCTTGCCTCTGCCAGAGAAAGCCAGCGCCACGGAACTACGCTATTCCAAGCTGAAAGAGAAACACAGCGAGCTTATCAACACGCATGCAGAGCTGCTGCGGAAGGTGAGGGCTGGCTAGCGTGGCTACAGAATGGCTGGGGCTTTAGCAGAGCCAGAGGGCATCGCAGAAAGTAGCTTCTATATTTTTCTCTCCCCGTTCCATTGCCTTGCTGCCTCTTTTCTCTCCGTTCTTGTAGTCTCGGCACTGTTAATTCAAGGGCCGCCTCCTGCCATCTGCAGCCTTTCTATGTCTCTCCGTTGCTAGAAATAATCCCTTTCTCTTTGCTGAGGCCTGTCAATTTCTTTTTTTCTGTTACCTGCAGCATTTTGGGATAGGCCCTGTGTAGGAAAGGTGCTGTCCAAAATAGAGTTCCTGCCTGGCCTCAGTAAAAAGGCGAAGGATCCAATGAGGAATTCTAAAATTGGAATTTGAATCGACTTAATTGAATGAGCCATGATACACTTTCAGCTCCAGCAGTAATCCTGGGATGTTCCCTGTCCCCACCATTCACACACACATGCCCCCCTGGAGATTCCAAAAGAACTCTCCAACCCTCCTCTCTTGTGCGTAGAATGCAGATACTGCCAAGCAGCTAACAGTCACCCAGCAAAGCCAGGAGGAAGTGGCTCGTGTCAAAGAGCAGCTGGCATTTCAGATGGAGCAGGTGAAGCGGGAGTCAGAGATGAAGGTATGTCTGCTGCTGCCCAAAGCTCTGCCCTGTTTTGGACCAAAATAGCTTAGAGGTCTGATGGCATTCCTGCAAGAATGAACATGCACGTGCATGTACCTAAATGGATTGGGTGTAGAGCTGTATTGCTCATGCACACGCAGGTGTCTTTGCTGGTGTGGCAGCTACAAAATAATAGGCTGCTCTGAGATCAGGTGATCATCTCAGCCCTGATTATTCTGAAGTGCTGAGCACTTGCAACACCTAGATAGCCTGCCCTCAACATAGAGGTCAGCAGGAACAGGGAGCACTTAGCATGTCTGGAAAAATCAGCCCCTGGCATTTGCATTTTCCAGCACAGCTAGTTGAGCGAATGGGCCCGAAATTCTCCAAGCAGAGAGCAGTCCCACAACTGGTCTCTTGCACGTGTGATCAATATGTATTCTACTACAGTACTTTCTTGTGCCCGGTACACAGCCTGTTCTCTGCCTTTGAGGGCAATGGACGATTTAAACCCTTCCTAAGGGCCCGTGTTTGTGTTACCTCAGGTGGCAGTCACTGCCATGATTCCTCGGCAGCTAGGTGGTTTACCCATGCATTTCATCTAGATCTCCTCCAGATTCACTGTGCATCTGCCTTGAAATTTCCAGAGGGGTCTAAATTTTCAGGAGTGACTAATGATTCTGGCACCACCCAGGGGCCTTGTATTCCAAATGTACTGAGCACCCACCCTCTGCAAATTGGGCCCTTTAAAACAGTGGTCCCCAACGTTTTGGGGCTGCCGAGCACCTAGGGGCGGGGCTGCGGCCGCTCATGGGCCACGTGCCTGGGGGCGGGGCCAAGCATGTGCCGCACACCAGGGGCCGGCACCGGCATGTGCGGCGACCCCGGGCAGGGGCCGCCCAGGTGTGACATGCCCGGGGCCGGCACTGGCATGTGCCGCAACCCCGGGGTAGGGGCCGCCCATGCACCCGGGGCTGGCACCTGCTGCACACCCGGGGGCGGGGCCGGCCCAGATCGTTCCGCGGGCGCACATAAATGGCCCGGCGGGTGCCATGGCGCCCGTGAGCACTGTGTTGGGGACCACTGCTTTAAAGTGTCTTAAATAGGGTGCTGGAAATCCCAAGTCACTTTCTGGAAAACATAAGCTCTTGTTTTGTTAAGAAGTTGGGCTTCCCTGTCCTGCCCTGCCCATGGCCCCTGGACTTCCAGGGCCTTAGAAAGCCATTGTATAAATGGGCACAGAAGTACACAAACGGGAGGGATGTCCTGATGCCTTCTCTGAATCTCCTGTTGTGTCTGTCTGCACATATAGCTTGAAGACCAGACCTTGCAGATGGAGCAGCTGAAAAGAGAACTGGAAGCCAAGAAGGACGAGCTGACCCAGATTCAAAACTCTCTCAGCCATTCCAAGCAGGTATGTGCCCCAGCTGGTAGGAACACACTGTTTTTACCCAGTGCCAGGCAGAGGGCCAGGGCTGCTCAGCTCTTCTGGAGATTCGTCCAGGATTCCCAAAAGTAGCTTAAAGTTTGCATAGGCCCACTCAATCTGGGGATAGGCTGCCTCAGAGGATTCGTGCTATACATCATTCATGTCTAGGTCACTGGCTCCAGTATTTGTGGCTGGCGGTCCAGTGGCCTGTGTGTAAAGAATTTGGTGGTTCCCAGGCCCATTCCCATTTGGAGAGTATCTTCTTCACAGAAGCCACCACTGGATTTGGTGTAAATGATTTGACAGGCCAAGGCCATGGTGATCTTACACTGCTGCCTATGCTGGTCTCTCCTGAAGAACAGTCTGAGGGAAAACTTGCACTGCTGTTGGATAACAGGAGAGGTCTCTGTGCCTGGGACTTGCCCCTCTTCGTTATCTAAGCACTAAATTCCTACCTAGTGCTTTCAACACACAGGAATCCCCCATTGCTGACCAGCCCCTGGCTCATCCTGCTTTGTTTTCAGGCTGGCTCCGAGCTCCATTCCCAAGTGGAAGCCCTGCATGCCGAGAAGGACTCGCTGAGGAAGTCAGTGAGCGAGAAGGAGTGTGAGCTGCTGTCCATTAAGGGCCTGATTCAGGAGAAGGAGCTGCTTTTGAACCAGGAGGCGGAGAAGAATGCTAAGGAAATCCGGGAGCTGCAGGGGAAACTCATGGAAAAGGTACTGGGGAGAAGCATTTAGGGTCTTGGGACAGAAGCCCCTTTCCTGAGCAGACCTGCTGGGGCCTTGAGTGATGCATACGCAGAGAGAAGAGCCACGCAGGCAGCTCAGCCAATGTGGAACAAATCTGCCCAATGCCAAAGAAATTGCCTTTGTGGTCAATCTGTGAGTGCCATGCAGCGGGGGGTGACAAGCTGCTGTCAGCAATAAACAGTGCCCCCTCTATATCTCTGTCCTTCATGGGGGGGGAGTGTTGCCCGGTGGTCAGAGTAGGGAAGTAGGAGTCTGGACTCCTGGGTTCTGTTCCTGACTTGGCCATTCATTCAGGCTTTGGATGACCCATCTTTGCCTCCTGACTGTCCCCTAGATTCACTCCAGCCTCGTGCCAGGTAAAGCCATGGGCTGCTGTTCCTCATTCTCTCTATAGTGGCCTGTAGTGGGGTGCGGCTGCACAAGGAAGCCTGGCCTTGTGGGTGAGGCGCGGGAGTGGGGAAGGGCTCCAGTCTAAACCTGAACCTCTGTATTGCAATTAAACACCCCCTTTGCCTACAAGCCCACGTCAGCTGGCATGGGCCAGCCAGCAGTTTTAATTACAATTCCCTTTTTGGGCTCTGCGACAGACTCCTGGCATGGCTTTGGGCAAGTCACTTTTCCTCTGCTCCTCAGTTTCCCCATCTGTGAAATGGGGGTAATACTCCCCACCAAACTCTGGAGCACTGTATGCAAAGCCTGCTGAGGGCACTGTGGAGGGCAAATGATTATTGCAGAGATGAACAAAGTGATTCCAGTAGCCACAGGCTGGGAAGGACTCTGAGCTGTAATGTCTCTTGTTTACAACCCACAGAAAAACCAGGAGCAGAGCCTCCAGCAGAAGCTCCTGGATGACCAGTTCGGTATGCTTCAGGGCACAGTGAAGGAGGCAGAGTACATCATCCAAGATGCCGTTGCCAAGTTGGACGACCCCTTGCACATCCGATGCACCAGCTCACCAGGTAGGGAGCCTTTTGGCTGATGGCTGTTGGCAGTCATTGGAAGGGAGAAAGGCAAGTGTTTGGCAGGAACTGGTGGCTCTGTGCTTTCCCCCATAATGCTGGGTGATGCTGCCTCATCGCCGTCCCCTTAACACTGTCTTGTTGGCTAAATTTGAGCCGGAGGGGTCCTGGGCTCCTTGCTTTTCCGGGGGTAAATTATCTGCGACCTAGAATTCTCCTCCTTTGGTGAGTGGCAGCCTGATGCTGCTTGAACGCACTCTTTGGCCTGGCTGACTGGGCACCAGTGGTTGGAATGAGAGGCAGGAGAAGAGCCCTCCTAGGACAGATGGTTAACATTGATCCCACCCTCACTGGCAAAGCCTCGGCAGAACGGTTTGTTAGCTCTACAGCGCAGCAGTCTAGATACGGCGCGATTGACAAGGGAAGCCTTTTTCGACTGCTCTGGTATGCACGAGGCATACATGCCAGGCTTCCCTTGTCGACCGCACCGCGTCTAGACTGCCGCACTGTGCCAGATCAGCTGATCGTTGGCACAGCGCGGTGTCCATTTTTATTTCAATGAAGTGGGGATTATTTAAATCCCCGCTGCTTTGACTATGCCGAGTAAACTACTTTACATGGCTCCGTTGATGGAGCCATGTAGTCTAGACGTACCCTCTGTGCCGACGCCTGTGCCCTTCTGGGTGCTCAGGCTTGTGCTCTTGGCTGCGAGGCCAGTCAGGAAATGGCTGAATAGCTTCACGCTGAATAGCTGCAGGGCCTTCCAAACTGGCTGTCTGCCTTGCACCTCTCGGGTCTGAACCAACTCGGTCACAGCTGAATGAGCATTAGGCTTGTGGCTTCTCAAAATAATTATAGCACCCGATTCACCTATAGGAAAAATAAAGATTCCACCCCATATCACGACCTCTTGCCCAGGTTAATTTGGCTGATGGGAATCTAGCTGCAACATCCAGGCCACCAAAGCTTTGGGCTGTTCAGACAAACTGATGGCTCCCTTATCCTTCCCTTGCCTTCACTCGAACCTTGGTGTCTTTGCAGATTACCTCATCAGCCGGGCACAGGCAGCCCTGGAGTCTGTGAACTCCTTGGAGAATGGCCATGCACAGTATGTGACCAACATGACAGGTAAAGGCCCCTTCTACTGGTTGTCTGGACTGGAAGCTGGCACAGAGGCCACTTGTCTGAAAGGGGCTGAGGTAGTTGTTTGGTGCGGTTGTTGTGATTTGTGCCAGATGGGAAGAGTTCCATGTGCTTAGCTTGTCTGCAAAATCTGCGTGGTGTAAACAAATGCATAATTCTCATGGCAATGGTCGACCTTCAGTCAAATACCCTGTGACATTGCCCAGGGCTGAGAGGCTGGGCTTCCTGTCTGGAGGCAGCAGGCACACTCCAGCAGCAATAAGGAGCTGGGCTATGAAAGCACAGGAAGCTTTCTGGTTATGGGTGAATTGGGGAGTGTAGGGTGTGCTGGCCCTAGGCGGTCGTTTCTATGGAGAGTGCATGTGAGCCCAGTGCTCTGATGGGTACATTTTAATACATGCACATTAGTTAATTAATGAGGCTCTTCCTGTGTTCAGGATATTCAAGTACCAGCTTGTCTGTCTGGGAGTGAAGGATTATTGTTCCCAGATGTGGGGGGGAGGGAGGTGCTGAAACTTGGAGGGATTAAGGCCAAGATTGTTCAGCCTCCTAAATCCATATTTAGGCTTCCCCGGGTGGGATTTTCAAAGGGAGCCAAATGCCTTAAGAGCAGACGTCAAGCTCGTGCTTGTGAATAGGTGGGCCATGGTGATTTACTCAGGATCACCAGGGAGTTGGTGCTGGAGCTCGGACCAGGGGGCAGCAACCAATTCACCTGGTCTGTGCTTTGAAGCTTCAGACACTAGCCTGTGCGCTCTGCTCTGGGGGTAGCTGGCAAACGCTTGGTGTAAGGAGAGGAGGGGGCAAGCTGATGGCCACAAAGCAGGCAACTTCCTGCCTAGCCAGGTGCCCAACACAGCATAGGGACTGTCGCATGAGAGCATCAGTATCCAGTGCTCACCCTGTTCTCTCTCTCTCTCTCTCTGGATAGATGCTACAGGGTTGGTGGCAGCCCTGGCCCAGTTCGCTCACTTGACCGCTGACTCCATTGTGAATGGCAGTGCCACGTCCCACATGGCGCCCACTGACCATGCTGACAGTGAGTAACTAACCCAAAGCCTGCTTCACTCGCTTTCAAAAATCCTGGTGCAGTTAGGATGGGCACCTGCCGGGTAGCCCTGCATCCACGCCCTGGGCAGCCACAATATAGCCCACCAGTGCAGTTTCCTCCCCTCCCCCCAACTTTCCTGCTGAGGAGCCTTCAGCCTGATGTGAGACAGCGTCCTAGTGGGGACAGGGGCTTTCGGTCTCAATGGCCCAATCACACCTGGGTCTCTCTGCCAGGATGGCGCCCTTTCGTGCCAAAGGTGCTGGTAGCTTGTGTGATGCAGACACCGGATTGAGACTCAACCAATTAGCACTTCTAATGCAAGTGCATGGACTCTCCTCTGTTCTCAACGCCTGCCCATATGTCCAGCCCCACTGAATAAACCAATGCCAGAGGTTGGTGCCATTTGCCTAGTGCATTGGGCCTCTCAGTGCCACCTCAACTTACATGGGGTGTGGCAGGACCCACAGTTGCTATCACCGCCTGGCTGATGGAGAGAGGAGGTATACATGAGGCTGGGTATGGTCTTGTGCCACTGCAGCCGTAGCCTTGTGAGGGGCACACCTGATTACAAGCAGGAAGGCTCATGTCTGCTATGGAGGGATTTGAATGACTCATTACATGGTGGTTAGGATGTGGGAGGGCAGAGCTAACGAAGTATCTTTCTCTGGTTACTAAATGTGGTGCAGGCTTCAGCAGAGCTTTCTTTCTGTTGGCACTAATCAGACAGGCACTAATTAAATGTGACGGGCTCTCTCCCTGCTTTGCCAAGAAAGAATGCAAACCCTTCCCTGAAGCAGGCTGCCTCTTAGTTTTTATGACCTAGCTCCTATTGTATCAGCTAAGATTAGGGCTGCACTGTGCAGACACTCAGAGAGGGAGTCCCTTCCCCAGAGAGCTTCCATTTGAACTAAAGGAGATGGTCCTACAAAGATTGGGCAGGGAACAGGGATGTAAAATCCCGTTTACTTGGTTAAACAGTTAAACATGGCGCTAACACTACATTAACTGATTAAAGGGGATGGGGTGGGGATGCTCTAACTCAGCCGCTCCTGGTTTCTCCCCTCTCCACAGAAGTTGCTGCCACAGCTCCTGGCCCCCTCCTGCTGGGGGTACCCAGATACCAGTTAACCACTACCCGGTAAGCATCACCCTTTTAGGGTGATGTTTATCAGGTAACAGTTTGATCAGTTACCCTCCCTAGCAGGGAAACAGACCCAGAGAGACAATACGACTTGCCCAAGGGCATGCAGGAAGTTAGTGGCAGAGTCAGCCATATTTCCCAAGCTCCAGTTCAGTGCACTGGCCGCTATGCCAGGCTGCTTCCCAGTTTCCTGTCTGTTCATCTGACTCTTTCCTATGGCTGCTGATCTTTCCTGTTATGCAATTTCACTTCTGGATAGAAATACGTGGTGCTGAGATTGCACTCGTCAAAGCATTGCTGAGGCCAGGGGTTCTCAGACTTCATTACATGGAGACCCCCTTCTGACAACAAAAGTCACTACGCAGCCCCAGGAGGAGGGACCAAAGCTGAGTCAACCTAAGCTCTGCTGCCCCAGGTTGTGGGGGCCAAAGCCTGAGCTGTATCATCCAGGGAGAGTGGGGGAGAGGGGGCAAAGTAGCCCCAGGTAGGGGGCCTGTAACCTGAACCCTAGGGCCGAGCCCTCAGGCATTGGCTTTGGTCCCAGGTGGTAGGGCTCATGCCTGGGCCCCTGTAACTCTAAGCCAGCCCTGAGACCCTGTTAAAATAGGGTTCTGACCCACTTTGGTGTCCCAGCCCACAGTCTGAGAACTGTTAGTTTAACCCACCCAGCATCTCAGAGGAAGCCTCCAGGGGAGTCAGTGTTTGGTCAGGATTAGAACTCGGGGGCTCCTGGTCCTGGTCTTGGCCTATTAGGCCACACCCCCTTACATGGGGAAAGAAATTGCCTGCATTCTTGTAACCTTTTCCCATAACGATTCTTTCCCCCATCAGAATTAACTGACACCTGCAGGGACTGTGGGCAGCAGAGTCTGGAGTACCTGAATGAGCTGAAGGATAAACAGCTGCTGCAACAGGCAAACCCGAAGGACGTGAGGAGAGCGCTGCAGGGCATCCTTCAACTGGGCCAGGTAGGGGCAAGCCTCAGAAGCGGGGCCTCACTCGTGGCAACACTTTCGTCTCAGACACAAGTCATTGCTGTGGGACAAATTCACCATTGGTGTGACTCCAGCTAATCCAGAGGAGCTATACTAGGAATGAATTAGACCTAATGGGTCTGAGACATACCAGTAGAAGGATGCTCAGATGATTCAGATGGAAATAAAATACAGTGTCTGCAAATTGCCCCCCCCCACCCCACCAGCTTCCTCTGCTGTCTATGATGTGCACTGGTTTCCTGGTTTCTACTTACAGCAGCAAATGTAACCCTTTGCACTGCCGGAGTATGGCTTCTGCTGGCTAGTGATGAGTGCAGATCAGTGCTTAGCAGCAAGGAGCTTAACACCTTTCACTTTCTCTCTTGCTGAAAAGCCTGTTGGATCCTTCCAGCTTGTTATACCTGACGCTGGGGACTGGCTTGGGTTTTATACAGGGCACTTTTACCACCTTCAGAAATGACACTTCCAGGTTCCAGGACATCTCCCTTCTCAAATCTCTCTTATGTGTATTTGCTGTTGGTACCACCAGCTCGTCCTCCAATATTGTGATCCTTGTGTCTTAGAGAGGCTGGCAGTTATGCACTGACTGCAGTGAGCATTAGATGAAGGATTTGCTTCTCTTCCATCCATCACTGCCTGTCCCCCCTCACTAATTCTACACCATAACCTTTTACACCAAAGCTGTGATTTATTCCAGCATCCCTTAGTCTGCTACCTCTTTCCTCTTGCTCTGTGTAAATCTGCTCTAATGTCTTATTTGGGCCAATCAAAGGGCGGTAGCTCTGGTTTGTATTTGGTAACAGTTTAAAATCTAAATGTGTATTGAATTCTTGTCCAGCATGCCAAGTCCCAGCTGGAAAAAGGAAACTTTATCTTGTATTTGGTTACATGGCTTATTCTTTATCAACTTGTCCAGATCCTGAATGTAGAGCAAACAACTATTTTTTCCTTTTTAGATTAAAAAAATAAAATCCCAAATGAACGTAATGTTGGTGAAGGCATCACTGAGAGCCTGGGGCCATGAAATGTTACTTCTTTTTGTATTGTATAGCAACCCCTCTCCCTTTCCTTATGTAGAAGCAAGGTTTGTTGTGCTGGAAACATCCCTGACCTAAGATTGAATTTGAATCACTCGGTCTCCTGGGGCTGCACATTTGGTTCTGCAAGGACCCAGTCAAAGCCCAATCTTTCAAATGTCACATTTAGCTGCTTCATCTTCTTTTTAAGTACCCTGTGTGCTTTAATTCCAGGAGCCAAGTCTAGGGGTTGAAGCAACAAGATATTGGGTAGCATTTCAGAAGAAATAACTTGAGTTGGTTTCATTGTATTTCGGTTCAGTAAGAGGCTTCGTAAATCCATGAAAAACTTGTGAACCCACATACACCCTCCTGTTCCAAAATCCCCCCTCGTGTTATACATTACTGTGCTGCTAGCTTATAGAACAATGAGCTCCTCCAGCTGGCTGAGAATGGCACCATGGTGAACTGTAGTTCTGTCCCTGGTTTTGGAGTGTCTTCTTTAAATAGAAACCAAACATCCTTGGTGACCCTCTGAATCTCTCTAAGATTTCTCTAATATAATTACTGAAAGACTCTGGTTCACCTGGGTCCTTCTCAGCTATTTATATTTGTGGAGTCTGTTTCCAGGCCAAAGAGAGATTTTTTGCTAGTTGTTTGTTTGAAATCTTTAGGAAAATTTTTATCCTGGTGCCTGATTTCATGCTGGCTCATCACTTTCTTCCCTTTGCCAGGAGCTGAGACCCAAAAGCTTAGACATCAAGCAAGAAGAGCTGGGTGATATGGTTGATAAAGAAATGGCCTCCACCTCCGCAGCTATTGAAGATGCTGTCAGAAGGATAGAGGTGAGATGAAGCTTATGGGCTCTTTGTGTCTAGCAGAGACAAGTCAGAAATGTGAGTGACTTCTGGCCATAGTCCCATTAGAACCGCATGGTTGTCCAGTATTCTCAGACTTGACAACATCAGTTCATTTGACAGAATCTCATGAAGGGAAACTTTCTACCTTTATTTTTCCTGACAGCCAATCAGGTGGCAGTTTTTTTTAACCATCTCTCCTCATTCTCAACAGGAGATGATGAATCAGGCCAGAAATAAAAGCTCTGGCGTTAAACTGGAAGTGAACGAGAGGTGAGTAAAAAGCATTAACTAAGGGAGAGTTAGCATATGTGGAATCTGGATCTTCTGTTTTTGAGGGGAAGAGCTATTAATGAGGACATAGCTATCTTTAAATGAAGCCATCTGTGTAATGGTGAGTCTGTTGACAAGCCTGCCTTTCCTGTGCCTTGTGCCGTCACCCCTTACTGAACAACAGCACCGTGAGAATTCTTATTTTAAGCAAAATATTCTCATGTAGAGTGGGGGGATGGGAAAGCATGTCCTCAATATAACATGCTGGGCTAACGTATGTATTGTACTGCAAAACTACATTGCTGCATTTGTTTTTAAGAAGTTTTCTGTTTTGAAGTTTTTCTCATCCCTCAGAACAGGTTCTGCTTGATTTGGTGTCATTTTCATTTCATTTGAATCACACACAAGATGCTCCATGATTCAAATTTGCAAAATATTTTCTCTTGTTTCCAACAGAATTTTGAACTCCTGCACTGATCTAATGAAGGTTAGTAAGTGTGGTATTAAACCCATGTTAAAATTCCTGAAAATATCAGGTGTTGGCTGAGCAATTGCTCTTTATAAAATCCTTGTAAAACAATGGAGTCTGCTTTGATTTGTTTCAGGCAATTAGGCTTCTCGTAATGACATCTACCCATTTACAAAAGGAGATTGTTGAAAGTGGAAGGGTAAGGCTCACTTTGGGACCACTCCTCTTTGCTGGCTGACATGAAATATCGAAGGATTTCTGTTCACAAATAGCTTGACTTGCTCAATTGTTAACCTAATGTCACAGTTTCTGAAGCATCCTGTATGGTATGAACTGTGGGATGTTATTGAAAAAGGCATCCATGCCTTGTGCTTTCAGGAGATATTTGCTCTCCTCTTAACAAGCCTGGTCAATGTACAGGTGATGGCAACAACTCAATCCAGCCTATTTTAAACAGAAGCCAAAATTTTCAGTCCTGGAGGCCTAAAATTCTAGATTTAGGTATTTAAGTAAATGTGGCCTGATTTGTCAGAAAAGTGGAATGCCTGCCGCTCCCGTTGACTTTGGGCACAGCATTACTGCAAATTGGGCCACTCTGCGGTAAACATCCAAATATGGATTTAAGAGCCTCCCAATTTTGGGAAAATTTAGCCTGCATGTTCCATGTTTTTGATTGACCCTGGGACGTGCTGTTTATGGTGTTCTCAAGAGAGCTGACATGTTTAAGAACAATTGTAAAATGTGACATCTATTTTGATATGTTCATTGTTTATTTAAAAACTGATGCACGGTTTAAATGCAACTTAACATTTTTGTGACAATAGGGGGCAGCAACAACACAAGAATTTTATGCTAA
Source organism: Pelodiscus sinensis (assembly GCF_052426305.1). Taxonomy (NCBI): domain Eukaryota; kingdom Metazoa; phylum Chordata; order Testudines; family Trionychidae; genus Pelodiscus; species Pelodiscus sinensis. Next base: position 29,775,343 of record NC_143085.1, on the reverse strand, counting down.
GAACTCCCGTTGGACAGAAGGCTTGATCTCTGCTTCCAAAGCTGTAGGATGGGGAGCCACACAGCTTGTGTAGGTATCTGCAGTGCCTGTAGGTTTTACGTCGTCTGAGACTGGAAGTGGTTCTCATGCACTGCACTAAGGATATACTGCACTAAGCAGATACAGAGTTTTTGTACGTCCAAACCTGTAACCAATGTGAGCTCCAGTTTCCTCTCAACTGAATTTAGAGCTGACCAAATAGACTGTTGTATCTCAGTTCTCTGTATCCACACTCCTTAGTCAACTGAATATCTAGTGTCTTCCTGTCTCCTGTTCTACTTGGTCATCAACTCCTGATAATACAGACATTGGTTGTAAGCTTTGTCCCAGGGGAAGCATTTTTGTTTCCTCTTGTTAACGCCCAAAATGTACTCAATATTTTGCTATCACAATGGAAACAATGGTAACAACATAGGATGCAGTCCTACCAGGAGTGGGACTCTTTTCCGATTGGCATGAATAGTAGGATTCGGTCAATAGGAAAATATTCCACAATCCTAATGCATTTCACAGCAAGAAAGTATTGTTTTCTGATAGCCTGAATCCAGGTCCTCATGGGACCACCCTAGTCATCCTCTTTGTTAAGTTTACACCCTTCTAGTACCTTTAGATTCTGGGGTTTTAACATGATTCTTCTATGCATGAACCCTTTCAAAGAAAAGCTTTGCAGACAATTATTTAAGTCCACATGAGAGTTTCTAAGGATATGTAGCTTCGTACTTCCCCGCTTTAAATTTATGCGAGGCTTCACTAATCGGACTTCACTATTGATCTATATTCTAGAGAATCCGCAGACAGAGTGGTCCTACATACAGGCAAATATGAAGAACTGATTGTCTGCTCCCATGAAATTGCAGCCAGCACAGCTCAGTTGGTGGCTGCATCTAAAGTAAGCTTTTGAATAGAAATGCCTAAGTAAGAAGTGTAAATCTGTGATGATCTCTCCTCTGTTGTTCTGGTGGGGACAGATGGGTGTCAACCTGTGGGGTTCTGTCTCCTTTTCAGAAACAGTATGCTGACCACATGTCCTGGTTTTTCCAGAACTGTCCAAATTTAAATCCTCTGTCCCAGTGCCCCGTCCGGTAAGCAAATGTCCCAGAAAGCCCGGCTGGATTCAGCTAGAAATGGCTTTGCCATTTCCCTCCCCGCCAGGACAGCCTTGCAGACACTAGAGCAGTGCAGCAGCAATGCCCCCCTGTCCTCCAGCACATAGGCGGCTCCCTGGATGCCTTGTCAGTAGTAGCCAAGACTGCTTCTGGTGGTGCACTGTTTCCGGGTTGAGTTGGAAGCTGGAGCCTGAAGCATTCTTCAAGCTCCAGTGCGGTGTGTGCCGCCACCCTGCAACTCCTGTCAGCCCACATCCCACCACCATGTGGCTCCCTCCCCCCGGTCTTCCCCCCTTGGGACAGCTCTGCTGCCTGCAGCCTGATCCTGCCATGCCGTCGTCTTCTCCATCTCCAGGCAGCCACTTGCTCTTTGTACAGCGGCCGCTGTGAGGGGGTGCCAGGTGGTTCCAAGAGCGCACCTTGTGCAGCTGTTGCTGAACTCCAGCTGAAGCCAGGTCCATCCGTGGTACTGTTTTTAATACCATAGTCCCAGTCCCCATGGGTGGCCCCGGCTCCAGTTGGAGTCAAGCGGCAGCTGCAAGAGACATGTTCCATGCGAGGTAGCCTCACCACAACAGGTCTCAAGCGGCCACCACTTGACTCCAGCTGAAATCGGGGATGCAGTCCTGGTCCCTGCAGGCGGCCCTAGCTCCAGTCCAAGCATACTGTCCCACCTCAGGAGCCCCTGGTTCCAGCCCCCGCAATCTGCTTCCCACATGGAAGGCAGAAGGTGAGGGAAGATCAAGGGGGAGAATTAAGAGGGAGGTGGATGAGGAGAGAAAGGGGCTTGTGCTGAAAGGGAGGGGAACCAGGGCAGGAGAAGAAAGGGGCAAGGTGGAGGAGAGACAAATGCCAGGGGGGCCAAGAGGAGACATGAAGAAAAGGGCATGAGGGGGGATGGGAGGGAAGGTGTCAGTGGGGATGGGTGAGGGGAGGGGACATGGTAATGCAGGCAGGTGGAGTGGCAGTGGGAAGGAAGAGGAGTGAGGAAGTTGGGGGTGCTGGGAAAAGAGGGGTTGAAAGGAGGGGTGGGAATGAGCAAGGCAAGGGATGGAGCAAGTCATGTGAAAGGGCACAGAGGGGTGTGAGAACTGGGGCAGAGGGTGGTGATGAGGTGGGAACCAGGGAGAAAAAGAGCAAGGAGGGCAGGGGCAGGCACTAGGAAAGTATAGGGAGGGGTACTACCTCCAGAGGTGGGCTTTCTTGTTGCAAGGGACGTGGCTAATGGGGGTCAAGAGGCATGGCTAATAGGGGTTGTGGGCGTGGCCACTTTGTACCTATTTTGGTTCAGAAAATATGGTCATGATGAGAATCAGGCAAAGCAAAATTCTCTCTTTAAGATGAATTGTTACTTTTCTATTTAATTTGTTTTGACTGAGATGTGTGTAAGAATCCAGTGGGTGAATTCTTCATCTCCAGAAGGGCTGGTGTTTGAAAAGAGAATACAAATCCTTGCTTCTCCTTTTGAGCTGACTCTGTAGCAAGAGTTCTGACATGAAACACAAAACCCCAGAATAAAGAATAAAAATCTGTAGACATCTGTGTTGGAGATTTTCTCTCTCTCTCTCTCTCTCTCTCTCAGATTGATAATGGGTTCTTTTATCTGTGTTACTTTTAGTTTTTATCATCTATCAATGTATGTAAAAAGCTCATTTTATTTTTCACCACTGATCCTTTGTTAGGTCACTTATTTTTGGTCACACAGGACAATAAATTAGTTGGTTTCAAATTTGCTGCTAGTCCATTTCATCTCCAAGTTTGTATGGACTAAAGAGTATGCTGCCGCAGTAATCTCTCAAACTTTTTAAAACAAAACCTAGCAGTTGGGCCTAACCTGCTTGATGCAATGTTGCTTAAAAACAATCAGATTTTTTCAAACAAAAGCAGGATCTTTCTGCCCTTTTCCATTTCCACAGCTGTGTCTCTGTTTAGTCTCTAAAGAGTTCTGCGTTTGCATTCACGCACATTGGGAACCATGTTTGCATACATATAAAAGACTGGCCTCTATTTGCATTTCCATTGCAGCTAAGTAATTCTGAAAGCACCTGGTTGATCTTTGCAGGTAAAAGCTGACAAGAACAGCAGGAACCTGGGCAAACTCCAGGAGTGCTCACGTAATGTAAATGAAATGGCTGCCAATGTTGTGGCATCCACTAAGTCTGGACAAGAGCAGATTGAAGACAAAGGTGAGGTGTGAACAGAGCGGGGGGGGGGGGGGGGGAAGGGAGGGGAGAGTGTCTGTTCAGAAATCAACATGACTCTCTCACCCTGAGCTTTGAACTCTCCATTATCAATTCATGTGCATTGCAAACAAAGAGATAATTTCTATGGTAAACACTTGCACAGAGTGGGTGAAAGGAGACTATGGTGATGGATTAGTGTTAAGTGCTAGAGGATTCCCACATTCTGACATTCTGGGGATTGGGACTCTTAGCCTGGAGCAGAGTTGGGGAACTCTTTTTTTTTTTTTTTTTGGTGAGGGAGGGCCCTGACCCACAGAAACATCAGTTAGTGTCCATACAAGTGAGAAGTGCAAAAAACAAAACAAAACCCCAAAGCCAAAACTCAGTGACCTGGGCCCCAAAAAGTAAGGAGAAAAAAATACCCCTCACAGAAGTGGCTCCCAACTGATAAGCAGGGAAAAAAAAAGTTCACTTTACTAACACTTAAGCTCAACCCTAGAAACTGAGGGGACCAGAACTAGTAAATTTTCAAGGTTTGGAGTCTGGATGATAGGACACAGGAATGGGCATCTGGGGGGGTGCAGGAGTGGGCAGAGGTGTGGGGTCAGGAAGGGAGGGGATGCAGGTACAGGGTGAGGGTGTACAGTATGGAAGAAAGAGAGGGTGTGAGAGCACACTGAGGGCCAGCAAATGGGGACACAGGCACTTAACTGGCACAGCTCGGGGGGGGTGCACATGGCTCCATGCGGCTCTGTGCACTGCAGAGAAACGTCCCTCACCAGCAATGCCCCCACCATCCCATTGACTGCAATTCAACCAGCAAGGAGCAATCCCCATGAAGCATGCAGGAGCCACTTCTTCCCCCTGGCAGGCAGATCCAGCCCTGGCTTGCCTGGATCCGGCCTGTGATGCTCAGGGCGTTTATTTTCCTCACACATTACTGGAACAACAGCACTGTTCCTGTGAGGTGAGGGGGATGAGCCCTGAGCCCCTCCAGCTGGATCAAGGCAGTCTGCAGGCCAGATGCGGCCTGCTCGCCACTTAGGTCTCTCTAGGCCAGAGGTGGGGAACCTATGCCTCTGTTTGGGTTTTTGGCGGCACCCACTAGGGTTTAGCCATTTTCACAACTATCTGTAGGGTTTTGAACTGGACAGTCCAGTATTTGAGCTTTCTGTCCGGGAAACAAATTGAGAAAATAGAACTGTATGTTCTAAATAAGATGGAATGTCTATTGTGGTGTCATGTCAAGTGTGTCCGGTATTTTTGTTGAAACCATCTGGCAACCCTAGCTACACCACTGTTCTAACTGCTGCTTCTACAGGGCCATCTTAGGGGCTATGTCTCTGCACCAAAAATTCAGGCAGACTTGAACTACTGACTCTGAATTACAGACCCAAATTGCAGCCAGAAAGAGATTGTTGTTGCTATCCTCAGTCTCCCTTCAACTACCAACTGCAATTATGCCTTAAAACTTTTCAACATCTGAATTTTTACATTTTTGTAATAGTTTGGTGTTTGTTGAATGTGAAATCTTCCATAACAGAGACACAACATAGGAACAGACATTTAATATCTTCTACAGGGACTAAGAGAAAAATGGCTGTTACGGGATCAAACTTTTCAGTCTCTTCCCATAAATATTCAGGTTTCTGTTTATAAAGTTTCCAGGGAGTAAGTATAACAATGGCCAACTGGCTGGCACTCTGGAGCTCGAACAAGGGAACTCCAAAACTAAGAGCATGAGGTTCTACAGGTTGATAGTCATAGCTCTGCACCTACAGTTGAGAGACTCTTACTGGGCAGAGAGAGTGTCAGTAACACACTCACCACTGGCTTAAAATAGCATGTTCCACACATATTTGAAGTGAGTGAGAGTATGTATCCAGCTAGCTCCGTTCTGTATCAGTGTTGGAAAATGATCCTTATAAGCTGCTACAGGATAAACCTCCCCTCTCCCTCTCCTTCACCACCTCCAGACACTATGGACTTCTCTGGCATGTCGCTAATCAAACTGAAGAAGGAAGAAATGGAGACACAGGTATGGCATCCCGTGCTGAGAACAGGCAATCAAGGTTGGGATAATTGTACTGATCTGGCAAACATAGAACTCTTGGACATCATCTCAGAACTAGTCTCTGAGAATCTCTTGCTGGGGAGGGGAGGGCGGCGACAGAATTGCTGGGTCTCTGGACAAGGGGGGCCAGCTTTGTGCTTCTGGCAGGGGTGGGGCCTAGAGTGGAAGGGGTAAGGCCCAGGCTAGCCTTCCACTGCCAGCCCTTCAGCACAGGCTGGGGCTCCAGCTGTGATTTAAAGGGCTTGGAGCTCTGGCTGCTGCAGTAGCAGTAGGGCAGCTGGGGAGTTCTGGGCCCTATTGTTTCACGAGGCCCCAGAGTAGCTTGGCCCTTTGCCCCCCCATATGTGGGCCTGATCTCTAGTAAGGATTTAAGCAAACACTGTAGTGTATCCAGTCTTCAGCAATAAGACTTTAAGATGAGACATAAGTTACTTTGTCTGATTGTTGCCAGAGAGTTCAGATTTGTAGAATAGGAGCATATGGCGGAATGTATTAGCCAAGACTGAATCTGGATGGGACACTGAAGCTCCCTAGAATTCTTCTTGTGGTGAAACAGCAGAAATCCCTCCCTAAAGCCCACTGTAAAGTTAACACTTTGTTGTGTGGTGATCCTGGTGAAGAATGGCTGCTATGTTCTGACCCAGATGTGATTAAATTTCTTGAGTGGAAGATCCCTATCAGATAGTTAAGAGCTTTTAGGTCCTATTACAGACCTAGAAACCAGCATAGCCATGCTAGAGAGCTTTGGAAACCATACTGTGATGGCAGATTTGTCACTTCCTCTGATTGCTGTTGCCTACAGCTAGAGAGAGCATAGTGGAGTGCACCCAGCAACTGGGGATTACAGGCCCTTTTGTTACGCAGGTGAAGGTGCTGGAGCTAGAGAAGAAGCTGGAGAATGAGCGAATTCGTCTCGGCGAGCTGAGGAAGAAGCATTATGCTTTGGCTGGGGTGTGTGAAGACCCAGATGAGGGGGAGGGGAAACCAGCTGTGACACCAAAGCGGGGCGTCTTAAAGAAGCCACCACTGGCTCAGAAACCTGCCTTCCCGCTAAAACAGGACTGTGAGGTACAGTATTCCATCTGATCCATTCCCCGTCCTCAGTGTTAACTAAGCCATGAGCATTTGGGTGGGTGCTGTGTCTTATTTACATAAGGGGAAACTGAGGCATGTCCAAGTGAAGTAACTGGCTTGTGGGGCTCACAGTGAGCCACTGTCAGAGGCAGAAATTAGAATGTGGGAAAGAGCTCAGTTGGCCATTATGGCTGCTACACACACTCAGTGTTTTCAGCACGAATAATCCCCAGTACACATCAATCCATAAAATGGGTGGGCTTCATACAATGAAGGTGTAAGTGGAGAGGTTCTTGGTTTGCTTCCATCACAGCCCTGCCATCCAACCAGGAATTGTTACAGGGCAAAGGTGGCAGGGGGCACGGGAGGATGGAGTAGCAGTGCACCTACCCTCTTGGAAGTGGGTGACCAGTGAAGAATTATTATTTATACCTAGTGTCCAGAGATGAGGTTCTAGACATGGTATTAGGTAGGTCCCGGCCTCAAACACCTTACAGTCAAGTTCCAGGCAAAGGTTGGGGAGTTAAACTTGTGATCATGCTAATTGCGCTGCAGAGAATTGGGCAGGAGCATACTTTGAGAACTTTGACTGCTGCTTTGGCAAAAGGACCCAGCTGTGGTGATGGTCATTTGCACAGATGATGCTTTTTACTAATGGAATTAACTGTTGTTATTTTTCTACATTGCCTTTTTAGCTGGAACAGCAGGACGGCATTTTTCAGGCTCACATCATAAATTTCTAGGAGGCTACAGAAGTTGTTTCAGCACAAAAAGAGGAGGCAATGGCATGGGCTACTGCATTTGCCTTCTAGCCCAGTACACTTCAGCTTGGTTGAGGGGGCCAGGATTAACTGCCCATCATATTCCTGCTGGGCTTAGACTGTGCTGGCACCAGTTTACCCCTCACAGGCAGACTAGCAAGTGCTGCACATACTATGATGTAGGCATTCCACAGCTGTTAGATCTGTGTTTTAAGCAGACGCTGACTGGATTAACCCACAAATTGCCTTCAAGCTGGTCTGCCTTTATTGTTCAGCTGGTTTTCCTGACTGCCACATGTGAAGAACAACATGACGTGACACTTCCTTTCTAGCACAAGAAAAATTGGGTTACTGTTGTTTACTAAAGCAATGCTACTTAACCTGTGGCACATCAGTTCAACAGAAAGAGAATGGAGCAGCTCTTCTAGGTCACTTTTTGTTTATCAACAATAGGAATCTTAAGTAAATGGAAGTGTATCTCACTCTCACTACTGTAGTGCACACATTTTTTTAAAGAAATGTGAAACATTTTTAAATGTAGGAAGTTGATCTTTTCCTGCAGCCATTCATGGTATACAATGTGGCAGCTTGAAAAAGGGCAACTGATGTTTCTTCATGGGTAGCTACTTAAAGGAAGAGGCATAATTTAGTTTTAAATTGTCTATTTAAATGTCTTAAAGGAATAGGGTTTACACATGGGGAAGAATAGATAATATATATATGACAGCAATAAGGGTGCAAACTTTTTTTCTTATTAATGGGTCGGGGAATAGTTTCACTGTGTTTTATAGTTAAGAGAATTATCGGAATTAAACAATTTTGATAGACACTAACTATGTAATAATTATTGCTAAGAGGTCTGGAGCAATAAATTTTTTTGGGGAGTTAATTGATTGAAAGGGAAACTGTTGGTTTAAATACTATACAATTTCTTCCCTTGAGTTATAGTAATATTTAATTTAAGAACACTTAAGAAAAATAATTTTTCTTTTCTTGGCTAATAGTCAATGACTTTCACGTAGCTCATTATAGAGCGCTCTTCTTAAGTCAGTTTCAGATCCTGGGTCTTATGCCTAGCTCAATACTGGGATTGCAAGCAGTAGATGTAAATGTTTTAGATTGCAAGCAGTACATGTAAATGTTTTAGAAATGTTAACTAAACTGCCTCTTTCTAAATCACTAGGAAGTGTAGTGTAGAAGAACGTGACTGCTCTTCAGTATAGTATGATTAAGGAGAGCATGGAACTGGCTCCAACTCCCACTTCAGATGTCACTGGGCATAGTGCTGTATCAGACTTCTAAAATAGAAGTGTAGCTTTCTTCGATCTGTAGCATAGATCCATTCAGTAGCCTGCTTTTTCCCATTCCACTGATTTGGTACGTAACCTCTACACCCACTGCTAAGAGGATGGCCTGTGTGTTTTACACATCTGATGGTACAGGGCAGGAGAAGTCAGCAGTCAAACCACAGGCCAGATCTGGACAATTGAATACTTTTGAAAAGATACTGAAATCTTTTTATTTATGCAGTGTGAAAAACATTTTTCTGGTTTGGACTTTGACAAAAAATAATTGACTCCCCTGCTGTATGTTGGACAGAATTGTCATTCTCAGGGCTTAAATTCAGCTGGAGTGGAGATCTGGTAAATATTTTCAGACCCACAGGGCAGAACCCCTATAACCAGGCTCTGGGAAATACTCTGAGAATGTAAGCCCTGCTTTAGTATACCAAGAGCCCTATACCTAGCATTTCAAATGTGGATGCAAAAGGCATTAATGTATGTAGCACCACCTACAACCAAGATTGAATATGTTGGTCTATGGCAGGGGTTCCCAATCTGGGATACGTGTACCCCCAGGAGGTACGAGAAGCTTGCCAAGCGCTATGGGGAATATTTGGTAAATAAGTAGAATATCCTAATTGAAATATTCCAAAAGTACAGCCGCTCCCCGAGTTACGACCATCCGCACTTACAACCAAAGCAGTCGTACATGCGGATCCGAGTTACGAATGGCAATCTATGCTTATGAACAGCGCGGTCGCCATGTAACTCTATGGGATCCAAGTTACGAACACGTCGAGTTACGGACCAAGCGTTGGTCCGTAAAACTTGTTCGTAACTCGGGGAGCGGCTGTAGTCGTGTTTGTTAGTTAGAAAAACATTGTGGATTCTAGAGTCTACAATTTTTTTCCTTTCATATTGAATAGGGGGTATGGGAAGGTTTACTAACAGCCAAAGGAGTATGGGGACTGAAAAAGGTTGGGAACTCCTGCTGTATGGGTTTCAGAAGAGACACATTTTGCTTTTGGGGTAGTGATTTTTTCATTTCAGGATTTCAATTAAGGTATCTGGTACCTTTATTTTAGACTATTCAGAGCCAACATTTCTGATAAATCAAGTGAATCCAGGTGAAAAGTTAGCCTGTAGCTGCACTATTCTCCAGTTAATTTACAGTATTTCCATGCAGGTAACCATACCACAAATTATTTCTAAAAGGTAGCTCTGACCTGTAGTCAACAGTGGTTGCTTGATATTAACTTTTAAGTGCAAAGACAAGACTACATGATGGAACTCTCATAGCAAAAGGATAACTGAAGAGCTGTAACTGTTTTTATACCAAAATCTGTTTTTAGCAGGAAAATGTCTTGGTTTTGTATTTTTTGTAAATCTCAAACAAGCAATAAAATATGTTCATGGTTCTAGTATCTTTATTATAAACTGTGGCAGATAAAGGGACAGATTCTGCTAGCAAGTGCTAGGTTGTTAGAGCAAATGAAAAAAAAACCACATTAAGGCGCACACAGTTGCTTCCCTGGGATTCAGTATAAAAGTTACAATGGATGGGACATGGGCCTCAGTACAGAGGAGATCAAAATTGATGTGATGAGGTTATTTTTTTAAATTAAACATTCCAGCTATATCTAGACTGGGCATGCTTTTAACAGAAAATGTTTCTGTTAAAAGCATTTTTGGAAAAGAGCATCTAGAGTGGCACGGACGCTTTTCCACAAAAGCACTTTTTGCAGAAAAATGTCCGTGGCAAATCTAGACGCGGTTTTGCGCAAAAAAAGCCCTAATCGCCATTTTCATGACCAGGGCTTTTTTGCGCAAAACAAATTTCAGCTGTCTACAGTGGCCTTTTTGTGCAAAAGTTTTGCGCAAAAGGGACTTTTGCCCGAACGGAAGCAGCATAGTATTTCTTACAGTAGGAAGTCAGTGCTTTTGCGGAAATTCAAGTGGCCAGTGTAGACAGCTGGCAAGTTTTTCCAGAAAAGCAGCTGATTTTCCAGAAAAACTGGCCAGTCTAGACACAGCTGCCCTGTTCTACTCACATCTGTTGTCCCAAGGTTTATTTCCTTATGCATAGATTTAACTGAAAATCTATGCCTCATTCCTGGCTCAGTCCATCTCTTCCCTGAGCTCCTGCTATGAACTTATATAAGACTGAAGGAGGAACAACCTGTTTTTCAATTCAAATACCCACAGCCCTCTGGATTTCATGGTTTATAGGCAATCCTGTTAACTGAATAGTTGGGATGGATAGTACCCCTCCCATCAATCACAAATGCTAAGTTTTTGTTTACACTTTTTCCTACTTAAATTACTTTTAGTTCTGCAAAAAGTTTTAAAAACACTACAGATCATTTATTGGTTGGGACTGTTTGATTTGCACAGAGTGACTACTCCTGATCACATTTACCTAACCACTAATGTTTAGTACATGTTCATATCCCTCAAAATAGGTTAGCATATCTCACCCCCTAGATAAATATCTCTTGCCTTTCCTCTCTGGCCACATCTTCTCTAATGCTTGTGGCTCAGGGTCTGAGAATAAAGGAGCATCTTTGAAGGGAAAATATTTAAGGAAACAAAAGGGAAGGATTATTGTAGGGGAGAAGAGTTATTACTGCCAATTTCACATGCAGGGCCTCTCTGGGCCTGTTTCCCAACATCCCCATTGATTCTGGACACCAGTGAGGTCAAAGGGCGATACAGTCTCTGGCTTTAGTTCAGCTGGCAGCAATGGAAAATATCCTTTTACCCATTGCTGCTAAAGCCAGCAATTAATGAAAATCTTACAAAAAACAAATCACAAGAAACTTAGCAACACTGAATTATCTTCTTTAGTTTTAGACCAAGTTACTGTCATTTGCCAATATGTCTGAGCAAACTATGCAAGGGGGTGCCTAATGCACCTTACAATATACAGCTAGAACACTATTTACACAGGCTGGCAGTGCAGCAGCCATGTTCTGGGGGGAGAATAGCACTGCATTTCTGCTAAGGATGTTAGGTAGTGTGTATTTTATTGATTGAACAGTGGATGTATTTTTGCATCAACTATTCAATTAGTCTATAGGGTGGCTTTGAAATGCTGCAGCGGCTTTCCAAAGGGGCAGTGCCACACAGCTGACCCCAGGCTCCCTGCAGCGCTACTGCTTTGAAGTACCCTCCTCTTCCCCCACCCCCTCTTTGCTGCCTCTATTAGATAGAGGCAGAAGGGGGGGGGAAGAGGAGTAGCAACTAGTCAACTATCCGATAAGCATTTGCTTATTGGATAGTCGACTAGTCCTTAACATCCTTAATTTCTGCAACTATTCAAGTTTGGGCTTGCTCACAGTTATGTATGGGTGCTTTTAAATAAATACAAATAGCAGGGTATGTCACATTCTATTAACCTCAAAGCTTACACCACACCCTAATTTCATTTCCTCCTATTCTTCCTCCTCGAACAGTTTGGCTTATTCAGAGTTAGGTTCATGCTATAGCTAATACTATTAATGTACCTAGGCCCTTACAGAGTCAAAATGCAACACAATAAAATCCTCAAGTGTTGCTTCATTTGCAAGGAAAACAGTGGCCAATGGGAAACTTATACAAAAACAGATCCTTTGCAGGTAGTACTGTTGTGGCCATGTTGATCCCAGAGTATCAGTTCTGCCTACTGGCCCACTAATGGGGGCAACTGCCCAGGAGCCCAGCCATTGCCAGAGCTCCAAGCCCTTTAAATTACCGACAGTCCCGAGCAGCATGTTGAAGGGAGGGTAGCTCTCAGCCCTGTCCCTTCTACCTGAGGCTCCACCCATTTTGGGAGTGCAGTGGCAGGCATCCCTTCATCTTGCCCAGTGTCCTGACAATTGTGTCACACACCTCCACTCTGTAAGTTGAAAAGCTTCTCTCTCACCCACTTATGTTGCCCTAAAAAAGATTTTACCTCACCCATCTTGGCAAATTACTAGCTGGGCCAGGATTAGCACTCAGGGCTTCAGTTCCCAACACTATGGCAATTCCTTCTACACATGGAAATCCACATTTGTAGCCTGCACTATGGAAGGACCTAACAAAAAGCAATTAAATCTTCTGGAATTAAGATCATATCAAAATCTGTTATGTAAGGCTCCATTCTTCACATTGGCTTGTATAAATTACAAGTTACATGGGACCAACACAGCTACAATAACCCTGCAAGTAGTAAGTAGACAATACGTCAAACAGGAATGGTTATAGCTTCCTTTCCTTGCCTGTGTCTGCAAAATTCAGCACTGGAAGGCAGCCAGAGAACTATTGCCTCTGGTTTGGTTTATTCAAATCATTCACAGAACCCTTCTGCAAGACTCAGATGTATCCTGAAACCACACATCAGGGAGGAAAGTAAGCCAATAAAAGGCTGAACACATATTTAGAACAGCTTTTAGATCCTGCAGAATTATCACAAAATTGGATAGATACAATAGAAATAACTTTGCTACATGCGTAAGAGGATATTGCACCGTTCTCTAATAATCTAAACTATTAATATGTTCCCCCTGATTAAGCTGTAATCCTACATTTTTCAGGAAAAAATAATCACCCAACAAATACCTAAGTCAAGGAGAAATTTGCACAAAGCAGACCTATGCTATTCATTTACTGAATATAATCTTGAAACTAACTGCAAAGAAAAAGTAAACACCAAAGAAATTTGGTTTATCATTTATTGAAATGAACTAGTGGTCTCTTAACCACTAACAATTCCATTCTTATACAGCACAAATAAAACTTTTATAGTGTTATGTTACATTAGAAACAAATTGTACTGAAAGTGTAGTTTGAGCTTAAATTACATAAAGATTCTTCCAATTTCAGGCTTCCCCTCTCTGATTTCCCTGTATGCAATGTATACAGATTTTGAAATTTGGGGTTAAACTTGTGCGTCATTTGACAAAGCAAGTAACATATCTAATGCATCAAGCTATATTCAATACCGTCCATCCCACCTAGAAGATTTACATTCTTCCTTACCTCTATGGTAAAGTGCATGTGGAGGGGAGGATATTTACATATCCGTTTATATGCTAAATAGTATTGTCAGATTAGTTATAACTATACTTTTGGGTTCTCGGCACTGTATCAGCTAAGTCTGATCATTCTTAGCTTTCTTCAGTTTCACTCCCTCCTGAACTTCATCCTTTAATATCTGAGAAATAATACATAATGTCACACTATGCACAAAAAGGGAAAGGTTCTTTAGTTTCATAGTAGCTTCCAACATACGTACAAACAGTGCTAATGATTCATGCACAGGAAGAGCAAAGCTAAACCAGCCAATAAATGCAGCGAGTTCCATGATGGAAGTACCTCCAAGGAATAAACACTTTGGCTAATGCAGAACTATAACCACTAGCAACTTATCACCATTTGTCTATCTACAGATGATTTTGCTGGATATGTAAATTACTGTGGTGTATAAAAATGAGATTTTTTTAAACAACTTTATGGATAAACATGGCAAATCCTTCTTCATTGCTGCAGTACATTTATCCTTAAAAAAAACCCACTACACAGTACAGGTAAAGTGAATAAGGTCACAATTTACAAAGTTTCATACATACAAATGTCAGCAGAAATAAAAACTGTCCAAAACAGGCATTTTAAGTGCTACCTACATTCTAAAATCAAATTATGCCTCTCAATTTAAACTCAGTGCCCACTTTGTTATAAAGACATTTCCTTAAATTATTTTTAGAAAATATTTGCCATTTGTAGTAAAAAATCACATCACGCTGTATATTAAAAAATATTTTGGCAAGAGAATTGAGCCAATGTCATCGTCATCTCTCATTAGCACTATACTAATCTGTACTGCTTATAAACAGCGTACCTACAAAAGAAACTACTTTTAAAAAATAGTTGGAGATACTGTCACATGGGGATAGGCCTAAAATAACACCTCCATCTCTGGTCCCACCCTGCTAGATTAGTAGTGTCAACTGCATTTCTGAAAGCAGGAGTCAGCCTCCTAAAGCTCTCTTCCTCCTTCACCATCAAAACACTGCACACAGGATGTAAGCAGTTACCCGGTTACCTAGCATGCATTAGGCTTATTGGATAGGTAACAGGTTAACTGGGCTGGGTGGTGAAAACAGGGCAGTCCTAGCAACACCACCCCCTGCCACACTGAAGCAGCCTCAGTGCTGGTATCGGCAGCTCCATCAGTCCTGGCTGTGCCATACCCCTGGGAGAAGTAGGTGGGAACCCAGCTGGCTGCATTGTAGTGGCTGCCTCTGCCCCGCCACACCCTAGGTTGGGGGTTATCTAGCCTGGCTGGGCCATCCACACTGCAGGTGGGGTCACTCCAACCCAGCCCAAGAAGCCCCCCACCTGTGGCACAATGTGGTGGTCCTGGCCGAACCCGAGCAGCTCCCCACCCACAGCAGCTCCCACCTGTGGCCCTGTGTCACAGTAAACTAGTTAAACATGTTGATTAACCAGTTAGCTGTTTACCCACAATTTTACATCCCTAGGGCACACATTTCACAAAAGAACATTTTCCATAAGCAGCTAGAGTTCAGGTACAAGATAATTACAACTGACTTAATAAAAGATGGATAATATATATATACATATTTTAATCCAATAATCAATTGAGGGCCATCAACCATACAAACAGCAGATACTACCCTTTTACAGAACTATATAAAAAAGGATGCCTTTTAGAGCCCTTAATAACAGGAGTGTTAAGCAATGGCCATTAATTTGAAAGATATGTTAAATAGTTTTACTAGCCCAATTGTAAATACTGATTTTAAGGCACATCAGCCACACACATGTGGTAATGCATTGTTTTCAGACAGCAAATTGCATCAGCTTCATTTGTATTTAATTTGCAGAAGTTTGTTTGTTTTTTAGACAAAAAAAAATCCCTGAATGGTCCTGCTGCCATCATCATACAAATTACTTTAAAAAGAGATAAGTAAAAATAATGTGGACTTTTCTTAATATAATTTTACTGGGACCATTTTTTAGTAGAAATAATTGGATCAATACCACTCCTCCCGGACAAAGGTAGGAAGATCATATTCAATACAAAATTCACACCATGCTGATCATCATCCCCTCCAATCACTTTGAAACTTTTTCTTAACTCAAAATAAATTGGCACTAAGTGTGCAATCTGATTTATATTACTATGTTTTTCAGAATCTGATTTAGAGACCCATTAAACACATAAACCCCTAAACACTAACACAAAACTCCCTGTAGACAACCATCATCTCTTGTGGTCTAGGTTATTTTCATGCCAGCCTTATGCTTTGCACAGGGATACTAAAATTAACATCCAAATAGCATCACCAAAAACTTTCTTTTGAAACATTAGTAATTCACAATTAACCATGCTTAAATTGAGCCATAATGGGAACACAATACCCTTCAAGGGAAAGAAATCCCTGGACCATTCCTGATAGAAAAGTATTTCAACCATTTCTGAAATGTGAGAGATGATAAAGACAAGTGCCTTTGAATGAAAGACAGAATAAGATTTTGGATATAGCTTTTTCACAGGTGTCATTGGTTTAGGTTGCAGTGCCGAGAAAACTGGTGTCAAATGGAGTTTAGACTATGAATGAGGATGCTCAGCATCAGACTGAAAATATAGATGTGTGACTCTGGCTTCAGTTCCTTGAACACCACAATAAAATACAAGCTTCGAAAGCCATGTTAAAATACATTCTAGATTACATACTTAGAAAGAAGATGGGAGAGGGGAAGACAAAGTAACCACACACCATCAGCCGCTGCACAGCAGGCATGAGAGAAAACTGAGATTGGGTAGGAGAAACTAGAGTGAGAAGATAGGCGTGGGTTTGGAATTTGATGTTGACATCATGAATTTTCTTCACAAAAGGACAAAAGAATTTGTCTAATACCACAAAAAGTGGTGAATCTATAATATTTTCTGGTGACAAAAGATATGGAGCATTTAATAGTGTGCACACACAAAGCAAACTTCTCACCACCATGAACATTCATGGTAGATCACAACTCCTAGATGGAAACAGATGCCGAATAAAATGGTTGCCAGTATGCCAATGACATACTGACTTCAGTTTTAATGCCAATACACCTTTGGTGTTATGGTCAGTTAGGCAACTATTTTGTTTTCTCTTCCCCACCTCCAGGAGTTAAACATCAAGCATTTTTCACCATATTGAAAGACTAAGGTTACCACCATAAGGACAATAATCCACATAAACATTTGCCCATGCAGAATAAATGTCACTTTCAGCTTAACAAACACTTAACTGGATGACTAATTTGGATATCAAGGTAAATGCTTTTAACAGACTTCTAAAGAAGTCAAGTATTAAACAGTCTTCAAACTACAAAATGCAGCCATTGTAACACATTTCTAGGAAATCAGTGCTTAAGAATTTCATCTTCTTGATTCTGTCTTCCTCATAGGCAACATCATTTAAAGGTACACTAAGAACGCTTTTTATATGTGTTTTCTGCAGCACAGGAGGAAGTGTTCAAATCCTGACCCCCCCAGTTACTGCACCCCCAAAACATAGGTAACTGAACAATATTTTGGGGGAAAGACTTCTTCACTATGGATGGTGGTCACTTGTCCTAGAATTTCTGCTTAATACTGCTTTTAAAGCAGCTCTCTTCTGCCATTCCCATGGCTCAGATGCCCAGGTAGACTCTTCAGTATTTAAATTGTCTAAACTATGTTCAATGTAAAGTTTATTCTGCATGAAAATAGGAGCAATGTATAAGCTTTTCTCCACACACACTCAACCTTGAAGAGTGATATTTTATCTAGGACATACAAGATCTATCTTCCTAGACAGGTTAAGATCAGGAAACTGAAACCAGAGGAAATTGAAAGTTAAGAGTCCATCTGTAAGCTGGCACTTGGTAAATGTAAAATCTACCTGGTTGCTTTTACCAAAACTTTACAAAACCTAACTCAAGACTAGCTATTTAGAATTTGTGCACTTCTGATTCTCAGAATAAGTTTACTGTACACACTCATCAACACTGTGGCTTAGACTTTAGGTTAAATTTTCAAGCTATGCAAACTCCCTATTGCAGATTTATGCTCACCATTCAAATACAATTACCACATATCAAATAGCACAGGTGATAAAAGAACATTATTTAGAGACAGTTTGCAATTATAAATGCTTAAATCAGGCTGCAATGGGCTCGCCATATTAAAACAGACAAATATGCTCATTTATTAAACCCATGTACTATCACCAGATTACATTGAGACAACACTTAACGCACAAATTAAATTACTGCACATGGTCTTGTGACCTGTTAGGCTTATAAAATTACCCTTTTATTAGCACTTTCTGAGCTTATCTATTGAGCTGTTCAGAGGCCAAGAACTTTAACAAATCTGCTGCCTCTTAACTCCTAAGGGGAGGGCTAGTCAAAAGTCCTATTTTTAGACTAAAGGATTTCCTGATAAGATTTCCCAGTAACTGCTAACAACTACCAACTGTTAAGAGGAAAACAGCCTATTGTAAAATCCTGGTTAGGATGGAGAAAAAAAATCCTTAATGTTCTGTATTCTATAATTCTAAAAAGTTCTATCACCACCTTTAAGGGAAGACGGACCAAGAATCATTCCAGCCAAAAAAAAAAAAATTTTCAGGAGCTTCAGGACATTGGGAGACAAACAACTGAACAGAGAAGCCCCCAGAAAAGAGACAAACACATGTTGGGCCCTCTATACACATAACTGATCCAGTATGAAAAGGAAGCTTCAGGAGGGATTGGAAATATGAGGCTGTGGTGGTTTAACTGGCATCAAATGATCTCTCAGGGCTAGATTAAGACATAGGCTTGTGCTCAGTACCCTGCCTCCTAGAGTTACACAAAGAACAGTTATTCTATTGTATCACTGGAGTTCCCAGTACAGCTTTTCTAAACAACTATTTGATTGGTCCCCTCAGAGACAGCTTTCCAATGCAGTGAAGTAGATCTTTAATGATTACTATTCAACACGAGTTACCCAGAAGAGGTAAAGTGAATACAGTCGTCATTTACAAAATTGCATACAAAAGGTTAGCAGAAGAGAAAACCATCCAAAATGGGCATTTAAAATGCATTCTACATTCTAAAACCATGTTACACCATTCCAATTGAACTCAGTGTCCACTTTTATGTTATAAAAAATGTTTCCTTAACACTGATTCTTATTAGGAAATATTTCAAATCATATCACACTGTATATTAAAGAACATCTGTGCATGAGAATGGAACTATCCCCTCATATGGGATCCAACTTGTCAACAGCATCTTAACAACCTATAGTACCAATCTATAGCAAAATTTACTCTTTACCTATAATAGATGTAATTGAAAACAATGTCAGACTGCAATAGGCATGAAATAACCCCTGAATCTCTCACCCTACCCAGACAGATTATTGTGATATAATTTATGTTTCTGAAAATAAAATTCAAAAAGGTTTCAAAGTACTTTTTCCTTCACCTCCAAACATTGCTTTGAATATGCAAATAAGTAACTACAAACCAGTTTGCACATACACCAATACTCATTAATGGCCAAACATTTTCCAAGAACACTTAAGAATTCAATTTTGAGACTGAAAGACATTGTGACAGCTTATCTTTCTAACAATCAAACTAATCATCCACTGACAGCAATTAAGCATACAAATAGCAGATACTGCCTTATTCTAAAGTACCTGGTGAAAAATCTTTCATAAAAGAAAGCGTTAAACCTATATTAAACTTATATCAAAAAGCTTAAGCAATGGCTATTGATCTGAAATATAGGCTAATATTCTTACCAGAATATTTGCCTATCACATGTAGTGATTCTAAGGCACATCAGACACATGCATATGTGATAATGTATTGTTTTCACACAGTAAATTGCATCAAATTAATCTGCATTTAGTTTTCACAATACAGTATTTTTTTAAACAATGCATCCCTGAATGGTCTTGTTATCAATAAAGATACTAAAAACAGACAATTTAACAAGTAATAAAAAATAGTTTTGGACTATTTCTCAGTAATACCAATAATGGGGCAATATCATTTAAAAAAGAGTTAGGTGCCTAAAATGCAGTGCAAAGTTCAAAATACACTTATCTCATCCCCGCCATGGTTTCTGAGGAATTTTTTAACTCAGAAAATAAACTGGCAACTGATAAGCATAAGATCTACCTATCTGTTTTTATAAAATTTTAGCAAATCTAATCTGTGTGTCAAGAGTTTTTATACACCTCTATTAACCTTGCAGCTCTACACCTGTATTTATTATTTTTACAGCAGCTTTACAGTCAGCATACAGATACAATGGTAACTATACTAGCACTGGGATCATAGAACATATTACTAAGAAAAGACACTTTATAAAATCATGTACCGTCACTAGATTACAGAGAAACCATACTTATGCAAACCCACTGCACATTGTTTCACAACTTGCTAGGTTTACAAAATTTCCCCTTTCTAGATTTACATAGGGGAAGCTATTCTAGTCCCTATCTGCAGTCTCTGATCTTCAAGTGGGAGTGTTCAAACCAGAGGGTTTCCTATTATGAGATTATTAATGTATTATCAACAATTACCAAACTCTAGGGGGAAATAGCTAATTGGTAGATGGAGGCTTTACACAGACCCAGGAGGGTAGTGGGACATTTAATACTCTGATTTGATCCTTATCAGAAAAAATATACTGGAGCCTTCCAAGCAATCTACCACTGTCCTGGACAGTGTCAGATGGTGATCTGAAAAAGTCTACCTCCACATACAAGATGCAACAGATTCTGAATTATGTTTCTTAAATTATTATTCTAATTAGTAGCAAGGCAAGGGTTGACTGAGGATGGGAGAGGGCTGAGAATAAGTATTTATGGAATTTTGATTAGACACCAAAGAATATGGTTGCCCCGGTTTGGATTAAGGCTTGGTCTTGTGCCTAGGGCCCAGGCTCCAGGAGTCACACAATGACACTGAAAGTTAAACTGTTGTAGAGATCCTTTTTCTGCTCTCAAATGGCTTGAGAATGGGAGGAGACTAATTAAGTAAGATGCAGTCACCCTAGAGTGTTCTGACTACCGGAGGGACTGTTATCTGTACATTTCAGATGAAAAAAAATTTCAAACACTACAGGAAAGAAGGTTATGGTGTCTAGGAACAAGAAGTGTCTCTAAATATGAGACAAAGCAGAAAGTGAAAATATGAATGTGTGGCGCTTTGTAACTGCCCAGTGCTGGATTAAGACAAATTTGAGTCTAGCACTTCAGCTCCTGAAATCACAAAACATCAAAAGCTACACCTGAGTTAAAAAAAAAAAAAGCTTCTCAATCATATAGCATGAGAAGGATAATTTAAGCACAAAGCAAAAGCAGCTACCCTCAAAAGTAAGGCAGGAAAGTGGGAAAAAAATAGAAGAGGGCTAAATGAGATTAGATTCAAGAAAGTATGGACAATGACCTTTCTACAAAAATATGAACTGGCACTACAAATAGTTTTCTTTACACCGCTTCCAGGATCAATCACCAGTTTTATTTTAAAAAACTTGGTCTTTCAGGAAATAAATGTACAGAACGGACAAGCTCACATTTTTATTACGAAAATCTCAAAGAAATAATGAATTTGGGAGTTAAAATAGTTTAAGAATTTATGCTTTTCAAAATAAGCTGCCAAACATTTTCTGATTGAACTGAGTGTCTGTATCACAGGCTCCGAGAACAAAGTTAGTGTACCTGGCCACCAATGTGAAGCCATGGGCTTATTTCAAAGACTAAAGGTGATTTCCCTGCAGCTTTATTTATGCTTAGCATTTAGATACAATGGTAACTATCCAAATACTAGCACTTACAGCACAGAATATTCTTTATAGCTCACAATTAACCATGCTTAAATCCAGCTGCAATGAGAACACAATATCAAGTCAGACAAGTATGCTATTTTCCTTAATCATTTACCATCACTGAAGTATTAGGACAATACTTATAACGAAAACAAATCCACTGAATTGTTTCACAACTTGCCAGATTTACAACATTCGGTCCTGTTGCCTTCCTACAAAAAAATAGTTTACACAGTCACTGATTTTTCAAAAACAGAAAATAATATGATTACATTTACTGAATGCAATTTCACAACTCTATGTTGCAGCCTAAACTTTGTGTTCCATTGTACAAAACACAGAGGTTTTCCACTGCCTATATTTAGTCTCTGGAAGGGGGAGATAAAGGATTCAAATTTAAGCACCAATACATGAGACAGGCGCACCAATATATTCACTGTAGGATAAATCCAGGATGTGGTGGAAGACGAGGTGGTGGTCTTTGAGGCAGTGCTGGAGGGAACTGTGATACAAACTGAGTTGGGTATCCTGGCTGTGGCATTTGACCTGGAGACTGAACTCCCACTCGTGGAGGAAGGGGAGGATAGGGAACTCCTGGATAAGGAAGAGGTGGTCCTGAACCCATTGCTGCAGTAAATGGAGTGGGGAGGCATCCTGCTGGGACTGATGAAGGAGGTGGGGGTGGTATTCGCCGGGGCATAACTGAGGGAGGAGTGTTTGCATCTGAAGAGTAGGAAGTTTGTGTTGGTGCTGGTGTTGTTTCAGGTGCTCTTGGCTGAGGCTGCTGCTGAAGTCTCTGTCCCTTCAGCACCATCTCTTGGAGTTTCTCGATTTTTACACGTCGCAAGTGAGCCAGTATACGTTTGCTCTGGTATTCGTCAATGAATGAATCCAATGATGCATCACCATCAAGAAACTTTTCAGCCATATTCTGTCAAACATTGAATAACTCTGTTAGAAACGTAGTATGTTTTGAAGGAAACAGAAATAGCTTATAACGGCATGGTCTCTTCTTTCCTGTCATGTGTTCCAACTTGCATGAGGAAAACAGAAGAGGGCATACAATTCCAAGCAATGTTTTTCTCAGTTATTTTTTAGTTCATCTCTTTTCATCTCTCATTTGTGCCCATACCATGGTAACAAGAACATTTACATTTGGCTTTTGCTTAGCAGGGCTCTCATGTTTCCCTGAACTCTGGAAGCAGGAATGAATCATATTCAAGGGCTATCCAGGTGGCTTGCCAAACCATTAAATTTTCAATGGATTAACATGGGCTACATGGACCAGCTTGCCTCTTAGAATTAGGGACGTAAAGGGTTAGCAGGTTAACCAGTAAGCATGTCCCTTACCTGGGTAACCGGTTAACTGATGGAGAGCAAGGATGTGAATGATAAACCAGTTAACATCATCCTTAATGAGTGTTGCCTACCGGTTCCAGCTAACAGGTGGGGGGCTGGAGCAGCTCCCCACCTGCTGCAGGCAGAGGGCTGCTCTAGCCTGCTGGAGTAGCCCCTGCCCATAATGGCCCGGCCCAGCCCAGCCCTCCAACCCACCTCTCTTTAATCAGATAATTGATTAAACATCATGTTTAAGTGGTTAATTTAAATGGGATTTTGCATCCCTAGTGGGGAGCTACTCCAGCTGAGCCAGCTGCACAATCCATCCCAGCAGGGCCATCTGTGCTACAAGTGGGGAAGCCCTCGAGCATGGCTGGGCTAAAGCAGCAAACTGTGCCAGGCCCTGCCAGAACTGGCTAAAGCAGTTCCCCATCCATGTTCCCATTACAGGCAGGAGGTTACTCCAACCCAGCCAGGCCCACTGTACCGCATCATGAGGTGGCGGCTTTTCCAGCCCCACCAGAGTGGTCCCGATTAGGTTAATCACCAAATTACATTTTACATCCTTACTTAGAACATCCTCCACACAAGAACTGGTGTCAGCACCACTAAAGCAAGAGTCAGAGATCAATATTATGTCATATTTTTAGTCTACCATTCTCAGTGCTTGGACAAAGCGAGGCTTTGGTAAATGCTACTTCGTACAAAATAGGTAACCATACATATTAATATAACAAATTATAATTTGCCCTGAAAATGACTTTTTGGGATAACAAGTCATCTTTAATAGGTTTGGTTATTACTCTTAACAAGCAGTGCAGTGAAAAGAAGCCAGTATCCCATGGGCTATTCACAAATAGAGCCAACCATGTCCACACTGGTAAAAACTTGAGCACAGTGAGGAGTAACCAGATATTAGACAGCTATGAAAGAATCATAATGGAATGTCCCATTGCTGCTGCTGTGGAGGCTTTCCTCTTCCCCTAGAACAATGAAACACTATCTTCATCACTGATACTACATTTTCAGTCTGTGTAAGACAAAATGGCTCATCACCTCAGTTTCTCATCTCACCCATATTCCAAGAGTGACTGACACTTTCTGTTAGATTAACACATGCACCTGGCAAGCAATATTACATCTGGATATTTTAAAAGTTCTACACGTGTGTTATTGGGCTGTAAACAACCTGAAGCCATATATACACTATGGAGACTACAGCAACACAGCTAATGCCCCATACCTATGCCAGCATAACTCCATAGCACAGACACAGTCTACAGAGACTGAAGTAGTTTTTCTCATCATTGTAGGGACATCATCTCACTGAGCAATGGTAGCCAGATCAACAAGTATTCTTCTGTTCATCTACCTGCATCCACACGGGGGATTAGGTTGACACAGCTATGGCTCTCAAGGGCATGAATTTTTCACTGCCTGAGCCCCATAGCTGTGTGTCTATGTTTATTAGGCCTGGCCATGCTTTTGACACAGAGAGCATAAAAGAATTATAATATTTGTGTTAAAAATCTGTAATGTAAGCTTGGAATCCTTACTCAGACAAAATAATTCCTACTGAACTCATCTGTTTACCAAAGTCTAATGCGATAGTCTGAACCCTATTCTTTGAAAAACCCTCAGATCTATAATATCTTTATTTAATAGTATGTTACAACTAAATGAGTAGCTATAATCTCTTATTACAGATGAGTAGGAGAATCTCTTATTTGCATTATATATGTACTGCTGTTACCTCAGTGTCCTCTTCAATCTTAGCCCCCTCAGTTTGAAGAAGCGCTAATAGTGTCTCCAGAGAAGCACTGCTGGATTGTTTATCTGTAATAATATGAAAAGAACAGTGAATAGAACAGCTACTACAAACAATTTCTGACTGAAACTGTATAGCTCCAGTGAACATAAGGCTTTCTTTAAAGGCCAAACATACTATTTGATTTATTCATTCTTTGTGCTGCTCCAGAAAGAGGAGCTAGCAAACAAGAGCAGCTAACTTCAGAGTTTTGCAAGGGTTTTTAGAGGGAAAGTTTGAACGGGGCTAGAGATACTTAACATTTTTTAAAATAAAAACCAAAACCACCTGACATAAAAAGAAAACCATCAAGAAAGAAATTAGATCTAGGAGTAAAAAGAGAATGCAGACAGAAGCCCAGAACGAGAATGGAGGCCATCCAGTTTATTGCACCCAGTACAGCATGTATGATTACCCACTCTATGGACAGGTAGCATATGTGTGCATTAGGTGCAAGGAGCTCACGGCCCTCAAAGACAGTGTATATGCTCTGGAGACCAGAATGGCTGTACTGGAGAAGCTAAGGAAGAGAGAGAGGCACACAGCTGAGACTTTCTGGGATATAGTAGAACAGTCCCACCTCTGATCAAACAGCCTCTGTGCTGTTGAGGAGGATGAAAGTCTCAGGGAAGGAGAACATCCAACTGGAACAGAGGGAAATGAACCAATAGTTGGGATCCTCCTTCCTGATGATGCTGTGGTATCATCTTACACTGAGGATACCTCTCCAGAGAAGGGAACTCCGGTCATTAGGAAAAGACAGATATTAGCAATGAAGGATTAAATCATAAAAAACAGCTTGGTTTGTGATGACTGGGAGAACCGCATGGTGACTTGCCTGCCTGGTTCAAAAGTTGTGACTCTCTTGAAACATCTAGATAGATGTGTGTGTGTAGTGCTAGGCAGGAGCCAGTGGATGAGGCACATGTAGGTACTAATGCCATAGGGATGAATAGATGAGACATCCCAGAGCCCGATTTAGGTTTCTAGGTAATCCAGGACCTCCATAGTAGCATTCTCTGAAATGCTTCCAGTTCCACATGCAGGTAGATAAGCAGAACCGCAGGGTCTCTCGATACATGGATAAGATGATAATGTATGGAGGAAGAGTTTAGATTTATTAAGGACTGGGAAAACTTTTGGGATAAAGGGAGCTCTACAAAATGGAAACAGATTGCTGGCACTTAAAATTAAAAAGGTCATAGAGCAGTTTTTAAACTAAGGGTTAGGGGTAAGCTGACAGGTGTGGAGGAGCATGTGATTGGACACAGAAATGGCTGAAGCCATTCTCTTTAGGTGACAAATCTAATGAATTGTCCCAGATTGAGGTGTTACTAAGGGACGTTTTAGACAAATTGGTAACTTTAACAGTAATAAATCACCAGGACTAGATGGCATTTACCCAAGTTCTGAAAGAACTCTAATGTGAAATTGTAGAACAGTTTTTTAAAAAGGCTCTAGAGGGGATCCTAGTAATTACAGGCCAGTAAATCTAACTTCAGTGTCAGGAAAATTGGCTGGAACTATAGTAAAAAACAAAATTGTCAGACATGTAGATGAATGTAAATTATTGGGGAAGAGTCAACATGGCTTTTGTAAAGGGAAATCATGCCCCAATCTACTAAAATTCTTTGAGGCAGTCAACAAGATCATGGACAAGGGGGATCCAGTGGATATAGTGTACTTAGATTTCCAGAAAGCCTTTGGCATGGTCTCTCACTAAAGGCTCTAGAGCAAAGTAAGCTGTCATAGAGAAAAGGTCTACGGATTGATAACTCATTAAATGATAGGAAACAATGGGTAGAAATAAATGGTCACTTTTCAGAATGGAGAGAGGTAGCTAGTGATGTCCCTGGGAGGTTTGTACTGGAACCAATCCTATTAAACATATTCATAAACAGGGCTTGACAAGCGGAGGCAAGCCCCGCTCGCCAGCTGCGCGGTTTGACATGCTGCACTTGCACAGACCGTGCTGTGCATGCGCTGATTGTGCTGCAGCATCGTGCCAGGCTAAAATCTACTCGCTACAGGCAAGTAGATTGCTGTAACTGTCGAGCCCTGTTCATAAATGATATGAAGAAAGGGGTAAACAGTGAGATGGCAAATTCTGCAGATGATACAAAACTGCTCGAGATAGTTAGGTCCACAGCAGAATGTGAAACACTTCAAAAGGATCTAACAAAACTAGGTGGCTGGGCAACAAAATGGCAGATAAAATTCAATACTGATAAATGCAAAGTAATGCATATTGGAAAACATAATCCCAACTATAAGTATAAAAGGATGGGAACTAAATCAGTTATTACTACTCAAGAGAGATCTTGGAGTCATGGTGGATAGTTCTCTGATTGCAGTGGCAGTCAAAAAAGCAAACAATGTTAGGAATCGTTAAAAAAGGGATAGAGAATAAGGCAGAAAATATCTTATTGCCTCTATATAAATCCATGGTATGCCCATATCTTGAGTACTGCATGTAGATGTGGTCCCTTCATCACAAACAAGATATCTTGGCACTGAGGAAAGTTCAGAAAAGCACAAAAAAAATTATTAGGAGCATGGAAGGAGAGATTAGTAAGATGGGAACTTTTCAGCTTGGAAGAGGCAACTAACAGTGGGATATGACTGAGGTCTATAAGATCATGATGAGGTTAGAGAAATGGTTCTAAGGAGAGCTAGATAAATTCATGGAGGATAGGTCCATCAATGACTATTAGCCAGGACAGACAGGGACGGTGTCCTTAGACCAGTGGTCTCCAACCTTTTTACACCCAACATCACTTTTTAAATGACAGAACAAACCAAGATCTACCTCTCTGCCCCTTTCTTGAAGCCCCACCCTCTCTATTCTCCTCCTCTCCATCACTTGCTATCCCCAACCCTTACACTGCTGCTTTTTTCCCCAATTCTTCTGTAGGAAGAAGTTTTTCCAACATTTGGCCTGTCTAGACTGGACCAAATGTCAGAAAAACCCTTCTTTCGGAAGCCCCCTTATTCCTCGTGGAAAGAGGAATATAGGGGTGACCGGAAGATCATGTTTGCTCTTCCTCTAAAAGAAGTGGAAGAACAAACACATCCCTGGATGCAGAAGAGTTTTTCTGGGGTATCTCCAGAATCCTGAAAAACTCCTGCAGTCTAGCTGTACCCTCACTGGGTTGAGACAGGATGTATAGGCTCTGGGGTGGGAATGAAGGATTTGGGTGTGGGAAGGGGTGAGAGGTGCAAGTTCTGGGAGGAAATCTGGATGAAGGAGGAGGTGGAGAAGGGAACGCTGGCTCGGGGAGGGGGCTCCAGGCCAGGCAGTGTTGGGGTCAGATGTAGGGTTAGGGTACTAAGCAAGCCACAGACTTCTGGATGTGATGGTTCAGGAATTTGGGTTGGGGTACGTGAGGGGTTCAGGGCAGGGGGTTCCAGTGTATGATAGGCTCAGATGTAGGGTCTGGAGGAAAGGGGAGTGCAGGAGTGTTATGATGCTGTGGCCAGATGGGGGCTTGGCCCCAACTGGGGTTTGTTGGCCAGGCTTCATTTTTAAATAAAATACTATGTCCAACACAAAAAGTTTCTGCATTGTCTTTATTTATGAGAAAGGCAATGAACCAGTTTTGAGTCAGGGGTCACTGACCCAAGAAAAGTCAGTTGGGGCCACACAAGTTAGATGCAAAAAAAACCCCTCCTCCAACCCGCCCCCTCTCCCCCCACAAGCTCCAGTAATGTGGCCCCAACTGTGTCGGTGGGAGCAGGGGACATAGTACTGGGGAAAGGTGCTAGTGGGTGCTTCAGCAGGGGACAGGGTGCCAGTGGAGACAGGTTTCTGAGGCTGGGGAGTGGAGAGAGGAAACAGAGGAGTAGGGATTGGGGAGAGGGGGCTGGGGAGTGGGGAGAGGGAACAGGTGCCAGGAAGGCAGGGGACAGGGTGCCAGTGGAGACAGGTTTCTGAGGCTGGGGAGTGGGGAGAGGGAGCTGGGGAGTGGCAAGAGGGAACAGGGAAGTGGGAAGAGAGTGCCGGGAGGGCAGGGGACAGAGTGCCAGTGAGGACAGGTTTCTGCAGCTGGGGACAGGGTGCCAGTGGGGAACAGATTTCTGAGGCTGGGGAGTGGGGAAAGGGAACAGGGTGCTGGGAGGGCAGAGGACAGGGTGCCAGTGAGGACAGGTTTGTGAGGCTGGGGACAATTGAGAGGGGACAGGATGCCGGGAGGGGAGAGGGGACAGGATGCCAGTGGGGACAGGTTTCTGAGGCTGGGGAGAGGGAACTGGGGGGCAGAGAGTTCCTTGCACCCGCGTCCTCCCAGGATTCTCCCCGCCCTCCACAGGGAAGCCGGCGCGTGCCTCCCGCAGCGCAGCTAAACCCCTGCGGGTGCCTGCCCCGAGGCCAAACCCTCCTCCTGCAGCACAGCCAAACCCCCATTGGCACGTGCCCCGGAGCCAAACCCCTCTCCCGCGGTGCAGCCAAACCCCTGCGGGCGCCTGCCCCAGGACCACACCCCTACGCGCGCCTGACCCGGGGCCAAATTCCCCTCCCGCAGCGCAGCCAAACCCCCGCAGGCGCCTTCCCCAGGGCCAACCCCTGCACTTGATTCACCCCTCCTGTGGCGCAGGGAAGCCACCACACTCCTCCTCTGGGGCTGACACCCCCTCCCGCAGCGCACCCAGCATGCCACAGAGCTATGGGAGGGGAGCAGCCAGCACACTTCCGGTACCTCCGGAAGTGGCGCAAAGTTGTAGGCAGGACTTCCATCCACCCAGCACTACGCTGGAGATAGGTACTGGGGCTTCTCGGGGGTGGGGGAGAAATAGGGGTGGGGAGGCCCGAACGCCTCATGATCTACTGGTCGAGGCCTTGCTATCGACCAGTTGATCGCGATCAACCGGTTGGTGACCACGGCGTTAGACCCTGTTTGTCAGAGAATGGGAATAGGCAACAGGGGATGGATCACTTGATTTCCTGTTTTGATAATTCCCCTGGGGCACCTGGCATTGGCCACTATCAGAACACTAGATGGACCTCTGGTCTGATCCAGTATGGCCATTCTTAAGTTCTTTATAAGAATGTGTTTTCTGATAATTTAATTTGAAAATTACTACAGTAAACTTATAAATGAAAAAATTAAATTAACTGAAGTTGGTAAATGTGTAATTGAAATAAAATGTTTCATAACTTGAAGTATAAAACAACAATATATTAAATGCAAGATTATATTCAGTCATTCTCAATTTTCATTGTTTGGAGAGTCTCAGAAAATTTTTTTTAACATCAACTGAAATTTGATCATATTCAGACAAAAGATCAATAGTAATTAGGTATGTATGTTCTTTCAAGCACAGAAAGGAATGTGTATTCCAATAACACATGCTTGTCTACTTAGTTCTTTCTACTAAGTGGAACAGTGTCATAGTCTATGAGAACAGTGGCATTTTCCAGATCTATTACAGACGATGAGCTTGTCGGGGCAAAGATAGTGTGTCTGTTCTGTGCTTATACGGCATTTAACACAATGAAGTCTTCGTCTATGACTAGGGCTCCTCTGTGCTATGGTAATGCAAATAATACTACTATAGAATGATCTATAATCCATACATTACTGTTTTGACACTTCTGTTCTTTTACTCAGTATCCGTACGCAGACAGCTAAGAATCAGGGATATGCATCAGAAAGGAAGGTATATTTATCCATATTTTAGATTAATAGAGAAAAATAGGATATATTTTTTCACAATATATTTAACCACAAAAACATGTTACCTAGTTTTGTTTTCTTGATCTGATATGCTTCAAAAAGAACCTGCAGCTCCTGATATTTTTGGGTCAAACTTGCTTTCAGAGAGTCCAATTTTGGTTGGTATAAAAGATTACTTTCAGCCAAACTTCGGTTGCTGGCAAGAGTCATTTCCTTGTTAAGCTGAATATTTTGGGACTGCAAAAGAAAGGTAAGATATAATAGGACAATGATATATTATTGATAATAATACTATACAGACAACACAAGTCTTATAAAAATTCCATTGAGCAACAAAATACAAGTTGTCTTGAGGTACCCTTATCACCACTGAATCAGATCCTAAAACAGATGCTGATATTTTTGAACAATGCATAGTAAACATCAATCCCCCCTTTCCTGCGCTCCCTAATGGGTGCCTGGAGTGTGAGAGGCTTGCAGCTGGGGCAGTGCTGGATAAGGATAGTGGGGGGCACACCCCTAGCCAGTCCCTTTAACCTACCTGGTGATTCTCTTTTCTGTATGATTTTATGAGAAGCAATCCCATTTTCCTGGCACAACCAAACCTTTACCTTCCTTTAAGTTACAGTAAGAGAAAGCTGTATACCGAATGTCCTAGCTCTTACCATTTAGGAGGAGTTCTTGGACAGGTAGGCAGGAAATTCTCTCAAATACATAGTGGATTACATGCTACAATTCCTCACAGTATGTTTTTTCCAAATAATTTAATCAACGTGACTAAATTTCTCACTCTTTAAAAAGGTGATCACTGAAGGGAAAGGCCAGGCATTTTGTAAAATGCACTGAAGTCCTAGAATAAAAGATGTAAACTGAGTGCAAAATATATCAGCCTTCCTCAAGCAATGAAAAGCAAAAATCAAGAAACTTGATGGTTCCCTTGCCCACACAGTAACAGAATTTGGGAACAATGAAGCAATCCTGGGTTATGGGGAAAAGTCTATTTTCAGTTTAATCCTTCCAGTTGATACATCCTAGTTTGAATGACGATGTTCACAATGAATGAATAGCCAGTTCTCAAAAAACAAGAAACAAAGACCACTGTAAGAGAAATTCAGAGTTTGTCCAAAATGAGTAATTTTTTGAGAAAGTCTTCATGAGACTGAGATAACAGAGCATTGTGGGAAAGGCTGTCTTGGCAGGATTTCAATTCAGACTTCAAAACGAGATTTAAACATCAAAGGGAAAAAATGTAAGAGATTTTATTTCAGTTGTTCAGTATGAACTGATGCCATAGTACTACTTTCCCATGGCCTTCCAGGGGGGCTGATTCAGAAGTTGGTGTTTTTTGTCTGCTGGATTAACATAGTGTCTATCATCCTGCACTTTTAGACTCACAAGAAATTGTATTTGTTTCTTCATCCCCTTGTGCCTTTTAATAAGAACATTTTGCTTCCATGGTAAACTTGGATGCACAGTGGTACACCATTGTGTCCCTCGTGAAATAATCCCTCGTAGCATGTCACAAGATGTATTATACCTCACACAAACACTGTAGGCAATTATAACTAAGGCTCTATCTATCTGGTGGATTCTTACATCTGCTCCCCCAAAACTTTTAGTATTAAGCTCCTCCCAGGGCCTGTCTTTGTGACCTACCCCTCAAACTGCCAAAGAACTGTTCTCTGTTGGTGACCTAGCCCTTCATTAGCACAGCAGCAACAGATCAGCTAATTAATGTTCAAACTCATTCTCTACACTATCAATGTCTTCTCTGTTTAAATTCAATCAACAATGACTAATTCCTCCCTCCAAAATCTCCTAAGCAGTTTCATGCTAGCAAGTTGCATCTCTTGCTGATTCTATAGGTGAAGTCCATTGCAAACACCAGGAACTCATCGCATCTCTCCATTCTCCCCACAGACAACTGACCTGTGTGTCACTCTCCTGTCCCTTCTGTTTCAGACTCCATGCAGCCTTCGCTCTCCCTCCCTCCCTCCTACCAAGGGATCTGTGTGCTCCAGTTGTCCCCTCCCCATGTCAGGGGCTCTGTCTCCTCTCATTCACTCCATCACAACACAGGGGCTCTCTCTCTCCCCATTCTTCATTCCCTCACCATGCCAGGAGCTCATTCCCTCAACCATTTGGCTCACATTCATTCTTCTGCCACATGTGAGGGGCTTTATGTTCCCCATGTTTATGTTCTCCCAAACTAGTGTCTCATCTCCTCTGATCAAGTTCTTTCATCCATTCCAAGGACCCCAAGTATTCCCATTCTTTCCTATGCCAGGTCTCACTCTCTTCTATCTTAGGAGCTCTCTGTGCATCCTATCCCCACATATTTCTCTTTTCTTTCAGGGTACCAACATTTAAAAACTGCATTGGGAAAACGGGCAGAGCTAAGATGGAGGTAGTACTATGCTGGAACATGTTAATGGCTGCCATTAAATCGTTCATTGATCCATTGACAACTACAGAAGCAGTTGAAGTGACGGTCTCTGCTAACCAGATCCCAGAAGCTACAAGTGTCCTTCCCATTCCTTCTTTCACCAAAATCAAAAGGCTCACTGATGCCTGAGACACTTCCTGAAATTTTGGAATTGGTCAGCTGCAACACACAGAGAACATCAAACTGAGCATTAAACATTGCCTTGCTTAGTCAATAAGAAATAGATTTAATAATAAAATACAACTTCTACTTCTGTTACCTAATGGTCTAAATATATTAATTCCCATTAGCATCTGCATTCCTAAAATGTTTGGTTAAATAAAAAAATCTCTCTGCACATGTGACTTACATATGACTTCTAGTTTCCCTTCTCCTTTTCCTTAATTAAACTCAACTGTAAAGTGAGTGTCCCCAGAGTGACCTTACTATTGGTTTGTTTAGTTTTTTTCTTAAATTATGCAAGTTCTTCTTCAAGTGGTTGCTCATGTCCATTCGAAGTAGGTGTGCGCGCCGCGTGCACCACGTCTTCCGGAGCGTTTTCCCTAGCGGTACCCGTAGCGCCGGCAGGGTGCCCCCTGGAGTGGCGCCGCCATGGCGGGGCATAAGTACCCCCTGCCGGCGCTGCCCCACCTCAGTTCCTTCTTACCGCCGTGTTGGTCGTTGGAGCGTCTCTCTCTATAGCTGTTAGGCTTAGATAGGTTAATAGTTCCCATTTCTCACTTTGTAAATAGTTGTGTAGTTAGATAGTTAGGTTTTTTTGTTTTGTTCCTTGCCCCCTTGGGGGTGAGGAATGCCAGGGCCGCAAGGCTTTAAAACGTGCACTGACTGCGGGAAGTTTATGCCCAGGGGCGACCCACACGACAGCTGCCTTAAGTGTCTGGGTGAGGCCCATTTGGCAGTAGCCTGCAAGATCTGCAAGTCTTTCAAGCCTCGTACCAGAAAGGACAGAGTTTCCCGCTTGAAGCTTCTCCTTATGGAGACGGCGCTTCAACCGGCACCACTGGACCAGCCTGCGGTGCGCAGCGCACTGGCCTCCACGCGCGAGGCCATACACCAGCACCGGGCAATAGGGGAGCTGATTTCACAGTTAACCCAGTCCCCCATCATGACTCCCCGGGTCTGCTCCAGGCTCCTGGGACATATGGCAGCATGCACTTACATGGTGCGACATGCCAGGATGAGGATGAGACCCCTGCAGGCTTGGCTGGCGAAGGCCTTCTGCCAGTCCAAGGGCCTATGGGACTCCATAATCACAGTGCCCCCGGACATTCTGGACTCCCTACTCTGGTGGACCCAGGAATCTGTGGTGCTCAGCGGAGTTCCCTTCAATCCCCCTCCCCCCTCGCTGACCCTGGTCACCGATGCATCCGACCTAGGGTGGGGTGCACACCTCGGGGGCCACAGAACTCAGGGCCTCTGGTCCCCGTCCGAACAGTCCCTGCACATCAACGTCCGGGAACTACGAGCAGTGATGAAAGCCTGCGAAGCATTTCTGCCAAGGCTCTCCCACCGCTCCATCCTGGTAGGTATGAACAACACTGCAGCAGTTTTCTACCTTAAACAGGGTGGGGCACGTTCCCCACCTCTGTGCAAGGAAGCCCTGCTGTTATGGCATCTATGTGTCACGCACAACATCTCGCCCCAGGCGGAATACCTCCCCGGATGCAAGAACCACACTGAGCAGATCCTTTGGAGCCCACGAATGGTCGCTCAAGGATTCTGTACTCATCCAGGTTTTCCACAGGTGGGGCTATCCCCACCTGGACCTGTTTGCCTCGGCACACAATACAAAATGCAGGAACTACTGTTCTCTGCTGGGGCTGGGGAAATTTTCCAAGGGAGATGCCCTAACGACCACGTGGCTAAAGGGCGTCCTCTACGCCTTTCCCCCATTTCCACTAATCTCCAGGGTGTTGACCAGAGCGAGAACTTTCAGGTCCTCGATCACCCTCATAGCCCCCAGGTGGCCCAGACAGCTCTGGTTCCCCATCCTGGTGGACATGTTGGCCTGGGCTCCCTTAGTACTCCCTCCAGTTCGGGACCTACTAACCCAACCTTGGGACGGAGGAATAATGGTTCACCCGGATCTCCGGTCTCTCCACCTGACGGCCTGGTTTATCCGTGGTTGAACCAACCGGAAAGGGAATGTTCCCGACAGGTACAGATGGTGCTCCTTAGCAGCAGGAAACCCTCTACGAGACGGTCGTACGCTGCCAAGTGGCGGCACCTCTCGTCTTGGGCGTCCCGGAGAGGAGTAGAGCCATCTTCGGCTCCTATCCCAGCTATTCTCGACTATCTCTTTCAACTTCGTTCCTCTGGCTTCTCCTTTTCGTCTATTAAAGTCCATGTGGCATCTCTCTCCGCCTTCCATGTGGGTACGGCAGAAGCCTCTCTTTTTTCTAACCAGGTGGTTAAGAGGTTTCTTACGGGGTTGGAGAAATTGTATCCCTCGGTGAGGGCTACATACCCCAAATGGAACCTCAATCTGGTTCTCCACAGGCTTACGTCCCATCCCTTCGAACCCTTGGCTAACTGTTCGCTGAAGCACCTTTCATTGAAGGTTGTTTTCATAGTAGCCATTACGTCTGCTAGAAGGGTATCAGAGTTAAGGGCGCTGACCATAGAGCCGCCCTACCTTGTTTTTTCTTGCGATAATGTGAGGCTACGACCTCATCCAACCTTCCTCCCGAAGGTGGTTTCTCCTTTTCACCTATCCAGGAGATTTATCTACCAGTGTTCTTCCCTAAACCTCACGCATCCCCTAAGGAGCGTGTTCTACACTCCCTGGATACCAAGCGAGCGCTGGCTTTTTATATCGACTGAACCAAGCCCTTCCCTAAATCCCAACAGTCGTTTGTCACATTTGGGGGAAAGGGAAAAGGTTCGCCTGTTTCTACCCAAAGGTTATCAAGATGGGTGGTGCAATGTATAGCAGAGTGTTACCAACTGGCGGGTAAAACCCCGCCCAGGGTAAAGGCACACTCCACCAGGGCGCAGGCGTCCTCGGTAGCCTTCGGCACCCAAGTGCCTATCACAGAAATCTGCAGGGCAGCCACCAGGTCTTCCCTCCACACGTTTACAACGCATTATGCGCTACCTCAACAGGCCAGGGAGGATGCAAGGGTGGGCTCTGCAGTCCTCAAATCTGTGATGTAAATATGTAAATATACACATCTCGTTGTCTTTGTTCTGGGTTGGTGACTTGTCACTGTTTATTTGTTCAAATAAATCTGTTGATTGTTCACCTTCCTTTATGACTCTGGTGCTATGACTGTTCCGACCCCTCCTCCTTGGGGTTAGCTTGGAAGTCACCTACTTCGAATGGACATGAGCAACCACTCGAAGAAGAAAAGAACGGTTACTTACCTGTAACAGTTGTTCTTCGAGATGTGTTGCTCATGTCCATTCGACTCCTACCCTACCTCCCCTTCGTCGGAGTATCCGGCAAGAAGGAACTGAGGCAGGGCAGCGCCGGCAGGGGTACTTATGCCCCGCCCTCGCGGCGCCACTCCAGGGGGTACCCTGCCGGCACTATGGGTACCGCTAGGGAAAACGCTCCGGAAGACATGGTGCACGCGGCGCGCACACCTACTTCGAATGGACATGAGCAACACATCTCGAAGAACAACAGTTACAAGTAAGTAACCGTTCTTTTTTTCAGTTAACTTTGTTCATTGTTTTCTCCCTAATCCTCTTCATGTTATCTATTTTATACTAATATTTCCAGTGTCCACCCATCTGTTTATTTAGCTGCTGCTTCCTTCCTCTCATCTGCCTTTTGTATAGCCTCTATATGTCCATCCATTTCCTAGTTTAACATTTAGTTAACATACAAACTGAAACTTCTTATTATTGATTAAATTGTGCTAGTAGAGGGATTAAATCCTTCAAGACCAACATACACAATGTGTATTTCATAAAGTGCTGTAAATACACATACATGTAGTATTTTGTGCAGTCATGTTATACAGCCGGGGCAGAGAGCCTACAGCCTGGGAACCTAGATGCACCCCTTGACCTTGGCTAGATCCGGCCCCTGAGGCTTGAGACTCCTCCTCAGCACTGGGGAACTTGTGCTGAAACTTCAGCCTCCCACTATCCCCTCATGGGGCTGGAGCACACAAAATTTAATAGCCTGGGCCCCACTAGGTTCTGATATGCAAGGCTAATATGGAAAGTGTCTTTCTGATTCTCAGTTGGAGGCCATATCAATGAAGGTTTGTTTTTTGGTTTGGTTTTTTGCTTCTCACTTGTATGGTGTCTCTGATTTTTTTGTGGGTTAGCAGCCACTGACCCAAAAATGGTTCTCCACCCATATAATACCAAGACAGACAGATACTTTTAATAGGTGAAAGGAATCCTTCCGGTATAGAATGCCAATGGCTACTAAGAATATGCGATGGCCAGCACCAAAACCAAAACTATGTTTTATCATTAAAACACCCAGATTGTACCAATATGAATTACTTATAGCAGTGCTGACCCCAGGCTCCATGCAGTGCTTTTGCCTCTGAAGTGCAGCAACAGTCTTAAGGCTGTTGCTACACTTTAAAGGCAGAGGCACCCTATCAACTAATCAAATTGTCGGTGCAAAAAACTATTCTATTAGTCAATATTTAACATCCCTAAATCACCTCTAGGGATTGTGTGTCTTTATTACTTATAAGGGCGGTTATTATAATTCTCAATTTTAAGTTGTCCCAGTTACCTGCAAGACCAGTTGCAATTGGTAGTGTCTGATCATTCTCAAGTTGGCAAACTGTTAAATACATATAACATAGCTAAGCAATAACCAGTGGGATAAAGGAGACAAATATAGGTTGAACTACTCTAGTCCCGTGGTCCCCAACACGGCGCCCGCGGGGGCATTTCAATGCGCCCGCCAGGTGCTCGGGGCTGGCTTGGCCCCGGGCACATGGCGCACGGGCACTTGAGGGGGGAGCGCGCTTGGCGGGGGGAGCGCCGGGCACGCGGCACTCAGGGGGAGGGGGCGGGGGGAAGCGCCGGCCCTGGGCACGCGGCGGGGGGAAGCGCCGGCCCCGGGCGCGCGGCACTCGGCGGGAAGGGGGGGAGCGCCGGCCCCGGGCGCGCGGCACTCGGCAGCGGGGGGGGGAGGGAGAGCGCCGGCCTCGGGCGCGCAGCTCTCGGCGGGAGGGGGAGCGCCGGCCCCGGGCATGCGGCCCTTGGAAGGGGCCCCGCCCCCGGGCGCGCGGCTAGGTGGGGCCCTGCCCCCGGGCGCACGGCTAGGTGGGGGCCGCCCCTGGGCGCGCGGCTAGGTGGGCAAACGGCCACGCCCCCTGGCGCCCGACAACCTCAAAAGGTTGGGGACCACTGCTCTAGTCCATCATCCTTGGGACCTCAAACCAGAGAATTTGCTGAACCTTGGGAGGTCAATATTGTCATAGAGTCATTGAACCATAGAGCTGGAAAAGAACTTGGAAGGTCATCAAGTCCAGCCCCCCGCTCCAGGCAGGACCAATCCCAAGTAAATCAACCCAGCCAGGGATTTGTCAAGCCGAGACTTAAACACCGCTAGGGATGGAGACTCCACTACTTCCCTAGGTAACCCATTCCAGTGCTTCCCCACTCTCCTAGTGAAATAGTTTTTCCTAATGTCCAACCTGGACCTCACCCACAACAACTTGAGACCATTGCTCCTTGTTCTGCCATCTGTCACTACTGAGAACAGCCTTTCTCCATAGAGAGCATTACAACATTTCCACTGCTTACTGGGCTCTTAGAAGACATTTTGGGGTGAATTAAAGTTAAATAACAGCACAGAACACCGAGAGCCAGGACTGTTGGATGTAAACAAACTTTATGGGACTGCAGGAAAATTGGCTTCACCCATGAAAAGTCGACATCCAGCTAAAATCATGCCAGACCATGGATGCTGCTGGATCAGAGTTTCAACCTATATCTGAAAGTGTAAACAGGAGGTAAAGTAATTAGTGTAATAAAGTGTGTAAAATTAGTAAAAAAAAGAAGAAAGTAAAGAAGGGAATATTTAGACAGAACAACAAGAAAATCTTAGTGAGTGTTGGCTGTGAAATAGTTTCTCAAGAAGGGGAGGTGCCATCTTTGGCATTTTTGACACTAGATAAAAATACAGTAAATGTACAACAGGAAACAAACTAGTTTTTGGCATGCAGATGATGGATTAGATAACCTAACCGGTTTTTTTTTCTAGTTCTAGATTCTAAGATTTCATTAAGTATGCCTCACAGGCTGCCCAACCACTGTTATGTAATGAAGGAACATTCCAAATTTCAAAACCTGCTCTTTTACACACAAGCCAATTTAAGTAACAATAGGTTTGGCAATTCCATCAAGTGACTGGTCAAATACTCCAACAGCACTCTGATATAGGAGTTGGACTCCATTTCTGATTGCATCATGGTATCATTCTTTTATTTTTAGAACTTTTTTTCACTGTACTTCCTATTTTTCTGATTTAAAATAATATTGTAAGTAACTTGGTTTTTGCAATTAAGCATAAATATTTAAAGGTAAGCCTTCTGGGGAACCAAGCCTTATTCTTTCCTATGCTTAAAAATATTTGAATAATAAATCAGTGCTTTAAAATATTAGACCAATAATTTTTTGACAGGTCAAATGCCCAACCCTGCAATAGGCTTTAAGTGACCTTGGAGAACACATTTAAATAATAATTGTTGTGAGGAAGCATGGTCTGAAGGAAGAAGCTGAGCGACTCAAAGGGGCCCCAAATTCTAATCCTAGCTCTGGCACGGATTCATTTAGGATATGTCTACACAGCCGACAGCAAAAAGTCCCCAAACCCAGGTTGACAGACTCAGGCTTTCAGGGCTCACATTATGGTGCTAAAATTAGCAGTTTGACCATTTGGTCTCAAGTTCTGAAGTCCGGGAGAGTACTAGGCTTCAGAGCCTGAGCTACAAGTTAAGTGCCGCTTTAGAGCCACTGTGTGAGCCCTAAGAACTCGAGTTGGTTGACCTGAGCTTGGAGGCTTGCTGCCACTGGCTATGTAGATTTACTAAGTGACCTTGGGCAAAATACCCAACTCCCATATTGCAAACTGTTAATCTTTCTCCCTCTGCAGATCATGGATAATACCCAGCTATCCCATAAATATGGTGTGAAGAGAAAGATAAAAATCAAGGAAATATATTAGCAAGAATCAGACTCAGATTGTACCACCTTCAAAAAAGCTAAGTCACGATGTTGTGTCATAAAAGTAGGCTTTGTCTATGATGCTTTGAAGAAAATTCTCTTTAAAAAGTTGTCAACTTATTTATTTCAGTATCTTACCAGCAAAAGATACTTTTAACAGATGAAAAACTAAACTTTATCTTTAAAGCGTAAGAGGGGGCTGTGCTCCCTGCTCACTACACTTGCCAATCCCTCTCCCACGGTGCGGAGGGAAGCAACCTGGTCACTCGGGAGAGCCAGGCTGCTGCTGCACCAGTCTGGGCCCCTTCTTCCTACCCATCCCCACCCTGCGCCAGCCTGGGACCCTTCTCCCTCCCCACGCTGCCCTGCCCCTGGCTGCACCAGCTCAGGTCCCTTCTTCCACCCCACTTCACCCCAGCCCGGGCTTCACCCCCCTCGATCCCAATCGTGCTAACCCAGGCCTTTTCTCCCACACCCTGCCCCACATCAGCCTGGGCCCCTTCCCTCTCCCCACCCCTAGCCACACCAGCCCGGGCCCTCTCCCCCTCCTACACACACCCTCCCAGCCACAGCCTAACATTAACCCTGTTCTCCTGGGTGAAGCAGCATCAGGCCAGGCCCTACCCCCAGAGGCCAGGGAAGGCCAAGTCATAGCACCCCAGCCTAGTTCTCTATGTGGCCGATGGAGAAGGCCGGGCTGGTAGTGGGTGGAGGTGGAGAGAGAGAGAAAGTGCCCAGGCTGGAGCAGGGTCTAGAGTGGAAGGAGCAGGGTAGGGGCGGGGCTTTACCTGCCTGTGCCTATTCCTCCGCCCCTGGATGCTGTGACGTCACTTTGTTGTCCCACAAGAAAATTTTTATATATAAAGAGAGAAGAATTCTAAGAACAATCTGTTAAACTCACTTTTTCAAGTGCATCACTGTTTAAGATGCACGGAAAATAAAACATGATCAACTCAGTTGAGTCAGTCTCAATGACTCTGCATCTCTAACAAGGCCACATTTTCCTACAGAAGGTGAACATTATCGGTGTTTACCATCATATCAAACACAACTGCTTACATAATTTTACTTTCTTTAATGTTTCCTAACATTTGTTTATATCTCGGTTTTCTTGGAAGTGGCAAGTTGAATGATGTGCAACATCAACTTTGTCCACCTCCACAGAATGTAAAGCAAGCTAAACAATCTTACAATTAAGATTAAAAACACGGTTTTGGTTAGGGATGTGAAGGTCTAGTTGACTATCCAATAAGCAAATACTTATTGGATAGCCTGTCAACTAGTTGCTTCTCACCCTCTCCTCCTTGCTGCCTCTATTAGAAAGAGGCAGCCAGAGAGGAAGTAGAGGGGATACTTCAAAGGGGCAGCTGACCCCAGGTCCCCAGCTGACCCCAGGCTCCATGCAGTGCTTTCTTCTTTGAGGTGTAGCAACAGCCCCAGGGCTGTTACTACACTTCAAAGGCGGAGGCACCCTATCAACTAATCGAACAGTCGATGCAAAATGCAAATTACTCTCGATTTAACATCCCTAATTTAGGTCAACATATTGAAATTTCCTATTTAAGATTATTTAATTCAGAAGAAATGGCTTCAAGAACTGTATTAAGCGTCATATTGCCAACTTGTTTATATATTACAATAAAGTGTGAATATTCTTCTAAAGTAACAAGAGAACACTATTCCTCTTCTAATTATTCTCCAATCAAGGTTTGTCTGCACTATAAAGGGTTTTCCAATGTAGCTAAACTAGAAAAGTTCACTATATGCAGAGATATTTATTGCTGCTATTCATCTTATTTCAGTTCCTCAAACAAAATAAACTATATCATGCCCATGGCTAAAGCTTTTGCTGGCAGATCTAAGTAGGTTAGCAGTGTGATTCTTTTCATTCCCATAACTGACATAGATAAGCTAGCAAAACTTAAGTGTAGACCAAGCCTTAGTAAGTCCCACAAGTTTCTGCAGTGAAGAGAAAGTAATTGAAACCTTTGGGTATTTCAAAGATTTACTTTCAATAATATATGAAAAAGATCACCTAAGTATCTTCCACCTGGTTTTTCAGATGGAAGTATCATCCTAAGAAATCTCATCTTGAACCAAAATGGATTACAGGTGTGCCTAAAATGGAAGTACAAATGCTATGAATTAGAACACTGGAGTATTTTCCTGCCTGGCTGTTCTCTGAGCATGTGGTAACATAGAACTTCCAGATAACAGAGCAGCTCAGCTGACATTCCTCAGTCAAATAATCATCTTTGACCAGTCAAGATGCAAATTACCAACCTTCATTTTTAATGCAGTTTGAATAAGTCCTCTCGTGGTATACTATGCTAAACATGACTGTCTATATTATATCATGTTACCAAAATGTTTGTATCTATTTAAAAACTAATTCCAAATCCAATTTCTGTAGTTATCACAAAAAAAAGAGACATGACGTACAAAACAGTTTATATACAAGTCTAATGGAAGCAAACGCATCATCTCATTAATAACCTATGATTTGTTTAGGGGTTTTTTTATATAGTACACCAATAAATTAAGTGATTCCATTATTTTTAAATGAATAGCAATCCCAAATACATTGCCTTTGTCAACTGTGGGGCTGCATTTTACAGTATTACACTTAAGGAGGGTACAGCCAAGATGGGTTAGCTCAATGGTCTCCAATCTTTTTAACCACAAGATCACTTTTTTTATTTAAGTACAATGTAAGATCTATCACAAACTAAATACCCTGATCCACTTTATTCCCGCACCTTCTTTGAGACCCTGCCCCTGCTCCACCCCTTCTTTGAGGCCTCACTCTGCTCACTCCATCCCCTTCATCCCCCTTCCTCACTCACTTTCAACAGCCTGGGATGCAGGGTCTGATTTGGGCCAAGGAGTTTGGAGTGAGGGAGGGGCTCCGGGCTTATCCTAGAGTGGGGGGATTGGGTTCCAGGAAGGGTTTCAGGGTGCAAGCTCTGGGAAGGAGTTTGGGTGTTGGAGGTCTCACGTCTGAAGCAGGAGGTTGGGGGCAGGAGGAGTTTCAGGGCTGAGACAGGGGTTCAGGAAGCAGGCTCTGGCTGGGCATCATTTAACTGAGACGGCTTCTGCGTGGTGAAGCAGTGGGGTTACGGCAGTCTTAGCCCTGCCCTAGCAATGCCCCACTCCTGAAAGCAGCTGGCATGTACAGCAATAGCTCCATGGCACCATGTACTGCCCCTCATCTATAGGCACTGAGTCCATAGCTTCTGCCCATGGTTCCCTGCTACTGATCAATGGGACCTGCAGGAGTGGTGTCTGCAGGCAAGGACAGCATGTGGAGACCCCCTGCTCTGCCTCTCACAGGGGATGCAGGGACATGCCAGCCCCTTTCAGGAGCAGCAATTATCACAGGGATAATGACTCCAACCACACCAGGTTAGGCATTTTAGAACCTCACTAATCAAAGAATTACATTTAAGCGTAAGAGAGAAATGAAAATTATAAAATGCAGAGACCAGTCACAAACCCAAAATAACACTCCTTTTACTGCTTGCAAACTGTAACAACAACCCACGTATGTGTTGGGTCGGGAGATGAGAGGGAAAAACAGTGCATGTTTGTGAGACTGAGACACACACACAGTGTGTGAGAGTGACAGAGATTTGCATTGCTAAGCTTCCTCCATCCCCATCTCTCTGGGTGGGGATAGGGTACAGGAGTGGGGGGAGGAGAGACACCCTGTCATCAGCCCCCCTCTTCTCCCTCCCATATCCTCCTGCTCCCAGGGGGCAGCTCCAAGGCAGAGGGCAGGAGCAGCAGGACAGTGGGTGGAAGGGCAACTGAAGTGCCAGCGCTTGATAGCTTCCTGGCCAAACCAGTCAGGCTCATCTGTCAGAGGCTCCAAGATCTACTGGTAGATCCTGACAAACTGAAGACAAAGACTAAAGACAAACTGAAGACCTTCAGCTGACAGAAATGAGGCGTTTAGGGGAATCCTTTCCATTATGATAACTGAGCGCAAACTGAAGTATGGGGCGTCCCAGTGTAAAGTCGCCACAGTATACATCCATTCCATGCTAAAGTTGTTGACACTTATATGAACTGATGCATTAAAAGTCCTCCCATTCCCTGCTTTTAAGTCATGGGGGAAAAAAAAAAGGAGCAAATGGAAGTCAGTCATGGGAAAAAAATTCCCTGCTTTAAGTTGTTTTGCTATAAGTCCAAGTTTTTTTTTAACGTATCTTGGACTTATAGCAAGGACTTTTACAAATGCTGGACTTATAGCATTAGACTTTTAAATATGCTGTACAAAAGAATGTGAAACCTAAACCAAAAACTGTCTCAAGCAATCTCTCTCGGATCCATTTCCAGCCAGCAGGGAGAACGCTTCTTTCAGCTAACTGTGTGTGAGCCTTCCCTCTGGAACTCTCTCAGAAAAAATCAAATCTGGTAATTAAGACACAAACCACAAGAATTACATTTTCAAGTACATAATCCAAGCCCACAAAAAATAGTTAAATCTAAATGAAACAAACCTTTCTGAAAGTTAGATAAAAATGTAATCGTGGATGAAGCTGTAATTGTGAAACACTGATGCAAAGCACTGGTCAGAACTGGCAACAAGACAGTTCCTGCCACCTTATATAGTGACTTTCTAATTTCACTACTTGAGCTTTCACTGCATCCCCTGAACATTTAATGTAACAATACAGAGCTGACTAGAAGAGGAACCTAATGATAGGGGATTGCTTAATGCTGACTGGGTCATTTGAAATTAAATATATATAATTATAAAGGCACAAAACTATGCGGGGGAAAAACTGAAACCATAGTCACACATACCTAGGCATATTTTTTAAAAACCCTTATTTTCCTGCCATGCCAAAGAAGCTTGTTCAACACTTAAAAACACTGGTTTACATAAGAGATGCTCCAAGACTCATTTGTGTGGAGCAATCATGGTCAGTTACCTTATAGTTTAGTTTTAGACTGTGTGTCCCTAAGGGAACAATTCCAAACCAGATACTTACTTTAATGCCAAGTCTGAATGAGACTAACCCCAACTAGCCACAAAGTCTGGCAAATCCTACCATAATTATAATCTTGCATTGGCAGACAATACAGTAAATAGTCTGTCAGGATTTCCACTAA
Organism: Pelodiscus sinensis; assembly: GCF_052426305.1. Classification (NCBI taxonomy): domain Eukaryota; kingdom Metazoa; phylum Chordata; order Testudines; family Trionychidae; genus Pelodiscus; species Pelodiscus sinensis. The sequence continues at coordinate 29,730,438 of NC_143085.1, read as the reverse complement.
AAATCCTTCTTTTTTGTGAATTAGTAAATTCACATAAAATGTTCTAGTTACAATCATTAACCTGCTTTAAATTTAACTCTCGCCCACATTAGTTTCAGGTTTCCCTTTCCAATCCCACAGTACTCCCCCCCTCCTGCCCCCTCTATTCTTTTGACACTATTTTACAAAAGCAAAAGAAAAGTCAAAATAAGAAGCTATATTAGGACAGTGCTATGATCTTCCTTCAAGCAGAACAGAACATTATGAATATTAGATTAGCCAAATATTATTTCAATAACTGTTTAATTGGTCAAGAATTTTAGTATCTGAAAATTTGGTTAAAACTTGGTTTAAAGATCAGTGCTTATATGTAAAAACACAAGGAATTTTCTTGTGTAAGTATGTAAGAAAATAAGAGACACTTATCAAATAGATATGTAGATTCAACTATGTTAAAGAAAATTACCCAAATGTGACAAGTTCTCATGTGAAAATTATTTTCATTGCTACAATCTCTTTGCATCTAAGGTTTTGCCTATACTGGAGATTTTAGCAAAGTAATTCCCATTCTGCCACCATCAGACTTTGTGGTATCATTGGTAGGAACTCAAGTGTAAACAAAGCTTTAGCTGCTGCTAGCATTTTATTACCAGTGGGAAATGTTTGCTAAAATTCCTTCTTGTAAATAAATACTGCCAAAGAGTATATCAGAAAAGCAAGAACAGTTCATACTTATGAATAAATTGGAAATCAACATTTCTAAATTACATGATGGCATTCTGGCAAGTTTCCTTTATTTTTACCACTTGAAGTCCACTGAATCAGCACTGAATACCATCCTCTGTCTTTTCAAAATACTGCACTAGTATTTCAGTGCATGAGCAGATACAGGACTTGTGGCATAAAATGAAACTGCTATGATCAAAATTTTACTTGCACTCCCTGTAGGTAAAGAATTTTAGAGCAAGACTAGCTACTATTACCCTAAATTTTCAAATTTGAACCTAAAAGATGAGAACTTCCTCTCTTTCTCAATTTTAAGGTTTGGGGAGGGATTAACCATCATTTTTCCTCATTATTTTGTATCTTCCACTAAGTAGAGTTCTAAGAGTCTAACATACTGAAAGCAACAACTTAATGTTCCTCTGATTTCATATTATAAAAAAGACCACTAATCATATATTCATTATCAGGTGGAAGAAAAATTTTAACTTAAATTTACATCACTGATTTGTTTTTATTCAATCTGATTAAGTTAGTAGAAAGTGGCACATTTTCAGACACTAACATCACACTCAGATATTATACTCTGCACACACACTATTTAAAGCTACAACCCCTTTCTTGGGCACTCAAAGATTAAATATATTAGATTTTAGGGCCTTAAGAGAAAGGCAGACTGATGCTCTTTCCCACAGCTTCTATTCATTACAAAAATTATTCACTTTTTTCAGTGCTAGTATATTAATTCTATCATATAGACCAGAATCCAAGCTTTCATCCAAATATGTGAGATGGAATGAGATGCATGGATAAAAAACCTACAACAGTTGAGTCTGGTTAATTCAATCCAAATTCTTAATATTTAACATTTACAATGCAGTTGTACCAGGAGGCCAATCAGGACAAGAAAGTACCTGATTCATAGAACTAAATAATTAGGTTATTATGGATATTTGGCATACATTTTCTCTGGGGTTTTTTTACATCTTTTTTAGACTTAGTATTGATCTATTTATATTATATGGAACTATCCCAAAAATACACCAATCTGAATTTAAATGTTAATAGATCTTTCTCCAAACTTGTACAGATTAGTTGTTAAAGAAACAGTGGGATCATATTATCTTCTGCATCCTGTTTTTCAGAGTTGTATATTAATGCCCAAGTTCTCTTGAAAGAGCAGCCTGAAAATATGGACAGAAAGGATATTTCCGGTGACGGCAATAGACTAGACTACAACTCAAGAGAGCCAGACTCAATTCTTGGGCTCTGTCACTGGACATGGATCACCAACGACAAATTATGTAAACCCATCATTCCTTATGTATAGAATGGGGATAACTACTCCACTGGAGTAAAAATATTAGCACATTCAAGAAAATATTAGAGAAGATTAGCACCATAAAGCAAACTATACAAAAGTGCAAAGGCATGCCAGTCTTCCCTCCTGGTAGTGTTTCAGTGATCTAGATGACAGTGAGAAAAATATATGTTGTCAGTTTTCACTGGCACATGTTGTGGTCCTCATGACACAACTGCACTAACAAAAGTACAACAAAGAGCAGTACAAAGTCTTTGGGGCAAGTACACTATACTATTTATCTGTGATACATCCAGCACATGTTCAGGCTCATTGGTTAATCTTCATTGGTTACATGCAGACAGCATCATGGGGGGCAGGCAGGTAGGTGTTGGGGTGCACTGGGAGCAGGCTTTTTGCCCTTCCTTACCCCTTGTTGCTGTCTCTGTACCAGGCAGCAATGTGAGAGGAGAGTGACAAGTAGGAGGAGCTCCCTACTCATACCAGCTCCCATAGAGCTTTGACTCCCCCCTCCTCCTCCCACACACACATACTGCTATATCAGAGGCAGCAATGTGGAGGGGGGCAAGTGGGAGCCCCCCCGGCCAGTAAATGTGTAACTTCTGTATTTTTTCTGTAATTACACATTTACCTAAATAAACACATTTTAACATCCCTAGTAAAAAGGCTTATCTGTTTATACATCAGGAAGAAAGCACAAACAACAATAATTTGAACTTGGTAGATGTAGGCTATTTGTTAACTTGATATTTATGGAAAAAACCTGTACTTACAGGCATATTTAATTGCTAACTTTGTTTCATATTAGCCAAACAGTACCTCACTACATACACAACATGGTTTTAAAGGAGGATTAACGATCCAAGAAATCTGAGCATCTATTTGCTTGGATTAAGCTTAAGTTTTCTTTATCACCAGTTCTTTTCAAGCAGCTTTTGAGAAACAGACTGGACTTGAAAACTTTCTTGTGGTTACTGCTGTACTTTGAAATCATAGGAATGATGGAGAAATTATATTTTTGGCTTCTTGATTTTACATATTGAAATTCATAGACAAAGTATGCTTTTGCCTGTTGTACTTTGTAACATTTTAAAGAACCACAGAGTTCAATATCATGATGGTTCATGGTTACTAATTTACACTTCCAAAACACGTACGAAGGGAAAAATCCATATCTGCAAAGAACCTGAAAAGGCTGCTGAATCTTCTATCACTGAGATCACACATATATAGTCATTAGCTGCTAAACTCAGTTTTGAATCCATCATTGAGATTCTCTGATTAATGTAAAAATAGCACTGCTATTCCTTCTTGCGAGCAGAATATTGTTCTATGAGTTGGGTGGTTCCTGAACAATAAAAACACAGGATTTTTCGATTGTCAAGTATTTAGCTTCAATCAACTTTGACAGGAAAAAATTTAAGTGATCTTAAAAAACAAACAAACAAACAAAAAACCCCACACACCCCAAGAAGCATGACTTAAAAACATGCTCAATTAAATTATTCCTTTTAGGGACATGGGACCTAAACCAGTAGCATGGTACATTTGAATGGATCCCCAAGCCTGTGTGGACTCCTACTAAAGACACCTGGACTATGTCTAGAATACATCACTCTTTCCAAAGAGGGATGTAAATTAGACAGACCGAAATTGCAAATGAAGCCAGGATTTGAATTTCCTGTGCGTCATTAGCATAATTGCATCTCAGCGTTCTTTCGAAAAATGCTATTTCTAAAGTGAAACTGCAGTCTAGACGTGGTTCTTTCAAAAGGAAACGCCTTCTTCGAAAGATCCTGTAAACTTCATTTTTTGAGGAATACAGGATCTTTTGAAAATAAAAACCTTTTTCAAAAGAACCATGCCTAGACTGTGGTTTCACTTTCAAAATAGCGTTTTTTGAAAGAACGCCGAGATGCGATAATGCAAATGAAGCGTGGAAAATTCAAATTCTGGCTTCATTTGCAATTTTGATATATCTAATGTATATCCCTCTTTCGAAAAAGGGATGTAGTTTAGACGTACCCGTGGTGTCCTCATGGGTACAGGGGTCTGCCCATGAACACAACACTGCTGGATCAGACCTTTGTAGTGCAAACCCAATGACACTAAAAAAGTTAAAATAAGTAAGAGGAGGAAGACAAATTTTACCAGAATTTTAGAAAACTAAGCAAAACAATGTGATAGCTGGCACCCAGTCAAATCTGAGTTATTAAATTTTGTGATTTCACCATTTTAGGACATTTGGCAGCACTCATTAGGAAGAGTGAACCACTCCAGAATTGGGCAAATATATTTTTAATCGGATAGACTATGTTAAAGTTTCTATACACAATGAAAATGACTATATTATAGTAGACAATAACATAGCTGTATTTTGGCTCAACACTGAATAACTTCAAATTTAGCCACATAGACCATATACCAGAAAATATTTCTTCAGGCCTGAGGAATTTGACAATTTAAAATGTTTCTCTTGCCAAATTGATCAATTTGAGAAAACAAGCTAGTTCTAATGACTGAAAAGAGTTTATACCATTTTTAATCATGCTAGTCTCCCACAAAGTACATCCAGTTTTGACCTGTACATCCTGGAAAAAAAAATCATACGCCCAATGGACCAGATCCTCAACTGGAATAAACTGTTAGATTTCATTGTAAGGTGCAACTCCAATTTACACTGTCTGAGAATCTGGCCCACTATCTTACACTGAAAAATAACATAAGAACAGCCATAATGGGTCAGAACAACGATCCTTCTAGCCCAATATCCTGTCTTACCACCAGTAGCCAATACCAGATACCTCATAGGGAGGGAACACAATAGATAACCCTCAGGTGATCCCTCCCTTGTCACCCACACTGCTGGACCTTTTGAATTCACTTTACATTTAGCCTGTAACAAGATTTCATTACAATTTAACATCATATAAGAACACTGACAAAGTCCTCTACGCATCCTAGTTATGACAGCAATAAAGCTAAAAAAAACATACTATTTCTTTTAACATTAAACTGAGTGGCGAATCCACTGGAGAAAAGGAATTTCACTTATATCTGGTACTCCACAAATTACCTACTTATTTCCATATTTCACATTTTGTGACCTGTGATGCAACAGGTAACCACAACAGGGTGCACTACAATAGTTATTTCAGACTGATCTTTGAACAAGTTTAAATTTGTGTTATTTCCTTAATGCAATGATTTAACAAGACTCATTGTCAGCCTCTTATGACTGCATAAGAGTAAGTACACAAGAATAAACATGCAGATAAACTTTTTAATTGCTTTCTTTAAAGCAGAACTCCCAATTGCCAGCCACCAGCTTTCCTTTACACTGTATTTCTGGGATCATTCAAATTAGAAGTTATCCTATGCGTAGTGAGGAACACAAGAGCACATGCTTTAGCTCTGGTATATACATGTTTCTTCAATAATTTTAAACATGAAGAGATTTCATGTCATGTTATGCACATAACTGAAACATCTGTGGAATTTTGTAGGAAGACCTATGATCTAGTTTTTAGTGTAACTGAATTAGCCTTATATCAGACTACAACATACAGCATTCATACAGATATTGCTACAACAATAACAGACACTAGTTCTAAAAATGCATCTAGTCCAAATTTCCTGAGGCTTTAATACACTAACAAAACAAATATCTAAAAAGCAGGACCAAAACTCAACTAATTTTCTCTTCTTTATTCAAGATACACACCGTGCCAAATGGAATTCTCTTTCATGTTAGCTTGAAAAAACAGTTGGTTTTAGCCTGAGACCATAAACATGTTTTATTCTGGAGCACTTTTTCCCCCCTCAAGTAAGAAAATCCATGGAAACAAGAGGTGTATTAATGGAAAGACTGATTCAATCTCAGCTATAGTGGGTTGTCTACAGTTGAGTACAATGATCTGTTGAGTACTTCCAGCATTTCAAACCTGTAGCCTTGGCTGGCTTTCTGCTTTTGTACTATCCGGCTACTGCACAGAGCAGAAATGTTCCCTGATAGACTACCAACAAAAGAGGATAGAAAACAGTCAACTCCCAGAGGTTTCTTATTTGATCGGGGTTTTTTTTTATTACCAAACCTGCAGCAGCAAAGCAACTCACATGAAGAGGAAACAGATCACTCGCTTCTAAGCGAGAATGAGGGTGGGGAGGGAGAATTACACCCAAGACTGGAAGCTGTGACCCCCCAAGAGCGCCTCACTTTTAGCAAGTTACAATGGAAAGCAGCAAGCGCAAATGGAAGGTGGAACCCCACAATCGCCGGGCAGAGCAGAGGGGCAGCGTGTTTCCTTAACCCGCCTCATCAATCCTTCTCCTTGAAGGAGGGGGCCTTGCCCACAGACCCCCCACCCCACACACACACCCGTCAAATCTACCAGGAGCCAGCGCCAGCGCAGGCAGCCCCGAGCCCGGCACACGGCCGGAGAAGGCGTGTCGCTGTCTCCCCTCGGCTGCGGAGAGACGCCCCCCAACGAGCGAGCTTTCCCGGCAGCAGCTCGACGCGGGGCTCGGTCAGGGGCTCCCCCAGCCCGCCCGCGACCCCCGCCGGTGTCAGCCCCCCCCGCCCAGCCCGGGGAGCCCCCTCGCCCGCCCCGCTCACCTCCTCCATCTCCCGGGCCATGCCCTGCAGCTGCTCCTCGTCCTCCAGCAGCTCGTTGAGCTGGTGCAGGGTCAGACCCTCCAGGCGCCGCGCGTCCACCGCCATCCCGGCCGCTCCGCTCCGCTCCCCGCGCCGCCGCCGCCTGCTCCGCCCGGGCCCTGCGCCTGCCGCCGCCCGCGCCAAACCGGAAGTGCCGCTGCGGCTGCGGCTGCTCCCCGTGCGGGTGGGCAGAGGGTGACGCCCCGCGGCCCGCAGCGCCCCCTGCCGGAGAGGGACGGTTGGGGTGCGGGAGAATCCGGGGCTCGCGGAGGGGAGACACCCGCAGGGGAGCGGGGGTCACTAGCAGGGGTCATGGCGGTCGCTGCGGGAGACACGAGGAAGGGACATGGGGCCAGTGAAGGGGAGCAGGGGTCACAGAGGGGAGACACACTAGGAGGGAAGCTGGAGCTCACTGAGGAGAGACACCAGCAGGAGAGCAGGGGTCATGGCGGGGAGACACTAGAAGGGACTCTGGAGATCACCGAGGGAGACTCTAGGAAGGGACATGGGGGCCGGGGAACAGGGGACACGGAGGGGAGACAGGAGCTGGGGTCGGTGAAGAGGAGTAGGGGTCACAGAGGGAAGACAACAGGATGCTGGGGGTGGGTCGCTGATTGACATTGGGGTTGCCAGGTGTCCGGTTTTGAACCCAACAGTCCAGTATTTGAGCTTTCCGTTCGGGAAACCCATTGAGAAAATAGAAAGGAGAAAATAGAACTGTCCGGTATGTTCTAAATAAGATGGAATGTCGATTGTGATGTCATGTCAAGTGTGTCCGGGATTTTTGTTGAAACTATCTAAGTGACATTGTGTCAGCTGAGAGGAGGGTGAAGAGAGGAAAGGAGAAGGTTAAAGAGGAGTGGAGTCAGGGCAGCAGTGAAGGCTTTTGGGGAGCATGCAGGATGGGGAAAGCAAAGTGACTGGAGTGTTGAGGACACAAGGAGGGTAAGTGGGGAGCAATGGGATTACATAATATAAGAACAGCCATACTCGGTCAGAGCAAAGGTCCATCTAGCCCAGTAGCTTGTCTCCCGACAGTGGCCAGCACCGGGTGCCCCAGAGAGGGTGGACCGAAGACAATGATCAAGCGATTTGTCTCCTGCCATCCCTCTCCAGCCTCTGACAAACAGAGGCCAGGGACACCATTTCTATCCCCTGGCTAATAGCCTTTTATGGATCTAACCTCCATGAAATTATCTAGCTTCTCTTTAAACTCTGTTATAGTCCTAGCCTTCACAGCCTCCTCTGGCAAGGAGTTCCACAGGTTGACTACACACTGTGTGAAGAAGTTTCTTTTATTAGTTTTAAACCGGCTACCCATTAATTTCATTTGGTGTCCTCTAGTTCTTCTATTATGGGAAATAATAAATAACTTTTCTTTATCCGCCCTCTCAACACCACTCATGATTTTATATACTTCTATCATATGCCCCCTCAGTCTCCTCTTTTCTAAACTGAAAGTCCTAGTCGCTTTAACCTCTTTTCATACGGGACCCGTTCCAAACCCCTAATCATTTTAGTTGCCCTTTTCTGAAACCTTTCCAAGGCCAAAATATATATTTTTGAGGTGAGGAGACCACATCTGTACACAGTATTCAAGATGTGGGCGTCCTGTAGTTTTATACAGGGGCAGTAAGATATTCTGGGTCTTATTTTCTATCCCTTTCTTAATAATTCTTGAAGCAAAATGCAGGACAATGTAGCACTTTAAAGACTAACAAGATGATTTATTAGATGATGAGCTTTTGTGGGCCAGACCCACTTCCTCAGATCAAATAGTGGAAGAAAATAGTCACAACCATATACAGGCAGTCCCCGAGTTACGCGGATCCGACTTATGTCGGATCCGCAGTTACGAACGGGGCCGTTCCTCTCCCTGGTCTCCAGCAGACCAGGGAGAGGAAGCAAAGCGGCGGAACACGTGGGCAGCGGACAGGGCTGTCCGCTGCCCACGCGCTCTGCGGCTTGGCTCTGCTTTGCCCCCCCCCGCCCCCGTCCCCCTGGTCTGCAGACCAGGGGGACGGGAGGAGGGGGGCAAAGCAGAGCCAAGCCGCGGAGCGCCCGGCCAGCTGACAGCCCAGACGCGTCTGGGCTGTCAGCTGATCGCGCGCTCCGCAGCTTGGCTCTGCTTTGCCCCCCCCCCCATCCCCTTGGTCTGCAGACCAGGAGGACGGGGGGGGGGGCAAAGCAGAGCCAAGCCGCGGAGCGCGCGATCAGCTGACAACCCAGACGCGTCTGGGCTGTCAGCTGGCCGGGCACTCTGCGGCTTGGCTCTGCTTTGCCCCCCGTCCCCGTCCCCTTGGTCTGCAGACCAGGAGGACGGGGGGGGGGGCCAAAGCAGAGCAAAGCAGAGCCAAGCCGCGGAGCGCGCGGTCAGCTGACAGCTTTCAGCTGGCCGCGTCCTCCGCGGCTTGGCTCTGCTTTGCCCCCCACCCCCCCGTCCCCCTGGTCTGCAGACCAGGGGGACGAAGGGCAAAGCAGAGCAAAGCCGCGGAGCACACTGGCAGCGGACAGCCCAGACGCGTCTGGGCTGTCCGCTGCCCGCGTGTTCCGTCGCTTTGCTCCCCGTTCCCCTGGTCTGCAGACCAGGGGGACGGGGAGCAAAGCAGAGCAAAGCCACGGAGCCCGAGGGCAGCAGGACAGCCACGGCGCATCTGGGCTGTCCCGCTGCCCCCGTGCTCCATGGCTTTGCTCCGGACACCTATGGTACAGCAGCTGGGGCGCTGCCAGTTGGTCCCGTAGCGCCGCTCTGGGCGCTACTGGACCAACCGGGCAGCACTCCAGCTGTTCTGCCCCAGGCGTCCTGATTCAGCCACTGCTGGTCATATTCAGCAGCGGCTGAATCAGGACGCCTGGGGCAGAGCAGCTTGAGTGCTGCTGGGTTGGTCCAGTAGCGCCGAGGAGCGGCGGCGCTACTGGACCAACCCAGCAGAACCCCAGCTGCTCTGCCCCAGGCGTCCCCAAGTCAGCCGCTGCTGAAACTGACCAGTGGCTGACTACAGGAAGCCCCTGCCCCGGGCTTCCTGGAATCAGCCGCTGATCAGTTTCAGCAGCAGCTGACTTGGGGATGCCTGGGGTTCTTAAGTTGAATCTGTATGTAAGTCAGAACTGGCGTCCAGATTCAGCCGCTGTTGAAACTGATCAGTTTCAGCAGTGGCTGAATCTGGACGCCAGTTCCGACTTACATACAGATTCAACTTAAGAACAAACCTACAGTCCCTATCTTGTACGTAACCTGGGGACTGCCTGTATACCAAAGGATACAATTAAAAAAAATGAACACATATGAAAAGGACAAATCACATTTCAGAACAGGAGGGGGATGCAGGGGGGGAGGGAAGGAAGGAAGGTAAGTGTCTGTGAATTGATGATATTAGAGGTGGGGAGAGACACTTACCTTCCTTCCTTCCCCCCCCCCCCCGCATCCCCCTCATGTTCTGAAATGTGATTTGTCCTTTTCATATGTGTTCATTTTTTTTAATTGTATCCTTTGGTATATATGGTTGTGACTATTTTCTTCCACTATTTGATCTGAGGAAGTGGGTCTGGCCCACAAAAGCTCATCATCTAATAAACCATCTTGTTAGTCTTTAAAGTGCTACATTGTCCTGCATTTTGCTTCAGCTACCCCAGACTAACACGGCTACATTTCTATCACTATTCTTAATAATTCCTAGCATCCTATTTGCCTATTTGCTGCACTCTGTGTGGAAGTTTTCAGAGAACTGTCCACGATAACTTCAAGATCCCTTTCCTGATTTGTTGTGGCCAAATTAGCCCCCATCATACTGTACATATAGTTGGGGTTATTTTTCCCAATGTGCATTACTTTACACTTATCCACATTAAATTTCATTTGCCATTTTGTTGCCCATTCAGTTTGGCGAGATCTTTTTGGAGGTTGGATAGACTGGGACACCAGGACTAGGCAATGGAGACTGAACCTCCCTCTTTTCGCTACATCGCCCCTTCAGGTCAGGGTTGAGGTATATTGATAGGTTAGGAATGAAAAAATGTGTATTACCCTTCCCCAAGCAATACCTGTTCCATGGGTAACAATTTGGCACTTTTCAAAGCACTAAACCAGCCCCTTCATTCCTCTGCACAAATAAAAGTTAGCAAGCTTTTGATATTTTCAACATTACTAACCATTTAGGTCCATATTGTAAAGTGTATTTTAAAGCAGAACTTCTGGCTACAAACATTTAAGACCAGGTCCTGCAAAGACTTAAGCATATGTTCAAAGCTAAACACGTGTGTAAACAATTAGAGGGTCGGTACTGAAACATAAATTCCAAGGGTAACACTAAATGACAATGTGACCCTTGGTGGTTTACATTTGGTAAATAACAAGGACAGAATCAATTTCTGCTTTATCATTTCTATTTAGTACAAAATTAGAGAGTAAAAGTTAAATCTATCTATGGAATTTATAATGCCACTTATCACAATAGCAGCTGAGCCAAATCAATACCAATAATTAATTCCTTGGACTTCCAGCTGTTTCCTGTATTCCTCCATTTTAGGGGTCATAAGTCTGCATGGAGTAGGGTTTTTTCCAGGGGAGAAAGGCATGGGAATAAAAGGGAATTGTGACCATAATTTAAAATAGAAAGATTGAGCAAGTCCTTGCCACTCTTCCTAAAGATGATCAGACTCTGAATTCATTTGCTCTTTACTGGAGGATTGCTCCTTAGTCAGATCTTTTCAACAGAGAACATTTTGTCTCCAGTTCTCACAGACTTTGTCCTGAGCTTTGCAATCTGCATTGTCTGGGAGCTGTCATGATGAGACTGAATTCAGTCTTTTATGTAATGGGTTCTTGATTTATTGCTCTGAAAAATACCAAAACTGGCATCAGAAACTCACAGTTCATGGCACCAGCCTTGGGGAAGGTGGACACTTTCAGACACAGTGAGTACAGCAGTCATTTTCAATTTGTGGTATGCAGACCTCTAAGATTTCCAAGGGGGTCTGCACCTCCATGTGAAATTTCAGGGGTCTATAAATGAAAAAAGGATGAAAGCCACAGAGTTACAATAATCCAGAGTAACATAATTACATGCATTTTTGTTCCCCTTTTGTTTGACTGTACAGCTGTAAATTGGGAAGGAAAACTTTAGCCACACTTCCTTACTAATTTAGTTCTTGGCTGCATAAAGTCTCAGAAGAATGACCACATTATTGTTCTCAGATCCAGTTTTAATACTCACTCACATAAAAATAGCTAATATAATATATTGCCAAACTCTTGTCAGTGTTAAGCATCTTCCTATTTAAGGGTGAGATCACAGAACATATGTAAAGCTCTTTCAATCAAGCCTGCATTTAATATTAAATCATAACATTGTTTAGACACTATTAAGAATGTAAAAACCTAGATATTTAAAGATTCAGGACCACCACACCAGAAAGTTGTGGCTCATATGTGAGTGTCTGCTTTGATTTTAAAATGGGCTGGTTTCATCAGATTAACATATGTTTAAGTACACGTTAAATATTTGCACAGCAGCAACATTTTGAAATGTTTTATAGACTATAGGAAAATATTCCTGATGTAGCTCCTTTAATAGCAATGGAGTTACACTAGGAATTAATTTAGTCTATTAATAGTTTGACTCTGGAAATCTCCAATGATAGTAGTTGATAAATAAAATTGACTAAAAATAACTTACTGGATCAATATGTTTTCCAATCTGTATGTTATGTATGTACTGCCTTCTTGGAATAGTTAGTTAGAATATTAGCAGCCAATGCAAATAGGAGGGGACGAGTAGTGGTCACAAGGTCGTCCTCATCCTAGTTTTTATCACCTTTGATGTGATGAAGAAATACAATTACCATAGTAGGTAATCTTATCTCTGGTGTAACTTCATTGAAGTGTAAGGAAGTTACATTTGAATTCACTGGAGTGATACCAAAGATTAAATTGGCCCAAGATATCTTAGCAAACAGCTTTAATGTATAGATACAAAAATTATCTATCATTGTCTAATACCATTAACTCACAAACATCCCACTCTCCCTACCTCTAATATCATCAATTCTCAGACACTTACCTTCCTTCCTCCCCCCCCCCCCCCCGCATCCCCCTCCTGTTCTGCAATGTGATTTGTCCTTTTCATATTTGTTCATTTTTTTTAAATTGTATCCTTTGGTATATATGGTTGTGACTACTTTCTTCCACTATTTGATCTGAGGAAGTGGGTCTGGCCCACGAAAGCTCATCATCTAATAAACCATCTTGTTAGTCTTTAAAGTGCTACATTGTCCTGCATTTTGCTTCAGCTACCCCAGACTAACAAGGCTACATCTCTATCACTGTCTAATACTACATACTCACCTCTTTGACATGCACAATCATGAGAGACAAGATGGGTGAGGTAATATCTTTTATTGGACCAACTTCTGTTGGTGAGAGAGACAAGCTTACACAGATCTGAGAAATGTACTCATCATGTCACAGTTAAATACAAGGGTGGAACAAATTGTTTGGCATAAGTAGTTAACACAAGGTACCATTAAAGGTGAAGTTGCCCATTAACTTCCCTGGAGTCACAGGAAAAAGAAGGGAGGGAGCAGAAGTAGTTGGGCAAAGTTGTTAGCAGAGTATAGATTGCTGTAATAAGCTATAAATCTAGTATCTCAAGTCAGTCCATGATTTTTAGTGTTGAGCAAAGTTATGAATTTAAGATCCCAGGCTCAAATATGCCTATAATTATGATGATTATTTATAGGCAAGCAGTACAACATGTATGATGTTTTTTATTAAGAATATCACTGTTGTGTGTATATTTTCATCTGTGGGGAATGCTACCTAATGGGTAAATAAATACTACTCATGAGCAATTTTCACCTGTTTACAGCTGACTGACACAAGCTGCTGCAGTATGACCTTGGTATTCAAAACCAGCAGATAGTTGCTATGACAACACAATATCACATAACATTCATTAGCATACCCTCGTAGGGGGAAACCCTCATTTTTCGAGAGATTTAAAAATAAATAGATGTCCCTCCTTTATAAAGTGGTTATAACTTTATCAGGGTCACTTTATAAACAGTATGGGGCAATGGGGCAGTTTAAGGATTTGGAACTTTGAGATATAAACCTAGTTTTGCCACTGACTAGTATTATCTTGGGGAAGTTTCTCAGTCTTTGCCTGTTTCCTCATTTATAAAATTGGGAATTTTGCCCTACCTCCCCAGGGGGTTATTTGGAATAACAAATACTTGTAAAATGCTTTGAGTTCATTGTGTGAAGCCCTATCAATCATTTATCATTAATACTAGAAGACTAATCTGCTGCCCAGCTCTTTCAGAGCAGGAGGTTGGTGTGGGGGGTACGGGAGTCAGGGTAGGGCCTTGGGATTTGAGGGGAGGGAGACGACAGGAGACCAAGGGAATTGGGGGAGGGGTGAGGATGGACTCAGGGCAGGGAGTTTCGTCCAGCAAGGTCTTTTCTCTGCCTCAGCACCCCCAGCCACCAGGGGCCTTCTCTCCCCTCCCCAGCCACCAAGGGCCTTCTATCTTACCCTCTTCCACTGCTGTGGCCAAGGGCCAGGGAGCAGGGAGTAGTCAGAGGCAGAGGAGCTACTTACATGGTCTGGTGACAGGCAAGATGG